>NC_057389.1:29726619-30451546 GCF_019320065.1 Cervus canadensis
CAATGCAGGGACACAGATTTGACTCCTGGTTGGGGAACTAAGACGCCACATGTTAGGCAGCATGATGTAACTCCCCTCCCCTGCCCAGCCCTGCACAAATCGTGATATGTGCTTTGAAGAGAATGGGATATTGTGAAAGGGAGTAAGAGGAGGAAGCTACTTAGAGAGGATGGCCAGGGAGGGCCTCACTATTCCATGCAGGTGACATATAAGGGTGAACTAGAAAAGTCAAGGGAAGAGCAAGACAAAAGTATTTCAGACAGGAGGAAGATATGCAAAGGCCCTGTGGTGGAAAAGAGCACAGGTGAATCCCATGTGGCTGGGGGGTAGAAAGAAGGAAGACAGTGACATAAGGTGAAGCTGGAGAAACCTAGATCCTCCAGAGCCCTGGAGGCCACATGGATGAGTTGGATTTTATTCTGAGACCAACGAGAACAAATGAAAAGTTTTCAAAATAGAAATGACATCATCCAGCTTGCATTTTCAGAAGCCACCCCAACCGCAAAGTGGAGCTTGATTCTCACTGAGCAGCTGGGTCTGGGAATGGTTTAGTGGAAACTGACACAGCTGAGGCCAAAGCTCCCTGTTCTCCAACCGAGCATCCTCAGAGCAGCGAAGATAGGAAGGTCTTAACCACCACAGTCCCGGGGAAAAGGACCAAATATTTTGCACAGACTCCTTGCTCTTTAGTTGAGGTATTTATCTATAAGTCTCAGTTTAGAAAACATTTAGCTTCTAGATGTCTTCCTTCTCTGGGCTTCCCCGGTGGTTCTGCAGTAAAGAATCCACCTGTCTATTCAGGAGATACAGGTTCAATCCCTGGGTCCGGAAGATCCCCTGGAGAAGAGAATGGCTACTCACTCTAGTATTCCTGCCTGAAGAAGTCAATGGACAGAGAAGCCTGGCAGGTTACAGTCCATGGGATCACAAAGAGTCGGACATGACTCAGCAACTAAACAACAAAATCTTCCTTCCCTACTTCCCTCAACCTGGGTTTTGTACCCTTTCCATTATCCTCCCCTAGCTCCTATAATTAACTTTTAACCTATCTGTCTCCTCTCATCAAGCTCTATGAGGAAGAGATTAGATTTGAACTGTTTACTGAGGTATTTTCAATGTTTGGCACACAGTAGATCCTTGGTAAAGAGTTACTAAAGTGTTTACGTGTATACATGTGTGTGTATGCACACACATCTCAGAGGACAGGAGGATCCAGAATAAGCAAAAACTGCAATGAAGAGTACTTTTCATTCAATTTCCCCCAGGTCTTATCTTGGAAGCATTTCTACAGTTTTTGAGGAAAGCAACAATTATGTGATACTGCCGAAATATAGAAGGAACCTACTTCCCTCAGTCACCTTTTTTCAACACTCAATTTAAATATTACTCTTGAAATCTTATCAGTTTTCCTTTTTGTCATCCTGGTTGAAGTTTTCTTGAGGAAACAAGGCGGGCGATGAGAGTTAGACCAGGAAATGGGGTTTTTACTCAAGCGGAGGCCAGCCTCCCTGAAATGTGCACCACACTTCAAGAATGCCACTCTATAGTCCCCTGAGATGAAACTCATTTCTGAAAGCAGGCTGCTTCTCTCCAAAACACATCGGAAGACTTCCCTGAGTCAAAGGTATATTTAGCTTGATGGCTGGTTGACACCCGTCTAACGTCTTTCCCTCTGTTTCAT
Source organism: Cervus canadensis (assembly GCF_019320065.1). Classification (NCBI taxonomy): domain Eukaryota; kingdom Metazoa; phylum Chordata; class Mammalia; order Artiodactyla; family Cervidae; genus Cervus; species Cervus canadensis. The sequence continues at coordinate 29,728,301 of NC_057389.1, forward strand.
ATCACAGGGGCTTTCGGCGCTCCTGGCTGTTCTTGACGGCGAATGGTCCGATAATAGATATGTGTGGGAGAATCTCTGAACCAAATAAAACACTGTTCTTTTCCCTACATTTCAGGCCAATTACTATCATTGCTCTATCAAGATGTCTGCCCAACTATTAGGCCGATTACCTTTGACTTTCTCTTAGAGCTACATCCAGACAAGAGAAATCCTCCAGGGAGAATTGCTATTCCCAGCTCCGACAGAGAAGCAAGGGTAATGGCTGAGGGGGAAGGGCATCTCACCACCGCCGTCTGTGTCCATGTGGATAAAATTGACGGAGGGCAGAAGCCATTTTTAGATAACATGGCCCCCAGACAACTTGCTGCGTGGAAGGGAAGAGGGTTTTAGCTGGCTACAATCCAAAGCAATTCAGTGGTTAAGAACGCAGGCTCTGGAGAGTCGAATCTGACTCCACTTCTTACTAGCTATGTGAGACCTTAGGCAAGCTAACTTCTCTGAGCCTGGGCTTCCTCAACTGGAAAACAGAATATTGGTCATCCTGACCTCTTATAACTACTCTATGGGTTGACTGATCTGGTCCCCAAAAGGGCCAAGTCCAGGGCACTTGGAACATGGACAGCTCTCTATAGATGTGCCGCTGTTACTGGTTTTGCTATTGCCCGTTCCACTGGGTCTTTGTAGACTCCAGCTAAGCCAGCTACCGTGCGTGGGGTGTGTGTTTGAAGCCTTTGAGTTTAAAACACAAAGCAAACGGATGGGCCTACAGATTGTCATACTGACAGAAGTAAGTCAGACAGAGAGAGACAAATATATGACATTGCTTACATGTGGAGTCTAAAAAATGGTGCAAATGAACTTATTTACAAAGCAGAAAAAGAGTTACGGATATAGAAAACAAATTTGTGGTTATCAGGGGGTAAGTGGGGGAGGGATAAATTTGAAGATTGGGATTGACATGTACACATTACTGTACATAAAATAGATAATAAAGACCTACCGTAGAGCACAGGGAATGCTACTCGATATTCTGTAATGGTCCATGTAGGAAAATAATCTAAAAAGAGTGAATGTATATGTATAACGAATTCACCTTGCTGAAACTAACACAACATTGTAAATCAACTGTATTCCAATAAAAAGATTTAAAAAACATGATTGACAAGAAAAATTTTTAAAAAACCTACACAGGGGACCAAAAGGACATCATTTCTCATCATATTCTTATGCAAAAGATTGTTTTTTTATCTTAACATCTCAAACTAGGTCCAAAGGCATTGCCAGTGTCTTTCTTTTATGATCTGGTTTTGATCCTTTTAGACTTTTTTCCTCACTGGTACGTAATCTGCTCCTGGAAATTTTTCCTAACTAGTGGAAGATTTCTCCAGTGACTCTCCTGATACAAAGTTTATACACTTTATACAAAGTGTAAAGCAGTGCTTGGCAAACTTTTTCTGTCACGTGACAGGAAATATTTAGGCTTTGCGGGTCAAACGGTCTCCATGCAATCATTCCACTCTGCTGTTACAGCTGCCACAATGTGACAACAGATGAATGAGGCTGTGGTCCAATAAAACTTTATTTATAAACATAGGCAGTGGGCCAGATTTGGTCCATGGGCTCTGGCATGCCAAGTACTGCTTTAGAGCATTGGGCTTGTCCTGTTAGGGCCCATCTTTCCTTAGCAGAGGAATAAGCATTAACTTCAGTGCTATGGTAAATATCAAATCCTGATTTGGGCAGTTACGGCTGCTACCTGAATTTTAGGTTGGGTTATATATCTCTTTCAAGGATCAGGGAAATCCTAAGAGCAATCCATGAAACCAGTAGAGAAGTTCTTAACATGAAGTCAAGAGAAAAACAGCTGCACAAGATGTGCTCTTAAAAAGTCATCCACTCTCACAAGTGGTTACCAGCTCCATTCCAGACAGGTTCCACAAGAGATGGTACATCATCCTTCCCTCCAGGGACATGGTCATTACTTGTCCACAAATGATGGGACTGAGGCTTGGGAAGGTAAGTGACCCTCCTAGGTCAGATGTGGGAAAGAAAAGGCAGGATTTAATCCTGGATCAACCATCTTCTCCAGGTATCTAGAGAACCATGAGGTCCATGACTGAATGCTGCTGGGACAACATGGTGCTGCAGAAAGGCAATGAATAATCCCTGTAAGTCCATATTGTTTCCATCATTTCCACATCCTGGGATCTTGAGGGACTCAGTTTTCTGAACCTCAGTTTATTCATCTGTGAAATGGGTCTAACAATCTGCCATGATTCAGAGAGGTTCTGCCCAGGATCAGTTATCATCATTAGTAGATGATTAAAACCTAATGACAAAGTAAATGTAATGAAAATATTTATAGGTGCTATCAACATTCAGAAAACTGAGATCATTTCACTTCATGGCAAATAGATGGTCACATCACTTTACGGCAAATAGATGGGGAAACAGTGGCTGACTTTATTTTTTTTGGGCTCCAAAATCACTGCAGATGGGGACTGCGGCCATGAAATTAAAAGACTCTTACTCCTTAGAAGGAAAGTTATGACTGACCTAGACAGCATATTAAAAAGCAGAGACATTACTTTGTCAACAAAGGTCTGTCTAGTCAAGGTTATGGTTTTTCCAGTAGTCATGTATGGATGTGAGAGTTGGACTATAAAGAAAGCTAAGCACTGAAGAATTGATGCTTTTGAACTATGGTGTTGGAGAAGACTCTTGAGAGTCCCTTGGACTGCAAGGAGATCCAACCAGTCCATCCTAAAGGAAATTAGTCCTGAATATAGATTGGAAGGACTGATGTTGAAGCTGAAACTCCAGTACTTTGGCCACCTGATGTGAAGAGATGACTCATTAGAAAAGACCCTGATGCTGGGAAAGATTGAGGGCAGGAGGAGAAGGGGACGACAGAAGATAAGATGGTTAGATGGCATCACTGACTCAATGGACATGGGTTTGGGTGGACTCTGGGAGTTGGTGATTGACAGGGAGGCCTGGTGTGCTGCAGTTCATGGGGTCGCAGAGTTGGACATGACTGAGCAAATGAACTAAACTGAGCTGAAATGATGAATGCTAAAATACTTAGAGTTTGCTGTTGGAAAACTCATGAAATATTCTCAAACAAATGGCCCTTTAAAGGGTTATTTGACTTATAAGGGGAGCTTTTGGAAAAAAATTTTAGCTTTCTCTCAATAGCTACTAAAAAGTAGTGCTAAAATATGCCCCACATGACAAGTGCTTAAGTAAAGCTTTTGGAGATTTACCAATCTGAGAACAAAGATATGATTTCCTTCCTATTGCTCAGTTGCTTCAGTCACGTCTGACTCTGTGACCATGGACTGTAGCCCACCAGGTTCCTCTGTCCATGGGATTCTCCAGGCAAGAGTACTGAAGTGGGTTGCCATGCCCTCCTCCAGGAGATCTTCCCAACCCAGGGGTGGAACCCACATCTCCTGAATCTCCTGCATTGCAGGTGGATTCTTTACCACTGTGCCACCAGGGAAGTCTGTCCTTCTATGGTTATATCCTTGCCTTATTTTTCAGGCTTTTAAATTTTTTTTTTAAGTTTGGGCTTTCCTTGGTTTTTGAGAGAAATTGTGAGCTGGCATGAATGGTCAGCATTTACTGGCTCTACTATATGTTTAGTGATTTATAACTTACACTTTATTTTATTTAACCTCATAGTATGAGGTGGGATTTTTTAGTTCTATTTTACCACAGGGGAACCGGGGCTCACAAAAGTCCAGTGATTTGCCTACATTGTGTGGCCAGAGCTTGAGCCAGGTGGTTGGACCCTGGCTCACTGCAATTCAATCCTTGGGACTCACAGTGGCTTTTTCATGAATTAAGTAGCATTAGTATTTTATCAGGGCTAGTTTTAGGTGGATGAGACTATGAACCCTAAATTAAGGATGCTGGTTGGCCCCCTACACAGTAGAACCACCTTGGAAGGTGTGCCTTCAACAGAGAAGCCAGACACTTCCATGCTTTCTTTGATGACACAGCTCCTCAGAGATCCCATACCTACCTAAGACTACAGTGTTGAAAGAAACCATCTCTTTGTCTTTGCCATCATTGTAGAAGGCCAGGTGCCACAGGCCCACATCCAGGTACTGGACAAACACGGCTTCGTTCTGAACCAGTGTTTGTATGCTCCGGCGTTCCCTGGGCGACTCAACCACACTCCACTTCTCCTTCCCGTCCAGGCGCTCCATGAAGTCATACTGGGAAAAGAAGAGAGCGTGCTACATGTGACACGGGGTGCAGACCTCCTCCCATGACCAGCACCCTCCCCTCCCGCCCCATTACTTAACTGAGAGATACTTCTGAGTACGTTTTACTGTAATCTCATTTTGTAACAAGTAAAACAAGAGTCATGAAAGTTATAATAATAACAGTCACCACATGTTATGCTTATAATTATTGCTAATAGTTTTATGACTATAGAGCACAACCTCTTTTCTGCTTTTATGATTTTTTTCTTTTGTGTGTGTGTGTGTGACAGAGAGGGAAAGGGGGAGGGAGGTGAGTTTTTGCTCTAGTCCTCAGTGGGGTGTTACATAATACGTAGTATATGCCAAGTGTAACTTTTTAAAATAATTCCCCCAATTCTGAATTCCAAAATGCATCTGGCACCCCCAAGAGTTTCAGGTATGGAATTACTAACTTATGTTAGCAGATACCAGATACCCTTGATTGATCATTCACTCAGGGAAGGTGACAGTAGTTAATCAGAGTAGTTATATCAGAGGTGTTAACACATTATTGACCAGAGACATATTAATGCCATGGGCGTTAGCTTCCACAAAAATTCCCTGGTTGATAATGTGTTAAGAAAGAGGGCTGAGGAGCCAGACTACCTGAGAGGGAAACGTACTTATTATTAGCATCACCTACTTGTGCCTCAGTTTTCCCATCTCAAAACTGAAAATAACAGTACCTATGTTACAGGTTGTTGTGAACAATAAGATCATATCAATATGCAATCAGAGCAAACACAAAGTACAGGTGGGCTATCATGACCACCATTATTATCACCATCATTTAATTCAGTTCTTGCAAAATCCCTGTAAGATAGGTCCTATTTGTATCTTAGTTTACAAATAAGAAAACTGAGACTCAGAGAAGTCCAGCAACATATCCAAAGTCACCCAGTGACCAAGTGGGCAAGCAAAAATTTGGACCTAGATCTGTTTAGGTGCAATGCCTGTGCCCTGACCGTGCCTGACCTCCCATCAACGAGCAATTAACTATGGAACTGTGTTTCAAAGGAAACCAGGCTCAGAACTGGACGTAATCAGTGGGAGACAGAGTGGTGGGCGAAGGCTACCAGGAATGGGTGGGGGGAATGGGAGAGCAACTGTCATCCAAGGGGGCCTGTCCAAGGGAATGGTGAAATCCTGGGGTGGGCAGGTGGGAGCCACAGAAGACCTTTAAACAGTGACTGACATGATGAGAGGAATGTTCTAAGGTTCATTTGCAGGCAGCCTATGAGATGTCCTAGAGGAGGGAATGAAAAGAAGCAGGAAGACCTGTTACCAAGCCATTGCAGAAACACAATCATGAAGTGACAAGCGTCTTGATTGGGTATAGTGAATGAGAAAAGGGGACAATTTTGGAAGACCATTTTTAGGGAAGAGAGGACAGGGCATCACCTGGGCTGGACAGAGAAGATGAAGGAAAAGGCCAGGAAGGTGGCCATGTCTCTTTACTTGTTGACAAGCAAATCAATAAGACCCTAGTAGAAAAGGAATCATCTTTTTGCACAGGAAAGTCACGTGCATGGTGACTTCCAGAGAACATTCAAAGTGTAGGTCTTTAGCAGACAAAAACCACCACTGTGGGACAGAACTCTCTCTCACCACTTTCAAGCCATGAAAAGGGTTTCATAGATTATTGACATCTACTGCAACCCCTTTAACAAACTTCATAGAATGAAATGCTACGAAATCTACTAATGGGACCTCCCCATCAACAGAATTGCCACTTTTCCCACCTGAAACATGGTCAGTGAAAACAAGAGTCTATAATCTTAGGGACAAAGGGTTTGCTGTCAGATAAACCTGGGTTTGAATTCTGACTCTGCTGTTTGCTACTGTTTGAAGTTAGGCTATTCTTTAACCCGCTTCCTGGTTTGCATACTAGGAAATAATAACCCACACCTTTTGGGGATGTTATACGGATAACATGAGATAATGTTTAGGGCAGTGCCTGAAAGATAATAACCATTTTATGAAATACCTTGTGACTCTGAATCACTTACTTGTAAGTCGTAAGCGTCATGGACATGGTTTTAGTTTTTGTGTCTGGGGGCCTGGGGAGGGATGTTGTATAGAAAGTGGAAATTTCCTCCATATCTCAGGAAACAAAAATGTTCATATTTAGCTTCCCTCTATCCCACAGTCCATTGGTCGCAGCTGTCTTTATGGGATAAAATAAATGATCTGAAAGGATATGACAAACCGATACTGCTTTTGGAGCCTCTTGTAACCAAGGCATTTGTTCCTTAGCAACCTCGTAAATGTCCGGCTACCCAGACCCATGTCTACAAATTGCTGTCAGCCAGAGGAATGAGTGTAGCTTCCTTGGTGGTGAAGTGAGAAGGATATACTTCACCTGGGATTCGAGTTATCACCCCCATGAGGAACAGTTCGGGGAAGGTGATTACTTGTGTGGGACCATTGCTCATTATTAATTTGGGCATCAGTCATCTTTTTCTGAACTGGCTGCCCAGCCCAGGGGCACAGGAATGGTTTAGGACCATCGGTGGTGCTCGCTGTTCAACAACCAATCAAATGACCCTGGGGAAGGCATTTGTCAGAGGAGGGAGGGGACATCTGTCTTGGCTGGTTCTTCAGTTCTCTCCATGGAAGCAAGGAGGGCAGTTTTCATTTAAAGAAGAATCTATGACCCTGGGGCACTGGGACATGTGGGTCTAAGGTGTCCCAATCTTGTATCTCTTTGTTGTGTTTTATTTCCTTCAAAGCACTTATCACCCTTGAAAATGACTATAATGTTTTTCTGCTGATTGTCTGTCTACTCAGAAGAACATAAACTCCAGGAGGGCAGGGATTTCGCCTGCATGGTAGAATGGTTAAGAGTGGGGACTTTGGAACTAGACTGCCTGACTAGAACCTATGCTCTGCCACTTACCTGCTGTGACACTTGCATAAGCCATCTCAATTCTCTGTGCCTCAGTCTCCTTATCTTTAAAATGGGCAAAATATCAAGACATAATAATAATACAGCATAATAATGCTGTAAGCACTAAATGAGTCCAAGTATGTAAAGTGCTTAGAATACTAAGCAGTCTGTATATTGTGAAAGTGAAAGTTGCTCAGTTGTGTTTGACTCTTTGTGACTTCATGGACTGTTGTAGCCAACCAGGCTCCTCTGTCCATGGGATTCTCCAAGCAAGAATACTGGAGTGGGTTGCCATTCCCTTCTCCGGGAGATCTTCCTGACCCAGGGATCGAACCTGGATCTCTCACATTGCAGGCAGATTCTTTACTGTCTAAGCCACCAGGGAAGCCCCTGCATCAGGTAAGCACACTTTGAAAGTTTCTGCTATCCTGATGATAATTCATTGTTATATCTAATTCATCTTGAGCTGAGCTGATCAATAAATATTTGTTAAATATCAAATACATAAAATACTGAATCTGTAAATGAATTCCATTAAAAGGAAACTAACTTGCAATGTTAGAAGATTTTGTCTCTAATAATAAATCACTTGCCCTCCCTTGTCTTCGAGTGTGCTTTCTTGAATAGGAGATACATCGGCAGGATTAGAGTCAGCGAGCCTCAGTCAGGCACCTCACAGCGTAGGACATGCATATGACGGACACTGTGGCCCAAGGAATCTGTATATTCACAGAGATCATCAACATTTGAGAGGTGACTTCAGATGGCCATTATGACTTCGCCTTTTCAATTCTAAATGAGATGGTGTCCAATGCACGCTTTCTTCCTACAGGCTTTCTTATCTTCCTTTTCTTTCTCCTTTGACACTGTTGCTTAGTGACCACTGCAGTAGAGATGGTTGGTCATTGTCTATATCAGAGTCTTATTCCTTTCTATTATGTGCAAGCATGTGATGGTGTTCCCATTAAGGAACACAAGCTGTTGTGAGGTACCCTCCTTCTGGACTCTTCTGTGCTATCTACTACTTGCTTGCTCCCCCTACCTATCTGCTTCCTGAGAGAACCAGAGTTCTCTTAAAGCCCAAGATGATGGAGTCACAAGATAGGCGTGGCCTGGATCCTAGATTTGCACTTGGAGGGAAGCCGGAAATGCTCACATGAGCAAGCAATAAACACTTATTAAATTAGGCCATGGACGCAGAGAACAGAGTAGTGGCCACCAGAGAGGAAGTGGGATCGGAGAAGGCACAATGGCTGGAAGGGGTCACCGGCATGGCAAACGATGGGAACAAAACTTTGGTGGTGAGCATGCTGTAGTGTATACAGAAGCTGAAATACCATGCATACATGAAAAAAAATAAAAAGCTATGGAAATGTTGAGGCTTATTTGTTATTTCAGCATAGCTTTCAAGATTTCTTGCTTCTCTTCCTTCCTGGTTCACTCTGCAAGCCTGTAAGTTTCAGCATATTTTCTGTTCTTAGGAGCGGTAGGAGAGAATCCCCCAGGAAGGGATGGCAGCATCTTTTGTTGGCTAAGTTCCACCTGTTATGTGTAGGGTATCTGTTTACCTCGGTTTGCCCAGGGGTGTCCTAGTCCCCATCTCCTATTTCTTCTTTCACTCTCAAAAGTGCTCTGGTGTGTAACCTACAGTTACCCTCCTCTTTGGTTAACACATACCAAGCAGCATCGCGCAGCCTCGTTCACGGCTGCTATAACCTGGGGAGGGCTGGAGACTAGAAACACAAGGTGGATCAAGCCAGCCAAAGGCAGAGACTGCTTTCCATGGTGGGAAGGGCAGGGGCGCAGTAAGAAGCTGGTTTGTGCGGAAGCCATCTGGTTCTGGAGAGCCTCTGCTCTCTAGGAATCCTAGACAGCAGTCTGGCCAGCTTGCTTGGCAGCCTGGCTGATACCAGAAGGAGGCCAAGGACTCAGGCGCTGGCCAGCGTCGCTGTCTCATGCCCCAGTGCTGGGGATTGAGAACTCAGGCTTTGTACCAGGGGCATGTGCCTCCTCAGTTACAGAACTCCATCACGATCAATCCTGGATCCAGGGCTGCTCGGAAAACTGTGCTGCGCTCGAAGGACTAAGAAGGTTGCTTCCTAGCACGTCCTATCTGATAGATCTGCAGAAGCCCTGGAAGCGGATTAGAAGCTCATGGCCCTGTCCCACTGGGGGCTGTGGGAGTGCACAAGCTGCCTGCAGGAGCAAGCCTGTCTCCCAAGGCAGCTGGGCTCTCTTGATCTGGCAATAAGGTCACCCAGAGGGTGACAGTGCAATAACCCGAAATAACGCCCCCCCGCCACCCCCCCCCCCCCCCCCACTAATGTTCTCTTTTCCTCCTTGGCCTTTGAAAAACAACCCACGCTGGCATGAAACGCGAGGGCTGTGCCTCTGAGTCATGTGTCACACCCCGAAGTAGCATGAAAACGCAACTTTTGTGAGCGCTTGAGAGGCAAACAAAGAAACCACTGCAAATATTTGACTGATCCGACTGTCAGTCTCCCCTGCTTCTTGGCAGAGACCCAGGAGGAATGGTAATTAAGATAACTTAGTGGCTTCCCAGGGGCGCTGGAGGAGACAGCCGAGGGGCCTTTTACTTTCCCTGATGGGAGCGTGTCCACAGGCAGCTCAGAGATGCCTCTGGAAGCCATGCCAACTCATACCTGCCACAGAGGACAAGGTCAGGGACAGACTCATGGCCCTTCTGGAAGATGTTACTACTGGGGCCAGGACCTTGGGAGAGGGCAGGGAGTGGGCAAATAAGTTTACTGTTATCTGGTCTGCCTGCTTGCTCCTGGTCCATGTAGATGGGGGCAGTGGCAAACGTTGACCTGTCCTACGGAGAGCCTGCCGCAACTGGCTCTGTGCTGGCAACATCCCCAGCCTCCAATGTCTAATGGTGATGCCGCCTTAGACAGCCAGGCACGTGCAGCAGGCGGTCAGACTGCAGGGAAACAGCATGTGTCAGTGAGGGCTGCTTGAAGCCACACAAGCGTGGAGGCTGCGGTGGCATCTGGTGACGACTGGCAGCGGCGGGTTGCTCCTGGGGGCCTGTGCATCTCTTTCCGCCTCCAGCCAGGCCCGTGGCAAAGTGCGTCTGGCTGATTCCTCATTAAAGCTCTGCACGGCTTCTTTTCTCTCCTTCAAAGGGCTGAATGCTCCAGGAAGCATGGAAGGATGAGAGTGGTGGGCCGTGCTTGGGAGGGCTGGGGAGCGGCTGCCTTCCCTCCACGTGGCCTCGCCTGTCATTTTCAGTTCCTACTTGCAGGGTCCATGTCTTCAGTGTCCAAGTTGCTTCACTAGGTGCTGACTGGCTCAGTGTGGGCACTGCGGGGTTGTCTGTCCCCCAGCTCTGAGAACAAAACCCAAGCCTCCGGGCAGGAAACAGCATCACCTCTATTTGTGGACTGCAACAATCATCGTGCTGGGCTCCAGTGTGAGAATCAAGCAGAGAGAGAAGAATCAAACATGATTCCTGACATAAGGAGCAAGGAGACTACATCTACATAGGTGCAACTCCTGATTCTTTCATGACATGTCTTCTTGTAGCAGAGGAAAACAGAATCGCCAAGAATAAGAACTATTTTTTTCTCCCTAGGCACTTGCTATGTGCCAGGCAAAATGGCAAAAGCTGATACATGTTATCTCATTTCACCCTCCCAGAAACCTTATTCTCATCCCCATTTCTCAGGAGAGAACAAAGACTGTTAGAGAGAGAACAAACACACCCAGGGCCACAGACTCTGGTTGGTGGCCAAGTGAGGACTTGAACTTGGATTTGCATGAGTCTTAATGGTGGGAGGTTGTCAGAAGTTTTCCAAGAACCTGGGTGTAGCTGGCTGCCAGCATATTTGGTGACTGGCCTGGTTGGTAAGTTTTCCAAAGAAGCCAGTGAGCAGAGAAGAGGGAGGAAGGCAGAGCTGAGGAGTGCTAGGGTCAGACTTGAGCAGAGTGAGTTGGGCACCTGAGGACAGGAAGATGTCCCAGTGCAGATGATGAAAAAAGATGCCAAAAAAGGTCTGGATGCCTTTGTTGGGCAATGACCATACTCGGCCCATAATCTCCTCTGTCCACTTCCTAACTTCTCTCTCCTTGTGTTTCAGCCACACTGCTCTCCTCTCTGTTCCTAGAATATGCCAAGCTCATCCCAGCCTCAGGGCCTCTGCACGAGCGCTCCCTCCTGATCTTACAGCTGCCTGCTTCTCGTCAGTCAAGGCTGCCTAAACACCATGGCCTTAGAAAGCACGTCCTAAACCAGCCATTCTAAGATGCTCTAATCACTTCTGCACTTCTGCTCTCAGCAAAAAATCACCAAAAACTCTTTGGGGGGGGGGGGAACTTGTCACTTCTCTGCTAATTTATACTCCATCTCACTACTGTCAGACACAAACTTCTTAAGACTGGAAGACTTTCTGATAACTATAAATGGAATGTAATCTTTAAAACTTGTGGGGCTTCCCTGGTGACTCAGTGGTAAAGAATCCTCCTGCCAATGCAGGAGACATGGGCTTGATCCCTGGTCCAGGGAGATCCCACGTGCCGCAGAGCAACTAAGCCCGGGCACAGTTGTTGAGCCTGTGCTCTAGAGCCTGGGGAATGCAACTACCGAGCCCACGAGCTGCAACTATTAAAGCCCACGCACCCTAGAACTTGTGCTCTGCAACAAGAGAAGGCAGTGCAGTGATAAGCCTGTGCACCTCAACGAGAGAGCAGCCCCCACTCGCCACATCGAGAGAAAAGACCACATAGCAACAAAGACCCAGCACAGCCAAAATAAATTTTAAAAAATCGTGACTCACTATGCTATACACCTGAAACATATATAATATTATGTACCAACTATCCCTCAATAAAATAAACCAACAAATAAATGTTAACCAGCTTTGAATGCAGAAAAAATAAACTAAAAGAGAGTAGGAGACTTGCTTGTTTTACTCCACATGGGACCTCTGGGGCCTAGAGCAGTGCCTGGCATGCCGTGGGTATGCAGAAAAAACCTTGACTGAGTGAATGAAAACTTTCAGGCTCAAAAGAAAATAGTACCCAGAGTGAAGTGTACAATAGTCCAGTGGAATCTTGTGATACAAATATTGGAAGTACATAACCTCTTGAGGAAAGGTTCCTAGGAAGTTTTACTAAACACTACACAGGTTTCCTGGGTTTTGTTTGCTAACTGCTCAGATGATAATACAAGGTGACATTTAATGAGGCTAGGCACTGTTTTAAGTGATGCTCATGCATGATCTTATTCAATGCTTGTAACAGCCCCTGAACATGAATCATTATCCCCACTTTGCATATGAGGAAACTGAGGCACAGAGAGGTTACATCACTTGCTCTAGAGTTGGCACGCGGTGGAACTGGGGTTCTCACTCCAGCAGTCAGCCTCAGAGGGTGTGCCCTGAATCCACTGCACTCCAGGCCACTGGGCACACCAAACAATGGGAGTCAGTGCTGGCCAGCCGTGTTCACATGGGGAGACCAAGCTTTATCCTCCTGTCTTCAGAAGGGGAATCTACGCTTTGGAGTCCAGAGAGTCTCGGATGACAGACTAAGTAAGGTTCCTCAAGTAGCCTGCCGGACTGTCAACAGAATCACACTCAGGACACCACCAGCTTCGTGTTTTGGATCCTCTTTCTTTGGCCCAGAATAACTCTTCCCTCTTGGGAAGCCTGGTGCTATGGCCAAGATGAGGGTGCCTGTAGTGTGGAGGGTATCCTGCCCACCTGTAATGAGATGGAGCAATTTTCCTAAACTTATTGAGGGAGAAGCTGTTCTTTAACAAAACTGCTTAGAGCAGAAAGCAAGAAACCAAGAAACTTGGGGGCAGGCAGGACTTTCCTGGAGGAGACAGAGGAAGACTCTCTTGGTTACTGGAAACAGGGAGGGAGCTAGAGAGAGAGAAAGGGAGGGGAGGGGAGAGCAGCCAGGAGTTGGGGACCAGCCAGGCCACAGTGTGGCTTCTTCCTGTGATCCGCCCCCCCACCAAATCCAAGCAGTGAAAATGAGAAGAAATGAAGGGAAACTGTTAAGAGGCTCGCTATGACCAAATTTGTTACGGAAACCAGCAAAGAGAGAGCAAGCACCATTCCTGGACATCACACAGCAGGAAAGTGGAGGTTAAAAGATTCAACAGGAACAAGCCACAGGAACTCAGAAGCCATGGACGAGGCGGCAGGGCATAGACACAGTGAGCGCTGAGCAGGGACTCCCAGCCAATGTCTGCTTTCCAGTGGAAGGCCTGAAGGTCTCTAGATTGGGTTCACAGGGAAGAAAAATCTGAAGCTCCACTCACAAGCCTGAGTCTTGCTCAGGCCTCAGGTTACAGGGGAAATTGAATGTAAAACTATTGGTTCCATCATCAAACACTGACCACCTACTATGTGCCTGGCCTTGCTCTGAGCAGTGGGGATCCAAAAGTCAATCATATGGTCAAGGTTCCTGCCTTCTAGGCACAGGACACTTTTTTAGGGGAATAGAATGCCAAGGAGTGACGAGGGCTATAAATAAAAAAGAGCAAACCAAGGACAGCCCAAATGCCCATCCACAAGTGAATAGACAAACTGATTACAGCATATCCATACAATTGGAAGTCGACGCAATAATAAAAGGGATGAGCCACAGATATACATAGGGCTTCCCTGGTGGTTCAGATGGTTAAGAATCTGCCTGCAATGCAGGAGACCCGGCTTCGATCCCTGGGTCGGGAAGATCCCCTGGAGAAGGGAATGGCAACCCACTCCAGTGTTCCTGCCTGGAGAATCTCATGGACAGAGGAGCCTGAAGGGCTACAGTCCATGGAGTCGCAAGAGTTCGTCAGGACTACCCAACTTTGACTTGACTTCATAGATACACACAACATGGGTGAACCTCACTGACATTATGCAGAACGAGAGGCTAGACACAAAAGAGCAGAGGATACCGTGTTCATAAAACTCTAGGGGAGATGAATCCAACCTCGAGTGACAGGAAGCGGATCAGTGAGGGGGAGGGATGAGGTTGGCACGGGGCCCAGGGGAGCTCCTGAGGGGTGCTCACATTTTACATCGTGACTGCGATGGTGCTTACTCAGTTTTCACATTTAAGGAACCAAACCATACACGTAAGATGTGGGCACTAGCAGCCGGTAAACGATAGCTAAATCAAGTTGATTGAAGCCAGATAAAGCAGAGCGTGGGGATAAAGTATAAAGGAGTTTTAGATTCCCTTGTCAGGAAGGAGCTCACAGAGGGCATGGTGTTCAGGTAGAGTCCTGACAAGAGGAAGGAAGGAGCCATCTGCATATCAGGGAGGAACATTCCAGAATGAGGGAACAGCCAGCACAAAGCTACGCATGAGACAGGATGACCTGGGTGTGAGCAGGGGAGAGAAAGTGGGCCAGCGTGGAGGAGGATCCAGGGAGAGAGGACAAGACCAAAGATCCGAGGGCCTTGGGGACGCCGGCGCCCACCACAGACCAGCACGGCTGTCAGCGCTAGAGATGTGGCAGGTAACCCCACCGTCTCTGCCCTCAGGGAGCTGGCATTCTAGAACAACCTCAGATTTTCCTTTTAGTGTGATGGGAGGCCGATGGAAGGTCTGCAGAGATGAACGCACTGATGAAGAGTTAAATAAGGTGAGACCAGCTGTTCTTTGTCATACGAAGAGAGCTCCTCACCTCTGTCCACGGTGGGGGGTTCCCGAGGGCCCTCAAGGTGGCAGGGGCTTTGGTGGGCTGCTGGGTGAAGATAAGCAGATAGTGGGTTCTGCCAAGCTCCGCTTACCAACCCCTCATCAAGCCTAAAACTGTGGTTTTCAAGTTTCAAAGGAGTATGATTTGAAAGTCTGGTATGGGATGCAAGTCATGTAGGCAGAACAGAAAACGAACAGAAAAGAATCAATTATTACTGCTAAAGAATACATGAGCATTATCACTACTCCTATGGTGAGATACTAGCACCCCTCTGTCTCAGGGGTGTCTCAGAGAGGAATCCCACTTCCACGAATAGACTCGCAGTGATAAGGCCAGGCCGGGGCAAGGCAGGGACAATGTATTCCCTGGTAGGTGGCCCTTCCAGGCCTGATGCCAAAATGCCTGGCAGCCACACAAGGGCCAGCACTGTCTTGCCCACTGCTGCAGCCCCTTGACATACAACACACAGCAGGTGCTCCATAAATGTTGGTGGAGTCCAGGGTTATGGCCTGAATGATGTATCTAGCTGAAGAGAGCGTCTGCATGGGAGATTGTTAACCCTCTCCCATGAAATTTTTGAGATCAGAGAGAAACAGTTGAAAACCATAAGCTTGATCTCCTATTTTTCAAGACTTCCCCTCAGCACATAAAAGCGTGTGTTCCCCGTTTCAAGGGTAACTCATAGCTTTGTGGTGTTTGGCTACTTTTTCCTTTTATATAACATGGATGCATAGTGGGGGCTGTGTACATGGCTAAAAGCCCGCAGTAACTCAACACAGGGTCATGGCCACTAAACCTCCAGGGGGCTGCCCTCCTTGGTCCCTTCTTGGCCTTATAAGAGCCAGGTCTCAAAGGCAAAGCTATGTCCTCGATGGTGAGTGACAGCTAAAGAAAAGCACAGTTTCTAAAAAGAAGACAGTCTTATGTGAAGTTTCAGCACAACCCACACCGAAGGGGGCTCTTCACTGCCCTTGGCTTGGAAGGGTCTTCCCTCTCTTCCTTTTTTCTTTCTTTGCTGGATTCACCTTCTAACAGTCAGCTTGGGTAGCATCTCCTTCAGAAAGCTGCCCTAAAATCCTTCACAGGTTAGAACTAGTAGCCAATTTTATGCTTTTAAACCTCCTACACCCAACTCTTTAGGAATGGTAATAGCTAACATTTGATGATCATACAAGTGATAGGAACAAACTCCATAAATGATACATAGCATCGACTTCAAGAAATGCAGAGTACAATAGTGCTAACAGGATGCGTGCTGTCCACCTGTGGAAAGGTGGGCTTGGGTTGGACATGGCTGGATGTGCTGGGCAAGGTGCCCCAGGAAAGGCACCCCAACCCCCTACCACCTCATACATTTATAAGAGGATTGAGAGGAGACAGGAATCACCTGACCAACTTGGCAGACCCTAATCTTTGCAATCTGGACTAGAGTCTTGAGGGAGATCAACGAAAACTCAAGCTTGCAAACCAGCACTGCCTTCTGCCAGAGTCCTTGCCATCCTGCCTGGAGAGACCTCTGGTTGCTAGGTTACCTGCGAGAGAGTGGTAAGGGCTCTGGACCAGTCAGACTGATCGATTGATCGCCATGGGGTGCTCACTCTTTCCTGGGCATTATCTCATTTATTCTCTCAACAACCCGACAAAGTACAGTCCTCATTTAACGGATGGTGAAGCTGAATCTAGAGAGTTTCATCCACTAACCTCCAACTACTACAGAGGGGAGATAAGATTCCAACCCAGACCAAGCCTATTCTGGAACATCAGTTCTAATCTTCTGCCTGGTACTTCATCTCACGACTCTCCCTGCACGATGATGCCATTGTTACTTGACTTGTCAGGTCCCTATCTTTTTAAATGCCTTTCATCTCTGCATCCCCAGCACAAACCTGCAGTGAATATCTGTTGAGCGCATGATTGGATTGATTTCGTATTTTATCTTCCCACAAGGTAATGCCCTCATTGTGCTGCCTTATGATCCAACCTGAAGACCAAGCCAGCCACAGTGTAGGGGTCAAGTTCAATGAAACTGACGAACGTCTCTAGGCCATGCCAAGATGTGCTGAAGCTCTACCATGGGGTCAGAAGAATGGAGGTTTCACCTCTTAGTGCCTTGCTGATGTGATTTCTTATTTACTGCACATTCCCATCTAATTGTCTTTAGCCAGTGGTTTATCAGAAATGTCATATTTGGCTCCTTGCCCTCCTAAGATCAATAGGAGGGTCTCATGCAGGTTGCGTGTGAAAATAAATCAAATATATCACTGAGGAGAGGGAGCAAACTGGGAACGTGTCTAGTCACAAAATGCCTTCTCAGGCGTGAAAGAGGCACAGTCATGGGCAAGGGTGGCTTGTCTCCAAACTGGCCTGATCCTTTCACCAGGCAGTACTGTGACCTTAAAAAGCAGAGACATTACTATGCTGACAAAGGTCTGTCTAGTCATAGCTATGGTTTTTTCAGTAGTTCTGTATGGATGTGAGATTTGGACTATAAAGAAAGCTGAGTGCTGAAGAATTGATGGTTTTGAACTGTGGTGTTGGAGAAAACTCTTGAGAGTCCCTTGGACAGTAAGGAGATCAAAACTAGTCCTGAATATTCTTTGGGAGGACTGCTGCTGAAGCTGAAGCCCCAATACTGTGGCCACCTGATGCGAAGAGCTGACTCATTGGAAAAGATCCTGATGCTGGGAAAGATTGAAGATGGGAGGAGAAGGGGACAACAGAGGATGAGATGGTTGGATGGCATCACTGACTCAATGGACATGAGTTTGAGCAAGCTCTGGGAGTTGGTGATGGACAGGGAAGCCTGGCGTGCTGCAGTCCATGGGGTCACAAAGAGTTGTACATGACTGAGTGACTGAACTGACTGACTGACTGACTGTGACCTTAGACAAGTTACTAAACTGAGTCTCTGCTCTCTAATCCCTAAAATGAAAATAGTAAAATTTCCTACCTCTGGGGGTCATTGTGCGTCTGGTCTAGCTCACAGTAAGCACTGGATCAGTATTGGCTATTCTTATGGCTATTGCTATTGTTAGAAAAGCAGCAATTCCACTCTTGAGAATTCATATAAGGAACTTATTAAAAACTAAATGAACGTATGCCTATGAGGATGTTTACTACAGAATGAATACAATGTTGAAGAAGGGAACTTGGTTAAAATTTTTTAAAGTATAGAATGAGCTATTTTTGAGGCATTTAAAATGAGCTTATGGAAGAATATTCAGATATAGAATGATGTTTCCTACTTATCATTATGCAAAAAATCAGGGTAAAAACAGTATGTATGACAAGACTCAAATTTGCAAAAATGATTACTGTATGTGAACAAAAGATATACTAAAAATATACTAAAAATCTTAATGTTTTCTGTTTTTCCTATCATCATTATATATTGCTCTTGTAACAAATAAAAGTTATCTTTTAATAAAACTGTTGGAATTTGTTTTGCTTTGTTTGTTTGGGGGCTTGTGGGGTTTGCATTATGGATGCTTTGAAAAACATAATAGCTGATATCATTTCTTTGTGCCAACACAGTTGTAAATGCTTTATAAAGATTACCTCATTTACATCTCACAACAAAGCTATGAATGTGTAATATTATTATCTTCATCTTACAGACGAAGCAACCAAGGCACAGAGAGTCTGAGGGATTTGCCCAAGGCTGCACAGCTTGCAAACCCTGGCCGTCTGGTCTGGTCCGAACCCTTATCCCATGCTCGTTTGTGTTTGGAACAGCTGCACAGGCATTCCACAGAATGTCTGCTTAAACTTTATTTTTATTTGTGTATTTATATATTTTAAAAATTATATTTAAATACCCACCCTGACTCGACATACACAATATGATCAAGTTCATCTGAGCATATTTGGAAATAATAAAAGGTCACTTAAAACGGATGCTCTGAACACATGGGAAAATGACTGATTTGGAATTTACCCTGAACAATAAAACTGTAACTATGAAAGTATTTTTATCTCATATTTAGGAATGTTCAGATTATGTTTGCCACCACACTCTATAATTATTAGAATGAACACTGAGCTTTCCTGTATACGCAAACATGTGACAACGAACATTTCATTGTCTCTCCGCTATACTGACTGCAAAATGCACCCTGTTTTTCAGACATGTCAAAAGACGAGCATCATGTGCATCTCAGAATTGATAAACTATCTGAGAACAATGCAGCGTCACTGTAGCCTGACTGGCGCCACACAAACAAATGTAAACATATTGGTTGTCTGCATCAAATCCTCCAGGACCCCTCTTCACGTTATTACAACCGCCCACTTAGAAGTGCCGATCATGTCACTTTCCTTGCCGCTTCTCTCTGCCATGGTAGTTAACTGTGCTACCTTGGCCGGATCCACGTTGACCAAGTCCCCCTGGCACTCAGAAGCAGATCTCCAGCATCACTTCCTCTGATTTAATGAAATTCTTGTCTTGGGCTTGAGCTGTAATTCTCCTCGGCCAACACACACACTGGCATTTCACTGCAGGACGCCCCTGGGAATGACGGCCGGCAGCATTCACTTTCTCCGGCAGGAGGGAAACGGGCGCCTGTCTGCCGCGTCCAGTGCACACCGGCTTTGAGGCCCTAAACTCTGCCCCAGTTCTTTCCCCGGTAAAACGGGGCTGCTCCTAACAGCGCCTCCATCATAGGGTTGTTGTGAAGGTAAAATACTTTATATGAAACATCATAGCCCTCAAATAATGCTGTCATCATAATTCATGTTAAATGCGGGGCGGGGGGGGGGAGGATCTCTGAGTGGGGAACATGTTTATAAGAGATCAGATAATTAATGGTTATTTTTGCCTTCTAACAACTTTGGCTTCCCTACAGACATCCATACTGAGTGGGGCTTCAGTGAATTTTTAAAGTCAGTTAATTTTTGTGAAGAGTTTGGAATAAAGCTTTTCTTAATACCTCTGAACACAGATTTGACCTTCTGTTACTCTGTCCTTTATCAAGAAACTTCAAGATATGCACTGGGCTTTCTTTGAATCCACCTGATGTGTGTCTGCTCAGAAAAAGTTGTATAAGGAACTCCACTGGAGATCCTGTTCAACCAAATGCCAGGCAGAGCAGAGACACAAGTTAATGTCAGGATATTAAACCAGGAATGCAATTTCAAGTAAACATGTAGCTGCAACCCTATGTTCATAGCCACACTATTTCTAATAGCCAAGATATAGAAGTAACCTAAGTGTCCGTCAAGAGATGAATGGATCAATATATGATGTGCATGTGTGTGTGTGTATACACACACACACATACATACTTTGATAGATATATACATAACATACACACAATGGAATACTACTCAACAATAAAAAGAAGGAACTTTTGCCATTTGCGGCAACGCAGATAGACATGGAGGGTGTTATGTGAAATGAAATAAGTCAGACAGAGAAAGACAAATACTGTATGATATCACTTGTATGTGGAATCTAAAAACCACAACAAACTAGTGAATGTAACAAAAAAGAAGCAGAGTCATAGATAGAACAAACTGGTAGTCACCAGTGGGGAGAGGGGAGGGAGGATGGGAAATACAGGAATAGAAGAGTAAGAGGTACTATCTATTACATAAAAAATAAGCTACAAGGATATACTGTAAAACATGAGGAATACAGCCAATATTTTATAATACCTATAAATAGAGTACGATCTTTAAAAATTGTGAATCACTATATCGTACACTTGTAACTTACATAATATGGTATACCAACTATATTTCAATTAAAAAAAAGAACATGTAGCATGTTCCAGAACAGCGCTTTTTCTTTTTTTTGTTGTTTTTAATAAAGACTTTCACAGCTTTAGTTTGGGGTACAACCTTTCTACTTCTGTATCTGAGGCAAGAGATGTGAATAGTTAGATATTTTACGTTATTTAGCCTTGAAATGATTATTGTTTATTGCTCTTCTTTCAAGTTCATGGATCAATTTAATTGAAGACTAGCCAGAGCCTGTAAGGAAATGATGAAAAAAATGCAGTTGCTCTTTGCAACTACTTATATACATTCACTGTGATTTTTCTCAAAACTGTGCAAACAAAACAAAGTACATAAATAAATTGAATCCTGAGAGTGATACAAGATTAGAGTCATCATCTATAACCTCTTAATGCTTGTTTTACTCAAAACAGACTCAAGTTTGTCACAGATCCACTTTTCCTAAAGAGAGAGAGATTGCTAAAATTAAGAAAAGCATAAAGAATATGTTGACAGATTGCCCATATTTCAACCACTGGAATGAACGTTAACACTGTGTCACATTTACTTTCAGTCATTCTATGGGTACACACATGCGTGTGTGTCTTGCAGATGGGGAAGGGTTCACCTTACCTTCAATGTTTTATTATGGATGAAAAAATACTCTTTAAATCTAATTCTCAGTCCTTTTTTCCTCACCTATTCCTACAGGTGACCAAGCTTATGAATTTAGTTTCTCTTTTGGTGTCTCTATTTCTATGTATTATATATAAATATATATAGTTACACATACAAACATGTATAGAGATTAAAACACATGTAATAAACACATATAAGAAACATATGCACATAGAGATTAAAACATTACAATAATAAATATGGATTTGAATTATAAACCATACTTATGCTAATAAAAGCTGTCACAACCTGTTTTATATACTGGGTTCTACATAAGATTCAACTTTAAGATACAGGTCATTGCCTAGAAAACTGGAAACTCTTGAATTACAGGACCTCTGAGATTCTGCTCAGTCAAAATACGTGGCTTGGTACTGCCCCCTCCTACTCATTCCTGCTTTCTCTGTCTCTGTCTTTCTCCCTCAGTTCCATGTACTCAAATCAATGCCTTTTTGGAAAAATATTCAATGTGCCCTTCTCAATACCAGATCCCTTGTAAAACTCAAGCATCTCCTAAGATTTCTCCTGACTGGCGACTGCCTAGGAGGATACTCATTGATTTAAATGGCAGTTTCCATTCCTGTAGGAGGCTACCAGATAATTGGAAGGGGTCTCCTGAGAAAGACCTTTCCAAAAAGCACTTTTAGTACAATACAGAAACCAAGGTTCTCTTGGTTTCTCAAACTCTTTCTCTATACCTCAAGTTCTTTTGGAGAGGAAGGGTCTGAAAAACATCCCTGTAAAAATATGCCCCTTCCTAAAATGAAATTAAAATGCCCACTACTAGGCGTACACCCTGAGGAAGCCAAAATTGAAACAGACAAATGTATTCCAATGTTCATTGCAGCGCTATTTACGACAGCTAGAACATGGAAGGAACCCAGATGTCCTTTGACAGAAGAATGATAAAGAAGCTCTGGTACATATACAATGGAATATTACTCAGCCATGAAAAGGAACACATTTGAATCAGTTCTAATGAGACGGATGAACCTAGAACCTATCATACAGAGTGAAGTAAGTCAGAAAGACAAAAACAAATACCATGTACTAACACATATATACGGACTCTACAAAGATGGTACTGATGAAATTACTTGTGGGGCAGCAATGAGACACAGACATAGAGAACAGACTTATGGACACAGGGTTGGGGGAGGAAGGAGACAGTGGGATTTATGGAGAGAGTAATATGGAAACCTACATTACCGTATGTAAAATAGATAGCCAATGGGAATTTGCCGTATGACTCAAGGAACTCAAACTGGGGCTCTGTGACAACCTAGAAGGGTGGCATCGGGGTGGGGGGAGTTGGGAGGGAGGTTCAAGAAGGACAGGATATATATATATATATATATATATACCTATGGCTGATTCATGCTGATGTTCAGCAGAAACCAACATGATTTTGTAAAGCAGTTATCCTTCAATTAAAAATACATTTTAAAAAATGCTATGTGGTGATTATGTAAGCTGACAGCCAAACCTGGTATGGGGAAGGATCCCCATAAGATCACCGAACACAGTTCTGCAGGATGAGTGAGGTCCAAGGAGAGCCTGTGTGACCGAGCAACGGGCACTGGGCGGGGCACAGCGACAGAACACGCGGGCATCCCAGTGACCCAGGGATGCAGTTAGTTACATCTCTAATGCAAACAATGTACAGCTGACTTGCTTGGACAAGAGAGAAGAGGACAAGGAAAGAGAGAATTCATTTTCAAATAAGGCTCTGAACTGGAGAGGGATAAACTGAGATGGGAAAAAGCTAACACCACTCATCATCACCATCTATAAATTTGCCTTTAAAAAATGTCATTTAGGAGAATTCTGCTGATGAGGACAAACAGGAATGTTTGCTCAGCTCATTTGATCTTGGTCTGTACATGCTCAATCTGCCATATTTGCACTTATTTGGTATGATCATGGGGCAATTTGTGGTCTCTTAAATAGTTCCCTTCTATCGTTCAATCAATGTGTGGATAGTTTTGCTTCCCACCCCACAGACACATCTTAGGGTAAAGCACGGGGGCTGACAGTGTCTGCTTCTATCTCAGCATCATTTAATCCTCACTACTTCCTCCTAATAAACCCTTACAGCTGGACCTGAAAGTCCACCCCACACTTTCAAGTTGCCACTGGAACTGACTGGACTCATGGCTCCATCAGTCTGAGTGATGAAACAGGCATTTTTGAGATTTGCTAAACAGGATTGTGGAGAAGGTGAAGTCCCGGCAGGGCTCCCCAGCAATAACTGCATCTTGTTGGCTCCGGTTTTCATGTACCTAATTTGCCGATTACTGACTTGTTCTCATGCAGGATTTGACTTGGCTTGACAAATCGGTAGTAATCAGTGATGAACTGTCAAGTAAACCTGCTTCCTGCCTTAACCACCCAAGAGTCTCACTTGCATCAGTAGCTTCTGAGTTCTCCTTTGATCCCAGTACCGCTGCCAGGTCAGATGATGATGACAACTTTTAAGTCTCATCTGCTTCCTTTCTAAAACTGGGGTCAAGCAAACCTGACATGGTTGGTAGGATTTCAAATACTTGGCAAGATAGACTAGGCTACCTTACATACACTAGCCCCATAAGAATTTGAGCTGGTAGGTTGAGAGTGGCTTAGACTGACTCCTTTTTTTTCCTCTTTGTGTCTAAGTATTTTTAAAAAAATGAAATTCAGGGTATGAAAATGCTGCACTTAAAAGACAATATAATACCTATCTTTCAAATGGACAAATTAAACAATGATAGTATCTGGTTTATAGGAGTTAAAGTAAATAAAATGAACATTTTATACACTGCCGCTGGTGGTAGGAGAGTATAGTGTGTGTGTGGTGTGTGTGTGTACGCTTAGTTGTTCAGTTGTGTCCAACTCTTTGCAACCCCACATAGTGTAGCCCACCAGGCTCTTCTGTGTTTGGGATTATCCAGGCAAGAGTAATGGAGTGGGTTGCCATTTCCTTCTCTAGAGGTATGGAGGGTACCTGGTATAAGCTTTCAGAAGGACAATTTGGCAATTCATATAAAATCCTTAAGAGTTGCTTTCAGGAAAAGAATTAAGGGTGTACACAAAGACTGGCCATGAGGACAGGTCTCCCAAAGTTTTACTGTAAGTCATAAGGGCCTCTCATTGGGATACCCTCCATCCAGGAACACCAGAGGACTGTAATTCCTGCTCCACAGAAGTTAGGATCTGACTTGCTTTTGGTCCGTAGAAGGGCTTAAATGATATGTGATGCTTGAAAGCAGAAAACTTTAGGGATGGGTGCATAATTCACTCGTCTTCTCTTTCCTTTGAGACAGAGTACTAGTCATGTTCCTGACAGTGGAAGCTCCACAGTTCCCTGGCCTTGAATGAGACTGATATTGAGTAAAGTCCAATGTCACCTGAAATGAACACATGAAGTAGGGTTTCCCGACCTCAACACTTTCGCCCTTTGGGGCTGGTTGTTATGGAGGGTTCTCCTGTGTGTGTCTAGCGGCCATTACCTGCCTGGAGTAACCTCTTCTTAGGGCAAAACCAAAAATATCTCCAGACACTGCAAAATGTCGTAGGGGCGGGGGCGGTGGGCAGAATTGGCCCAGGTCGAAAGACACTGATATAAACAAGAAATAGCCTCTGTGGTTTTAAACCATTCAGCTTCTGAGTTGTTGTTTTTTTTTTTTTTTTTTAATTGCAACTGATTTGTTTTATTATAGCAAAAACTCTGTATAAATATTTAGCAAAAGGGGACTGCTTCCAATTATGGGTGTTTTTGCTTTCCTTTTGTTCTTCTGTGCTGTAAAAAAATTGTTTGTAATGAAAACAATTTGTCCTTTGATAAGAAGAAAAAAATGAGCCAATTAATTTTACTTTAAAAACCTATATTTACATAATTGCTTATTGATAGACAGTATTGGCTAGGGACACGCAGGATTTCTAAGTATGATGAGACACTTGTGTACCATATTTTTATATTGTATTTCTATTTACAAAGTGTTTTCCCATCCTACCTTTGTGGGGGGAGGTGTAATTACAGTAACACTGGGAGATGTAACTACAGCAACAGGTAGGCAAGGAAATTGAGGTTCAGAGAGATTAACATGCACATCTGAGGACACCTGGTTAATACATAGCAATGCCTTCATCCTCAGCTTTCTCGCTAATTCCAGTACTTTCTCCTCTATGCCATGCTGCCTCTGCATTTCTATAGAAAGCCCCTTTCTAAAAGTCAACTGGGACAGACTCTGATTCTTTGGGAAATTTAAGGATTCTCCTCTGTATTTAATATCCTTGGACAAGGGTACTAAACCTTGTAGGCACTTGGTCAGAGCACGATCCTCAATAAAATTTAAGCAGAGCCATTTCGTGCAATGCAGCCGAGAGACTTTCACATTCCTCCCCCTCCCCACTTCTTTCTCTTTCTCTCTTTTCAGCTCAAATGAGTCACCTTGGCTAGTCTGCCAATCCCCATAGAACTTATGTTCCTTGATAGAATATGCCAATAGAAATGAGACATTCTATAATGGTTTGAGACGTGAGTTAGTTGCCTATCCCTGCGCGGGGCTAAGCGCCATCTCCTCCAGGAAATGTAACTCATCAAATGGACACGAGTGTTCGAAATAATAGCAAATGAATGTGAAGATGCATGGGGAGTCAGTTTCTCCCCTCTTTCTTTTTTTTTTGAAGAAGCGCCCCTGTATTGTAGCTGTCTCATGCATTTCTAAGCATCTGCACCATGGCTCGCTTACCTGACCCTCCAAGTCAAGCTCAACTCCCAGACTGGCAGCTGGACTGCAACCTCAGTGCACATCAGCCCACGCCTATTCATTTCTCTTCTGGAGAAATGGGATGGGGCTGTCCCTGGAGTGGAGCTATTTTGAGAGAACGATCACTAGAAAAATCACCGGCTTGGCAGGAGATGGACGGCGTGGTACAGCCGCAAAAGCAGGAAAGACACTGTCATGGAGGGTCTGAGTCCTGAATGTCAGAACAGCGGGGAACCTGGGTAGAGCGTGTTTCTGCCTGCTGTCCACCCACAGTCAGTTTCAGAGAGTTACCAACTTGACTTGCCACGATCACTGGCTTTTCCGTGATTCTGACTGCTCAGAGCATGCAAGCAGAGGGGGACAGCAGTGCTTCAGAACAAGGTCGAAAGGGGACATTTCCCCCCCAGTAAACCTCCTGGTGTCCAAGGGGCTAAGAGGAAAGTTATGCTCAGCTGTGCCCAGAGGCATGCTCCTACTTACTCGAATAATGCCAACAAGCAGATTTCACTGCTGTCGATCTTTCATTATGCTACCAAAGAAACGGTGGAGTCTGAAGGTCAGGGAGACCCTCTAACACTTTGCATAACTTCCCAGACTGGCTCCCTGCTCCTGGCCAGAAGTTACAGAAATGCCTCAGGGACTCCTCTTAGCTGAATTTCTCTCTTTCTCTTAAGGGAGTCTCTCTGAAGGACAGGTGTGATTTTTGTATCAGGAGTTTTGGTTAGTTGCATGCATGTCGCATGCTAAGTCGCTTCAGTCGTGTCCGACTCTGTGCGACCCTATGGATAGCAGCCCACCAGGCTCCTCCGTCCATAGGACTCTCTAGGCAGGAACACTGGAGTGGGTTGCCATTTCCTTCTCTTAAGAGCTATGCTAACTCACCTCTGGATAATCAGCACCTAGACCAATAAATATTTTTCTGGATGGATGGATGGAGGAGGACTTATTGATTACCACTTTACATGTTGGTCCCTATAGCATGGGCTGTATATGGTGTTAAAAACCTACACAGCCCTCTGTGCTCAGAAAAGCAACAGTCCTTTTAGTCCCTTATATCGATTGTTTCAGGCTGTAAATATGGGACTGCAAATAAATTTCATCTTGAGAGCCAACACTGGTCAATTGGTAGTGGCTGCTTTGAAGGCTCTCTTGGAGGCATCTGTGCACCGAGTTTAGTGAGGAAAAAGCACAGTCATCGATTAGCAATGTCTGCTATGAGCTAAAGACACAGAAATGGCGGCCCGCTTTGCATTTGCCAGTGGGTTTAAAGCTTTACACTCTTCCACTGAATTTTCTGGATGAATACCTCTGCAACACATGTTTTAAAAAGCTAGCTTTGACTGGATATAAAGGGTAGTTAAGGGTGTTATTCCCTCCACTGGCGTATTTTCCTAATGGACTTCTTTATATACTTGCTGGATTTGAAAGCAAATTGAGGCAGGAAACACTACTTCATTCTCCTTAGGATACACTATTCTTACTGGTAAAGGAAACCAAACTAGATGAGGGTTAATGTATCCCAAGTGGGATGCTTAAGAAAATCTCTACCAGGAGGGATGAAAAGAAAAATAATGAAATCCATAATATAATCCAACCTCTTCACTTCCAATGCTGGGAATAATCTCACTTTTGCAGTGTCAAGCACTTCCCAAGGAACTCAGTACGAGGAAGAACAGGGAAGCCACAGAAAAGTGTTTGCTGAATTTTGGTTAAACTTATATCACTCCTGTCAAACACAGTGGGCTGTCTCCTCGGGATGCTTTAACAAATAAACCAAATCCCTGAACAAAAAGTACCCAACAATTAGCAAAGGTCTAGTCGGGATAAGCTAACTACATCATGGTAGGGAAGTAACCAATTTTTTTTTTTTTGAGAAATAGTTCCCATAACATAGTTTTTAGTATATTTTAGTATATTCACTGTGTTGTACAACCATCACTGTTATCTAATTTCACAGCACTTACATCACCCAGAAAAGACAGCCCATAGCTATTAGCAGTCAGCCCCAATTCCCTCCTCCCTCACCCTTGGCAATCACCAATCTCCTTTTTTGTCATGACCCCATGGACTGTGCCTACCAGGCTCCTCCGTCCATGGGATTTTCCAGGCAAGAGTACTAGAGTGGCTTGTCATTTCCTTCTCCTTTCATCTCTATGGATTTTCCTATTCCAGACAACATAAATAGAGTCATATGGCGGTGACCAAAACCATCCCCAAGAAAGAGAAATGCAACAAAGCAAAATTGTTGTCTGGGGAGGCTTTACAAATAGCTGAGAAAAGAAGAGAAGTGAAAGAGAAAAGGAAAGATATACCCATTTAAATGCAGAGTTCCAAGAACAGCAAGAAGTGATGAGAAATACTTGTTAAGTGAACAGTGCAAAGAAATAAGGAAAATAATAGAATGAGAAAGATTAGAGATAGCTTTAAGAAAATTAGAGATAACAAGGGAATATTTCATGCAAAGATGGCCACAATAAAGGACAGAAATGGTATCAACCTAACAGCAGAAGATATTAAGAAGAGGTAGCAAGAATACACAGAACTGTACAAAAAAGCTCTTAATGATCCAGATAACCACAATGGTGTGGTCACTCACCTAGAGTGTGAAGTCTAATGGGCTTTAGGAAGCATCACTATGAACAAAGCTAGTGCAGGTAATGGAATTTCAGCTGAGCTATTTCAAATCCTAAAAGATGAAGCTGTGAAAGTGCTGCACTCTATTGAGCAAGTTTGGAAAACTCAGCAGAGGCCAGAGGACTAGAAAAGGTTAGTTTTCATTTCAATCTCAAAGGACAGTGCCAAAGAATATTTAAAAACCGCACAATTGTGCTTATTTCACATGCTAGCAAGATAGGGCTCAAAATCCTTCAAGCTAAGCTTCAACAGTATGTAAACCAAGAACTTTCAGATGTACAAGCTGGATTTAGAAGAGGCAGAAGAACCAGAGATCAAATTGCCAACTGTCAAAGGTATGGTTTTTCCAGTATTCATGTATGGATGTGACAGTTGGACCATAAAGAAGGCTGAGCACCAAAAAATTGATGCTTTTGAACTGTAGTGCTAAAGAATACTCTTGAGAGTCCCTTTGACTGCCAGGAGATCAAGCCTGTCAATCCTAAAGGAAATCAACCCTGAATACTCATTGGAAGGACTGATGCTGAAGCTCCAATACTTTGCCCACCTGATGCAAAGAGCTGGATCATTGGAAAAGACCCTGATGCTGGGTATGATTGAGGGCAGGAGGAAAAGGGGATGACAGAGGATGAGATGGTTGGATGGTATCACTGACTCAATGGACATGAGTTTGGGCAGACTCTGGGAGATAGCGGAGGACAAGGAAGCCTCAAGTGCTACAGTCCATGGGGTAGCAAAGAGTCAGACACGACTGAACAACTGAACAACAAATATGCTATATAACCTTTTGTATCTGGCTTCTTTCACGTAACAAAACATTTCAAGATTCATCCATGTAACAATATTTCATTCTTATTTAAAAAAAAATTTCACCCCCTTTTATGTTTTAATCATATCCCGTGGTGTGGAGAGACTACATTTTGTTTCTCCATTCACCAACTGATAGACATTTGGGTTGTTTCCGCTTATGAGCTATTATGAATAAATGCTGCTATGGACATTTATGTATGTTTTTAAATGAGAGAGTTTTCAGTTCTCTGTAGGAATATATCTAGTAATGGAATTGCTGGGTCATACTGTAATTCTTTGTTTAACTTTTTGAAGAACTATTGAATTCCCTCCCCAGTGGCTCTCCATTTTACATTCTGACAAACCACGTATGAGGGTTCCAATTTTTCCACATCTCCACCAATACTTATTATTGTCTGTCCTTTCATTATAGCCACCTCAGTGGGTGCGCAGTAGTATTTTTTAAACTTGTGGCTATATCAAGCATGGTCCTACCTGGGCATGAGACGGTGGAAGTCCTCTTCTTATGTAAACACCAAAGAGAGCATCCTTCCCGAGGGAGATGTTGAACTTTAAGAACTGGGGTTGACTGATGTGAATCTGCGATCTCCAAAACACGCCTGGTGGGACTTCTTGGGTCACCCGCCGACCAACTTCTGCTTCACCACTGTCTATGCTGCTGTTCTTCAAGGACCAGGGCACTGGAAAATAGGAATTGACATCAAGTTGGTGACATGTGTACCCATTATTTGGCTCTGCATTTCCGACTGATTACATGTTAGGATCTAAAAAAATATATACAAAGATGAAATTCATGGCAAATTTCTCTTCAGGTCACAGCTGAAAACATTTAGATTTGAGGGACTCCCCTGGTCATCTGGTGGTTAAGAATCTGCCTGGCAATGCAAGGGACACGGATTTGATGCCTGGTCCAGGAGGATCCCACTTACTGAGCCTGTAAGCCACAACTACCGAGCTCACGTGCTGCAACTACTGAAGCCTGTCTACCCTGAACCTGTTTTCTGCAACAAGAGAAGCCACCGCAGTGTAAAGCCCGAGCACCACAACTAAAGAGTAGCCCCTGCTCAAGATGACTACAGAAAGCCTGTGCACAACAACAAAGAACAGGGCAGACGAAAAACAAAACAAACGATTTCGGTTTTAAATAAGAAACACAGAAACGCATACCCCAGGGCACCCAAAATATTGGCACAATACTTCCTGAACTTCTGTGACTGCTCTTTACTGATCAACTATCATAAGAGTTACAGCCTGACAAGTACATGTAAAGCTTCCAGCACCCCAAATGTGACTGGGATGTTAAATCATCAGCAGGAGAGGGGAGAGTGATGTTAATTTGGCATGAAATGTAATTCGTGCAGCCTTTAATTATTCTTTCCAGCCACAAACAAGTCCAATATACTCTGACATTCTCATAAATTAAAAAAGAAAAAAAAGAGACATCAGTGAATAAAAATCAGTCCAAAGTAAATAAAATAACTGAACAGAAAATGCTGGCTTGCCCTCAGGCTGACCCAATACTGCTGCTAGCAGCTTCCCTGGTGGCTCAGATGGTAAAGTGTCTGCGTGCAATGTGGGAGACCTGGGTTCGATCCCTGGGTTGGGAAGATCCCCTGGAGAAAGAAATGGCAACCCACTCCAGTATGCTTGCCTGGAAAATTCCACAGATGGAGGAGCCTGGTAGGCTACAGTCCATGGTGTCACAAAGAGTCGGATACGACTGAGTGACTTCACGTCTTCACTTCTTCTTCCCTGCTCAAGGGAGGGACCTAAGAATCAAGCGGAAACCACACCCCTCACAGGGTGACACTGGTGCATCTCTGTTGCATTATTTGAAATCACCTGCATAGAAACCATTGGTTGCATATACTCTGCATCCTTCAGAACTTTAGTAATAGGAGTTTCAGAAAATTCACCTTTAACAGAGGATTTCTTAATAACAACGAGCCAGCCAGGGTCTCTTGCACTTCAGAGGGTGGTTTGCTTTACAAATATAGAATTAAGAAAAAGCTGGGAGTTACTAGTAGTTGCCCAAGAAGAGCAAGTTAATTGATTTCCCAGAGCCTCATTAATCTCCTCTCTAAAATGGGAATAAAACCTTGTTGGAAGCTGGTTTCATATAGGCCATTTGTGATTCCTTCAAATGGATTCTAAACTTGAAATATAAAACCACAATCTCCTAGCTTCTTAAGATCTTCTAAACCAGCTGAAATCAAATACAGAAAGAATTGAAGACATTTTGGGTTTTGAGAGTCTTTTCATTTTTCGATTGATCACTTTGGTGGCCTTGTGGATCTGAAAACTTCAGCCTGAAAGGCAAAGCAGGGGAAGCAGGCTCCCTCCTACATTCTGTAATGGATGGACTATATTACATCTGAATATATTCATCTGTACTTGGCTGCAATCCATTGCAAAAGGTTTGGATGGTCAGGAGGGATTATGCAGTTGCAGAAGACTGGCCTGAAGGGTTAGTGACTTAACCACCCCGGCTCTGTTCCTATCTGGCCACTGCAGTCAAGACAAGACTCGTAAATGACTCATAAATGACAGCTTCTCCATCTGGAAAATGGAGAGGTGACATTCTTGGATCCTGAAGGTTTTCTATATCTAAATTATAAAAGAAAAACCGCAGAGTGACTTGAGGGTGTGAAGTTATTTTTTTCCCCTTTATAATAGTTCAATAGTGGAGCAAATACAAAGTAAGCAGGGGCTTCAAATAAAGTAGGAGACACCCTGGTTTTGAACCTTAAGAGGACACACTTGACCTCTAGAATAGGGAATGGGCTTCCACAGGAAGTTGGGAAGCTTCCATCACAAAACACTGTTAGGAAGAAAAGAAACTAGTGAGTCCTGTGGTTCAGCTCTTTAGATGGGGGACTTGATGACGTGTTCCCCAAACATTTTCATGTGGCCTAACAGACTGTGGAGTTGGAGGAACCCTGCGTCACATGTAAGAGCAGAGACTCTGGACTGAGACAGCCTTGGTTCAAATCCCAGCTTTGACACTTGCTATGGGTATCCTTCTCTGGGCCTCAGCTCCCTCACCTGCATAATTGGGACATTATTACTATTTATTTCATAGGGTTGTTAAAGGAATTTAATGACTTAATCTATGCTCTTAGAGTACTTTTCGGCACGAAACAAGCACTAAATGAAAATTATCTAAGACTCAACAGTGGAGAAGGAAATGGCAACTCACTCCAGTATTCTTGCCTGGAAAACCTCATGAACTGTAGCCTGTCAGGCTCCTCTGTCCATGGGGTCACAAGAGTTGCACATGATTTAGCAACTGAACTACCACCACCACCAAGACTCAATAGAGGGGTGTTTATTTTGCTGACATAATGACATACCCAGGGGGAACCACTTTTTATCACCACTGGATCAGAAGCTCTGAAGATTATAAATTAGAAATACATTTGTACTTAAAAATGCTGCTTTTGATGGGCTTCCCTTCCCCCCAATTAAGACCTTTTGGAAGAAGGGACACAATAAAAAGGATGCAGTAAGGAAGTAATGCAGGGAAAAAAAAATCTCTGGGGAAGAACAGTTTACAAACCTCTTATAAAGACCACATGTAAGCCCAGCAATCATTCATAGTTTGGCAACAAGTTAAAGAAACGCATTAAAAATGAAAAAAATTTAAAGGAATTATTCATCTTTACACTTAATAAAATGAACTTTCCCTCATGTCTGTTGGGCTTTCAGGGGTTGCTGGGTTAATGACAGGATATGAAAAAGAAGCAGGAAATAGGCACCCACGAGCCTGCTAATCTGCTGTTGAAACTTACGGATTTTGATAATAACAAACCAAGTGAGGACGCCAGAGATGGCAAAGGGAGCTGGTTTCCAAAGAGTGGCTATGAGGGAGAAATTCCTGTGAGGAGCCTCAGGGGGTTGGTTCAGGGCTGAAAGCAGTGGGGTCCCCCTTCTATCACAAGACCCTGACTTCAGGACACTGATGTCAGTAACAGCTGCTCCCACCAGTGGGGACAGGTGGCTTTCTCAGAAGTCACACTTCCCCCCCGGGTTCTAGATGCTCCTTCCTCATGCCCTATCCACTAAAGGAGGCAGTGCACCTGGGTGCTAAAGGTTTTGCAGTCAGACAGAACTGGGTTCAAATCCTGGCTCTAGTTCTGGCTTGCTGTGTGACCTCCACCAATCTGCTTAACCTCTCTGGGCCTTCACTGTCTTTTTGTTAAGATGGGAACGATAATAGTAACTATCTCATAGGGTTAGAGTAACAAATGAAAGTATACAAAGAAGGTGCTGAGCAGACTAATAATAAAATAAATGCTAGTTACATTAATTAAATAAAAGAATGAAAAACTATAAAGGAACATAAGGGAAAGCATCTGTCTTTCTTTTCAGAGTAAAGAATTTCCAAAAGGAAACGTGTATATATGTGATATGCATCTATATATTTATACATTTTGCACGTTATCTATCTACCTACCTACCTATTCATCTATCCATCAAGAGAGAAGGGAGAGTCTAACTCTCTATTAAGAGAACTATGGGAAGAAGTTTAAAATTGGGAGTCAGGCTCTATCTCCATTACTGACTTGGTGGGACCTTCTAGGAGCTGGTGTGGTTATCTTTCTGATTAGATTATTTTATTGAAAAACCTGCTTTCTTAACACTGAAATAAAGATCCGGTCAGCTTTACCTTCACACTGAAGTTCCTTTGTCCTTTACACCCTGCCTCCCACCAGATAAACAGGTTCTTTCTCTGTCTCCGTAGCATTTACACTTAACTCTACTGCACCACTGTTATTAGCTACTATGTTGTTTTCTTTGCCTTCCTAGTTGTCATTCAGTCTCGAAGTTGTGTCCGACTCTTTGCGACCCCAGGGACTGCAGCATGCTAGGCTTCCCTGTCCTTCACTATCTCCTGGAGCTATCTTGAGTACTACCTTGCTCAAACTCATGTCCATTGAGTCAGTGATGCCATCCAATCATCTCATCCTTCGTCACCCCCTTCTCCTCCTGCCTTCAATCTTTCCCAGCATCAGGGTCTTTTCCAGTGAGTTGGCTCTTTGCATCGGGTGACCAAAGTATTGCAGCTTCAGCTTCAGCATCAGTCCTTCCAATGAATATCCTGGGTTGATTTCCTTTAGGATGGACTGGTTTGATCTCCTTGCTGTCCAGGGATCTCTCAAGAGTCCTCTTAGCACCACAATTCAAAAGCACTGATTCTTCAGTGCTAAATCTTTTCTATGGTCCAACTCTCACATCTGTACATGACTACTGGAAAAACCATAGCTCTGACTAGATGGACCTTTGTCGGCAAAGTGATGTCTCTGCTTTTTAATACGCTGTCTAGGTTTGCCTTCCTAACTCTCCCTTATTAGACACTGTGCTCTCTGAGGTCAGGCAGAGCTGCAAATTGATCTCTGGGTTCTCAGCGGCTTGCACCTGACAACTCATGGGTAATCTATAAATTCCTGTTGAATTGAATCAAGTTTTATCTGCCCATCTGATGGGGTATTTTAACTTAATCCCTATGAATACTGAGTGAAATGAGAGCTTTAAGGAAGATTTACTTTGAAAGGTTGCATGGAAACTGATTTTTTTTTTTAAATAAAATTCTCTTTTGAAAG
This sequence comes from Cervus canadensis, assembly GCF_019320065.1. NCBI lineage: Eukaryota > Metazoa > Chordata > Mammalia > Artiodactyla > Cervidae > Cervus > Cervus canadensis. Next base: position 29,763,310 of record NC_057389.1, read on the forward strand.
CTCCAAGGGGAGATTTATCTAAACAAAACAGAAGTATCTAAACAAAATTTCTTTATGAATCCTTTTGAAAAATCATGAGTCAGCTTTTAATTTATCTTTTATATAAAATCTTATAAAACAATGAGCTAGGGCAGCTGGAGTCTAGTGAGTAAGTTCTTAGATTAACAAGCTAAATTTGAGAGTCCTCATCCTGATGCTTTATGACTCTGAACCATTTGTGGAAGGAACAGGGGTGTAAAGGAATTATTCTGTTGACCTCCCATCCTTGCTATTAAGAAGGTGGCTAGTTTTAGGCAGGTGAGCTCTCAGGTCTCATTGTTCTTGTCTACATAGGAGTGGTATGACCCAAAAATATCTTAAGGTGCCTTCCACCCTAGCCTACTGTGGTCTACAGAGTGAGCCAGGAGGGTGGTCTCCTGTTTTGTGCTACGAAGACGCATGTGTGATGTCTGCAGGGGGAGGGCTTATGAGAAAGTGAAGGTTACATCCCTTTTAACAAACTAGTGACTGCTTTCAAAGTAAGCTTCCCAGATGTGAAACTGAAGTATGCTTTTGCAAACAGGAGTTTTCACTTTTTCCCCAACAGTTCAGTTCAGTTCAGTCGCTCAGTCGTGTCTGACTCTTTGTGACCCCATGGACTGCAGCATGCCAGGCTTCCCTGTCCATCACCAACTCCCAGAGCTTGCTCAAACTCATGTTGATTGAATTGGTGATGCCATCCAACCATCTCACCTTCTGTCATCCCCTTCTCCTTCTGCCTTCACTCTTTTCCATCAAGGTCTTTTCCAATGAATCAGTTCTTCGCATCAGGTGGCCAAAGTATTGGAGTTTCAGCTTCAGCATCAGTTCTTCCAATGAATATTCAGGACTGATTTCCTTTAGGATGGACTGGTTGGATCTCCTTGCAGTCCAAGGGACTCTCAAGAGTCTTCTCCGACGCCACAGTTCAAAAGCATCAATTCTTCAGTGCTCATCTTTCTTTATAGTCCAACTCTCACATCCATACATGACTACTGGAAAAACCAGAGCTTTGACTAAACAGACCTTTGTTGGCAAAGTAATGTCTCTGCTTTTTAATATGCTGTCTAGGTTGGATAGCTCAGTTCGTAAAGAATCCACCTGCAACGTGGGAGACCCTGGTTCAATTCCTGGGTTGGGAAGATCCCCTGGAAAAGGGATAGGCTACCCACTATACCATTCTTGGGCTTTGCCTGTGGCTCAGCTGGTAAAGAATCTGCCTGCAATGCAGGAGACCTGGGTTGGGAAGATTCCCTGGAGAAGGGAAAGGCTACCCACTCTAGTATTCTGGCCTGGAGAATTCCATGGATGAGTCCATGGGGTCGCAAAGAGTCAGACACGACTGGGCGACTTTCACTTTCTAGGTTGGTCATAACTTTTCTTCCAAGGAGCAAGTGTCTTTTAATTTCATGGCTGCGATCACCATTTGCAGTGATTCTGGAGCCCCCAAAATAAAGTCTGTCACTGTTTGCATTGTTTCTTAATCTATTTGCCATGAAGTGATGGGACCAGATGCCATGATCTTAGTTTTTATAAATATAAATATATATTTCCCCATATATATGTAAATATATGTGTTTTTTGTTGTTATTGCTGTTTAGTCGCTCACTCATGTCTGACTCTTTGCGACCCCATGGAGTGTAGCCCACCAGTCCCCTCTGTCCATGGGATTTTCCAGGCAAGAATACTGGAGTGGGGTTCCATTTCCTTCTCCAGGGGATCTCTCCAACCCAGGGATCACACCCGGGTCTTTTGAGTGTCTTCTGCATTGCAGGCATATTCTTTTACCACTGAACCATTGGGGAAGTCCAAATTTTTCATCTTGAAATAATTTCTGATTTACAGAAAATTTTCAAAAATTGGTACAAAGATCCTTGCATCTCCTTCACACAGACTCCAAAAATATTATACACACTTGTGTCTTCTCTATATATAAATTTTTTTTTTTTACTGAAACATTCAGAGTTAAGCTGTAAACAGGTTACTCCTCTAAATATCTTCATGTGTTTCTCCTAAAAACAAGGGCATTCTTTTTCAGAACCATAGTGCAGTTATCAAAAATAGAAAAATAACACTGATACAACTAAACACATATATTTATAGATCTTATTCAAATTTGCCAATTATTACACCAATAGTCTTTATAACCAACGGGGAAAAAAAAGACTCTACATACTTAAAAGAATCTTTAAAATGAATGTGTATAACTTGGGTAATTTTAAAAATAATAAAAAGGAAGAAAAATACACCAATACTGCTACTCAAAAGATAAAAAGGAAAGATGGTTTTTGTAAACTGCTATTGCCGATGTGTGAGGACCCATCCCAGTGACTCCGTCCCTGAGGGTATAATCCCCGGGCTGCTGTCTGGGAAGTCTGTGCTAGCCTCTGAGGTCAAAGGGGCCAGTAGCCTGAACCAGGCTCCCAGTCCCACAAACAAGGATCTGAAGCTGGGCTCCCAGAGCCATGACAGCTGTTCCAGGATCAGAAGTATGGCTAATCCCTACGAGGATGCCACTGAGAGACACTCAACAAGCAAACAACATAATTACCGTTTCTACCTTTACCTCCAGAGAAGTAGTGGTTCTGATGGTAAACACACTGCCTGCAATGCCGGACACTTGGGTTTGATCCCTGGGTCAGAAAGATTCCCTGGAGAATGAAATGGCAACCCACTCCTGTGTTCTTGCCTAGAGAATCCCATGGACAGAGGAGCCTGGCAGGCTACAGTCCATGGGATCGCAGAGTCAGACACTACTGAGCAACGAACACTTTCTTTACCTCCAAGATGGATGTCCACGTACTGAGAAGTTTTGAGATATCAGGAGGCAATGTTACGTGTGGAGTTGGTCAGCCCTGGGTTTGAATCCCAGCTCTGACAACTACTAGCTGCATGCCTTTGGGCTGATCCCTCCCCTTCTCCAAGTCTGTCTACTCATCTGGGGTTTGTATAATGGGGTTGCTTCTGAGGATTCATCAGAGTAACACAGGTAGGACCTGACTTTTAGGCGCTTCTATATCTTTCTATCTGTTGTGCTACCTTAAAACATCTGTATCTATCACAGATCTGGAGGATAAATGTGTGGTGGTCTAATTTATGATATCAGCTGCATAACGTAGGCACTATTTTTTTTTTAAACTGGTGGATAGTTTCCAGTAGTTGTATACATATGTAAGAGTTGGACCATAAAAAGGCTGAGCACTGAAGAAATGATGTTTTTGAATTGTGGTGCTAAAGAAGACTCTTGAGAGTCCTGTGGACTGCAAGGAGATCAAACCAGTCAATCTTAAAGGAGATCAACCCTGAGTATTCATTGGAAGGACTGATGCGGAAGCTCCAATATTTCGGCTGCCTGATGCAAAAAGCTGACTCACTGGGAAGAATTGAGGGCAAGAGGAGAATGGGGCAACAGAGGATGAGATGGTTGGATGGTATCACTGACTCAAGGGACCTGAGTTTGAACAAACTCTGGGAGATGGCGGACAGGGAGGCCTGGCATGCTATAGTCCATGGGGCCACAAAGAATCACACATGACTTAGTGACTGAACAACAGCAAGAGTAGTTGCTTTACAATGTTGTACAATGCAGTGAATCAGTTATTTGTATACATATATCCCATTCCTCTTGGCCCTCTGTCCCACCACCAACCTCCTCCATTCCACCCCTGTGGGTCATCACAGAGCACAGAGCTGAGTTCCCCGTGCTATAGAGGAGCTTCCCACCAGCTATTTTACACACGATTGCATATATATGTCAATACTGCTCTCTCGGTTCATCTTACCCTCTCTTTCCCCTGCTGTGTCCACAAGTCTGTTCTCTGTATCTGCATCTCTATTTCTGCTCTGCAAATAGGTTCATCTGTACCATTTTTCTAGATTCCACATTTATGCATTAATATATGATACTTGTTTTTCTCTTTCTGACTTACTTCACTTTGTATGACAGACTCTAGATCCATTCACACCTCTGCAAATGACCCAATTTCACTCCTTTTTATGGTTGCATAATATCCCATTGTATATATGCAGCACATCGACAGAGGGCCTAGGGCTGGGACTGGGCCATAATGAGACAGGCACTTTTCAGAGCAGCTGAAATCAATATACGATGAGTGGTCAATAGGTCTGCAGACCTGGGGGAAACCTATGGCATGAATTAAAGTGGTATGGCCGGAGAAAGCAAAGTCTAGTTTATTCATCCCAAACTACAGGTGTTGATGGAGACTCGAGCTGCTTAGGTGGACAACTGAAAAGCAGTTGTATATTTATTTAACAATGATTCTTGAAGGTACCAAGCAATGTCAGGTGGGTCATTCACGCATGTATTCATGCAACAACTATCTATCAGGCATCAACTGCAGCGCTAGGTAATCTCTGGTCTACATTAAAGTTGGGGTGTCTGTCATATTCCAATTATCTAGGCAGCCCGAAATCGGGGTCCCATGGACAGCATCAAGCACAGGAGAATTTAACACCATTCAATAATCATTCTGTGAGAGTCCACCACCATCCTTGGGCTCTTGGGTGGGGTCCTGGCAAATACCATGGAGTCCAGTCTGCGTCTCCCAGAGCCGCAGCTTCCATGGCCAGCTTTTCTATCTATGAGCTGCCCAGTGAAAAGTGGAGATGACGATCATTTTGCCCTATGAAGCAGATGCTTAAGACACATTGGTTCTGGCTGGTTCACCTCCAGCTTAAAGATGAGATTTCTGGGATTTTAGAGGCAACACTCTAATGATCAATTACACAGGATAATCTACCTCTATAACTTCCACGGAAGATTGCTCATAGAAATGTGAAGCGACTGCCTATTTCAGACACATGTACCTAAAATTCCAGCCAGTTAAATAAGACTGATGTTGAGCAAAACGACAGCCGTCCGTAGCCCCATTAGAAGCTAATCATTTTAGAAAATGTTGCCATAATTCATTTATGGAAACAGCGAGACTATTCCCCAAACAAGTGATAAAGGGAATGGACTCATAGTCATACCAGGAAAATGAAGCCTCATATTAATACTTCCTAAACTTGAACTGAACTCTGGAGGCACCTTGGCATAAATCTGCCTTGCAGATTATTCTGCCTCACATATTTTTATCTATCGCAAATAAAGTGGAATTCAGAATATTGCTTCAGTCATTACACCTTGTTTCCATTTATTTGGGAAGCAGGACAACCATCTGCGGGTTCTGTTTAACCAAGAGATAGGTGAAAAGATCCACCTAAGGACATTAGATTCACCAGCTTGTCTGAGTCAGCAGCAGCCTGGAAGCTTGCCTGTTGCTCTTGGCTGGCTATTCCTTGGGAATAGACTTCCATCCTGAGTGTCTACTACTCCCATGATAGTTTTCAGAACATCACACAACAACAGTGATTTTTATAAAATCCTTCAGCGTGAGGAACTTACACGTGGCTTTTACATCTTTTGAAACCTCAATCTTAGACAAAAATGGCCAACTCTCTGCCACTCAGGGTGTTCACAGATATGTATACATCTAATGGTTCAGGTGAATATGCTTCTGTATTAATATGTAGTTCAGTTCATTAGTATTACTTATAGTGGCTAAAATTGATGGATTGGTTACAACTCACCATGGAATTTCCCAGTTCCTTTATGATTTTTTTTTTCCAGACCAGAGGACCACAGAAGTAAAGTGACTTGGTCAGGGTCACACAGGTCTTAAGTGCTGGCTGGAACTTGGATCAGAAACCATGTCTGACCGATTCTGCAACCCACATATGTAACCACTATGCTGACTGCATTTTGGACCCTGGGCTAAGTACAAGAGATACAAAAAGACATGTATCAAGCAGAGGTCAAGCTCTGGGTGTGCAGATCTCTCTGAAAGAGAAGCGTGCCAATGAAATTTCAGGGCAAATGCAGCAGGGAGGGAAACTGGATCTCATTATTAATACCTATGGCAAGGCACGATGGGCTTTTAGGTGGCACTGGTGGTAAAGAACCCACCTGCCAATGCGGGAGACATTCAAGATGATGGTTTGATCCCTGGGTTGGGAAGATCCCCTGGAGGAGGGCATGGCAACCCACTCCAGTATTCCTGCCTGGAGAATCCTACGGACAGAGGAGCCAGGCGGGCTACAGTCCATGGGGTCGCACAGAGTCGGACATGACTGAAGCGACTCAGCACACACGCATGCATGATGATACTATCTAGGTCCAACAGGGGGTATGCAACTTGGAACAGGGTGCAGGTGGCAGTCAGAAGCTGCAGCCCAGCAGGGTGAGGCACTCAGCGGTGCCCCTCTGCAACAATGGTGGAATGGCAAGGCCTGCAAAACCAAGGGAGTTGTTGCATGGCTGTGTAGGCTGTGGGTGTATCTGCCAATGGATGTGCAGTACTGTAATGACTGGCTCGAACATAATGACCCTTTGCCCTTCTGGGAACTTCACCGACTTTGAAAAAGCCCCATGTAGGGAAGTGATCATTTTGGAACCCTGGGCTGTGTTCATTGAGAGGCTGACGAGAGCCAGAGGAAGAATTAGCAACCTCCCTGCTAATCTGGCTCCTAGTACCATACATTAAGCCAACTAGTAAAAATCATTATGAAGTTTTTGCTGAAAGGGCAAGTGTAGAAAAACATGTTTCTAAACAGAATAACAGTCTTTGCCATTTTTTTCCAACTTGCATACCATCTGGAAATTCTGATTTTTTTTTTTTCAAAGGGTAGGAAAGAAATGTGCTCCAGGCACAAATAAATGTTTACAGCTGAGTTATAAACCGAGAATGGTGGGGCTTAAAACAGACAGGCTGGCAGTGATGGAACTCAAGCTGCAGTGAGACAAATAATGCGGTGAGGAGCTGGCCAGCTTGTTTTTGCATGTTGGCCCTTTGGAGCGGGAAGTCCTGCTTCCTACTGACCTCATCAAGCATCTAGTTAAGAAGTCCTCATTACGGTTTGTCCCAATTCTTAGAAGATAAAGAAGAAAGATAAAGTGGCAGGATTGTCTACCTTGACATTCTGAAGGCAGCCTTTGCCTTTGGGAAATACAGCACCTCATAAGAAGTTGGCAATCCGTGGAGGCTTGTTAAATGGACTGACTGGGAGACATGATGATGATGTCAGGAACAACAAGAAAATATTCATGGATCTCTTATTAGTGTCTGACATCATATACCATGTTGTATAAGTGACATCTCATTTATGCCGGACAGCAACTTTATGAGCAGGTACCATTATACAGATGATGACCCAAGATGCTGAGGGAGGGCAAATGACCTGTTTACATTCACACAGCTGCTAAGTGATGGAGCTGGTGTTTGTATCCCGTGAGACCAACCCCAGAGCCCTATATTACAGAGCATCTGTCAATGCAAAGTTACCAAGAACATATTAAACCCAACTCTCGGTCAAGAAGGAAAAATTGATATATTGGTGTTTGGTCTTTCTCCCTAGTCTCTTATAGTTATTAGTTATAGACAATTCCAAGGAAAGTAGAAGTGGGTTTGTACATGATCAAGAGCAGTCATCAACATTTTCCTTAAGGGGCCAGATAGTAAATATTTTAGTTTTTTCGGGCCATCTAAGCTTAGCGACACCTACTTGACTCCACTCCAGTGCAAAAGCAGCCAGGGACAATGAATAACATGGCTGGATTCCAATAAAACTTTACTTGAAAAAACAGACGGCTGGCCAGATGGGGTCCATGAGATACAGTTTGCTGACCCCAGATCTAGAGGATGCCCTGAATGTAAAATGAGTGATAGGTTTTGAGAATGGTCCATGAAATTCTACTTGGGAGTTTATTTTTTCTTAAGATCAGTGTACAAATTGGCTACATATGATGTGCCCTTTAAAAGTTCTTGTACACTTTGCCTCTGGGCCTGGCCAATCAAACTGGATTCCCTTATGCTATCTGACCAGGTCAGAACACTGTATTGAATCTTCGTTCTCCAGGCTTATCTCATCCCAGATCTATAGAAAAAGTGCTCTGTGCTCTTGTAATGAAGATGTATGAGTTCATTCCTTTTAACATAGAAATACACTCGAGATGGTGAGTGATTCTGGCAGTCTGTGGGCTCCCTTCCCTTGATGTGAAATCCAACACCCAAATCAACCACATTAAGGTTTAATTGAAAGAGAGAATGGAGAAAAAAAAAAAAAAAAAACCACGAACAACAACAAATGGAAAAGGGGAGACAAAGCCCAAAGAACATATACTCTCCCAACTAATTAATCAAGTGCTTTGCTTCCACTAACATATCCGACTGTGCAGGCTGCCCTGTCTATTAGACTCCTTTCCAAATCTGAGCAATGTAAACACTCCTAAAGACCAGGTAATGAAATCTCTATCAATGTGCCATCTTAGATGGGACTCACATGCCTGTGTTTTGCTTACATTTTAATTTGTGTCTGCTGGATACTTACCCAGTAATTGCTTAATAAGATTAACCTCCCTGGCAATGTGTGGTGGTGGATTTTGATGAAAACATTATCGGAGTGAAGGATTATCGTATAGCACAAAAAAACAGAGGGGGTGGTATTTAATTAACTTATTGCCAATATATCTTGATTGTCTCTTTGAAACACTGGAGAAGTAGTCGATTGGAATTGATTCAGCTTATCTAAATGTATAGAATTGGCGAGGGTGGAGGAGATGGGTCACTGAGTAAAGAAATTCAAACCCAGGGTCACTGCCTTTTGAAAGTGTTAGTTGGGTGTGTGAAAATGTAAACCTTTCGAGTTGATTTTAAAACCAAACTTTTCAACTTAGGAAGAGATGGGATCTCTTTGGTCACAAAGAAAGTACTGTTTTGGTGTTCAGAAGAAGGTGTTCCAAGTTTTATCTCAGCTTTAAGCAATTTGAAATGCTCAGACTTTATCATAAGAGTTCTCTTGACATGATTCACTGGTCAGGGACTTCCCTGGTACCAGTGGATAAGAATCTGTCTGCCAATTCAGGGAACAGGGGTTCCATCCCTGGTCCGGGAAGTTTCCACATGTGGTGGAGCAACTAAGGCTCACAAGCCACAATACAGAGCCCATGTGCCACAACTACCGATACCTGTGTGCCTAGAGCCTGTGCTCTGCAATGGGAGAAGCCGCAGCAATGGGAAGCCCGCGCACCTCAATGAAGAGTCGCCCCTGCTCGCCGCAATTAGAGACAGCCCACGTACTGCAACCAAGGCCCAGTGTGGCCCCAAATAAGTAATTATTTTAAAAACCACTGGACAATGATTTGGCAACCCCTTTGCTGTCTCAGAACTCACTTGGAAAATATTCTTTTGTGTGTGACGTTATGTGACTCACACAATGTTTTCCAAAGCAGATTGCATCTGGGGGAAAAATTCTGGTCTTTTCCAAGACACTGTGGAAAATGTTCCTTTGTTCATTTAGAGACATCATGCTCTCAGTTAGGACTTGTTCTCTTTGGGGAACCTTCTGCCCTGCTGGTGTGGGAGGCTCTAGTCTGGTGGGGGTTGGAAACAAAGCTTAACCACACATGGGAGAAGAGGCGGACCTCCATTTATGAAAGTTAATGCCTATCGGGGATTTCCTTTTGTGAAGACTGCTATTTTCAAAGTGTGCATAACCTCAGTATGTATGCACACATAAAATATATTCCTGTGCAAAATATATGCATATTCACTTTTCAATGTATATTCTGCACTCTTTTCAAAGGAAGGGGTGCTGATTTGGAGAATAAAGGACATTTGTGGATCCGACACAACAGAATCTCCCAAAAGCAGTGTTTCTCAAAAAGCAGCGTCATGGACATTTTGGATGGAAAGACTCCTCATTGTGGGAGGCGTCCCTGTGCACTGCAGGCTGCTTAGCTGTATCTCGGCCTCTACCTACTAGATACCAGTTGCATCTCTTTTAAAAGTGACAATCAAAAAGTCTCCAGACTTTGTCAGATATGTCCCTAGGGGGCACAGACACTGCAGCTGAGAACCACTGCACTAAAGGGAACTCAAGTTACATTTATGGGTGGTGTCAAGTCCTAGAGGAGAGCAGACTGCAAATCTGGGGCCAAGAAATTTGGCTCCTGGCTTTTGGGTCAGGGAAGACAAAATATACTGTTCATTTTCAGGTCTGGTTTTAGTCACCTGATAATGGAAAGCACATAATTTCATCCTCAGATAAAACTTTTTCATGCTTACTTAGAGGTAATTCAGTGTTTTGATTAGGATAGATGAGGAGAGTGATTCTTCAAGCCTGGATCAAAAGATGAAAAAGTCACACCTGAAGCACTAGCACAGCTCCAGAGAGAGTAATTTAAGCAACATTAGCATCTCAGGGATGACTAATGTATACCTCACATAGAGGTATACATTAGTCTAGAATCTTCTCTGTGGAAAATGCCTCATCTCGGAAAACCCCAACAACTCCCCTAAAGATGCACATGACAGAGACCTGAGTTCAAATTGTATCTGCCTACTTGTTTGATTTGGGGTAAATTTCTTGTGTTCTTTTCTCTCTCTCTCCCTCTCTGTTTTAACTGTACTGTGCAGCATGTGGGATCTCAATTTCCCCAACCAGGGATTAGACCCGTGCCCCCTGCAGGGGAAGCGTGGACTTCTAACCACTGGACTGCCAGGGAAGTCCCAGCGTAAATTTCTAAAACACCCTGAGTCTGTTTCTCCGAGATAAATTTTATCCCTTTAGAGTTATTGAAGTTATACTGCATTAAACCTAGCACACAATAGGTGCCCAATAAATGTTTCCCTTCCCATCATTAAAATATCTCTCCAGGGTATTTTTAAAATGTGGGGTGAACTGCCTTGTGAGCTAAGAGGCAGAGTGAAAAATTCTGTGTTTGGATAACCCTTCCAGGCAACCTCTTCCCTTCCTGATTTCTGTCCTGAATCAAGCATCCTTCTCCCCCCACCCACATGGCAACCTGCCTCATAGTGCCATTGGCTGCTAAGTCACTTTAGTCGTGTCCGACCTTTTGGGACCCCGTGGGCTGTAGTCTGCCAGGCTCCTCTGTCCATGGGATTCTCCAGGCAAGAATCCTGGAGTGGGCTGCCATACCATCTTCCAGGGAATCTTCCAGACCCAGGGATCGAACCCACACTTCCTACCTCCTACGGCTCCTGCACTGCCGGCAGATTCTTTACCCAGATTCTTTACCGCTGAGCCATTATTGTCCTTTAATTGCCCCACAGTCCCACTTCCCCAAGGTTCTGTTGTCTCTCCTCCTTCTTAGCACCTTGTTAGCACCTATTTTTTTTCCTGTAAAAATACAGTTGCCTGATTGCTTTCATAAACATCCCTATTGTCCCCCTTCGCTGTTCTGCCAAGAGAAGCTTTGTTCCCGAGTTGTCAAAACTCCTTTCTCTTCTCTCCCAAAGTGGAACCGCTCCGGGTCTTTCTCTTTCATGCCTTGCCAGGCGGCGCTTCCTCCCAGGGGAAGCTGTATCTCTCCCCTCGGGAGAGGCTCCCGTCTAGTGGCACGTGCCGCCTGCTGCTCTCAGCTTTCCCCATCAGGCAGGACTTCCTCCTCCTGCTGCTGCTGCTGCCGCTCCCGCCCCGGCCTTGAGATGCTTTCAAGTAGCTGCAGAGCCTGCCAGTCGCTGCAGATAGCTTAGGTATGCACATAGCTCTGAGCCGGCACCTTGCCAGCTCCCAGCGGCTCCAGCCAAACCCAGCTCACAGACAGGGACAGCAGACAGCTTGGAACAGGGGCACCTGGAAAGGGCAGTTCTCTTTCCTCCCCTTTTCTCCTTTTTTTGCATACCTTCCAAGATTTGGATCAGAAAACCTGAACCAGGTGGCGGGCGGAGCTCTGACTTTTCCTGTGACCTCAAGAGGGCAAGCCGCAACTGTAACCTCACCTTTGCCTCCAGATGGCATTGTTGCCACATCATCGCTTCCTGGTAAGCCGGTCCTTATCCCATTGTTAAAGGTGTGTCCATCTGCCGGCTGGAGTTGCCAATTGAGTCCGAGCAGATGCATTGCTGCGGGAGAGACAAAGTAATGAAAATATGAATAGATAATTCAGCAATGCAAATGTCAAGGGGGAGGGCCAGGTGCCTTTTTCAAGCAGCTGCCTTTGAAGGAAGCTGCAGTTCAAAAATGGCTTGCCCCAGGCCACAGGGATTAGCTAAGTGTGGAAAGCAAGTAGGTCTGGGTGGGCTGGGTTTGCTCCTCCAGTGGAAAGGAAACAGCCTTACTGATGGTGGGACAGCATCCCTGATGGCTGGGTGGAGGAGGAGGGAGGAAACCCCTCCCTTCCAAATGTGCCCCCACAAAGGGGAACATGCCCCTTTGGACTCACTGTGAAGGGTCTTCTCTATTCTGCTGGGCCTTTCCTGCTCTCTGGACAGAGTAATTTATAGACTGGTGGTCCAGGGGCATTGACAAGGAAGGATAGTTTCCCCCAAACTGCTCAAAATCTAAGCCTGTTTCAAATCGAGCCTCCCCAAGTGGGACCAGAGCGCTGGTCTGGTTCAGGTGTGCTGAAATACCCATGTAGCCCCCAGTAGCTGCAGTTCTCTTGGTTGCTGTTGTTTATAGTTATTAAGTCATGTCCAGCTCTTTTTCTACCCCACGGACTGTAGCCCAGCAGGCTCCTCTGTCCATGGGATACTCCAGGCAAGAATACTGGAGTGGGTTGCCATTTCCTTCTTCAGAGGATCTTCCCGACCCAGCTGTTGAACCCGCATCTCCTGGTTGGCAGTAGTACTGGCCCACAGGGGAAGCCCACCTCCCAGACTATTTCAAACTTTAAAGATAGTTTTCCGTCCCAGCCCTTCTCCTGATGAGTACCTTTCTGCCTACAGTGGAAAAAGCCTGGGGGTAGCATTGGAATGGGGTCCTTCTCTAGAAATAGTACAATGACAATTCCCTGTTTTTCCCTCTAAAATCCCTCCCACTTGCCTCACCCCCACACTTGCCCAGAGTACAGAATGAGACAGAATTCAGAACATTGCCTCTTCTTTGCTAAGCAAACAAGCATGCCTGCAAACCTCTCCCTTCTCTCAGAACATCCCACCCTCGCCTTGATTCATGTCAATGTATGGCAAAAACCACTACAATATTGTAAAGTAATTAGCCTCCAACTAATAAAAATAAACAAAAAAAAAAAAAGAAAAAACTCTCGCTTCACTCCTAGGCATGCCTCAAGCCTCCAGATACACACTTCCTTCTTGTCGTTCTGTCAGTGCCAACTCCCCACGTCCCAGGTCGCTGAGCAAACTCAGTGCCCACCTACATCTGATGGTTCTCAGTGAGCTGTTTCTACTGAGGAGCACGAAAGGCAAGTCCCACACACCTGCATTCTTTCGAAGTCCGGATCTAAGAAATGCTTCCTTTGCGAAAACACAAGGAGCTCCCTTCCCTGCATAGTTCTCACCCAGACAATAACCACCCCGTGTCTGTCTGGCATTTCAACCGGACACAGGTTGATGCCGTTGCTCTGTTTCCAGCACGGCGGGAGAGAAAGGGCTGTTGACAGCGAAAGGTTCCAAGTATGATGCGGGGATGGGAGAAACAATTAACCACAGGAAACGCAATTAACAATGCTTAGGAAATTGTTCACACAGCAATTAATTCTGCTTGCTTACCACCACCTAAAGTCAGGCTGCATTGTTTTAAGGTTAGAAAACCTGTCTTCAAACTTTACAGCTCAGATTGATGGCCATGGATGAAGGTGGCAAGGTGTCCTTGGGGGCATGTCCGCTTTTTTCTTACACACGCCCCTATCTCATAACCAAGTTTTCTTTCTCTACATTCCTCTGAAGTGCACAGCCCACTGTTGCAACTCTTCGAGATGATTCATGCTAATAAGTGACATTCACTGTACACTTTCCGTCTGGGTAACACCTAATTTTCTCCTGCAGTTTATCTATTCTATGTAGGTCACTTACTTGAAGAGACCAGATCCGATTGCCTCAAATAATGACATATTTTCAGCGTACAGAGGTCAGGACATGAGAACTAATTGTGGCAGCTTCAAGATAACGATAGCATCTGATTTGTAATTACCAGGTGAAGGGAGCCAAGGAATTAGCTATTTTTAAATGATTTTTTAAAAACTTACAATTGGTTCTTGGGGCTCGCCTCAAAACAGCTTGCTGCTGCATGGGAGATGCAAGGATGGTCTCTGTTTTAAGAGAGATGCAAACAGATATTGCCGGTCTAGCTGGGGCCCAGGCCTTACATGATTTTGCCTTTTCAGATTTAGAGAAGGAAGTGGGGGGTCCATCAGTCAAAGAGGACAAACAACCTCCCCAGGTGCCTTCTCAATATGAAAACTCTGGTCAAAGCTGCTCCCTTCTTGTTGCTGTTTAGTCACTTGGTCATGTTCGACTCTTTGAGACCTCATGGACTGTAGCCCTTCAGGCTCTTCTCTGTCCATGGGATTTCCCAGGCAAGAATACTGGAGTGGGTTGCCATTTCCTTCTCCAGGGGATCTTCCGACCCAGGGATCAAACCTGGGTCCCTGGCATTGGCAGGCAGATTCTTTACCACTGAGCCACCAGGGAAGTTCCTGTTCCCCTCTCCTGGTACTCAAACTTGCCAGTTCAAGGCGTAGAACATGCTGTAGCCATCAGCTTTGGGAGATCAGCCAGCAAGCAATATCCCAATCTTACTGGATAAAGAGAAAGCATCCAGGAAAGAGTGGCCTCTGTTTGCAAAGATGCCTGCCCCCCCTTGCTTTTTATCTTGGGTTCCACAGCATCTCTTTATTAAAACAAAAAGGTATTCTGAAAACAAGAAAACCCCAGGCGGGGTGAGCAGGGTTCGGGTTGGAGTATATAAGTAACTTCTCAGAGAACTCCCAGAAGTGAAAGGAAAACTAAAGTGAGAGGAAGATTGGAAAAGGACAAGAGCCAAGTCAACGATGCACAGGCTCCGTCCTCCCAGTAGAAGCCATGCAACTCAAGTTGCAAAATGAAACTCAAGTCTGGGCGTATGTTCTGTTGTTGAGGTGAATGTTAAGTAAAGAAATGAGAACTATATCAGCTGTAGAACCACCGTCTCTTGGTTTTTTCTTTGGCGGGGGCGGGGGCGTCTGAAACAGACATTTGCTTGTACTTTGTTTTCTCTTGGTCAGCTATTCTTCCCCTCTTACATGAGTAGGAAAATGAGACTCTCTCTCTGGACTGTGGGGATGGACGCAAGTGTCCTTAGGATAAAGACTCAGGGGAGCTGTGAAGTAAATGAGTTCCCTGACTAATGAGAATTCTGCTTCTTATTCTGCTACTGATTGGCTTGATGGTGGGGGCTGAGAAATCAGTCTCTCAGCCAGTCTCTCTCTTTACCTTTTGTCAAGGTTTCCCTTTACAGGTATGATAATGGCTGCTTAGGGCCAGAGGGAGGTTCAGCATCTGCCACCCCCTGAAGACTTAGCAGAATGTCTTGAATATAGAAGGCGCTCCATAAGTGTTCATTAGAATTGGTAATGACACATGGGGGCAGATGTGAAGAGCTGGATTGTAGGATATGGTACTCTGATAAATAAAAATTACAGAATATATATGTGTAAAGGATGGAATGAAACAGTGCTGGCAGTAATACAGACGCGTCTGTGAAGAGAAGCGCTTTGATGATTAGGATATTAATACCTGCCGCCAGTCCTTGGATCCCTGCTATAAGGCAGCCCCGTGGCAGACATTCTATAGATATTATGTCAAGGTTCACTGCTTATATTTGAGGTGGGTGCTATCATCATGCCCACTTCACAGACAAGGAAGCTGTTGACTATCGAGTTTGATCACAGGGGGCTTTTGGAATTGCAGGAGGATTACAACATGAGGTGGTTGGCTGCTTCATACTTCATAGTGATCTGGTTACAAATTCTGGTTTGCAATGGGATCTTAGCCAACCTGGTCCCTTATAACTCATGATTAATCTCCCTATGGTCTATGAAGTGCCATTTTATTGGGCTGGCCAAAAAGTTCGTAACATTTTATGGAAAAACTCAAATGACCATTTTGGCTGGCTCAATATATAGTCAGCATCCTTTCCCTGGGGCAGGGGGTGGTTTACAGCTCCTCACCTCGTGATTTCACCACACATGTTGCACACCTTTTCCCTCTGCCACATGATCAGCTTGGGTCTGGAGTGAAGACAGCAAGGCCTGGAGCCATGACGGATCAGTGATAGAATACAGAATGAGTGCAGAAGGGAACTGTTACTGTTGTAAGCAATGGAGAGTTTAGGGCTCTTTGTTACAGCAGCATGCGTGAGCCACTCTTGACTGATACATTTAAGTATACGGGATAGGAGAAATTGTACTTTTGTATGTTAGGTGTCTGTGCAGTCCTTAGAGTTATTTATTTCAGGGTCAGGATCCTTTCTAAAAACCAGCTGGGAAGAGTTAGCATATATATATTTAGGGCCACTACATTTTTTTCTCTATGAACAACAAGTAGCTCTTTAAACATTAAGTGAAGATATTTCCAGTTCTGATCTGCTCTCAGAATCAGACTTAGAAAGCCAAGAAGCCTCAGGGAAGAAGCCCATTGTTTTTTCATCTAAAGATTTTAGGTGAACACTGGCCTCATTATTTTCCTCCCAAAGACATCTGGATGCAGTGGGGGTGGTCCCCTCCTCCGCTAGCCACAAATGCTCCAGCAGCTCATCCCAAAAGGTCCTGTTCAGGCCATCTGAGGGTCAGGAGTGAAATGAGTTTGGGAGACCCTCTACCTAATGTTATTCGCCCCCCACCGACAGACAAAATGCACAATTTATCATGATTTGACAGGCTCCACTCCAGAGAGACCTTGGGATGGAACCAGGGGGCTCCACGGGTCAGGAGGGACAAAAGAGGAAAAGCCTCCAAGTGGAAGTTCATGTAACGCAGGTGGCAGCCGGGAAACCAGCCACTAAAAACACAATAGGAAAACAGACTCTGAAAGTGTCTTTGACTAATTGGAGAAAACTTTCATCAAGTATTAAAAATGCACCAAGGGAGGACCAACACCACACACAGACCCCAGATTTCAGCAGGAATAATAAACAGACCTACCTGGAGTGAGGGTACTGTTTTCTCATTGAACTTGCCTGTGTTTGTGCCAGATACGCTCTGATTGAAATACTCAGGGGGAACCAAAGCAAAGGGAAGGTGGAGGGGCTGGTGGCAGGTAAAAGAATTCTCTAGCAACCACAAGGGCAGGAGACTGGAGGCCTGGAAAAGTGGCAGCTTGGAACGGGGGTTGTCTGAAATAGTAATTAGGCTATGTGTGGGCCCTGCTGGGTGCCACTTAGAACCTTCCAAGCTCACTGGCTGGCAGAGGATCAAGTTGACAAGAGGGCCAATCAATATGTCAGCAACACTTCCCAGAGAGCTGCTCAGCCCCTGCTTGACAAAGAGGGCAAACACAGGGGCCATGGGGGTTCTGTGTTTGCCGAGCAGGTCCCCAGGAACCAGGGCTATCTTTAAAGATCAGCTTTGTCGATAAGTAACTGGAGGAAGAGATTGGGCTTTCCCTTTGAAAATGGAAGCCTTCAGGCCAAGCAGAGCTGAGGGAGAGGGGCAGGGAGTTGAGCTCGCCCCGTCTTGTGGCTCAGCCTGGGAGCAGATTCGCAAGGGCCTTAGAGATGACAGCAAAGCTCCTTTGGAGACCAGGCGGGCTGATGGGGAGGGTCAGGGCTGGGTCTTCCCACCCTGACATCAGCAGATCAAGCCAACAATGCCAGGACTCCCATGGGAAATGTGCCCAATTTGGAAAGGGCCCCTGTAGAGAGGAGAGAAAGAATCCCAGTGGAATAGTTTGAGCTCTAGTGCACCAATGGTAACCTGGAACTTGCACAGGCAATCTGCAAAGGCACTTTTGCAAGCAGTAGTGAAAATTAACACATGCAAATGAGCCCACTCAATGATGATGGTGACAATTAACATTTATTTTGGCACAGAGCCAGGTGTTGGGCTAATTACAGTGTTTGCATTATTTATTCATCATTTATCATTCAGCATATATTTATTGAGTACCTACAGTATGTTAGGTATGTATTCCTAGGTGCCAGGAATAAAGCCATTTAACCAGACAAATCCTTTGCTCTCATGGAACTTACATTCTAGAGGGAAACAGAAACTAAACATGTAAGTCAAAAGTAGGGTCTAGGGCTAGGAAATGCCAGGACATGGGGGATGGGGAATTGAACCTTTTTTTTTTTTTTGCTTGTTTATTTAAATATAGCGGGAGACCTGGGTTCGATCCCTGGGTTGGGAAGATTCCCTGGAGAAGGGAAAGGCTATACAATCCATGGGGTCGTAAAGAGTCGGACACAACTGAGTGACTTTCACTTTCACGTAAATATAGTAGTTTAGTAGTAGTTTTAGTCGCTCAGTTGTGTCCGACTCTTTTGTGACCCCATGGCTTGCCAGGCTCCTGTGTCCATGGGATTCTCCAGGCAAGAATACTGGAGTGGATTGCCATTTCCTTCTCCAGGAGACCTTTCCGACCCAGGGATCAAACCCAGGTCTTCTGCATTGCAGGCAGATTCTTTACCATCTGAGCTACAAGGAAGATCCTGTTTAAATACAGACCAATCAAAAACAATGTCTGTAGTGGGATGGGGAGGGAGGTGGAGAGGAGTTTAAGAGGGAGGGGACATAAGTATACCTATGGCCAATTCATGTGGATGTATGGCAGAAACCATTATAATACTGTAAAGTAACTGTCCTCCAATTAAAAGAAAATAAATGAATAAAAATGACGTCTGTGATAGGTAACATTTGAGCCAAGCCTTGAAGGAAGGAAGGAAGGAAGGAAGCAATTTATGATGACATCTGGGGAAGAACATTCCAGGTTGAAGTGAAGTTAGGGGGAAAGGAGAGTGTGGGGTGCTGGAGGGGTCAGTGATAGGGAATGGGTGCCCTTGGAGGCTGTCTGCCGTGTATTTAGGTGAGATGGGATGACAACGGAGGGGTCTAAAGTGCATGAAGGCTCATTTACCTCATTCTGACCCTGTGAGGTGCTCATATAATCTACGATTTCTAGCTAAGGAAATTGAGGCTTTGGAAGATTAGCTCATTATTGACCAGGGAATTTTTGTAGAAACGAAGGCCTATGGCCTGTGATTTGTTTTGAAGTGAACACTGAAATGTCTCTGGTCAATAACACGTGGGTAATTACATCTCTGGTCAATAATGTGGTAAGTGACTTGCCCAAGATCACAGAGCCAGTAAATGGGAAGCCTGGGGTTCTGACTGGGACACGTGTACCTGCAGAGTCGACCACCATGCCCTCCAGCCAGTGACTCCCTCCATCAAGTCCTCACTGGAGGCCATCGGGCCCTCTGAGTTCTTTAAATGAACCACAGCTTTGCCAAGACTGAACAAGTCAGGTGGGCTACGGAATCTGTTCCTAAATATTGTCAAGGCTCACTCGGGAACAGACACCTCCTTTTGTAAGCAGTGATTAGTCTTCTATAAATATAAAAAAACCAGTGTGCTATTTAACTTAAAGGCATGGCCATTGTCTGGAGAAAATAAATCTGTGTGGCAACTTCAATTTACAGTCTGACTGCCCAAGCATCAATATGTTTGGTGACTTTTTCCAGGGTCGGTTTGCTTATCATCCTTTGGGGACGCGGTAGACGACAGCATGTCTTCCGACTTGAAGGAAGGGGTTGCTGCAATGTATTAATTATCCTTCTGAGGAAGGCTGTTAGTGCCAAAATGACCTTGTGCCTAAAAGAAGAGCCGCAAACAAAACCATGAGAGAGAACATTCTCGGAAATGCCTAAAGTCTTAAAGGAGTTTTAAAAATTAAACCTTAAAGGAGTTTTTAAAAAATATCCCTTTCAAACGGCCATGGTGAAGTGATTTCTTTTATTTTCACCCTACTGTACTGCGATACGCTGAACGGAATAAACCTTCAAAGCACTTCAGGGAAGTTCCGCCCACAAATCCCTTTACTACTAATGGGATTTCTGCACCTATCTCCCAAGAATGCTCTGAAAACTTACTTGCCTGTGTCCAACTTCCGGCCCGCAGGTTCCAAAATGGTCGCAAAGTTTACAGCCCAGGAATTACACGGAAGAGAAAAGATGAGCTGTAGATAACCATATCAGAATCCTGGCAGGACCACGGGTAGTGAGAGGGGCTGGGGAGAAACGGACTGGCCTCGATCCCTCTACCTGCGCGCTCTCATCCTCCAGCCATGCTGCCACAACGGTTCCCTGCACACGCTTTGTCTGTGCCTTTCTAATGCGAGTCCCTCGCAAAAGTGGGGAGGATTTCTGGCCCCTCCTGCGTGTCTGCCATGAGGACAAGGAGCCAGTTGCATGAGGCAGCCCTGGGACCAGAGAGCAGTGTGTTCCTGATGCAAGAAGAATCCACACGGAGGGGCCAGCGCATTAATCTATTCTTGTGACAGGCTTGGAATGGTGCAGCGAGTGGGAAGCGCTATGAGATTAATCAGTTCCTGTGTTCAGAGGAAACGAATGGGGCTCCTTGCCGCTCCGGGGTGCACGGGGCCCCCACGCTGGTGTCAGTCCCACTCCCGTTGTCCCCTCGCACCCACGGCACTGCAGATGAAAACTGTGAACAGTGCGGGTGTGTGCTATCTGCTGTTCTCCATGACCTCTAACAAGGCCCCCCCGGCTCCCAGCATCCCTGGGCGGATCGATACGTAAGACAGGCACACACACTCACGGCCACTTTCTGTTTCTCTTGTGGGGACCCCAGGAATACACTAGAGGAGAGGCAATGCTGCTGGAGCCTCCCATTGTCCACCGAGCCAGCTCATCCTCCGGCCGATAAAACACACACCTGGAGCCATTCAACACACAGAGCATCATTTCCCACCCCAGACTACTCTGTTCCTGCTGTTATTTTTCCCGGGAAAGAACTAAAATAAAAGCCTTTCTTTCTCCAAGAAAGGACCCATGTGATCAAAATACCTTTAGAGAATGATAATATCGGTAGGTTTTATTCTGCAAATAAATCACGGTCTCGGATTTTAAGAGCTTTTGTGATAGCAAAACACATCCCCACAATCCTTACACATACACCTCAATACATCTTTCTCCCCCTCGCCTCCCCCTCCCCCCGCCGCCCCCATGAAGATTATCATTCAGGGTTGACAACCCAAACAATATTCAGCTCTCTTCAAGGAACGCCAACCAGCAGTCCTGTTCAAGAGGGTGCTGGTCCCTAAGACCACCAACCAGGAGGGAAGGCGACATGGGCTGTGCGTGGCACGTGGCCGCTGGAATCCTAGGAAGCAGACATTGTGAATGTTTTAGAGGATGAGATGTCATATCGATCAGGAGATGTGCTGTTTGTGCTGGAACAAAGAGGGGGAACTCTCTTCTGAAAATAGCCTTCTGTAAGAGGGAGCGAGGAGAGGGTGCTGGAAGGTGACAATTAGGGTGGCGGCCCTACTCTGTTCTCTCAACTGCTGCAAATGAGAAGGAGGGTCCAGACTCACTTCCTTCCCTGAGTCCCAGGCAGCCCCCAGCACACTGCTCCCGGTGAGCCTTCTGATTGAACTCAGAGCCCATAGCCAGGCAGCCTGAGACTGGCAGCCAAGCCAGAGCGGCTTAGCAACAGGGTAAAGAAGAGGCTATCTCCCTCTCCTGAGTCCCTGAGAGATTCAGCCCCATCTGGGTTCAAAGCCCTGCACTACTAGTCATAAGTAGATGACCTTGAACCAATGAATTCACCTCTCTGAGCTTTACTTTCCTTAGCTAGAATAAAAGCTAACATTTTTATAAAGTACTGACTCAGTGGCCAGTACTGAGCCATACCATAAATCTCTTTACAATAAATCCAGAGGTGGGTTCTGTTATCATTCCCATTTAATAGATGAAAAAATTGAGGCCAAAAGGTGTTGGGAATTTTGCCCACATGGACAGGGCTCAGAGTTGGGGCAGCTGATTATGGAATCAAGCACATGCTCTCAGCCATTTATATCTCTATGGGGAGAGCGGTGATCAAACCAACCTTGCAGGGTGTAGTCGGTATGAAAGAGGCAGGAACCTGGGGAGATCAAACATGCAGGAGGCATGTCTCACTTCCTGTTGGGTCTCAGGCTAACTTTTATTAAGCCCTTAATGTGTGGCAGGCATAGATTTTATGGAGTGTGTACATTATTCTCCCATTTCACAGATAACAAAATTGAAGCTCAAGGAATTGATGTAACATGCAGCTGGTAAGTGGTTGAGGGGTGATTTGACCCTGAGTCCCATGACACCTAGAGCCTGAGTACGGACTGCATCACCCAGCTCACAGCAGGACAACTGTCAGCTCAAGTCCAATACCAGCGGAGATGGGGGATGTATATTCATCTAGATAGTCTTCCCTCATTGGCATGAACCCCTTATCAGGGGCAACTTTGTGGCTTCCTTTCCTGCATCGCATTAGGATGGAAGAGCCACAGCTGAGATGGGCTCAAAGGTCATCTGGTCCAGACCTTTGCTTTACAGATGGTGCCCATGACAGCCAATGACTGGCTGTGCCTGGATTTGAAACTTGGTCTCTTGATTCTTTGTCTGGTGCCCTCTCTACTGTCTCTTCCATTTCCTTAAAGACAGAGAAGCTGATGGGCAATGAAATGCCTTAAAAAACAACGAAGGCACTGCAGAGAAGCCATCTTCTCTCACCTAAGATTTTTATTACTATTATTTGCAATGCAGGGCATGAGCAAAAATAACATGTTAATAAATTAGTCAACAAACTGGGCATTATGGTTCTTCCTGATCCTAAATTCATTAGCTCGGGTTTCTATTGCAAAGTACTTCTGCTGCAGAAGTTCATTCACACCTGGAATCTAAAATCACTATTTTTCTATTTATTTCTACCTGGTCCAAGGATGCCATGGTTGATAGAGATGTGATCCCTCCTGCGTGTGAACTTGGTAATTTTTCAGGAGTGAGAAATGAGTTGAAGAAATAAGGATGTTGAGCAAATCCTGTATGTAATTCTCATTTCAATTTGGTCATTTGTTCAGCAAAGCCAAATTAGGCACATGGGGAGGCTGCCAGTGTTCTTTTCAATTTTTAATTTCTGACATGGTTCACTCAAGGATTTTTTTCAACTCAAGAATAAAAAATCTCGTGTTAGCAAATTGGACTTGATCTTTCTCTTAAATGGTTTTTAGTTAAGTGGATTTCACATGCCTAACCTGTAACATTTAAAACTTGATTCTGATGGAAAGAAACACTGAATTTTAAAAGGAGTTAGTTCTCTCCCCCAGAGCCTGATCATAGAGTGGGAAGTGAAAAGTTCCAGAAATATGGTAATCCTGGTTCTCTGATATGCTTAATATTAATAAGGTCAACTTTTTACTGGGAAAAAACTAGTCTAGATAAAAAGGGATACCTTCTTATTGTAATGCAAGCCACCAGTATCCATCAAAAGAGTTCATTTTCATTTACAATAAGATAAATGACACTGCTAGGCTTATTTTGAGTTTTTGACAATTTACTTAGTAGAGCTAATTCCAGGGGTTTTATAGGACACTCAAGTTCCACAGATTTCTTTCCTACTGAAGGTACACGTTGGTTTCAACAGGTAGCAGGATTGTAACCACCAGGGCATTTCTGGCTTATATAAAGCATTGAAATGACAGCAGAATGACATTCTATGCACCCTCTCTCCTCTCTTCAGTTGGTGATCCCTCCCCACCTTGGGTACAGTGAAATGTGGTTCTGACAAAACAATAAAAGTTCTTTAAACAGAAAACCATGTTATATTCCTTCAGCTTTTAAATTTAAAGGAACTACAGTGAAATAAAGTGAAAAATTTAGTTCACATGTGGCTACTGGACAGAACAATTCCAGACCATTGGGGCTTACTGGGGCTCCTCTAGGCCCATTTCCTCCTCTTTGCTCCCAGGATATTTTGTGCCCACATCTCTCAGGGCATCTACATCTTTACGTGGTAATAACTTATTTGCTGGTTACCCTGCTGCTGCTGCTGCTAAGTCACTTCAGTCGTGTCTGACTCTGTGACCCCATAGATGGCAGCCCACTAGGCTCCCCCGTCCTTGGGATTCTCCAGGCAAGAACACTGGAGTGGGTTGCCATTTCCTTCTCCAATGCATGAAAGTGAAAAGTGAAAGTGAAGTAGCTCAGTCATGTCTGACTCTTAGCAATCCCCTGGACTGCAGCCTACCAGGCTCCTCCGTCCATGGGATTTTTCCAGGCAAGAGTACTGGAGTGGGGTGCCATTGCCTTCTCCGGCTGGTCACCCTACCTCTCCTCAAATTGAGCCATGAGCACCTTGACAGGTGAGAGTGAGTCTTTACCCAACTCATTTCAATTTGCCTGTAATGGAGGAGACCTGGGTTTGATCCCTGGGTCGGGAAGATCCCCTGGAGAAGGGACTGGCTGCCCACTCCAGTATTCTTGCCTGGAGACTTCCATGGACAGAGGAGCCTGGCAGGCTACAGTTCATAGGGTCTCACAGAGCCGGCCATGCCTGAGCAATTAACACACTTTTCAATTTGCTGCAGCAGCCTGTATCAGATTTAGAACACATTAGTGTCCAAAAAATATGTACTGAATAAAAAAATGACTTGATAAGTTGTGTTTAAAAAAATGCAATTAACAGAGGTCTTACAGTGTACCAGGCTAAGAATAATCATGGCAATAGTCATAAACACTATCTACTGAATCCGGACTTTGTATCAGGCTCTCAATTACTACAGCCATTTCTCATCTGAATATCCAGTTTCCCCAAAACATCATCTTCCAGGCAGGACTTATTATTTCTGTTTTACAGATGAGAAAACTGAGGCTTAGGGAGATTAAATAACTTAACCTACTCTCACATAGCTACTAAGTGCCTGAGCCAGGAATACACAGATATTTCTCAATCCCTCACTGGCGGTTCCCTAACCTCGGTCATCATGGACCATGTTCCTGATTATTTACTAAATCCGATCTCCACTCATGCTATTATTTCCTCACTACATTTTATAATCACCCCCCTTAAAATTTTAATCCACTTACCCTCATCCCAAAATAGTATCTGTGAAATAAAAAGCTTGATGTATTAGTTGTAAGGCTTTGTGATACATGACAATAAACATAGAATTACTGAAATAAAGAAGCTTGCCCACACAGTTCACAGTTACACTGCGTGTGTGCTACCAGTGGTCTGCCTCTCACACTGGGGCAAACACTAACCCCTGCTAGACTGCCTCTAACTTAGAACATTTGTCTTTCTGTTTCCAAAGACCCACCATTATTTCTGTGTTTTTCTGCCCTCTACAGTAGTCTGAGAGGAAAAAAAAGAAAAACCAAAAACCAAAAAACACCAGCAGTAGAAGAATGGGCTGGAAAGAAGGCTGCTCATGCCTGTCTTTTGTCATATTTTTTAGATGGATAAAAGCAAAACATAAGTGAACCACAAGACCTGACCTCCTACACAGTCCCTCCACCTTGAGGCTTGCTCTTTATATCTTCAGAGCCAGAGGGCTAAGACGGCTTAAGGCAGGCTGGATCCAGGGGGTCAGTCCTTCCTGCCGAGAGCCTCTCCACCTTATGCCAGAATCATGCCAGGAGAGTCTGGAACCTGCTAGAATTCAAGAGTCCTGATCCACGCCACCTGCTGCTCACAAACATATCCGTTGCCCAGACCACCACGGATGTCTTCCTGGACATTCCTGTTTCTATTTAACTCACAAATTCACCGGCAATCATTGAGTACCTACTATATCCCAGATACTACAAACCCGCCATGCAAATCTCTTTCCTTTTTTTAAATTTTGTTGAGGTAGAGCTGATGTAGAATGCTGTGTTAATTTCTGCTACATAGCAAAATGCTTTAGTTGTATGTCTATATATTCTTTTTCATATTCTTCTCCATTATGGTTTCTCACAGGATACTGAATACAGTTTCCTATGCTGTATGTTGTTGTTCAGTTGCTCAGTTGTGTCGACTCTGAGACCTCATGGATTGTAGCACACCTGTCCTTTACTATCTCCTGAAGGACCTTGTTGCTTACCCCTCTTGTATATACTAGTTTTCAATGCGATTTTCAATAAGAATAATAGTCAACACGAATATAGTGGTTGCTGGGTGCTAGACACTTCTAAGAAGGTTAAATATTTAGGCATGAAATATTTGATAGATCAAATGTGGCAGAATATCAGTAATTTTCAATGGTCCAACTTAAATATATTAATCATTTATTACAATAGCTCCAGAGACAGATACTTTTATTATTACTCATTTATATCTGAAGAAACTATAGGGGTGGGAGATTAAGTAACCTGCTCATCCAACCACCAGTAACAGAGCTGGGCTTTGAATTGGAAACCCTGGCTCAGAACACTTAACCATAATGCATTCTGCCTCTCAGAGTAAAAGTGTCAAAACAGAATGCTACTTTCTTTCTGCCTAAAGACTAGAAGCTACACTTCAGGTGCATTGCGGGTAAAATATACTTTTATGGAGACAATGGAACATGTAGTTAGAGCAGCTTAGCAGCCAAAAAGACTTGGCTTCAAGCCCAGGTCTCCCTGGCCCTTAGGGTATCTGCAAGATTCTGGGAAAGTTTTGTTTAGTTTTTTGACTTCTCTGACCCTCAGTTTCCTCATCTTTAAAGTGGGAATCTTCACACTCCCCGGAGAGATCGTCACATTTAATGAAATACAGCATGCCAAACACAGAGTTCAGCTTGACAGAGTTACAAGCTCAATAAACAAGTTATTGTGTGGACTGGCCAGAAACAACACTGTCTATTTGGAGAAAAGTATCTTTCAAATTCCAAATCGTCTGATTATAAGCAAATAGTCATCCCTAAACTGGCAATGCCCTGCCTTCTGAATGAAAACCTCAGAATCCGATGTGGAAAAATACTTAGGGGTCATCTTCTCCAGACTCATTTTACAGAAGAGGTGACAGAGCCCCAGGAGCAGGGGTTAAACACCTTGGCAGGGAGGCCAGGCACTGCTCTCAAGGAGCACAGACCCCTGACCTCATCCGCTTCCACCTTGCTGCTTGGACTCTTAAAGTCATCCTTTTGGGGAGACGCTTTCAGATGGGATGTCAGACCTGCTGACCCGACTCACAGGTTCCACCCGTGTGTGATGTCACTGGCAACACGAAGCAGTGCTGGGAGGTGCAGATGGGGTGGGAAAGGGAGGTGAGGGGGGGATTCTAAATGATTTCCATCAACCTTCTCCAAAGCCACCGCCAAAACACAGTCCAAGCAAAACCAGCATCTTTTCTACGCAAATGTAACTTCAACACAAGCCCTCCAACCTCCCTCTTTCCACCCAGATTGCCACCTTGAATCCCTTCCTGTGTTAATATTCAGGAGACGCTTCTGTGTAAAAAACATTCAATAGCAATATTTCCTACATTTACCCTGATAGTCACAAATTCAGCCTGCTCACATGGTTAGGTTTGTGCAGTGTGGGAGAACTCAGTAACGAACCTCTCCTAATCTTTGACTGTGAGCCTGGTGCTGAGCCAGGCTGGGGAGGGGAGTGGTTACCGAGACACTGCTGCCCTCCAAAAGCTGCCTGTCCAGGCCAGTGGTTTCAGGCCGTGGTGCCCAGACTAGCAGAATCAGCATCCTCTGAGAACTTGTTAGGAAATGCAAATTACCGGGCCGCACTCCAGACCCATAAATCAGAAAATCAGGCACGGGTGGGGCTCAGGTATCCATGGATTAACAAGCCGTTTAAGAGATTCTGACGGATGCTCAAGTCGGAGAACTACTGGTGCTGTACCAACAACCACTGGTGCTGACAGCAATGAGTAAAGCAGAAGCAGAAGGGTGGGAACAAGCTCCCCTTGTCTGTTTCCACAAGGGTGGAGGAGGCGAGAGCCCCAGAACCTCCCGCCAGGTGTGTGAGGTCTCTGCCCACATGGGAACAATGTCACAACCAGCTAGGAAGACTTGCAAGATGGAAAAGAGATGCTCAAGCCAGAGTGGAAAGATGGAAACAATGCCAGACCCAGACCTGAGCCAAAGTGAACACAGAAGAAGGGGAAGTTCCTCCCCAGCCTGCCTCCTCTCCTCCCAGGGTCTGCTGTCTGTCTGCTCTGCCTGTCTGGGAAGACCAGCTATCAGAGACCCACCACCTCCTCCAGATTCAGCAGTGCCTCTCGTATGAGTGCCTTCCCATCACACTGAAAGCTTCCTAGACTCCCATCCAACTCGCTCAGAACTTTGCTTTCCCAACGATCGGCCACTTCAATGCATATGAATTCAATGAATGTCCTCCCCCGCTTACAGCGACTTCACATTTTCTACCATTAATAGATGTGTAATTAGAAGGGAGATTAAGCCAAACATATAAACTCTCAGGGTGAAAATTTTAGGCAGTGTGCCTAAAACTGGGAGATATTTTCAGAGAGACAACGTTTTAGACAAAGGCTCCAAGATGGCACAAAGGGAGGGTTCCCGCCTCCACTCCCTGGTCAGCCCTGACTGCTGACGTGCAGACTGGGGGCGGGAAGGTCTTGGCGGATCTGAGCTGTGTGCGGCAGAAGCACTGCGGCCGCTTCCTCCCATCAGGCTCAGAGCTGTCCAAAGAGATGCACTGAGGCAGTTGTGGCAGGGACTTCTGACAGGGAACATCTGTCTGTGAGCATTCTTGGAGCAAATTCTTTTCTTCTTTAGTCTGGGAGGCTGCACCCATGAGTTTGAGCTTAACAGCCATGTACTGGCTCAGGCCCATTAAGGCTCAGCCCGACGTAGCTTCAGCAGAATAGGGCAGTGTTTGGGAGGCTGTTAAAACAGTTCATGGAAGTGCGGGAGGACCTGGCCCACCAAGCCCTGTCTTTATTCTCTATCAGGGGGCTTTCTCCACACATGGTGAACCATGGCCACAGGGAATACCAGACTCGTCTTCCCACCCTCTTGGGCCACCAGAGAACAGGAATTCATTTTTCCAGCTTCACTTTCAGACGCCTTAGACAAGGACTCTGATTGTCTCAGCTGGGGTCACAGGTCCTGCCTTGGGCCTGTCACTGTGGCCTTGAAGGAAGAGAACACCGTGGGCCTGAACTGAAGATAATACACAGAAGGTGCTGTGTATAGAGACCTGTCAGGTGAAGATGCCACATCTGGGCAAACAAAAATACAGGAGGCTAGTTACATTTGAATGTCCCATGGAATATTTAGGACATACTAATTCTAAAAGCATTATGCGTTGCTTATCATATTTCATTGGGGTTCTACACTGAATCTGGCAACCTTGTCACCAAAAGAACTGGTGGGAGTCAATCAGGGTTCCTATTTTGTTGAACCAGTTTGGTTAAACCCTTGGAGAAGTACAGAGTTCTTTGTGGAGCAAAGTACTGTCCACACCCAGAGGTGCCCTGACACTCCACTCCTGGTTGTGTTGGGATGGCCGTCCACACAGATGAGAACCTGTGGCAGGCATCTGCATTCTTCACCAAGTGTAAAAACTGTGGCTGTCTGGTGTGTAAATCTCGTGCATGATACTTTTAATCAACCATATGGATTCCCAGATGGGACCTGAGGATTTTATCAGAAAATTCATCTAGGATTATTAGAGGGATGCAAATTATACCTACAATTAGCTATTCAGCTCACACAGGTCAGAATGGCCATCATTAAAAAGTCTACAGATAAAGTCTAGAGACAGTGAGCAGAAAAGGGAACCCTTCCACACTGTTGGTGGGAATGTAAACTGGTGCAGCCACTATGGAAAGTAGTATGGAGGTTCCTCAGAAAGCTAAAAGGAGTCACCATGTGATTCAGCAATCCCACTCATTGACATTTATCTGGGGAAAACTTGAATTTGAAAAGATACAGGGAACTCTATGTTCATTGCAGCACTATTTGCCATTAGCCAAGACATGGGAACAACCTAAATGCCCATTGGCACAGGAATGGATAAAGAAAAGGAAATACATATATACAATGGAATACTGCTCAGCCATAAAAAAGAAGAAATTAACACCATTTGTGACAACATGGATGGACCTAGAGATCATCATACTAAATGAAGTAAGTCAGAAAGAGCAAGATAAATGCCATGTGACATCACTTATATGTGGAATCCAAAATATAGCACAAGAGAACTTATCTGTGAAACAGAAACAGACTTACAGACACAGAGAACGGGACCTGTGGTTGCCAAGTGAGGGGGAGAGCCAGGGAGGGATGGATTGGGAGTTTGAGATTAGCAGATACAACCTATTATATATCGGATGGATAAACAACAGGGTCCTACTGTAGAGCACAATATCATATAATAAAATTTAATGGAAAAGAAAAACAGAATTCAGCTAGCATCAAATTGATATTCCACTCTTGCCATAGCCCCCCAGAGACATCTGATAGTCAGCATGATACTACCTAACTGGTCCAGGTCCATCTCTTAGGCTGGGTGTCAGTGCCCTCTTTCTAAAAGGCTCACTACAACCCATTCATAAGGTCTCCTCTTCTCTTATCTCAGCTGAAAACCTGAAACCTAAAGATCTCTGCCCAGTGGCTCAGTGGTAAAGAATCTGCCTGCAATACAGGAGACCTGGGTTCAGTCTCTGGTTTGGGAAGATCCCCTGGAGCAGGGCACGGCAACCCACTCCAGTTTTCTCGCCTGGAGAATCCCACGGACAGAGAAGCCTGGCAGGCTACAGTCCACAGGGCCGCCAAGAGCTGGACACGACTGAAGCGACTTTGCACGCATGCAAGCAAAGATCTTCTGCAAGTTCCATTTCTGCCAACAGTGTTGATTCCTGTAAATATTTACCAGACATGTTCTGCAGTCAAGGCACAGCCATTTTTTCTGTTCCTTCTGGAAGGAGGTTTATTACACAAAGTAATAGGTGATGTCTTCTTACTACCACATCAATCTGCTATAGTACCCGTGTGCTGAACTTCCCTGACAGCAAGAACAAACAGTTGTTACTGAAACCTTCCACACAGAGGAAAACAGTAAAACCAGAAGCAAAAGCGAAATAGCAAACAAAACTTTTACAGAGATTTATTCTCTGTTAGACTACTGAACACAAGACAGAGCAGCCCAAAGCTCGAGTTCAATTATATTTTCTAAAGCAGGAACGTCAAACAGTTCAACCTGATTTTTCCTTCAGACAACACTGTCTTATTTTGCTGATAAGGGATGAGTTTTCAGCACCAAGTACCTCCCAAAGAACCCTGAGCTTTGGGGTGAAGTACTGGGCTCGGATTTAGGATACACAAAGCCGGTCCAGGGCAAGGTCAGCATAGGCGAGACTTTGGGCTGAATAACTTTTTTCTATGTGTTCTCCCATCTGTTCTCAGGAGCAACGGTGCCTGAAAAGCTCTGGGTGAATGAACTGATAGTTAGTGAAGCAAAAAGCTAGTCTAGGGGCCCATGGGAAGCATGTCTGGTTTAAGAGCAAGACAGTATTTCTTTTCCTGGGAAGGCTCTATACATTTAGAACAGATTCCTTAATCAAGTGCCAATGATCTCAGACTTGACCTCCAATGTTCCTTCCACAAGGCCTTGTGCTTCATACAGTGGTCAGGAGCCAGCTCTCCTTGAGTGAGGGCACTTGGCTCCAAACGGTCTTTCTGAGAAATAAGTTTCAGTGCATGTGGGACCACTTTGTCCAGAGAGGGGATTATCATTTTAATAAGTGGCTTTAGCCAATTAGTTTATTTTTTGCTGAGTTTGTTTTTTTCCCATTCCACACTCCTAATTCGATATCCTTATTTTACATAAAACTTGGAAGGCTGACTGACCCTCCTAAGGATTCATGCATGGGGTGTGGTGGGCCCTATTATGGAAACTGAGTAGACTGTTTAGGGGTGATGAGATACACTTCTCACATGGACTCTCTTTACAGGTCGACTGTGTGTATCCATGTATATGTATGTACATGTGCTAAGTTGCTCAGTTGTGTCTGACTCTCTGCGGCCGGGGACTATAGCCCACCAGGCTCCTCTGTCCATGGGATTCTCCAGGCAAGAATACTGGAGTGGGTTGCCATTTCCCACTCCGGGGGATCTTCCCAACACAGGGATTGAACCTTCATCTCTTGTGTCTCCTGCACTGGCAGGGGGATTCTTCACCACTAGTGCCCCCTGGGAAGCCCATGTATGTACACAAATGTACACAAACATAAATGCAGATATGTCTGTATATACATGTGTGTGTGTACACATACACACACATATGTATCTCCCTGCATGTATGTATTTGTCTTATGAGTGATTTGTCTTCATTAGTTCTATCTGGCTTTGTTGCGGTGTATTCTGGAAAGGCAGTGACTAGGTATATCTGGCTCACTATTGTACCCCTGGAACCCAGCAGAGTAAAAATGGTCTCTATACACCTCCTTCCTTTGCCAAGCACTGTGCTAAGGGTGAGTCAAAAACTCTCTCATTTAATTTCCCCCAAACTCCTATGAGACAAGTACTATTATTATGCCCACTATATAGGGAGGAAACTGAGTCTCAGGGAGGCTTAGCATCCTGCCTGTGCTCATGTAGCTAGTAAATAATTAAAAAAAAAACAACACCCTGGGATTTGATCCCAAGCAGTCTGGATTATGGAGCCTGTTTTCTTGCCTTATACTGGAAAATACTTGTTTTATAAATTAATAAATAAATGGATGGCTAGTAAGATTAAAGCACTGTATGACAAAACCATGTTTTCACCCTTAGTTATTAGGTGCCAAAATCACATAAAATTCTCTAGAAGTACCACCCATTCCAGCATTTCTCCCTCTGACTCAAGTATGTGGTTTTCCACACCCTCTACAGCTCATTCTGACTTTCAGAGTCTGCGTTATTCTCACAGTTCTATTACCCAAACTCCCTGTTATGGGATTGCTAATTGCTAATCTCCACATCAGTGGATAAATGTTTAGGTGGACACTGCTACTGCCTCCTCTTTTTAGAAAGGTCTTCAACATTTTAGAGCAGTCTTCAACATTCAAAGAAACTGTGAGCCATACCTCCTCATCAAGGACAAGTTTCTTGTGATGAGCTACAGACAGTTATGCATCCTGAAAATCCAGGTGAGCCCACCTGATCTCACACCTTGAGAAAAGCAAATGAATACACAAGATCGAAACCATGTTCATCTCTGGACAACTGAGCAGGCCACTCTGAATTAGGAAGCTGTATTTCTCTCCATTCACCATTCACTCCCTGTCACAGCTGGGCCCCCATCATGGCCCTGGGAGAGGAGAACCATACTCTCTGAGCTCAGAGGGGTGATCAAATCCTACCCTCAAGTCTCACGGGCTAATTAAGACTCCATGGCTGGTCAATGCTACTCACTGTGGCAGTTATTTTAAACAACTCTAGACAGTCTCTTCATGTTCAAAAACCTCTCTATTCTCTCATGTATGTTTTACACAAATAAATCTCGAATGGCAGAATTTCTGTCAACCCCACAAGAGGCTTCTCTAATTCCATACCAAAAAGGCAGCCCTACTTGATCCCCAAACTTGTGTTTTCTCTTTACAACTCTTACATAGTCAGTAGACAAAACTACACAGAATAAAACACCACTCACATTCCACTGAGCTTACCAATCAAGACACACAGACCCAATATTTGAGTCTGGATACTTTTGCCACCTGGATTCCAATTTTC
Source organism: Cervus canadensis (assembly GCF_019320065.1). Classification (NCBI taxonomy): domain Eukaryota; kingdom Metazoa; phylum Chordata; class Mammalia; order Artiodactyla; family Cervidae; genus Cervus; species Cervus canadensis. The sequence goes on from NC_057389.1 coordinate 29,796,777, forward strand.
AACTCCCACTGGAAGAGTCTCATATTCTCACTGCGGCATCATCTGTTAATGCCCATGGTCCACGGGGAACCATTGCTTAACAGTAAAAAACATGGCAAAACAAACAAACAAAAAAAGATTCTACTTTCCAACAAAACCAGTTTCCAAGAATTGCTGCTAAAGAGAAGTGTTGAACCCTTTTCCACTTCAATCATTTTCAAAACTTTTAATGAATCTTCTCTTTTAAACAAATAATGCCATTAACATGGATGCTATGCAAATGAGATGCAGGACCTGCGTTTGTTTGGCTTCCTCAAAATTGTTTCAGAAACCTGATCACATCAAATATTGTTCAGTTTATGCAAAGCAAGACCTCTCAATACATTTTTTTTGAAGAGTATGTAGTTTTTCATTTGCATGTTAGTCCCAAGTGGTAAATTTACACTCTGAATGTAGGATTAACAAATTTCCATGTCTGTACTGCATTTTGAAACTTAATCATAAAGAAGTTACTTTCAGATGCCAAGGGCCTTAAGAATCTGAAATTGAATGAACCTGGAGGTACCTGGACGCAAGGGTTTAGCATGGAGAAGGGAGTGAGGAAATCTGTTTTCCCGGGGGAACGTTGTTTTTGTAGTTACCGACTTCAAAAACTGATTTCAAGTCATCTTGGAGAACTCAGGAACAAGAATACACTTCGTGCAGCTGCAGAAACCACTCGGATTCTTGGCTCCACAGATCCGCATCCTAACCCCTTTTCCGACTGCTCTTTCCCAGTCTGGCGAGCAGGCCTGGCAGTGCACTTCCTCCTTGTCAGTGAACAATGTTAGGGCTTGAGAGAGCGATGCATGATCACATTTACTGTAGCATCAACTATTTTTTTCTTAATTGTCCTGAGATCCTAGAAAGGAAACAAGCGTCTGTGCTGACAGAGGAGCTCAGCGTGAACTCTCATTTTTCACATGGAGCTAATTAAAAACTGAAATTAGTTAAATATGGAAATGACACTTGCAAGCACTTTAGTAGAATTCTGGCAAAATCCCTCTGGAGTGCTGTGACATTACCTGCTGCTCCGAAACTCCCCAACTGAATTTCACAGTTAAAAGGCTGAGCAAAGGGAAAGTTATTATTGAGATTTCGGATTCAGAATGGGTCTGTAAAACTCCAAATTAAATTTCACGGCTGGCCCTTGAGTGGCTGGCGATATATAAGGCAGGCCAGTGGAGTGGGCTGCTCACAATGTCCCTGCAAGCAGGCGCTGCAATTATCCCCTCTTTAGGTATGGTCCTGTGGGGGGCAGAGGGGCGACGATCAGAAGGTTAATGGATGTATTTCTCCTGGAACCTGTCTTGAGGCGCTTCACATACACACCGATTTGGACAAAGAGCTTGGACTCACACATGCGGTATCGGCTCCTATTACAAAAACTGAGGAGGCTGCTCAGGGGTTACAAAACATCCTTTTCCCATGTATTCTCTTTATAGATCAGACTGTCTGCATATCTCTGCACATGTCTGTACAGAAATGCATATGAACATATGTGTATATGTGTGTGTTTATCTCTGTGTACACATCTACATCTCTCTCTGCATGTATGTATATGTTTTATAGGCATTTCTTAGTTTTATTCATCACTGTGATACTTATCATTGTGATCTCCCATCATGAAGCAGGGAGATCAAACAGCTTGAGTCTTACTGGGGGAGAGAGAATGGCCTTCTCTTAAAAATCCCTCGTAGAAGAAAGAGCCTTTCCAAATGGACTAGGATGAAGCGGGATCTTCCAGAGTAGGATGGCAGCAGAACACCATCCACGATGCCACGTCCTCCGTCACAGGCAAAAACAGTAGCGTTTGCTCAAGGGCAAATTATGGTGTTTGTCTACATCTGCATACAATTTAATTAAACCCACCTACATGTGTGATGGCTCAGGATCCGGGTGGAGTGTTTGGGAAGTCCAGCCACTCTGCAAACCACTGGAGTGCTGGGATTTTTATTGTTTTTCTGATACCCTGTCCATGTGCCCTTAAGGCATTCCCTCTTCCTGGATCCTGGCCACCACGGAGGCAGGCACCGAATCCCTGCCTGGGCAGGCCAGCAAGAGGCGCTGCGTCTTGCCAAGGCCGGCCCCGCTCTATGAGTCAGCTGGCAGGGTGCCGGCGGTGGGCTGAGTTGCCAGAAAGAGTTCTCTGGCAGCCCTGGCGCGCATCTTCCCATCACACTCAGGCTTTGCTAGTCCGAGGCCTGGAAATCGGTGCGGCTTACCCAGCTGGATGGGTGGAAATGCTGCAGCTGTACCATCGGGCTGGCTTATTTTTATTGAATTTTGAATATCCAATTTCAAAGCAATTCAAATGAATTTGCCCAAGGCTTCGGATCAGCGTGGCTGCCGACACTCTGTGCAGCAGGGTTTCGAAGTTCATATTTCTAAACAAGGGCAAGATTACAGAAGCTTTCCTTGTCAGGACCAGCACCTCTAAAGAACCCTCTCCACCGACTCTATTAGGTCACATGCTGACGCGGTGGAAGCTGTTGTGCTAATCCAGGCCCCCCGCTATTCAGGCCACACTGGTCAAGCAAACTTCTTCCACTGATGAAAGACAGACAGGGGAGTGGAGTCAGGGGGAAGTTTCAAAGGATGCAGGTCGTGGAGGTCAGCACATAGAATGTTGCTTACAAAGTGCAGACTGGAAAGACAAAGATGCACAAAAGTGCATCGGGGTAACCCCACAGCCTTGACCCCAGGGGAGTAAACAACCTTTCTAGAAGTCAGGAACAACTCCAGACTTGTTCTATAACAATCCCTCCCCCATGCCATTAAGATAAAGAGTACAAACAAAGAAACACTATACCTGCTTTGGTAAGACTGACTTGATGATTGGAATCTTCCATCTCAAGGAGTCTTTCCACCAGCTCCAAAAAAAAAAAAAACAAAAAACACCCAAATATCTGTCTTTCCTCACCCCTGTCATTTTATTCTAATCCTGCTACACTCATGCCTGGAAGGCATTTGTTTTAAATGCACAAAGCAAAACTGAACCCAAGAGGTAGAAGGCTGAAGAATTGAGAAAAATGGGCCTCCTGAGGAAAAGCCTGCAGAACAACCTCAGGCTGAGGATGGTGAGATAATCACAATATGACCCGCTCTGATTTCTTCCAGTAGGACTTGGGAGACATCCCAAGTAGTGCCATGGCACTCATTGAAAGCCGTTTTTAAGAAGCCTGGGGAAACAAACCAACTCAATCACTTATCAATGTTCCAAATCTGTCAACTCTGCCCTGCAGGGGTTAAAAAATCACTTCAAAACACAGAGCAAACCATGATGTGGTGACTCTAGTTGTAACAGGAGACAGTCAGCTGCAGAGGACCTGGGAGCCGGCTTCCTCTCCCTCAGCACCACATCCCCGGCCCAGCACAGGGCTGGCCAAGGCATTAGCAGGACATAAGGAATATTTGTGGGATGAGTGAATGAACAAATGAACAGAGGTTGTCTTGTCATCCAGGGGTGTAAAATGGCTTTTAGAGTCAGAAAGAATCCTAATATGGCCACTTAATTGTTAGGTAGCGCTGGATAAGTAATATCTAGCCCTCAGTTTTCCCATCTATAAAATGGGTTTGATAGAAATACTGACTGCATGAGACTGTACTGTAGATTAGATAAGAAAATGAACATAAAGGGCCTGGGACCATTTAGAAGGGGACGCTTTCCCACTTAAGCAACTGGATAAATCACAACTCTTGTACTTGATCAGTTGTGTTCCCTTTGCGTCATTCTATAGAGTCTGCCTTTAAAAGGGGGAAAAAGTCAAATATGTAGGAGATCCTTTGTGTTTTTGAAAAAAATTTATAGTCCTTCAACAAGAAAAGTTTTGCCAGCTCAAGGCAATTACTGTTTGGGTACCTCTTGCAAACCTCACCATAAATGAGGGAGCCATGATTTTTCTTTAAAGACAAGCACTTTAGATTCAGATACACAGTAAAGACACAGAAAGCCAAAAGTGAAATAAATAGCAGCAGGATAAAGCAGAAACCCCAAAGACAGAAGTAAAGGAAAGACAAGAACCCAATGGCCAGAAGAGGGTGCGGGACCTGCGTAGATACTTCTGGAAACCAGAGGTAAGAGCAGCCACCCACAGGTCACTCCCCTTTTGTGTGTGATGCACTCAGTTTTAAATCATTTGCTCCTCTGAACAAACAGTGCTGCGGTTAGTTATCCAGTAGATGTTTTTTAATTACAAGCTGAAAAAGTCATTCTGGAGCCCTGAAACCAGTGCCCTCATGCCTAAGAAGTGCTTTTTAATATTTATACATCTAAAGAGGGTTTGCCCTTGCAGACATAGAAAATCATTAGGAAGCCTTCTCAGGAGGATGTAACTTTGGTCAAGGTCATGCACAAATCTAAACTTCAAATTTCAGCCAAGGCTTACCAGTAGGTGCCACTTTTGTGCCACAAACCATTTCTAACCCTTTTCTGACTTTTTCTAGGTTATCAATTTTTAAATAGAGGGAAGGAACAAAAATATGCTTGTGAGACAATTCTGAGCATATGAAAGTTGGAAGAAACTTTTCTTTTTTTCCCTTGTTACTTGGCACTTCTATTTAATAGAGCCTTTTTTTTTTTTTTTTGATTTGACTTTTTTTTCTTCCAGCACAGCAGATGAATGGGAGAACCAAGGAAACTGCACTCAAAGAAATGTCTTCTAACGGTGCTAACTTTGGTTTGGCATGTCACCTATCTAACGATATCAGGGAGAGGAAATATTCCGTCAAAGCTGTAAGCCTGGAGGGAAACAGGCTGGATGGTGTCCAAACACACACAGTATCTTAGCAACTTTTGAAGTTCACAAAAGCCAACATTTCAGTTTGGGAAGCCAGCTGGTGGAAGCTCCATCCTACCCAACCATGAACTGCGGAGAGCCACAGCCCAAGGTGGAAGTGGTAATCATTTTCAGGATCTGCTACCCAAGCTGGCAAAAATCAAGTGGCTGGCAGAGGGCAGGCGGCTCTCTTCCCAAGAAAACAGAATAAAACAATGATGCCCCAAACCCCACAGACACATAGAACAGTGATGATCAGGGAGGGCCAAATATATCATGATTGAATGATTGCAAATGTCTTTAGGAGCACATTGGACCAATAGACACACACACACACCACACTCCATTCACTGGAAGAAAAGGGGAACAAGAATCAGACAACAGGTACTCCAAGACCTTCTTGTTAAGAATCTGGGTGTGCCGGGATGTTCCTGGTGGTCCAGTAGTTGAGATCTCACCTTCTAGGGCAGGGCGTGCAGGTTCGATCCCTGGTGAGAGAACTAGGATCCCACATGCCTCATGACCAAAAAGTCAAAACATAAAACAGAAGCAATAATGTAACAAATTCAGTAAAGACTTTAAAAATGGTCCAGGTAAAAAAAAAATCTTTAAAAAAACCCAAAACAACTGGGTGTGTCTTTGCCCTGTAAAGAGAGGGCTTAAGAATCCTTCTCATTTATCTCTGGAGAGTGGAGACCCTGAGCACCCACTAAAGATGTCAATAGGGATCACCTTGGAACCCCCCCAGTCTGTCTATTATAGCTAAGTGGTAGTGTGTATTTGGGTGGGGCAAGGTCTAAGTGAACTTGACTGGTAAGCCTACTTATATCCTCAACATTATCCTTCAAATCTGAAGCTGATAGTTAATCCTAACAATCTAATCCCTGAATCCTTCCTAAATCCAGCCCTGAAGCCCCAAACTGATCCTAACCCTCTGAGAAACGAGTGAATAACTGTCGCAGGAGGAGAAATCCATGTGTCTCTCTGAAGCCCACCTCAGGTTATCTGCAGCCCAATCATTGCTTACTTTCAGGCAATTAAATCACAAGGCAAGTGAGACAAGACATTTTAAGTAAAAAGCAGCAGGTACTTCTTAAGCCTTTAGTTTTCTCTGATACCCACTGTCCTTAAAAGATCATTCGTATAAACATTACTATGTATAAACAATGTATGTAACAGATAACCAATGAGAACCCACTGTATAGCACAAAGAACTCTACTTAGCGTTCAGAGGTGACAAGGATGGGATACACATACACATATATCCAATATGTGTATATATCCATATATCCAAACCAATATCCATATATTCAAACTAATACATCGTAAGGCATCTACACTTCAATAAAAATGAATAAAAACACCATTCACCAACAAAATCACAAAGTGTACTAAATCCAGTTCTAGGGTCCCAACTTCTAACATGTTAGAAGGACATGTTAGTGTCCTAACATGTGTGAAAATAAGTGAGGAAGCACATTCTTTATCCCAGAAGCCCCAGCACTGTCCAGCCCAGTGGACATGTACTGATGTAACACAAGTAACTGATCGGGCTTCCACTGTAATGATAAGAACAAGAACACTTCTCTTCACTACCCCATGTTAAGAGACTGGCTGCATTTTTTCTGCCCAGGAGAGAGCAAAATTCTCATCAATTTGGTGAAGTCATACCTGGTACCAGTCTCCTCTTCCTGCCAGATTCACAATGACCAAAACTGGACACCCAACCTCCAAAATGTCTCCCAGATCCTGACCTGCCCTACTTCTGTCATTGGTCTATCCATCTTCTCTGCTTGCTGGGTTTTGGAAACAGTCCCCTTAGATCTTATTGCCTCCAGTGTTGAACCACTCATTTCAATCTGCACAGGGCTGCCAGACTGTTCCATGCTCTCCTCTATTTATAATTCTCAGCAGGGTTTACATCACTTAAGAATCAAATCACAGCACTGTTTATAATTGCCAGGACATGGAAGCAACCTAGATGCCCATCAGCAGACGAATGGATAAGGAAGCTGTGGTACATATACACCATGGAATATTACTCAGCCATTAAAAAGAATTCATCTGAATCAGTTCTAATGAGATGGATGAAACTGGAACCCATTATACAGAGTGAAGTAAGCCAGAAAGATAAAGACCAATACAGTATACTAACGCATATATAAATTTAAAAAGATGGTAACGATAACCCTATATGCAAAACAGAAAAAGAGACACAGATGTACAGAACAGACTTTTGGACTCTGTGGGAGAAGGTGAGGGTGGGATGTTCTGAGAGAATAGCACTGAAACAAGTATACTATCAAGGGTGAAACAGATCACCAGCCCAGGTTGGATGCATGAGACAAGTGCTCAGGGCTGGTGCACTGGAAGACCCAGAGGGATGGGATGGAGAGGGAGGTGGGAGGGGGGATCGGGATGGGGAACACATGTAAATCCATGGCTGATTCATGCCAATGCATGGCAAAAACCACTACAATATTGTAAAGTAATTAGCCTCCAACTAATAAAAATAAATGAAAAAAAAAAAGCATCAAATATACACACCCTTTTGGATGGTGTGAAAGGGTCTCTGTCACATGGTTTGCCTCAGTGTGAACCATGTGGCTCCCTACAACACCATGCCCTCCCTGGCTTGAATCACCCACACTTCGTGTTCTTAATTCCTGAAATATACTTTTCCCACCTTGTCGTCTGCCAAACTCCTATGCACCTTTCCAGCTAGAAATCAAATGTCACCTCCTCTCTGAAGTACTCCCAGATACCTTCAGCTAAAATCCTCCTTCTCCTCTCCCCATTCACTTGCTATTAAGCACAGTTATGATCTCCTTAGCCTTGTGTTGTAAGTGACTGTTCGCATATCTGTTTGCCTTCTGTGTGTGACAGCTATCTGCTGGAGGTGGGGGGCAGGGACCTTGGATGCATTTTTGCATCACCAAGGTCTCAGAACTTAGAAAGGATTGAGTAAATGTTTGGTGAATGAATGGATAAAGGACAAAGCCAGTCCTCAGGAGGTACCCTAGGATAGATTCAAAATTGAGAATGAGCTGTAAAATTAAAATACCAATGTGGGGATTCTCTCACCTCAAAAGTCCTCAGCTGGCAGACTAGCTCTGTTTTCTGAACTCAGTTGCTGCCTTTTCTCTCCTCCCTCATATTCTATTCCTTCCTGGGATTCCTAGGGCAGGGGTCTGAATAGAACTGTCTTCCTTCCTCCCTCCAACCTTGGGGTCAGCAAGTCCATATCTGCAGTTTCTCCAGCGATCAGGGATCCAAAGTTGTCATGAACAAAAGAAACCCAAGAACAGAGGGCAATCCAATCCTTTTTTAACTCCAGGCTCTATTTCCCTAGAAACACTTATTTCTTCATGAAAAAAAAAAAAAAAAAAGAAAGGGAAAAAAGAGCTCACAAGACCACATTAAAGCAAAGGCTTGGAAAATATTTTTGAAACATTTGGAAGTAATTTCTATTCACAAATTATCTCTATTCACAAAATGAAAAGGCAAATTATGTAAGCTGGATAAATTAAGAGAGAAAAGAAATCAGATGTAATGCTGGGAGCAGAAGAATAGGGAGAAAGGAACAGAGAGAAAGACTAGTAATTCTTGCGTTTCTAGAGTAAGTAGAATTTTTAAAACATTAAACATGTATTACCCCCTCCATGAATGCCTCAACCAATTCCAAGATGCTGGTGGGCAGTTAATTTCACCATCTGGCAGAAGAGAAAGTTTAGGCTAAATAAAGACAGGTCTTCTATCACCCAACAGTGGGCGAGTTGGAACTGGCAAGTAAGAGGTATGGAAGAAGGAAAAGAGATGAGAAAGAACAAACTGGGAAGATGGAGGAAGAATGGATTAAGGCTAATACGTCAAGAACACAGTGACAGGAGGGTCCCCAAAGATTCACCCAACATCAGCAATGAATGGCAAAAATGGTGTGAAGAACTTTGAAGCCATCCTCTGCTTTGAGGTCCTGACACACGAAGCCCCTTTCTCAAACAGCCACAACTGGAAAAAGAATCAGGATAATTATGAATATCCAGCCCCCAAGTCCCCTTGAGTTTCAGGAGGTTGAACCCACTGATGGTTCACAGACTTCAATGCCCTGCTGAACGCTTCTGAATATCCTAACGTGCAGATTGCTTTCCTTGTAATATGCCTTTCTCCACTCAATGAAAATTAAACAGTTACACATACTATTCAAAAGTAATTTGCTTGTCACACGCTATTCTCTCAAACTCCTTCCCAGCAGCAACAGCTGGAGTGGGGGAAAATTCAGAATACAAACAATGTCAAACAAAATGAGCAAAGACCACTTGTAGAATTCAGATCATTTCTTCTCTATGGACCACCACAAATTGCCAAGAGTAAATCTGTTGGCCAGTTTAAAAATGACAACCATTTTTCTATCACATGTCAGGGCACTCCACAACGATTCTCTTGTTTAATGACAATGCTGCAAACGTGGGCATTATTATCCTCATTTTAAGGTCGTAGTCTAAAGCTCAGGGAGATTTAAATGACATCCTAATTTGAACCCGGTTCTGAGCAGATCCAAACACACATTCTTTCCACCTCAGTCCCATTTCTAAAACTGACCATAAATTGTCTCTGCTTTCTATTCCTTTAATGAAACAATGAGAGGGCCCCCTAGATGGGTCAGAACAAAGGGATGAAGAAATATGGAGGGGCAGAAGAGGATGCTAAAGGACTAATGCACGCAGTAAGGAGCCTAAGCAGGGTGCCTGCTGGGAGAAGCCCTGTGCAAAGTTGGGTCCTGCCCTGGGCTGGCTCAGGCTGGTAACCCTATGAGGTCCACTCCAAAGTCACTGAGCAATTATTGGGCACTTATTTATACTAAGCATGTTGCAAAAAGCTGTGCATATAGCCTCTAATTTAATCTGTGCAGCAGCTTTTGGAGGTGGGTGCATTTATTATCACCATTTTATGGATGATACAAAACTATCTCAGAGAGGTTAAGCAACTTGCTCACAATCATCCAGCTGGTAAGTAGAAGAATGGGATTCCAAAACTTTCCAAGGCTCAGTCTCCTCATCTGCTGAATGGGGACAAGTTTTCTTATCTCTACTAATAAGGCTGTGGAGTGGAAGTCAATGAGTGATTCAAGCAAAGCCTTCAACCTGAAGCATCTCTAGGGCTCACTAAATATCAACTGCTATAATAATTCCTTCCCTTCAGATTTGGAAGAGCATAGCTTTTATTCTCAGGAATGAGGATCATAAAAGTGGGAAGAAGCTGTTCCTCATGGCTGTTGGCTAACTCAAAGAACGAGTGATGTGGACAAATCCCAAATTGAGGAAAGGTAGCCAAGAGATGTCCCTTCAATTCCTTTCATCTCCCCAACTCAATAGACTTCTCCTCGAGGCATGGCACCTGAAAGCAGCAGCTTGGTCCTCTAGGAGGAAATCTTGCCCTTTCTGAATCTAGAAGCTTCTGTGAGCCCAAATCAGAAGCCCTTCATTACTGTTCTCTGCAACAGTGCTGAATTTTCTTGCGGAAGAAGCACAGTATTTGGAGTCCAATGACCTGGGTACCAGCCCCTGACCTGCTATGGACTAGCTGTGTGCCTTGTACAAGTTCTTTCCCCACCTGAGCCCGTGTCTGCAGCTGTTAAATGAGGACCATCATGCCTGGTGTTGACCACACAGACATAAAGTATTATTGCTCTTGGCTCTCACATCCTTCCCTGACCGACTCCAACCAGGAAGAAATGAGCAACCTATGTGATTGCCTTTAAAAAGCCTCATTTCTCTCTCGTCTTCAGTCCTTTATTATAAGGTGGGGCAGCCTTCTTTTCCATTCACAGTTCTGGTGCAAAAGGATGATAGCAGAGCACTGGATGACTGTAAGTGGCCATAAGGCAGTTTGTGGCAAGAGGGATCAGTTACAGGGCTGCATGGCCAAAGCAGTGACGATAAAGTCCTTTTCCTATTCCAGTCCGCAGATCAACGCCAGGCTCCCCGTGACTGAGGAGAGCCAGAGGGCCAGCATGGAAGCATCACTTCCGCCTCGTGGATTGCTTGGCCACCCACAGCACCACTTCATCCAGCTTCCCAGAGCCTCTCTTCCTCCAGGAGGTTGTCAGAGCAGACCACAGTCACTCTGAGATGGGGCGGAAGTTGTGGGCAGGACCCATCACCTTGGCTTTTGCCTCAAAGGTGGCACATTTTGGCTTCTACACGAAGTATTTGCCTTTGATTTAGGAATCCTTCCATTTCATCATTCCACTAAGGGTGATTTCATCTTTTAATAGAACTTTACCAAATGATGAAATAAAATACTTTGCAGATGGCTCTGCATTTGAGTAAGAGGAAACCATTATACCCAGTACAGAATAAAGTGTTTTATTTGTGTTTCTCAGGCAGCAAAGAAATGTTTGAGAAAAAAAAATGAAGCTTTAAGGAAACAGATTGGTCTACCTTTACATGGTAATCAACTTGTCTACCCTTATTTGGCAGTTATGAATAGGATATTTATAATAGCAGAGATAAAGATGGCTGTGGTGAAGACAGTCTGAGTGACAGTTAAGTGCAAGACCTCAGCAGTCACACTATATTAGTATTACATACTAATTATGTGATTTGGGGGGAATTATCCAATATTTTTTTGCCTCAGTTTCCTTTTCTGTAAGACAGAAATGATGATACACTGATCATTTAGTGTGATGGTAATATACATTAAATGAGAAAATTCCTATGAGCTTTCTGGCATATAGTAAACGTTCAAAAGTATTAACAGTCATCTTAAGATAGTATGAATGATTCAGAGAAATCCTGTGTATAGGTTAAGTTGTATTCCTATCCCCAACCCCCACCAAAAAATGTTGCAGTCCCAACCTCCAGTGCCTGTGAATGTGATCTTATTTGGAATTAAGTTTCTTTGCAGATGATCAAGTTAAGATGAGCTCATTATGAGTGAGCCCTAATCCAATATGACTAATGTCCTTAAAAAAAAAAAAGGGAGACTTTGGCTACAGAGACAGATATGCACACAGGAAGAATGCCATGTGAAGTCTGGAGCTGTGCTGCCCCAAGCCAGGGAACCATCAGAAGCTAAGAAAAGGCTTGGAACTGATCCTTTCTTAGAGCCTTTAGAGGGAGCAGGGCTCAGCTGACCCTTTGATCCTTGACCTCTAGCCTCCAGAACTGTGAGACAATAAACTTTTGTTGTAAACTCTCATTTCATGGTATTTGGCATTTGCCCTGGCAAACTAACACACCCTCTTTCAAAGTGCCACACAGGGCACGTATGCAAAAGAGATTTCTTAAAAGTAGCTGTTACATCTATTAATACTTTTAGAAACGCAGAACTAACTTAGCTTTAGAGTATAAAAATCATTCTTAAAAGACACTGCTGTGTTTTGGATTTACCAGACAATTCCAACCTTCTTTTCCCTTGCTGTCTCAAATAAGAGTCTAGAACCCCTTCTCTTGAAGCATGGGGCAACCATGTGACAATTCTCACTAATAAGATAAAAGTAAAATTTTGCTAAGTGTCTGTGTGTTGGGGGAGTGGGTTTACGCTTTTTCAGATAAATGACTCAGAGACTTGGATTCTTCCCTTCTTCTTTGTTCCCCCTTGTGAAGGTGGATATGATATTTGGAGCTACATCAGCCATTTTGTGACAATGAGGCAGCAAATCCAAGGGGAAAGCACTAAAGTTCTGGGAATGGCAATGTGGAGAGACAGGAAGGGGTGGCGTTGTAGATGGTATCACTGAGCAGCACAAAGAGTGCCAGTTTCCTGCCCACCATGGCTATCTAGCTGGCCCTGCGAGTTAAATAAGAGCCTTACATTTGTTTAGGCCACCATGAGAGTTGTTGTTTTTGATAACTGGAGGCTGAATGCCTCCCTAACTGAAACGCTGCCTTGTCTGATCTCCTTGACCAGGACTTTAAGGTCCCTTCCTCACTTTCAGTTTTGAGACATATTTATTTTCCAATTTCTCTTGCCTGTCTCCAGTCTTCCCACTTGTCCTGCCATCGACAATTGGCCAAGCAATGTGTCATCCTTCAACTTGCAGGACAAGATTAAGGTGCAGCTGACTGGTATGTGCGTGACCAGAGGGACTGTAATTTCTCCTTTCTTGGAAGTGGTGTGATTAAGGGTGGGTGCAAGAATTCCTTGGGGGATGGAGACACATAATGTCAAAGGCACCAAGTTGATGGCACTTCACATATTGGTGAGAACATGGACTTGGAATTAAAGAGATCTTTGTTTTAATTCCAGATCCCAACCACTGACTAGTGTTTGACTGTGGGCAAGTCACTCAACCTTTCTGAATCTCTTTCCTTAATGAGAAATAGGAAAATAGAGTCAATGGGAAGATTATGTAAGATACCACATGTGAAGTTACTGCACATAGGACTGACTTCACTGTCCTTTTTACAGAGAAAAAAGCACCAGCAATGATACTTTGGGAAAGATGTACATTGAGGGGTATTTGTTCTTATACCTCTGCAGTTGAGCCCTCTTTTCATAACACAAAGTTGACCAGTTCAGTCGAAGAACTTCTCAGAACTTAGCGCCATAGCTTGCTTTCATGAAGGGAACTGAGGACTGAGCGTGAAAAACGGCATCAAGCAGAATAGCAGCACAGAGCTAAAGATGACCCACACAAGGCTGATGCTGGTTCTGAGCTCTTATTTTGGTTCTGATGATAAAGGAGAAAAAAAGATACCTAAAGGCATGATGACAAGTCAGTGAGAAACAGAATTTCTTGATCACAGCACTATGGACATTTGGGTGAGATGATTCTTCACTATATGGGGTTATTCCATGCATTGTGGGGTGCTGAGGAGCATCTCTGGCCTCTACCCACTAGATGCCAGTTCAGTTCAGCCAGTAGCATCCCCCAACTGTCACAACCAAAGGCGTCTGCAGACGGTGCCAGATGTCTCCAGGGGTGGGGTGGGGTGTGCTGAGTTAAGAGCGAAAAGCAGTGGTGTCTTGATGTACAAGAGAGTCTCACTGGGTGACTCTTACTGGGCCACATCCACAAGTGGTCCGCCAGGCACTACAATCCTGCATCATGCATTAAACAGCCTGAGCGGCAAGGAAATACTTCTACACATCTTTGAGTCCCGACCACCTGCTTGATAAGCAAAGCTTAAGGTGACTGGTTATGACTCTGTCCAGACTGCAGAGCAAGGAGTGATCATACGTGGATTATTTCATCAATCCATGCAAGGACTTCTTCAAATCAAGTCAGCTTAATGGCTAAAATATTTGGTGCTCTATAAAGAAAAAGTGATAGTGTTACTTGCTCTGTGGTGTCTGACTCTTTGCGACCCTATGCACTGGGGCCCACCAGGCTCCTCAGTCCATGGGCAAGAATATTGGAGTGGGTTGCCATTCCCTTCTCTAGGGGATCTTCCCAATCCAGGGATTGAACCCAGGTCTCCTGCACTGCAGGCAGATTCTTTACTGTCTGAACCACCAGGGACCTACTGGGTTCCACTTCATCCTTTACTCACAAGGCTCTATTCCAGCCAAAAGAATCACAGAGGAGCAGTTACAGAAAGGTAGTGGAACCTGGAAGGAGTCTTAGCTCTGTTCTCTAGTTACACCCTCAGCTCGAAGCGGAATGGTGCAGTTAGTCAAGCCCTTGGCTCATCAAACACATGAAAACTATCAGAGATCTGCTCATCAGTGTAGGTGTGGAATATGAGCGTTTTGCATTTTACTTTCATTCTCTGCTAATCCTAATAATTTTAAGGGGTTATTCCCCGTGAAGATCCCTCCTCATCATTCATCATCTTTTACTTAACAAAAATGCAGTCTTTGAGCTGCTCCTCTTTTACACTTCTCTCAGGATCTTTATGGGAACCCGTGGTCTTGAGATTGTACAACACTGTTCTAAAAGACTCTGTTGTATACACCACGGAGTGCTGAAGAGGGTAAAACTCCAGGGAAAGGCTGCTCTGCATGAAAATATCCATCCACATTATTTCATTATACACTCGAGAATGACAAGCTGGTTTGCAAGAAGAGTGTTAAGAAATTCTCTCACAATTTCATCCACGGTTAAGGGCCTGTTCGCTCTCTTTCAAACTCCACTTTAAAACTTCATCCTATCTTGGAGTCCCCAGAGCATGTTCCTTTGTATCTTGAAGAGGCTTTCAGAGTGTTGTCGGTGATAGTACTGCTCCTAGACAATAACATATTGTCCTGTGATGATTCTAACCTGGTTGAGAAGTTGACTAAATTTAAGTGCCATTTATAATAACTCTCCACATTTATGATGGAGCCAAGGGCTTGTTGGGAACGCACACAGTTAATTACCCCACAAGACATGACATCGAATCCCAGGAACTTCTCTCACAGCAGCTTGGGGAGGATGTAGGAAGACTGCAGGGAATTCAGGAGAAGGCTGATCTGCCAATGGCCCTGGCTTTCTTGTGGGATGAAGTGGAGAAGCCCAAGGACTGATGTCCATCTTTACCTAACCAAGCTTGGAAATGGTTACTGATGTGAACCTCCCTGAAGACCAGTTGCAGGGTCAAAAGCTGGACAGAAATGGGATGTCTGGCTTCCGAGCCAAGCCTTATCTCCTGCTCCCCTTTGGCAGAAAAGAGACTAGAAGCAGGGAGAAGAAGGAAAAAAAAAGAAGAAAGTACAGAGATATAATTATCAACTAAATTTAGGATCATCCACGCACTCAATCCAGATAAGAGAAACTAAAGTGCCTTTGGGGTCTAAATTATCTTGGTTAGTTTGGAAGCTCATTCTAAAATTCCCCAGGTGATGAAGCAGTTTTAAGTTTTATGCTTTACTCTGGGCCCCTAGCAACTGTGAGGGTATCTTGTGCACTTCCGTTGAATGTTAAAAGCATAGAAAATAAATGGAGACTTGAGCGTGGTACAGAGTGAGGGCTGGCAGGAGGAGGGCAAAGGCTCATTCCCTGATGTCTGGCCCTCTCTGCCCGGATCCGCAGACCCATAACCCACTTCATCCATCTCACCCTTCAGCCTGGGTCCAGTCGGTCAGCCTCACTGCACAGACACGTTAGAGTTTAAACCTGCTCATACAGTGAATATGTAGCAGATTTATCATCATTTCAAACCTGCCTTGAACTGGCTGATCAAAAGGCAAGTTTCTTCTTTGAAGATTTTCTTTTGTAAGCTTCACTGCCCCAAATCAAAAAGGGCAGTGGTACAGACTCCCAGGACTACGCTCTGCATTTCTAAGGCAAGTGCCTTCAAGTCCTGGAGCATGTTTTCTGTTTATAAGTGGGTGTGCTGTGTGCCAACCTATATCCTGATGCCTCTTTTTTGGTCCACAAGATTTGCACCACCTAGGAGGACTATGTTTTGGAGAAATTTTTTTTTAGCCTTTCCGAGTTTAGTTTTAACACGATTTTGCTCTTTCCCCTCTCCAGACTTTCACACAAAATCCAAAGTGAATGCCTCCAAAGGGGTCTTGATGGGTTTTATTGGATCAAAGGGCCCTCTGATAATAAAGAAACCGCACAGAGATTTACTGAGTGCATTAAAAAAGAATGGCCTTGCGCCAGCCCTGGTAGAATTACACACCCATAAAAAAAATATTTTGGCCAGCCATGCTTTTAGAAAAGTGAGTGGTGATTTCAAAAATGGTGGATTCCTTTTCAAGTTTTTCAGCTCCCCCATTCTTGACAACATCCCTCCAGGACTCCAAGTCAGAAACCTGAGGAGCATACTAGATATTTCTGTCTTCGCCTCCACAGTCCACACACTACAAATTCTATCACCAATCTGTCTTCTCTTCTCTGGAAGGCGTTGCTCACAGATCCCCTGTTTTCTCTATTTCCACAGCTCCCCTCTTGATCTGGGCTTTAACCAACTCATGCCCTCACTCGTTACCGCCTGAGCCTCTGGATCAGCCTCCCTGTCTCCTGTTTTACTTCCCAATCTATCTGAATCTTCAATCAATTAGCAAATAAATATTTATGGGGCATCTACTAGGTAACTGACATGCTATCATGTCGTAATTTTATTGTATTATACTCCCGCTTATGAACTTAAAGCACCTCCCTGTTGCCAAATTAATCAAATTAAACCTCCTGCCAGATTTCTAGGCCATCCATCAATTCTTCCTGCTGCACCTCACCTACTATTTTCCACAGCTCTTCCATCACATCCTTCCACTCACTGGCCGAGCGGCTCACTACCCTCATTCACCCTCTGCATTCCTGCCCCTCACCTTCCCTGTTTGGAGTTTCTCTGCCTTGAACACGTCTCAGTTGCTTCCGGGTCATTTTCTCTCCATCCTCCCAGGACTGGGTCAGCCTGGAACTTTCTCCACTCAGTCACCTTCAACTTCTCTAGTGCTGGGGGTATTGTCCCCTCTTCTCTATATCACAATAGCCTAATCCCTACCATGCAATTTCATCATCTCTGTGTTTTCTCTTGAAAGAATTCACAGAGAGCAATAACAATAACAACAATAAAATCTACTTTAAATTTCCCATGAAAGTGAAAGTGAAGTCGCTCAGTCGTGTCCAACTCTTTGTGACTCCATGGACTGTAGCCTGCCAGGCTCCTCTGTCCATGGGATTTTCTAGGCAAGAGTACTGGAGTGGTTTGCCATTTCCTTCTCCAGGGAATCTTCCCGACTCAGGGATCAAACCCAGGCCTCCCGCATTGTAGACAGACGCTTTACTATCTGAGCCACGAGGGAAATCCTTAACTGGCTTAATTTCCCATAGACTATTTAAAAAAAGGTGCCACCATCAATGTAACTATTATCAAACACTCCTCATCACTGAAATCAAGGAGGTGCTCACCTTCTTGAATTCTTTGGGGAATTTACCTTCCCCAAAACACTGTTAGCAAGGGTTCAGCCTGGAACCCAGTTGCCTAAACCAAATTCAAAGTGTTTTTGCACTGGACTGCTCTAATGTCAGCTGACCCTGAAATGAGGAATTATTATAACTACCAATCAGGTTTCCTAATCCAGGTGAACAATGACTTGGTTGTATAAAGTTTCATTGAGTTATTATTCGGGTCAAGAAGGAACAGAGGCAGGGAATCCTGTGTTGATAATGCAGGAAAAAGAAAACCTATCCCCAAATGATAATCTACTCTTCTCATCATGGGTACCCTTCTACAAGCTAGTCCCAAAACCTTTCTCGAAACTCATCATTGAAGATTCTCCCCTTCTGCCCCCCTCCCCCCATGAGACAGGATGTGCTCAAATCAGTTTCTTGACCACACATCTCAGTCCTGAGAAGAAGAGAGGCCTGGAGTGAGTCTGCTGAATTTCTGAGTTCCTGTACCAGGAAAACTCAAATGAAGAACTGAGTTTGCCATGAAACAGTAAAACTTTGTACGACCTTCAGATGGTTGGATGGCATCACCAACTCAAGAGACATGAGTCTGAACAGGCTCTGGGAGATGGTGCAGGACAGGGAAGCCTGGAGTGCTGCAGTCTATGGGGTCACAAAGAGTCGGACACAACCGAGCGACTGAATAATGACCTTCAAAAGAATGGATAGCGACCAAGGGGGAAGGGGAGTAGGGGGAGGAATTGGGAGGTTGGGATGGACACATACACACTATTGATTCTATGTATAAAATAGATAACTAGTGAGAACCTACAATATAAAACATCTGCTGCTGCTGCTAAGTCGCTTCAGTTGTGTCCGACTCTGCGACCCCATAGACAGCAGCTTATAAAACAGGGAACTCTTTTAATGGTCTGTGGTGACCTGAAAGGGAAGGAAGTCCAAAAGGGATACATATGTGTACATGTGTGGCTGATTCATTTTGCTGCACAGTAGAAACTAACATAACACTGTAAAGCAACTGTACTCCAATAAAAATTAATAAAAAAAAAAAAAAAGAAATACACACGTGTGTGCTATGGGTAAAAAATAAAATGGTAGCAATCTACCATACCCAACCATGCTGATGTCTCCATGGCTGGCTTCCTTGTAGATTTCGGCAGCACCACCCACCCCACACCCTCAGGTGGGACCTGACTCAAACTCATTAATACCAAGGGAGAGAAGTTTAAGGAAAAATGTGTCATAAACAATGGTAATCCTGGCTTAAGCGGGAGAAAGCGACCTTTCTCCCCTCCCTAAAACAAATCGCTGTTTCGGGCCACGCGTGCCTGTTTTACTATTACCAGTTAATACGACCGTGGGCCGAAGATGCAGCTGTGGCCCCGGGAACAGCCTCCAGAGCCAGGCTGAACCTAATCCCTCAGGTAATGAAAAACCTATTTCTATTTCTGAGGCCTCACTACTCTTCATACGGAAGAGCCTTGTGCCTGTCACACATTTATTGAAGCTTATTACTCATCGAGACAGCGGGGCCCAGTTAGTATTTGGAATTATATTTTAAATCACAATTCTTCTCTTATTTATTTTGGGATTCCAAGGCTATGGTGAAAGCATGTCAGAGTTATTCTTCATGTGCTTTCAAACACATTAAACCCCACCCTTCCCCCTGAAATTCTTTTCTACACAGAGAATCTTTACGCATACGGGGAACATCTTCAGCCAAGACACAGGGGTCACCCCTGTGCACTGGGACCTCAGGACTCCACCAGATCACAGGGTTCTAGGGGAGAGATTTCCAGTCTCCTCACTCAGCATTAGAGTAATCTTCCCCGGGCCACCGGCTTTACTTCTCCCTCTCACATCATGCTCTTTTCTTTGGCTTTCAAAGATAAATGGATGCAGTCTCTGAGGATGCTGGGGACGGAGGTAGGAACAGATGGGCTAAAACTGCAGCCTCATCATCCAGTGAAAAAATAAAGACCAGCTTAATCTAAGGCAGAGGATTTTCTGAACTGACCATGAGGCTTGAGCTTATTCACTAGGCTAGTGGTGAATACGTGGTTCTTTCTTGTTCAACAGAAGCCAGAGGAAATGATAATTCTCTCTAGCTATTCATCTGGCCTCCTGCTGTCTTTATCTTCCCAGGAAAAAATATATACACCATATACACTACAGTCACTCAAAGGGATGCCGCCCCGTATATTTTCTCTCTGGTGCATGTTTGCTTTTTCTTGCGGCATTTATGCGTTTTTCTTCCTCTGTCATTTTTCTTTTTTTACATTCTTTGCCATTAGGGTCTGCACCCCACTTTTTCATGTGAAAGAAAATCAGTCACAATTGAACACTGTTTGCACAACACATTTCTCTGCAATTCACACCTAGTTACTTTCCCGATCTGGAGCCTTTCTTTACATTTCGACCGAGAGAGAGTCTGGATCAGCTGGCCCTTAGAGGAAAGTCCCTGTGCTATATCTAACCTGGTAAATGAGTTTTGAAGGATGTGACGACAAGCCAAGAGTCCATGCTGGGTATCTTCTCAATTAGCTAGGTTTTGGTTTTGTTTGTTTGTTTCAAACTTTATATTGGAGTATTCCCTGGTGGCGCAGACAGTAAAAAATCCACCTGCAATGCAGGAGACTCCAGTTCCATCTCTGGGTTAGGAAGATCCCCTGGAGAAGGAATGGCAACCCACTCCAGTATTCTTGCCTGGAGAAGCCCATGGACAGAGAAGCCTGGAGAGCTACAGTCCATGGGGTTGCAAAGAGTCAGACACGACTAAGCGACTAAAACCTTCCCTTTTCATAGCTGATTAACAAGGCTGTGATAATTTCAGGTGAAGAGTGATGGGACTCAGTGATACATATACATGTGTCCCTTCTCCCCCAGACTCCCCTCCTATCCAAGCTGCCACGTGACATTGAGCTGAGTTCCCTGTTCTATACAGCAAGACCTTGTTGGTTATCCATTTTAAATAAAGCAGTGTGTACGTGCCGGTTCCAAATTTGATGTGGTGGGAAACATAAGCACAGTAAAGTTTTTTAGTTAGGGGTGAGGCAGCAGTAGTGTGTGGTGAAGAATCACAAAAGGGAGTGGGCAAAATTAGCAAGGGTGTTCAGACATGCAATTAGGAGAAGAGTTCAGGCCTGGCTTTTCTGTGATCTCTGCTTTCTTCTTCTTCATGTTTTGACAGCATTCTCCCTGGGTGGGGTACATGGCCCGCTTAATAAATCCCTTAGTCATACAAACATGACAGACAATTCTTTTTCTTCCTTTGAGATAAATTTAGTCACGGGTATTTCGGGTCTGCTCTCCAATCTGCCTCTGACATTAAAATAATCCATCGGTATTTTTCTGCGATAAGGATAGGATAGCACTGCTGGGTCAGCTGACCTTTCCAGAAGGCTTCACTCCTGTCAGTTTTGACGAGAAGAATAAAATACCATGCAATTAGCATCCCTATCTCTATAAAAGAAACAGAGATATGTGCTCCCAGAAGAAGTCAGAGCCATGAGCCTCTAGGGAGCACTTTCACCCTCATGACCTAAACCTAAAGAACCAAGGTGGGGGTTGGGGTAGGGGTGGGGGAGACAAGAGTTGGGGAAAAGCCACAGATCAGCAGGCTAGTACCTTTTAAAAAAATTAACAGTAATGCATGCATATTTCTTTAAAAAAAATTAAACTTGACAGAGAAAGCTAAATCTGGATGTGCCCCAAGTATACTTGAAGGTGAAATGTACAGAGGAGAGGAAGGGAGAGAAACAGAGACATCCATATCTGTGCAAATAAAGGCAGACATTATGAAAGAGCAAATCTTTAGAAGCAGGATTGGAAGCTGGTTTCCTTAAAGTCAGACTGAATTTACATGCCAAAATATTTCATTAAAATATGCACATGATAAAAAGTGTTTCTGACCAGAATATTCAGGACGGGGTCTGCAGGAGTAGTGGTGTGTGACACCATTTACACACATGCCAACTCAAGAGCTGACCTCCTCTCCCTTCTCCTTCACTGCCCCACGCCCTGCCCCCACACCAACAGACAGGACTTGGGTAAATAGTAAGTGACTACTGGCCTGGGCATAGCCATGTTCTGTCCTAGACCAAGACTTGTCTGATGAGGAATTAGGGAACTTTACAAAATGTTGGTGGTTTAGTCGCTCAGTTGTGTCCAACTCTCATGACCCTATGGGCTGTAACCCACCAGGCTCCTCTGTCCAGGGATTTCCCAGGCAAGAATACTGGAATGGGTAATCATTCCCTTCTCCAGGGGATCTTCCCAACCTGGCTCTCCTGCATTGCAGGCAGATTCTTTACCAACTAAGTCATCTAAATGCTAGAAGTTTATAAATCCACTGAATTGGATTGGTTGCTAAAATTGTAGGGTTAACTCAAAGAGTATTTACTGGACTTTTTTTTTTTTTATATCATTATACAAAATAAGGCAGAGAAAAGATGTGACATAAAACAATTCTCCTCCTGTAGAGTTTTGATCAAGACTGAAGACTTGGAGAATGCCCTCACATAATTAAAAACAAATATCCTCACCCTCTGGCTGCAAGGGTCATTCCAAAGACAACACTGAAGACAAAAGTGATTCCTGATCCCCAACTTTCAGTGCTCTCCTGGGAACCAACACCCATGGTCATTCTTTCCATCTCTCACATCACTTGCAGTAGCAAAGATGGTAGTGGAATTACATGGATATCAACTAGACACAATGGAAAATAAACTAACCTTAGTGAGAAATGAATTTGGAGGAGGAGGTATTTTGAGAGCTCCCACCCCCCAACAACTTTGTACACTGTATCTGAAATATAGATTGATGCTCATCATTGAACACATTACTCTCATCTATTAGGCAAGAGCCTGCCGTGTCTATAAATTCAATTTCCTTTATCATGGTAGCTTTCTGGTTTATTTGGATAAATGTCGAGCTGTCTACTGTTATTTATCTAAGTAGCTCATGAGGGAATCAAAAGTTTAATGATGTAAGATGAGGTGGTAAAATAGCACCTCCAAGCAATTCTCCAGGATAGCTCTTCATTTCATTACCTTGCCTGGATGTATTGGTTTGAGAAATTGTGCGGAAGATTACGTGTAATTTGGTATGCTGGGTGTCATTTTTTTTCCCCCCACCATACTTGTGTCTTCTAATTGTGTCATGTTTTATCCTGCTTGATACATGGCATTTTGTAGTTTGCACTGCTAGGTAACATTTTTAATTATTCTATTCACAGCTGCTTATGCCTTGTTCTTATTTCTCGTCTTAATTTCATCTCGTTCTTTTTAGTATTTATTCTTCCTTCTTTGGCTCTTCACTCATCACTGGTATGGTCTTACGAAGTGTAAGCTTTTTTATTTGGAAGCTTGATAGTTATTCAAGTAAATTCAGGAGGAGAAAATGCCTACATTGGACAAAACCAAATTGGGTAAAAACAGACACAAATCTCCTCAATTTCTTATTGTAAAATGGTTAGACTACTTCACATTTCTAGTGGAAAAAATGAATTGCTGATCACTGATTCATACCAATGCATTAAACAAAGTTTTTCAGGATAAAAGCGTTGGTTCTCAGTTGGAACTGGGAAAAATGAAAATCAGATGCCTCTATCACTATTGTATGAGTCTGATTAACATCATGCATAAGTCGTCATTGCAAAATATAACTTACCCAGGTGCTAAGCATTCTATTAAATGTACTGTTTTACGGGGTTGTTCATTAGACTCTAGGTCTAGGAAAACATTTCAAGTAAAAATGTCCTAGATTCCGAAGCTGGTCAGCAGATTCCAGCCTACAATGTGACTGGACAGTAGCTCACCTAAATAACATTTCTTCCCCAACAAAAACACATAAAATTAATGTAATATATTTAATACATTTTAAATTAATATAAAATTAATAACACATAAAATTAATATATAAATTTACAATAACTTTTTTCATGGTAAAGATGTCTACCCACAATTCTCTTGAGATTCAGGAAGTCTACAAATCATCTCATGAAACACATGTACTCTAACTAATACCCCAGAAATCTGTGTTTGTACAACTGAGGTCATAACGGAGCCTTACAGTCCATTTCCAAAATGTGTCTAATTCAAAGGCACACTGGGCCTCCCTGAAAGATGTCCTCTTGTTTATCATGGCCTGGAGAAGAGAAAGCATCTGACGCAGTGCCACTTAAACTTTCCCTGTGGAATATGATGGAGCCTAACCTAACCTTCATTAACGTCATGCCTAAAATATTTGTGGTGTTAACATAAGTAAGCAGACTGATAGAACTGCATCGTGACTGCAAAGTCCAAAGCAAGGCAATATGCCTTTTTCTTCCAAAGATCAGAGTCCCTAAGGGGAGTACTGAACATGTTCGCACAAATCTTCCCATAAATGACCTAACTCCACTGAAAACCCATCCCCAGGGAAGGGCCTTCCCTAACTGCTGTGCAGATAGTCATGATGAAAGAAACGTAAAGACTGGAAGCAAAGCTCATCCTCCCTTCCCACTCATAGGTCTGACTTTTAGGAGAAAAAGCCTTTGAAAGATGATACGCACTATATATCTTATAAATTCCTCTCTCTCTCCAAGAATGGAGAGCTTTTCTTTTGCAAAGCTCTTTTCTTATCAACATGTAGCTGAGGACTGTTTTCTGAAACACTCTGATATTTATATATTTATTTAAGGCGAGAAGTCGGTAAGATAAAAAATGAAATTAGTGGAATGTGCAATGCATTATCCTCTTTTTTTATGGTAATATTAAATATGTTAATATAGTTGATGGACCGTTTGCTCTCCTAATGCAGAGGATCTCCTTATGAGACATCAATTTAATAAAAGATTTATTTGATGACAAAAGGGCTCAGGCAAAAATTCTGAGGGTCTCTTCTTTACAACCAAGGTAGAATTTTCTCTAAAGGCATTTTCCATGAAGGACACAAGAAATCTGGTTTAAGGTGACCTCAAGGGAAATACAAATGTTTTAAAAGTTTGCTTTGGGGGTCAAGTTTCTGTCATACAAAGCTATAGAGCTATGCAGGGTATTGCAGGGTATTGCAGGGCATGAAAGATTCTGTATGGCTTGTGTATACAGGACCTAATTCACCATATAATAGTTCCTTTCGCTACTTGGTGCCTTGTAGCAATTGTTTTCATTTCTTAGCACATCCTCATTTACAGAGAAGCAGCCAGCAGACTTTCAGATTTATGCCATTATTTGCTTCTTCACCTTGAACTCCAACTGAATCCTGCTACACTTTTGTAATGTGAGTGCCAAATGCTGGCCGTGTGCCAGACACAAACACTTCCCAGTTTCGCTCAGCTGGCTCTTTTGATTTCAGGGAATCACGGGTTCCTGCTAGAGGGTTTCAGTGTGGTGCTTATACACACACAGCCCACCTCACTGTTCCTTTGCCTAAATGCTTTCAACTTGGGAACGTGATTTGGGAACAGAGGCAATTACAATTACATCAGGGAATCCGCAACTTCTCTTGACATGGGGAACAAGTAAAGCTAGAAATCAGGGATTCTGGGTACCTGAGAAACGCCCTCCACAATTGGCTCAACTCAGCCCTAACCCTGATTAGCATTCATCAGCTCAACAAATGTGTACAGATCGCTCATGAGGTACGAGGCACTGTTTTGAAGATACGACGATCCAAGGACTTGCTTTAGGCCTCTCACTGTACCTACCGAGGAGTGTGGCAGCAAATACAATAATCACAATTACTGCATTTAGTTGAGCTTCTGGTTGTGCACCAGGTACCACCATATTTCACCTGTTCTAAGATTCGATTTTTTTTTTTTTAATATTTTCACATTTCTGGAGTCAGGATGCTCCTTCAAAATTGGTGTTTTCTTACAACTGAGGCTGACCAGGCAGCACACTGGTCTGGTGTGACTTTGGATCTCTTTATACACATGGTCGCATATCAATCCAGGTGGTCTGTGTCTACTTTCTCCTAAAAACACAAATTATAAACAATAAGTAAACATGCCATATTTTAACTGATAACCTTCTCTCTCCTTGGGGATATGAACAGAAATATCACCTCATATATGACAACATATTGGATTTGAGGGGCTTCCCTCGTGGGTTCAGTGCTAAAGAATTCACCTGCAATGTAGGAGACACTGGAAACGTGGGTTCGATCCCTGGGTTGGGAAGGTCATCTGGAGGAGCAAATGGCAGCCCACTCCAGTATTCTTGCCTTGGAAATCCCATGGACAGAGGAGCCTGATGGGCAGCAGTCCATGGGGTTGCAAAGAGTTGGACATGCCTGAGCACATATGAATGCATATATGCATTAAAGAAAAGTTGTATGCATGTATAAATTAAATGAATACTCGAAGCCTCTTTACAAGGCAGGAGTTATCCCTACTGGTTTGGGTGGGAAACTTGGGTGCAGTGAGATTAAACATCAAGTCCATAGTCATATGGCTTTTAAGTATATACATGAGAAATTGAACCCTAGTCTCTGACATCAATGCCCATGTATGTGCTTTCCATCTCATCAACTATTTCTTTTGTAATTACCAAGGCAGGGTGAGAACCTCTGCAACCATGTTAGAGGTATAGAATAGAATGAAATAATTCAAAGTGATGCACAGAATCTTAAATCATGAAACAAATAAATGAACAAATGAAAGACTCAGAAAATGGGGATCTGTGGGATTAGTGGCTATCCTAAGTGATCCAGACAAATAAAGTGTGTAGAGAGAGAGACAGAGATAATAATGCTTGATTACTGCTTCTGGACTGATGATGGCTAGAGAGACAACTATCACAGAGAGAGACAGAATGATCTCTGTTCGTTTCCAAGGCAAACAATTCAATATCACAGTAATCCAAGTCTATGCCCCAAACAGTAATGCTGAAGAAGCTGAAGTTGAATGGTTCTATGAAGACCTATAAGACCTTCTAGAAATAACACCCCAAAAAGATGCCCTTTTCATTATAGGGGACTGGAATGCAAAAGTAGGAAGTCAAGAAATACCTGGAGTAACAGGCAAAATTGGCCATGGACTACAGAATGAAGCAGGGCAAAGGCTAATAGAGTTTTGCCAAGAAAATGCACTGGTCATAGCAAACCTCTTCCAACAACACAAGAGACGGCTCTACACATGGACGTCACCAGATGGTCAATACCGAAATCAGATTGATTATATTCTTTGAAGCCAAAGATGCAGAAGCTCTATATAGTCAGCAAAAACAAGACCGTGAGCTGACTATGGCTCAGATCGTGAATTCCTTATTGCCAAATTCAGACTAAAATTGAAGAAAGTAGGGAAAACCACTAGACCATTCAGATATAACCTAAATCAAATCCCTTATGATTATACAGTGGAAATGAGAAATAGATTCAAAGGATTAGATCTGATAGACAGAGTACCTGATGAACTATGGATGGAGGTTTGTGACACTGTACAGGAGGCAGGGATCAAGACCATCCCCAAGAAAAAGATATGCAAAAAGGCAAAATGGTTGTCTAGGAGGCCTTACAAATAGCTGAGAAAAGAAGAGAAGTGAAAGGCAAAGGAGAAAGGGAAAGATATTCCCATCTGAATGCAGAGTTCCAAAGAATAGCAAGGAGAGATAAGAAAGCCTTCCTCAGTGATCAATGCAAAGAAATAGAGGAAAGTAACAGAATGGGAAAGACTAGAGATCTCTTCAAGAAAACTAGAGATACCAAGGGAACTTTTCATGCAAAGATGGGCACAATAAAGGACAGAAATGGTATGGACCTAACAGAAGCAGAAGATACTAGAAGAGGTGGCAAGAATACACAGAAGAACTATAAAAAAAGGATCTTCACGACCCAGATAATCACGATGGTGTGATCGTTCATATAGAGCCAGACATCCTGGAATGCGAAGTCAAGTGGACCTTAGGAAGCATCACTACGAACAAAGCTAGTGGAGGTGATGGAATTCCAGCTGAGCTATTTCAAATCCTAAAAGATGATGCTGTGAAAGTGCTGCACTCAATATGCCAGCAAATTTGGAAAACTCAGCAGTGGCCACAGGACTGGAAAATGTCAGTTTTCATTCCCATCCCAAAGAAAGGCAATGCCAAAGAACGCTCAAACTACCACACAATTGCACTCATCTCACATCCTAGTACAGTAATGCTCAAAATCCTTCAAGCCAGGCTTCAACAGTACATGAACTGTGAACTTCCAGATGTTCAAGCTGGATTTAGAAAAGGCAGAGAACTAGAGATCAAATTGCCAACATCCACTGGATCATCAAAAAAGCAAAAGAGTTCCAGAAAACCATCTATTTCTGCTTTATTGACTATGCCAAAGCTTTTGACTGTGTGAATCACAAAAAACTGTGGAAAATTGTGAAGAAGATGGGAATACCAGACCACCTGACCTCCCCCTTGAGAAATCTGAATGCAGGTCAGGAAGCAACAGTTAGAACCAGACATGGAACAACAGACTGGTTCCAAATAGGAAAAGGAGTACGTCAAGGCTGTATATTGTCACCCTGCTTATTTAACTTATATGTAGAGTACATCATGAGAAATGCTGGGCTGGATGAAGCACAAGCTGGAATCAAGATTGCTGGGAGAAATAACAATAACCTCAGATATGCAGATGACCACCCTTATGGCAGAAAGTGAAGAAAAACTAAAGAGCTTCCTGATGAAAGTGAAAGAGGAGAGTGAAAAAGTTAGCTTAAAATTTAACATTCAGAAAACTAAGATCATGGCATCCAGTCCCATCATGGCAAATAGATGGGGAAACAGGGACAGAATTTATTTTTTTGAGTTCCAAAATCACTGCAGATGATGACTCCAGCCTTGAAATTAAAAGACACTTGCTCCTTGGAAGAAAAGCTATGACCAACCTAGACAGCATATTAAAAAGCAGAGGCATTACTTTGCCAACAAAGGTCTGTCTAGTCAAAGCTATGGTTTTTCCAGTAGTCATGTATGAATGTGAGAGTTGAACTATAAAGAAAGCTGAGCACCAAAGAATTGATGCTTTTCAACTGTGGTGCTGGAGAAGACTCTTGAGAGTCCCTTGGACAGCAAGGAGATCTAACCAGTCCATCCTCAAGGAAATCAGTCCTGAATATTTATTGGAAGGACTGATGCTGAAGCTGAAACTCCAATACTTTGACCACCTGATGCGAAGAACTGACTCATTTGAAAAGACCCTGATGCTGGGAAAGATTGAAGGTGGGAGGAGAAGGGGACGACAGAGGATGAGATGGTTGGATGGCATCACTGACTCGATAAACATGAGTTTGAGTAAACTCCAGGAGCTGGTCATGAACAGTGAGGCCTGGCATGCTGCAGTCCATGGGGTCGCAGAGTTGGACACGACTGAGTGACTGAACTGAACTGCTTCTGGACTGACGATGGCTAGAGAGACAACTGCCACACAGAGAGTCCAGGACAGAGCTGAATGGTGACTCAAGGGACAGACAAGTGGTGGACACTCCATCCGTGTCCACCTAACACTCTACCTCTTGTGGAGGCACAGAGCCCTGGGCTGGCAGACGATAACAGCACCCTGTTTCCTTACTGTGCTCCTTAAGAACATGGACCCAAGGGGTCCACGGGGCTGTGTCACCTACTTCTTCGTTTTGCATTAGGATGCTGTATTGAGTTAGGACCCCGAATTTCTTCCTCATTCTCATCAATCAAGTCTACGCATGATAGTAGAAACCCCTGTATTGCCTGACTATCTTGATTTTTGCATTTATTGTTATTTTTTTCTATTGAAGTATAGTAGATTTACAATGTTGTGTTTGCTTCAGGTGCAAAGTAATTCAATTTATATATGTATATACTGTGTGTGTGTGTGTGTGTGTGTGCATGTACTCAGTCACTTCAGTCACGTCTAACTCTCTGTGACCCCATGGATAAGTAGCCCACTAGGCTCCTCTGTCCATGGGATTTTCCAGGCAAGAATACTGGAATTGGTTGCCATGTCCTCCCCCAGGGGATCTTCCTGATACAGGAACTGAACCCAGATCTCCTGCCTCTCCTTGCACTGCAGGTGGATTTTTATCTGCTGAGCCATCAGGGAAGTCCCTACATATACATATACACGCAAACACACACTATTTTTCAGATTCTTCTCCATTTAGGTTATTACAAGATACTGAATACAGTTCCTTGCAGTCTTCAGCAGGTCTTTGTCGTTTACCTATTTTATAGTAGTGTGTATCTGTTAATCCCAACTCCTAGTTTATCCCTCCCCTCCGCCCCCAACTACCTTGATTTCTGACAGGCACCTTGGAAAGGAAAGCAAAAACACCTCCTTCCCTTCAGCAGAGGAACTCATCTTTTCTGAACGTCAAACATGAGATACAAATGTTGCCGCACGGTGGTTAGGTGAGGGGGACCCAGCTAATGACTTAATTTACTTTCTGTAAGTCGACAGATCCTCTTGAAATCAGGCATACAATTAGGAAATGGCAGCCCCACTGCCAGAGATGCACCAGTGTGGAAGCACTGACAGGACTTTATTATCCAGTTAAGAGCACATTAGCATATCTATTAGATAAAAAGTCTGCTACTAACATCGAATGTGTAACATAACTGGGTCCCCTGACTTATTTGTGGGCGGTTCTCTTTATCTCTGTGTGGATGACTGTGAGGTTTGATGATCTAGGGCTGGGGAGCTGGGTGGAAATGTTATTTGCTGGATTGTTCAAACATCATCATTAGCATTTTGCCCTTCAGATAATGGGAGATAAATACATAATTTGGAATTCATATAGAAGGGGAAGGTGTAGTATTTCTCTGGATAGTCAAAGAGTGGTGAGTTTGAAAAGGGAGGGCTGACATTTCTCCTAGGCTGTGTCCTCAGGAAGAAAGCCAGGTTAAACTAACTGTTCTCATCATCTTCTGTCACTTTCTTTATGTTTTCCCCCAAACCCGCTCTATTCGGCGAGATGGGAATACACAAAATAGCAGCCGAGAACGCAGGATTCATCAGCGCGAGTCTCAACACATCAATTTCCAAGTGTAGCAACTTTAAACACATTGTAGGCTTTTAGTTTCCATAGAAAATAATCTCTCATTGTTTTCAAAAGAAACTGAAAGCACCCCAAATTACCAGACTTTTAACATCCTGACATGTTGATGGCCCGCGTTCTTCCCAGATCAAAGTGAGACTGGCAGAAGTCAGAGCAGCGAACAGCTTACTTAAAACACAGTATTTCATATTTGGCAGGAATTACTGTAGTGAAGAGACAAGGTGACTTTCTAATACATATATATGTATTTTAGTTTGGCAGGGATCTGAAGAGCTGAAAACTAATTTAGGATGACATAAATGCTCTTATCTCTCTCTCTACTCCCCTTCCTCTCCCAGCCACGTGAAGAGTTTTTGACAGAAGACTCTTGTTTTTAACTCAGGGGCGACGGTCTGAGCCCCGCGTCATGCTGAACTGTTGTGTTTGACTCTCTTTGAATTTCGAGGATTATCTGGATTCAAACAGCCAAGTCATACATTACAAGCATCTTTCTTCCTTGATGGGGGGTAGCCTTGCAAGAATATTGTTGCCTTATAAGGAAATGAGATCTCGACAATGTTAACCCGGGACAAGAAAGCAATGATGTCATTCAGCGACCCAGCATTGTTACGACCTGTTGGAAAATCTCACCAAAGAAGGTGTCAGGCGCTGAGTCATCTTTAAAAACAGACAATAGTTTTGCAGAGAAATCTAAAGATTGAGGGCAAGTGAGTACGTGGCAAAGTTCCTAGGCAATTAGACTCCATCCATGAGTTGGGGCAGTGTTTTAAGCAGTCTACTGGGAAGGAAATTTTTATCTTATAGAAAGTTTTTATCTTAGGGAGAAAAGTGAATTCCTTTTTCCACTTTTAGTTTGGGTCAGAAAATAAGATGGAAGCATTCATTATGAAGTGGGATTACAGGCAATCACCATTTACAGTGGACTCCTGCCAGTTTGAGAGCACGGTAAAGTGTTATCTTGTTTGCCTGTTTTTTTGTTTTTGTAAAGGTGGAGATAGTCTGAAAAGATATTTTTAGGAAAAGAATAGCAATGTAGTTAGACAGGGGTTGGCAGACTGTGGCAACAATACATGGATGTAGAGGACAGTTTTGCATTTTAAATGGGTGAAAAAAAATCAAAAGAATAGTGTTTCATGACACATGAAAAGTACATACAATAAAAATTTCAGTGTCTACAATTAAAGACACCTGGAAAAAAGCTACGGCCATTTGTTGACACACTATCTCCGGCTGTTTTTGAATTACAATGGCAAAGTTGTGGGGTTGTAACAGACTGCATGGCCTGCAAAATGAAAAATATTTACTATCTAGCTTTTGACCGAAAAAGTTTGGTGGTCTCTGTGACAGAAGATATTTGGGAAAGCAGAAATATGAGGCCAGGTTAGGAGACTAAGCAGGAGATGTGGCTTTTTTCCATTTTTTTTAGACGATGATTCGGGGAGGATGGGAACCAATTTTTCTCAGTTGTTAATAAGGACAGAATTAGGTAAGGTGAACTGATGCTACAAAAAGGATGACTGAGGCTTCATGCAGTATTTGGGAAATGTGGCTAATCATGATGTTTAGGAGAGAGCAGTCAAGGGAGAGATGTTAGACAAGGCATCAGGAGAATGAGTGCTTAGTCCTGGTCCTGCAGCTAACTAGCCATGTGACTTGAGACCCTCTGGGCTTCGGCAGCAACAACTGTGAAAGGATTGCAATTAGCCAATTTCGTTTTCTGCCAGAGTGTATATTAGGGGGCTGGGGTATGGTTCAAATTTAATAATTATATGGTGGTGGTTTAGTCACTAAGTCATGTCCGACTCGTGTGACCCCATGAACTGTAGCCTGCCAGGCTCCTCTATCCATGGGATTCTCCAGGCAAGAATACTGAAGTGGGTTGCCATTTCCTTCTCCAGGGGATCCTCCTGACCCAGGTATTGAACCCGGGTCTCCCTCATTGCAGGAAGACTCTTTACTGACTGAGCCACCAGGGAAGCCAATAATTATATACAAGTGCTTTAAACAGAAAAACGATTCTAATCAAACAGAAGGCATTAACCAGTTATTGTATGCACCCTATAAGGAGAGAAACTTAGTAGACTTGGCATAAAACAGGTGAGAAACAGTATGCTGGTTACAAGCTTTAGGAACTCAGGGATCCAGAGGGATTTCTGTTGTTGCCGGCAATGAAAGCACTTGAGCAGCCCAAGGATAACAGACGACTTCCTGAGCAGGAAGCTCTCGTGCATTTCCCAGCCAAATTCTCCGAAAACCAGTCTTCCCGAGGAACCATTTGGGCGAAGGGCTGAGTGATGCATAAGATGGTCCCCGAGTGGTTCATGTAGCTTTTCAGAATAATTTATTTGAGGATGTTTTGTACCCTGGGAGACTCTGGCACTGGAAGAATCTGATGGAAGAGCATCACAGAAAAGACCCCAGCTGCGTGAGCAGGAACCGGGGGACCTCACCACAGTTGGTAAAGGCTTACGTCTTCCATTTTGCCCGAGGGCTGGTGTTACTCTGATCTACACTTGCCCACAGGCTGAGGCTATGGAAGAACTGTCATGGGGCTGAACGTTTCCAAATTGCTCATTT
The DNA here is from genome assembly GCF_019320065.1 of Cervus canadensis. Lineage (NCBI taxonomy): Eukaryota > Metazoa > Chordata > Mammalia > Artiodactyla > Cervidae > Cervus > Cervus canadensis. Next base: position 29,829,934 of record NC_057389.1, read on the forward strand.
CTGGAAAGACTTCATGCAAGTTTCAACACGCAAGGAAGATAATTTGGCCTATTTGTCAGAGTTCCTGGCAGGCCTGAATCCAGTGCCTGTCCATAACTGTCCTGGGGCGGATGTGTCAATTTCAGGACCTGTCATGTTCCAGCGGAACAGAGTCATGCACGAGCCAGAGCGGGCTCAGGTCTTAAAATCATTGCCCTCCTTAACAGAAGGGCTTTGCTTTCTATGTTGTCCTTCTGTCCTGCCTGATGGCTTGTTTTCTAGGTAGGCACAATCACGTGTTGCTCCTGACAGCACTCTGCTCTGCGTTTTCAATGTAGTCTTTATGCCCCTGCAGTTCTGTAATTAATAGTATACTGCTTTTCGTCTTCAAAGTGATTTATACACATTAATTAATCCTCATCATACTTTAGAGTTTCTGAATGTCAATAACCATCACTCCCAGGTTTTACTTAGGAAACCAAGACCCAGAAGGAAAACAACTTAGTCAAAGCCACAGGGAAAGGGGTCACTGGGGTCAAGGTCAGAAATCCCTCTGGCTCCCTGAGTTCCTAAATCAGGCGTCCTCCAGATCCAGATGCCTCACCACGCTTGCGGACCTGCCCTCACCTTTGGAGAGTGGCCGAGAGTAGCCTTGGCACTACCAAGACTGCTGGGTGGATCAGCCTCTTCCATCACTCATTCTGAGTCATAAACTATTCTTCAATACTCCAGGGTCGAAGCATAATCTTACCTAAAGCATACATAATAGGAAATGATGGATTATAAACTAATAAACCATCCTAAGATGCTTGGGTCCAGCTTCCAGTAGCCTCCAGACCGAGGATAAATATGTTTCCTAATTCATCACTTACAAGTTACACACCTGATTAAAACATTAAACTCTCGCTACACCGTTTCCCATTTATACGATCACCCTACAGAAAGCATTATATTTTAACTATCAAGCTCAATAAATCAGGCAGTAGCCATCTATTTCTCTGCGAGAAGAGAAGGAGCTGCACCAGGGACCTTACTGGCAGAAGCAGACAGTCTATATCTGAGCTCCCCATGGTGCCCACCAGCCCAGCAGAACACTGAAGCCCAAGAAGTGAGCTCATGGACCCTTTCTGAAATTTCTGACACATAGACAAATCAAGCAAGGATCCTGAAGGCATTTTGAATTTGCTTCCACCAAGCCCCACCCCTGAACAGTTACCTGGAGAAGCCCACAATGCTACCTTTAAGGACAGAGAAGATTCCACCCAAGCGACCTCCTCAAGGCTATCCCTGACTCCATCCTTCATCAAGAGGTAAGTGAGAAGCAGACATGACTTTAAATTAGGGGTGCCCGGGTATCTGACCTCAGCCCACATGCAGAGCTGGGGTTTAAAGTACAAAGGATTTTGCAAAGCCCCAAATAAACAGGGTGCCTTTCCCCAGAGTGTCAATGTGCTTACTTCTAGAGGGCACTCACTCCTGAGAGATGCAAATAACAAGGGCTGCACAAACTTAGTTTTCCATATTGAGATGAGCATAGCAACAATATTCAGTGAAAGAGAGTGAAACCCTTCCATCAGGTTTTGGTCTGCTGTGCCTTGCTCTGTGCAAGGCCCCAGATCTCTGGGGAAGCACAGGTGTCTCCTTTGCCTCCAGGCAAGCTCGAGCACCATGATCTGGGAAGCTCCAGACCAGCTTATCCTCTGGCAGGCACCTTGCTGGCTGCCTGAGGATGAAGAAAGTGTGAGAGAGCGAGGAGGGTTTATATTGGGAGAAAGGGCAAAACGAGAATGATCAGGGTTGTTTTTTATTTTCCCTCCTGGAAATGGGAAGGAGTTGAGCAAACGTGCTGAGAGCTCATTTAGAGCCGGCCTCTTTTTTTGCTGGTGTTTTATAGGTTTGCTTTGCAACACGGCACAGCCAAAGTGGGGAGGCCTGACGGAGCAGCCCTGAAGCCACGCCAGAACCATCCAGTGTTTCAAATAAACTTAAACAAATGTCACTGTGGCCTCTGCCTGGGCCAGGAGATCTGCCGCTGGCAGGCTCAGCTGACAAAGCAGCAGTGCTGGGGGCTCTTAGTTGGGGCCAGGAGCTACGAGCAGGCTGTGTGCCCAGCTCAGGATGCGGTAATGCAGGGGGCACCCTGTCCCTGAACCCCGGGCATCTGCTGCTTCCCACAGTTAGGAGACCATACCCCGTGGATGCACAGCAGCATCCCCAGTGGGTGAAGAAACATACTCCAGCAACTTCATCAATCTGCTATCCTAGCTCATAGCCTGAGCTCAACCCAGAATAACAGCTGCCGTGGGAGGTGCATCTGATTCAGGTTCAGCAGCGCATGAGATGAGAGATGAAGGAACAGAGGTGAAGGAGAAGAGGTGGGCAAGGTCCATTGGGTCTGGGAGACTTGATTCCCTACGAAGACCTGGCTGGATGCTTCGGTCCCTCAATCCCGTTTCTGTTCCCCAGGTCTAAAAATCAGCTAGCCACTCTGACTTTCCTTGCAATCACAATGTTCCAGGCCTGCTGATGGCTACTCTTCTATCCAGTTTTTGACTGGCTGAAGTTTAACCAACGTTGCATGAATTGCTGAGCCCAGACCTGGGTTAAAAATCCAAGATGGAGGAGACCAGAAGGCTACTTGAGCAATGAGGGAGGGGTTGACAGCAATGACAATTTTCAGCTTATCTCCAAGAAAGTATACAGTGAGGATGCTTAGTTTCACTTCTGATAAATGTCATTTAGCATCAGGAAGGAGAAACTCATCAAAGTGAAATGGATTTCAGGAGGGGAAAAAGCACTCCCATCCATCACTCATCTTTACATCCTGCAGCAGCCAAGAAGCCAACGGAACAGACCACAGAGGTCCCCTCCATTCACAAGCGGGCGACCGTGCCCCACCTGGTCACAGCTGCCCGGACTCACCTATGAAATACGCCAGCAGGATGGCCAGGAGGAGGGCGGCAGCGATGGCGGAGAGGGCGGCGCATTTCCAGCTGCAGTACTTGGAGGGCTTCTTCAGCTTGAAAGCCTTCCTGGAGAACGTATTGCGGGGCAGCAGGCGGGGTGGCGGGGTGTAAACCGTTCCTGAGGTCAAAGGGTATCCCGGGGAGGAGCTGCTAAACAGGGGCGTGCTTCCCGAGGACGTCTTAAAGAGGAAGTGCCTGCCAGGGAAGAGGAAAGAGTCAGGACCCACATCCTGGCTGTTGAGGACCAGTCAGCCAGCAGCTTTCCCTCCCCCCCAACTCTGCTTGACAGCACAAATATAGGCCTATTGGGGCTTTCCAAGTGGCACCGTGGTCAAGAATCTACCCATAGTGCAGGAGACCTGGGTTCCATCCCTGGGGTTGGGAAGATCCTCTGGAGGAGGGCATGGCAACCCACTCCAGTATTCTTGCCTGGAGAATCTCCATGGACAGAGGAGCCTGGCGGGCTGCAGTCCATCTCACAAAGACTTGGACATGACTGAGTGAGCACAACACACAGTCCTAATTTTCTACCCTACCTTGTCATGGGCGGAGGGGTGAACATGACATTTGATAGTCATGACTTTAAAAAAAAAATTCTACAATCTTTTCATGAGTACTATATAAAGGCAATCACAATTAAAACAGCAATGAGTATCACAAACCATATCCTCTGATAAAGGAAAGGCTTTCTGTACCCATGTGCTCATGTCCAGAATGGTAAAAGACCTACTACTGATCAGTCAACACTGATTCAAGGGTGACAAAATAGTTTGTTTTCTTTTTTTCCATTCAAAGGCTAAAACATGTAGTTCTGAGATACAAAGAATTAAAAAAAAATTTTTTTTAAATTACAGGATAATTAGTTTACAATATTGTGATGGTTTATGCCACACATTGACATGAACAGAAATGTTCTGAAAATCAAAATTTTAAAACCAAGTGGAAAACAGAATTTTTACTACACAGACTAACATCAAGGATAAAGTTATTCACATGTTCTACAGATTTCCTTTCAGCAACCCAAAGCTCAAGAGAGGATATCAGCTTCAGATCAGGAAACTCTGAGAGGGCAGAAAGAAATGAATCAAATAACTACAATTATAGTTACTAATAATTAAAAAAAATGAAAATCTTGGTTTGAGAAAGAGTAACTAATTGCCTTCAAAATGAAGTGCTAACACTAGAAAAAGGGCCATAAAATTTGAGGAAATAAAGTTGGAAACTTAATAAATAAATGCTGAGAAGATATTCATGATGAGTGGAAACCAAGACCTTTTCCCATATCACGAATATAAAATTGGAAATAAAATCTTAAAATCTTGTGGTTGCCAGGGGGTGGGGGAAGGATGGAGTTGGAATTAGGGCTTAGCAGGTGCAGACTATTATATATAGGATGGATAAACAACAAGGTCCTACTCTATAGCACAGGGAACCATATTCAATATCCTGTGATAAACCAGAATGGAGGATATGAACAATAATGTATATATATAACTGATTCCCTTTGTTGTATAGCAGCAACTAACACAACATTGTTAATCAACTATATGTCAATTAAAAAAATAAAAGGACTTGAAATATATTGTCACAACTATTTACAAACTAAGTATCATAATATTTCCATTTAAGATTTGAGAAATCAGACTTAGAAAGTTAAGCAACTGTTCAGGATTTAAACTGTGAGTTCTGTCTTATACTTACATCTGTGCTCTTAACTTTCACCCTAAACTGTCTCTCTTGAGTCTTCCTTCTGGACTGTTTTCCTCCCTTCATTTTGCTTTCTCTTCTGAGACTGCCTCTTTAGATCATGTGATCCTGGTTCTTTATTTTTTTCATTTTAAAAAACTGATGTATAGTTGATATACAATGCTGCATTAGTTTCAAGTATACAACAAAGTGACTACACACACACACATATACATAAATATATATTCTTTTTCAGATTCTTTTCCATTTTATGTTATTATAAGATATTGAATATAGTTCCCTGTGCAATACAGTAGGTCCCTGTTATTTATCTATCTTATGTACAGTAGTGTGTACCTGTTAATCCCAAACTCCTTACTTACCCCCACTCCACACCCCAACCCCTCTTTCCCCTTTGGTAACCGTAAGCTTTTTTGCTGGATCATGGTTCTCTCTTTGGAAATGTTTTTGCCTGCTAAGTGAATAAGGTGCCCTTGTCTAGAATTATGGCATGACAACAGGGTAACGTACTGTTGACCCCTAACAGAGCCCTTCCTCAGGGGTCAGAAGCCTGTCATTCTAAGGATACTTCAGGGACCATCAATTCTCCCACAATAGATTTTCTCCCTCTTTTGTGTGCCATTTATGAGACTTCAAAGGTGCCAGGCCGTATCTTGTTCAAAACGACGACTCATCTTCTGGAAAACATCTAGTGGATATCAAAGCATGGGTTTAGTAGCCTAGAGTCTGAGCAGCTGGAGGCTGGGGACTGTGGCTTATTTTGTACCTTGTTCATCTTTTTGTTCCCAGGACCCAATTCAAGTTCAGCAGGTAAGGGTGACTTGATTGGATGGAGTTTCCTCATTGTTTTGTGAATTTACTCAGTTTCAATTCTGATTTAAATATGTTATACAGGTATTTCTGCCTCTTCAAGTTTTCAGTAGGTGCAGCTGTATTTATGGACTACATACTAGGTGTCAGTTATAATGCTAAATGTTTTACTTGTAACCAAATCTCACAACAACCCTATAAAGTGAATACTATTATTACCTTAGTTTTACGAATGAGAAAACTGAAGCCCAGAGTTAGCATGCAGGATCACTGGGGCTTAAACTCCAGTCTGCGGACTCTGAAAGCTCTAACTGAACCTACAACACCACATGTTCCCTGCATATGGTGGTTAGCTGGCTTTTCTAGTGGGATTCTGAGACAAGATCGTGGTCTTTACAATTATTTATATCATGGTCTCTTCCAGATAAAGCTCTGCAAGTATTTTAATCCTTGACAAAGACCAAAGGAGGCTGAGATGACTGACAATCGTGTCAGAAAATGACTATCTGATTAGTGAATTATTTAGCATGGCTAACATCAAAATAAACAACTGATACTTAAACTTTATTTGTACTGTAAGAACATTTGATGACCTGAATACAGCGAAGAAGTTTGATTCTATAAATGAGGTTTGCATTCCTTGTCCAAGAGCTCTGTTTGAAAGCTGCAGATAAAAAGAGCCTTTTGGAAGAGGAGGCAGTGAGCATTGTGTTTAAAGGTAGCCTTTTGGAGCAAAATTCATCTGGATTGGAGGCCTGGTTATGCCATTCCTGGACACAGAGGCTCATGGTTACCTTATGCTGTTCTTGACAGCCTCTAGCTCCTCATCAGTAAAATGGGGGTAATAACAACACAGGTTGTTGTGGGAATTACACACAGTCATGTAGGATGAGCACTTAACCGAGGGTGTGTCCCATGGGAAGTGCTCAGTGCCCAACAAACAGCACTTATTCCTAATTCCTCAGGGAACATAAGGAGCCTGAAACATGAGTTTTAATTTAAAGCTTGACAAATGTTGAGCAAACACCTGAAGAGTTCTCCAAATCACTAAATAATAGTCCACTGGCCTATAATTAAGCTAGAACATATGCACACCAGAAAGCCAGCATGGTGGGAAGACTCCAGGGAAAACGATTTCAAGTTTACTTCTTGAACAATTCTTCAGTTCTGGTAAAAAAAATAGGGAATCAAACTTAGGGGAATATACAGACATTGTAAGCCATCATTAATGAGTATTTACAAACATACGGACAACCAGTTTTCACTCCACCAGGGACCTCACCCACTCCCATGACTTCAGCCATCATTGATGGGCCTGGAGTCCCCAGATCTCCATTTCTAGCTCAAGTTCTTCCCTGAGACCCACATTTCAATTGTGCATTGGATGTCTCATTCTCCACACTCCTTAACTCTCCTGAGCAAGTTACAACCAAACACTGGCTCTTTTCCTTCCCCTCCCCAGTTACACTCCTTCTGACTTCTGTTATCCCCAGTTGTCTAGGACATCATTGTCATCCCCACCTCCTTCCTTCTCTCATCTTCTCCTACACAAAGGCTTAAAGATCCCATCCATTTTATTTCTGAAAAGGTCTCCCACCAAACTTCTCCTTTATCCCTCTCCCACTTTTCTTTCCAAATCACAAATTTCATCATACCCCACTTAAAAAGCCCGGTGGATTCCCTAGAAGAGGAAACCCAGATATCAATATGGGACCAGACTCTTACAACCACTACCCAACCTTTTTATCTTCGTCTCCAACCTTGGGCTTTCAGCTCCCATGAACTCTACACTTCACCCACACCAAAAAGATGCAGCGCTCCTTAACCAACCTGTTTATGACACTGTGCCTTTGTGGGTGATGTGTAATGCTCTCTGGAATGTCTTCCTGTTCTTTCCCTTCTCCCCATCCCAGGCAACTCTGACTCACCTTCCAACCACCTGCCTGGGAAACCTATTCCAACATTCCCCCCACCTCCACCACCCTATCCCTTTGTGCACTCAAGAAGCTATTTATACACTTGTTTATATGTATATATGTGTGTGTATATAAAATGCATATTATATATTGTTATATTATGTAAATATGTTTAATGTGACTGTCACAAATCCAATCGTAAAATCTTTTCCACTTGACACTGTTAAACATTACTCTTGGCATTTCTAGAATCTAAACATCAGTGCTCAACACCAGTCATATTTGTGGACAGAATCCATAAATTGGAAACAAGAATGTTTTTAGCAATATGAGAGAAATCACAAGATGAAGATTAAGATGTTTGAATTGATTTTAGTTGTCTTTAATGCATTCATTTATAAGAAATACTAGAAGGATATGATTATTTCTTATATATGGGATTGCTTCATGAGATCCTCCAACTGTCCCCTTAACAATCCAGGCTATTTTTTTCACACTTCCTTCTAAAAAGGAAGTCAGATTATGTTACATCATCACTGTCCACTTTTCCCAGAAAGAAAGAAAGAGAGGGGGAAGGAAAGAAAGAAAAAGGAAAACATTGTAAAAATTAAAAAACAAAAGTAATTAAATAAAAAGACAAGGCTTCCAATAATACTTCGAGAAAAATTGGAAATCTTCAACTCCCCAGATGACCTGTCCTCTGACTCTATCTTCCACCACTTTGTCCCCTTCCCCTCCATCAGTTAGTTACACTCATCATATCATGTCCAACATATTCCTACCTCAGGACCTTTGAACTTGCTATTCCCTCTGCCTGGAAATGGCTCAGATGATGAAGAATCTGCCTGCAAGGTGGGAGACCCAGGTTTGACTCCTGGGTCAGGAGGATCCCCTGGAGAAGGGAATGGCTCCCCATTCCAGTATTCGTGCCTGGAGAATTCCAAGGACAAATGAACCTGGTGGGCTACAGTTCACAGTCTCGCAAAGAGTGGGTAATGATTGAAGCAAATAACACTTTCACTTTCACTGCCTGGAAATACCTGCACAGTTTGTTTCTTCATGTTGGTCAACATTTTGTTTCCCCTCACTCCTTTCTCTGCCTCTCTCTCCTATTAAAACTGCTTTTTTTTCCCTCCAGGGTACATGCATGTGTGCATTATTTATTGTCATCTCCATCATGAGAACTGAATTTCTATGAAGTTCAAAACAATCAGGTATTTTGTCTGATGTATTCATCACTGTATCCTAACATCTAGAGCAGAGCCTGGCACAGAGAGGGAAGCCAACAAATCTCTGTTGGGTGAAAGTCCTGCAACCTTCTCAAGGCCAAAATCATGAACGCTAAAGGGACAATACTGTGAACATTGTGAATTTTGAAATGAACATTTCTTCTGCCACGTCAACTCTTATTTTCCAAACAGATTTATATGTATGCACAGTTCATACAGGCAAGAGTTTGTATTTATACAGACAAGACCAGATCCTGCTATGGACGAGAAACAACCTCTATACTTTCTGGCACTGTATTAACTTTTTCAGGATACAACTCTCAGGCATCTCAAGGGTATTGCAGTGTCTGTAGTGATCACTGCTAGATGAAACTCATTTAATTACCACATCCTTTCTTTCTAGTTGCTGGTCTTTAAAATTATTAAACCAGGGTTTTCAGAGATAGGTAGACTCCTCACACAATACAATTACACCCTGGTGTTTTGTATCTTTAGAAGATTAAATTTAGCAAATAAAAAAATCTTTTTTTTTTATTAATCGAAAGAAGCAATCTTTTGATTATACCCCATAAATACCTGCTTTAGAATTACTTGAAGGCTCTGTCAGAAAAGTGCAAATTCCTGGCCTGCATTCAGACCTAGGCCTGGGATCTGGGAATGCACTGGTGAAGAGGCTTCCTAGGTGCTTCTAATGTATCTGAAAGCTTAAGAAATTCTACCCTAACCCTTGATGCAACTTTCAACTACATCTGCCTCACCCAGAACACACTAAATGGTTACTAAATATATGCCTTAAAATGCAAGTTTTGAATGCTTGATGTCTTTAGATGTGAAATGTCATGAAGTCTACAACTTATTTTCCAATGACTCAGTACAAAGATCTCTCTCTCTGTGTGGATCTAAAAGTGACATGTGACAAAATGATAGCAATTGTTGAAACTACAATTAACTACTGCTGTAATACAGGTGGTTTTTCTCACCTGTATCATTCTTCCAACTTTTCTGAATGCTTGAAAGTTTTCAAAATAACAGGTTGAAGAAAATGCAGACTCTGATTCACTCAAAGATCACAGTCAAATGAAGCAAGAATAAAGGTAAATAAAAGGAAGCAAAAAGACCCACAAGGTGATGGTCTGGCCAGATGGTCAATGGGAGGGCCAAGAAGGGTTAGGGCACTTTGGATTTTTCCTAAACTGGCTCTTAAGACAGCTTATCTCCCTCGGGGGCCTGCTCAGCGTGCTCTGAGGAGTCATTTGTGATGCCCCAACCGAAGGTCTTCCCAGTGGTTGGCCATGGAAATAGCGCAGCTCGGGACTCCGGGCGTCAGCAAAAATGTGTAGTTTCCAAATGCACTTGACATTTTTCAAGCACAACTCAACTGCTCTCAGAATTGGCCACTTGTGCCTCAGGAAGGAAGGCAAATGAGGGGCCCCCAAAGTGCTGTCCTTGGAGTTTGCTAACACTCGAGGGGAGAGAGAAAATCAGTCCTTGATGTTGTACAAAAACTAATACTTCTTTTGTTGTGCACACTTCTTTCCTCAGTAGCCGTGTGGGTTATCAAAGTTCAGCCCCAGCACCCAGCATCATGCCTGGCACAGGTTAGGGGCTCAAAGGCTGGCTGTCAGATTGAGTAGTGAGAATAAGGAACAGTGGTCTCTCTCTCTTCTCTCCGCTCTGCAGCCTCCGTCCCCGTGAATTCTCAGAATAAAGTGATCATCACTTCACTCTAAACTCTCAATCTTTTTAGTACAAGTCACCACTTCCCCTCTTGTGAAAACAAAATCATTTAATAAAAACTGTGTGAGAGAGAGGGCTTCCCTGGTGGCTCAGTGGTAAAGAATCTGTCCATAATGCAGGAGTCACAGGTGGTGTGGGTTCGATTTCTGAGTGGGGAAGATCCCCTGGAAGAGAGCATGGCAACCCATCCCAGTATTCTTGCCTGAAGAATTCCATGGACAGAGGAGCCTCGTGGGCTACAGTCCATGGGGTCACTAAGAGTCGGGCACAACTGAAGCGGCGCAGCACACAAGCACGCATGGGGGAGAGAGGAGGAGAGCAAAACCAACAGCATGCCCCTATGGGCTTTACAGGACTGCAAAGGCATGCCTCTGAGGCAGAATCTTGGCAAGCCAGGCTTTCGCTTCAAATTGCTTAGAAAATTAAGGACATACATTTTCTCTGATGAAACAACCATGGAAGATTTTAAAAGGCAGTTGAACAAACAAGACGCTCATGCTTCGCATCCATGCAAGAAGGACCCCATCAATTCAAAACATGGTGCATTTTTATTTTATTCTTGTGATATAGAAGGAGCTTGACTGATTTAGAGTGGAAGCTTTGAAAAGCAGTGGCTGGCTAAACTACTTGAGGCCCCAACAAAAGATTTCTCTTCTTTTTTTTTTTTTTTTCCTGAGTCAATGGCGAATAAACTCACTCATTAACCTCAAAACCTACCAAAGAAAAGAAACAAACAAATATTGAAAGGCCCTTAATGCCAAGTATCTTTTTTTCTTCCCCCAGCTTGCAACCAGTAGGATCCTTAGAAGCGGTCTCCATCTTTTTTGTTGGTTTAACTTTAATCCCAGGGGGAAATCCCAGTAGGGTTGCGAAAAAGAAATGTACTAGAGAAACAATTGTGTAGAGGTCAAGATTTTGTGTCTTTCTTCTTGCTTGCTCGCTCTCAGTCTGCATCCAGCTCTTCCATCACAGAGCACCATGGAACTGACCAGGATGATTCATGACTAACGGTGCAGCTGTGGTCTTTGCACATGAAGTCAGCCATAGCCACCATTCTCCTTGAAACTGAGTGAATGTCTTGAAAGCTCTCCAGGTAGCATGGTGTGCAGAAAAAAAAAAAAAGCAGCTCTGATTATCAGGGCAACCAGGTGTTGACTGTTGTTCTACTGAGAAAATTGACCTCTCCAGAAAATAAACTCGCAGGTATTCAGAGTAGCGGATGGGAATATTGATACACAGTCCATTAATCCCTAAAAGATTTTGAATATCATACAGGCAGTTGCTGAAATGTGATAAAACGCCAGAGAAAGGAGAGAGGCAGAAGTCCAGCAGGCGTGGGGGCGTGGTGATCAGTAAGGGAGACCAGGTGTGCCCTGGAAAACTCGAGATCCCCTCCCATCTCACTGGCGCTGGCCGTGCCCTTTGAAGCACCAGGTTTATTGTCTCAAAAGGAGTAAGTTTAATAAAGAGGCAGCCCATAAAGGGTACTGTAGCATGTAAAGTTACTGTAATTAGGTTTTCGGGAGATATCATAAAACAGTTAGCTGGAGAGAGGTTAAATAACCAGCACACTTTCTGCCATTGCTACTCTGCTCTCCAGCCTGAGAAGGAATGGTGGTGGAGAGGGACAGCTCAAAGGGTAGATGAGAAAGAGAGAGAGAGGAGAGAGAGAGGAGGAGGAGGAGGAGGGGGAGCAAAGAGGTAAAGAGGAGAGAGAAAAGGGTAGAGATAAAGAAGAAAAAGGAGGAGGAGAAAAAGGAGAGTGGGGAGAAGGAGAGAGACAGACGTAGGGCATGCACAGAAAGAGAAAACAAAAAGGGAAGCTTCCAGGATGAGACAGAGAAAAAAGATGTTGGATACTGTACTATTCAGCTCCCCCACTTTTTTGGGGCGGCACCACGTGCCTTACAGGATCTTCGTTCCCCAACCAGAGATCAAACCTGGGCACAGTGGTGAAAGCCCATGTCTTAACCATTGAATCGCCACAGAATCCCCATTCAGTCACTTTATAAATAGCAAAACCATCTTTTAAGAGTCCTGCATTTATTTTCCTGTTTGCAAACATAAGAGGCACACATTATAAAAGAAAAACCAAGTATGTAAGTTAGAGAAGCAGAAAGCAAGTCTCCCTTACACTGGAAGTGTATGTGTGCTCAGTCATGTCCAAGTCCTTGTGACCCTTGATTGTAGCCAGCCCAACTCCTCTGTCCATGGGATTTTCCAGACAAGAATACTGGAGTGGGTTGCCGGGCCCTCCTCCAGGGGATCTTCTCAACCCAGGGATGGAAATCACATCCCCTGTGTCTCCTGCATTGCAGGTAGACTCTTTACCGCTGAGTCATCAGGGAGAGGCTGGTAAACACTTGATGTTTAGAGTCAGACTTTTTCCCTACAGATAAATATTCTTTTGTTATTATTATTAATTCTTTCTGAAACCAACAGGATCATGCCAAGGAAGTGGTACTGAATCTGTAGATTCTGAACTTGGACAACCAGGGTTTGGATCCCGGCACTAGGCAAGTTACCCTCTCTAAGCTCCTGCGGTCTCACCTGTAAAGTGAGAGATGGCTGGTATAAATACCTATTTGTTAGAGGGATTGGTAAGTTTATTTATGTGAAAAGGCTTCCCAGGTGGCTAGTGGTAAAGAACCCTCCTGCCAATGCAGAAGCCATGGGTTCGATCCCTGGGGAGGGTAGATCCCCTGGAGGAGGAAATGGCAACCTACTCCAGTACTCTTGCTGGGAAAATCCCCATGGACATAGGAGCCTGGCAGGCCAGTTCAAGGGACTGCAAAGAGTCAGACAGGACTGGCCAACTCAGCACAACACAACAACGCTCATATGAAAGCCTTAACACTGAGACTGATGTTCAGTGAGTGATCAATCAGTTCAGTTCAGTCGCTCAGTCATGTCCGACTCTTTGTGACACCATGAACCTCAGCACATCAGGCCTCCCTGTCCATCACCAACTGACGGAGTCTACCCAAACCCATGTCCATTGAGTCGGTGATGCCATCCAACCATCTCATCCTCTGTCATCCCCTTCTCCTTCGGCCCTCAATCTTTCCCAGCATGAGGGTCTTTTCAAATGAGTCAGGTCTTCACATGAGGTGGCCAAAGGATTGGAGTTTCAGCTTCAACATCAGTCCTTCCAATGAACATCCAGGACTGATTTCCTTCAGGATGGACTGGTTGGACAGTCTAAGGGACTCTCAAGAGTCTTCTCCAACACCATAGTTCAAAAGCATCAATTCTTCAGTGCTCAGCTTTCTTTATAGTCCAACTCTCACATCCATACATGACTACTGGAAAAACCATAGCCTTGACTGGATGGACCTTTGTTGACAAAGTAATGTCTCTGCTTTTTAATATGATATCTAGGTTGGTCATGACTTTCCTTCCAAGGAGTGATCAATAAATGTAGCTATTAATCGCTTGAAGGCAGGAATCAAGTATATCTTACTTTTTACTAGATCTGCTTGACCCACACAGTGCCCAGCTCATTTAAAATATCTCTAGAACTAATGCATTGTCCTAATTAGCACAGTGACGAGAGGATTGTCGGCAACCCTACCCCTCAAAAATAGTTTTATTAGGAAGGGAAAGGATGGAGGATGTTACTGATACGCATCTCTTCTTACAGTTGGGAATTTATGCTTGGGTTGAGAAGTGAACTGTTGCTTTAAAAATAAAACTTGAAAAATGTTTTAAAAAATTGCTACTTCCCAAGTTTGAAGAAGCAGCCAATAACCCAATTAGTATAATGAAAAGCCCATTTCATATCATGATTCCCTAAGCTTAAACTCAAACCAATTTTGATTCAATGAGAAACAGGCTTTCAAGGTTTCTGATCTCTGAACCTTTCAGATCAGAGGGGACCGTCATTACATTTGCATATGCCACGAACAACAGGAAAATCCTCTATTTTGCCCTCTTCAAAATTTGCAGTCATACCAAAAATACTCACAGCTGGAATAATTAGCAACTCAATTTATTGCCTTCCGTTTTCTAAATAGAAGCTTGATATTTAAATAGCATCACACTGTGATATAACATAGCATTTTTTCATAGAAAAACTTCGTTTTTCTTTTCCCCGCATGAAATGATACAGTGTTTAGTGTGACAGGCAGCATCTTAGGAGGTCACTAAAGAAACCTGGTGTTTGTGAGCAAATCATTTCAGAATCTTTGGCATGAGATGACGACGAGTCTTTTTTCACGCCCCGCTCCCCCTCCCCCGAGTTGTTAACTTGACTTTTTTCAAGTTAATTGGTAAGAGTCATGATATAGTACAGGGAAAAAAACAAACACTTCTGACTTTGGCTTAAACTTGACCTTGAAACCACCTTACACGATAATATGGGAGTGTAGAGACAGCCATTTGAAATAGACTTGCGCCTGTGTTCACCGGCAGCCAGAGGTGGAAAAAGAGGGAATGCATGTCATCAGATACAATCAAGGAGCACAGGGACTTCCCCCATTGTGTTTACTGCCTGCACCATTCAGAGTCAAAGAATTTTCAAGCTGGAAGGAGCCTTAGGATATGTCCCTTTATCATATTCTGCTTCACGCTACTACTTTTGTCCTGTGTGTTTGCCTTGTCTCTTCTGTCAAATGACAAGCTTCTCCAAGGCAGGCTCTATGTCTTTTGCTTCCTAGTACTTTTCTCTGTTCATAGCAGGTGTTCACAAGTGTCTGCTGAAGGAACATACAAAGTATGGTTGAATGGAAAATGTACAGGCTTTGGAATGAGGCATGACTGCATTCAAATCTCAAATCCATTGGGAACTGTGTGATATTGGGAAAACCAATTAATTTCTCTGAGCCTTGGATGTCTCCTGTAAACGATGGGTAAATGATAACATCTACATTACAGAACTGTTGGAAGGGCTGAAAGAGATCATTTGTGAGCACAGAAGCTGGCCTTTAGGATGTATTTAATACATGGATGTACTGTGTATTTGGGAAATACAGTACATACATGTACTAAACATGTCCTGATTCTTCATTAAATGTTGGTTGTCCTGATTTACAGGATCAGTTCAGTTCAGTTCAGTCACTCAGTCTGATAAATCTCTGTATTTAGAGGGATACAATGGTAAATTAAGTCTAACCCTCATGTGGAATTTCTAATTGGAGAGGCAGGCCAAATGAAACTCAAATGCAGGTAAATCAGTCTGCTGTTGTTTTTCAGTTGCTAAGTCATGAACCCATGGGCTGCAGCCTACCAGGCTTCCCTATCCGTCACCATCTTCCAGAATTTGCTCAAACTCATGTCCACTGAGTTGATGCTGCCATTCAACTACCTCATCCTCTGCCATCCCCTTCTCCTCCTGTCCTCGAACTTTCCCAGCATCAGGGTCTTTTCCAATGAGTCAGCTCTTCGCATCAGGTGACCAAAGGATTGGAGCTATAGCATCATTTCTTCCAATGAATATTCAGGGTCGATTTCCTTTAGGATTGACTGGTTTGATCTCCTTGTAGTCCAAGGGACTCTCCAGAGTCTTCTCCAATACCACAGTTCAAAAGCATCAATTCTGCAGCATTCAGCCTTCCTTATGGCCCAATTCTCACATCTGTACATGACTACTGGAAAAACCACAGCTTTGACTGTACAGACCTTTGTAAACCAATAACTACATGATATAATTACAAACTGTGAAAACAACTAAGATAGAAAATGTGGGACTCCATGAGTATGGTCACTCTTCTTTGAGGAAACAATGAAAAAGAGGTGATTTGAGGAAAAAAGTGGGTAATCAAATCGTGAAAAGAGCGTCCCAAGCAGAGGAAATTTTCTCGTTGTTATTCTGAAGAGGCATCTAGCAGGTCTTGTGAGAGCCTTCTTATTTTCTTCATCTTTCAAGTTGGAATCCTCCTCAATTTTTCTGTCATCCTTGAGGTATGCTAGCCACAATTGCATCAATTATTTTCATTGAGCAAACACGATGGTTTTGAAAAATAGTGGGGTAATACATTTTTAAAGCTAATTTCTAGGATCCTACTTAGTGATTCTGTATATTTTGCAGCCTTCCCTTCCTCCCTTTCCACAGCAAACCCAAAGGATGTATATATTCAGGCATTACTTTACAGTAATCTCAGGGCCAGTTACTGGTTTGTCACCAAGAGCTCAGGAGAGATAACACTCCTTTAAGTCTGGAAGAATTTTTGGTAAATGTACTTGCTACTTATCTGTCACTTCTCTGCCCACCTATATACAGAGCAGTTTATCTTTACAGGTTTCGTATCTCTGCAAACATGGAGATTTCATGGTGCATTTTCTCTTCCAAATCACTTTGAAAAGAATATGATGAGAACGGATTTCATCTCTGAAAAATCCAATGTTTACCTTCCACCACCCAGAGAAGAATCCATTTATCTTTCTCTTCTTTCCCCCCACCTCTGTAATGAAGGAGTCTTGCCTCATACACCTTTTTTCTTTCCTTATCTTTGGTGCTTCAGTGATCTCAGGAAAACCTGAAGAGTTGCATTTACCAAGATGCAGCCTGGGGATCATATGGACCATCTTCCAGATATTAACATATTACACACGTGGATCCATATACCAGTATTAATCAAATCACATGTGCTGGTATTTTGTGCAGCGCCTTCAAAGTTCACCATTTCAAAGTATGTTTTGGAAGAAGACATTAATTTCCTAGCATCCTTCTTGGAAAAGACTGGTGCAAGAATCATGTTCTCCAGACTACTGTGTCTCTCCCTTGAGTAGATCTTTCAGACTGAGGGAGACACATCGATCCTCTAGCTGCTTTTCATTAATTAAATTTTTTTCTATTGAGGTGAAATTCACATAAAATTCATCATTTTAAGCTGTACAATTCTGTGGCACTTGGTACATTCACAAAGGCATAAACCACCACCTCTATTTTGTTCCAAAAATTTTCATCACCCCCAAAGAAAATGGTCCCCATTAAACTCTCATTCTCCCTTCTCCCACCCTCAGCTCTGGGTAACCACTGATCTGATTTCCATCTCCATGGATTTCCCTATTCCAGATATTTCACAGACTACATAAAATCATGCAATATGTGGCCTTTTGTGCTGGCTTTTCTCACCTGGCATAATGTTCTCAAAGTCATCTCTGTCACAGCATTTATCAGTACATCATTCCTTTTCTGTGGCTGAAAACTATTCCACTGTACTAATATATTATGGTCATCCCTGGGTATCCACCGGGGACTGGTTTCAGGACCCCGCTTGGATACCAAAATCCATGGATGTTTAAGTCCCTTAAATGAAATGGCAGAGTATTTGCATATAAGTACACACATCCTCCTTTAAATTGTCTCTAGATTACTTATATTACCTGCTGCTGCTGCTAAGTCACTTCAGTCGTGTCCGACTCTGTGTGACCCCATAGACGGCAGCCCACCAGGATCCCTCGTTCCTGGGATTCTTCAGGCAAGAACACTGGAGTGGGTTGCCATTTCCTTCTCCAGCGCATGAAAGTGAAAAGACTTATATTACCTAGTACAAAGTAAATACTATGTAAATCACTGTAATTTCAATATAAATGCTATATAAATAGTTGCCAGCACATAGTAAATTCAAATTTTGCTTTTCGGAATTTTCCTCCCCAATATTTCTGATCCCTGGTTCATTGACTCCACAGATGCAGAACCTATGGCTGTGGAGGGCTGACTATATGTGACACATGTTGTTCACTCAGTCATCCATTGATGGACATTTGGGTTGTCTCCAACTCCTGGCCACTGGGCACAGGGCTGATCTGGATATTTGCATACAAATACTTGTTTTCATTTTTTTTTTGGAGGCTATACCCAGGAGTGCAATTGTTGGGTCATATGGTTACTATGACCCATGACCTATAACCATGAATCCACCTGCAGTGTGGGAGACCTGGGTTCGATCCCTGGGTAGGGAAAAACCCCTGGAGGAGTGCATGGCAATTCACTCCAGTATTCTTGCCTGGAGAATTCCCATGGACAGAGGAGCCTGGTGGGCTATAGTCCATGGGGTCGCAAAGAGTCAGACATGACTGAGTGATTAAGCACAGTGGTCATTATGTTTAACTTTTTGAGAAACCTTTAGCTAGCTTCTAAATGCAGAGAATGATGGTCTACATTGAACTTCTCTGCAAGGTTACATTCTGGTTGGCTCTAAACCTTGTGTCAGGCTTCTTGCATCTAATCCATGTTGTGAACTTGTTTTTGAAACCTTGGACTAAATTACAAAAATAAGAAGCATCATCAAAGGGCCAGGGAGCTATATGTGAAAAAAGCATAATACAACTTCATATCTTAAAAAATGCTTTCACATGTGCAAGTCAACAGCTTATTTCAGGAAAGAGGTTATAGTGAAAGCCTGGTAAAGTTTATATGCTAGGAAAGCTATCTAATCCCCTGATAGTTTATTTTTAAAAAGGTTTCATTGCTAGCACATATTCTGAGCACCATATTATTAATAGTACTTACAAGGTCCAACTACTGTGGAAACTAATAAATGAGTGAATTTCAAAAGTTTTGGCTGAAAGAGATATTATCTTTTATTTTAGAGAGCAAATTACAAAGTCCTTCTATAGCAAGGATGTGAAGACATGCTAGGCTTCCTACTTCAGTCATGACATCAGATACGGACTGAAATATTAAGACTCAAACTGTGTTCTTGGGACCACCAACTGGATATGTGTATTACTAACTTCAGCTAAAGAAAGAATTCCATGATATTTGGGAAATATCGGAGTAAATAAAATTAAGTAGATCACTACATATTTTCACAAGCCTTTCACATCTTAAAGATCTCGGTACCTTCTGCAAAATATTTATCATTTTACTCACTGATCTGATCACAAAAATTTTAAGCCACCCACCTTCCCAGTCTTAAAACTGGTATCCCACTGGGTACATCTTTGAGAAATAAAGTTTTAATTCATTTCTATTTCTGAATGAGTACACTAACACCCAGAAAGAAATGAGAAATAAACAAACAAAAATGGTTATTTCCTAGATTTTTGTAGATTCTTAAGACCTAGTCTTGGGGTGGAGGGAGAGAGGGAGGGATAAAAGGAGGAAGGAAAGAGAGAAAGAAGAGAAGAAGGCAGGACTATCTTTATGTCATAAAAATTAAAAGGGACAGATTAAGTATGTTACAGGATTCCTTCAAGGCCTAGAAAAGAAACACTAAGTTTTTGCAGTCCATACAGCTGAGATTGCGTTGATGACTTAGTTGTTGTTGGTAATTCAGCTGTACCGACAGCCAGAGGAGAAAGAAAACTGCTACCCATTCTTGGGTCTTATACCTTTTTTTTTCCATATATCTACTGTATGTGGAGATTTCTGGCATTTATGTTTGGGGCTCTGTTCCCTTTTTAAAGCCTCAAATAAGAGTAGTTATCTTGAACACAATTTATTTTCTCATTTGAATTTACATCAGACCCTTTAGGGCATAAGCCCTAAAGAAGATCTATCAGTGTATATACCCACATTTTTTTTATGTGTGTAATATCCATAGGTACTTCTTCTTAGCACTCCTCAGGAAATGATACACGAGCCCTTCAGGGATATTAATTAAGCTTTGTAGCAACCCCTGTGACATGTCTGCCTGCCTACATATATCTGTTGGACACTCAGAAATTAATGCTTTGCGGAAGTGTGCCATTTAAGTGTGTTTGTAGGCCAGCCACATACCCACTGACAATGCATGAACAGATTCATACGTGTCAGTCATCAAAAAAGAAAAAAAAAAGCCATTTAAAAAGGCAACCATCTTTTAGCATCAACACGTAAATACCGCCATAGCAACTTTTTATCCTCTTGGGCAGATCCTGCTACATCCCTGTCACAAAACAGGTCCCGGGGAAGCAGACTCTGAAAGTCTGGCTTCCTTGAAAGGCTCCTGGTTTCTTAAATGCTGGGTTTCCCAGGGCCCCAGGCAAGGCTTTTTAAAAATGCAAGTGTCAAGGCAAACTGTCATGCGTGTTTGCCTTAAGTACCCGAAAAGCTTGTCATTGCCATCTTGGAAGCCTTGATGAAGATGCAGACGGACAGGCTGAGGCACGGGAAACTGAAAGCTGCCCGATGGGAAGGTGGCATGCGAGACGAAAAGGCAGGGGCCCGCCTTCAGGCATTTTCTTTGCGAGTGGTAGAATTAAAACAAAACCTCAAGGAGAGTCTGGGGAGGGGAGGGTGCCTTGCAGATGCTGCAGAGGCTTGGACTTGAACCGCGGTCCCGTCTGGCTCTGAGGTTTGGCTTGGTAAGAGGTGAAGGGGTTACAGGGCACAACAAAGCAGCGTCTGCCTTTCTGGGAGAGGACGCGGGGCGGATGGAGAGGTCAGGGGCCTGGACGGAGGAGGAAGGTCGGGGCGGGGTGAGGGCTGGGATGACACCTGCTCATCCTTGGGCGCTGGGCGGGCAGAGGTTACTGTGGGCAGCATGTGGGTTTCATTGCCTGGCTGCCCCTCCTGGAACCGGGTGCAGTTTGGGGCAAACGACCCGCTGTTGTTGAATCTCAGCTTCTTGAGATGGAAAATGGTGAAAATGACTGAAAACATCTCATAGAGATATGGTCTGGATTAAACGTGGGGTCTCAGCACATACCTGACGTTGAGTAGACCCTCAATCACTGCTCAGGCTAATAACCAATGACCCCAGTAGACGGCCTCCTTGAAGTAAGTGTTTCTTGCCTCTTAGTCCCCATTCCTTTCTTCCTTATGAGAGCCTTTGGTTAACAGCCGAGGGCCTGTTTTATTTATTTCATTTATTTGGCTGCATGGGGTCTTAGCTGCATCATGTGGGATCTCTTGCAGCTTCAGTAGTTGCTGTGTGGCTTTAGTGGCTTCGTAGCACGTGCGATCTTACTTCCCTGACCAGGGATTGAACCCGAGTCCCCTGCATTGCAAGGCAGATTCTTAACCACGGGACTACCAATGTGCTGTTAACTTTTAGTTCTTGCATTTCTGATGTGTTCATCAAAGTCTTTCCCCTTTCTCACCGCAAATGGGGTCATAACACAGCTTTGGATAAATCCCTCTGCAGGGTCCATATCCCACTCAGAATAAACCACAGCGGGCTTGACTGGGCCTGGAAGGTGCCCCTGCCATGGGCCCTGGGGCCTCTCCTGCACTGAGTCCCAGTGCAGTGGATCCTGAATACTCGTGCATTCTTCCATTCCTGGCCTAGTTTTATTCCTTGTCTCAGCTTAGAAGGCCCTTTTGCTGGGGTAACTCTCCTATTTCCATCAGAATGGGACTCAGACACCATTCCTACAGCCCAGACTCCTTGACCCATCATTCTATGTCCCCAGACAGTGCCCTGAACTTTCTTCCCTCTTACAACTGTTTATATTCATGTAAATTACTTACTTCACTTTCTTCTGTTGTTTACTGTTTCGTCACTAAATCGAACCTGAGTCTCCTGCATCTGCAGGCAGATTCTTTACTGCTGAGCCGCCAGGGAGGCCCTAGTTTTCTCCTGTGAAAGTGAAAGTGTTAGTCGCTCAGTCCTGTCCTACTCTTTGAGACCCCACGGACTGTAGACTGCCAGGCTCCACTGTCCACAGGATTCTCCAGGCAAGAATACTGGAGTGGGTTGCTATGCCCTCCTCCTGGGGATCTTTCTGACCCAGGGATCAAACCCCAGTCTACTGCATTGCAGGCAGATTCTTTTTATCTGAGCCACATTCTTTACCATTTGAGCCACCAGGAAAGCCAAAGAACAATCTGTTTCTGCCCAGTTTTTAATCAGGAACCTTTTGTGTGTGAGAGCAAACATGATAAACACTACACCATGGAAAGCTTTCTCCCACCAGACTGTAATTTCCAGGGGACAAGGGCCACACCCTCTTCCTCCTTTATCCTCAGAACCTTGCTTGGTGCTCAGCCCCTAACAGGACCTCCATAAATGTTGGATGAATTAAGTTGAAGTCTGATGAACACTTCAACACATTAAGTTGTAGTCTGATGAATATGTCATGTATAGATGTGAGAGTTGGACCATAAAGAAAGCTGAGCCCCGAAGAATTGATGCTTTTAAACTGTGATGTTGGAGAAGGTTCTTGAGAGTCCGTTGGACAGCAAGGAGATCAAACCAGTCAATCCTAAAGGAAATCAGTCCTGAATATTCATTGAAAGGACTGATGCTGAGGCTGAAACTCTAATACTTTGGCCACCTGATGCGAAGAACTGACTCATTACAAAAGACCCTGATGCTGGGAAAGATTGAAGGCAGAAGGAGAAGGGGATGACAGAGGATGAGATGGTTGGATGGCATCGCCGACTCAACGGACATGAGTTTGGGTAAACTCGGGGAGTTGGTGATGGACAGGGAGGCCTGGCGTGCTGCATTCCATGGGGTGGAAAAGAGATGGACAAGACTGAGAGACTGAATGACTGAACTGAACTGAACTGATGAACATGGCTAGTAATGGGATTACCAACAGGAGGTGGGAAATACAAAAGTCCTTATTTAGCATAAAACTGGAGTTTCAGATAAAGAAACTAGATAAGTTTGGCCAGAGGCCCTCATATTGACTGAGCCTTCACATACTTATTTCACAAAAGAGACTGTCTTCCATGTGGGATTTTCAAGCTCTTGATCATCACACTGTCCTGTAATAGAACAATGATACTGCTGTTCTCAGCATTTCTCTTGGGGACTCAGAAACTTGACTCAGTCATCTTAGACGTTCTGATAATATCCCCGTTAGGTAGAGAGAGGCAAGGTAGATGGGGAAAAGAGGCAAATTTAAACCTTGCCAAATTAGAAATGAGAAAACAAATGCAGCAAAGGTTAGACTAGGATCACATCGGCCAGGCTGCAGAAAGTCTGGGAATAAAGAGAAAGGGCCCTACAGCTAGAACCAAGGGCAGTGAGCAAATCCAATTTCCCCCACAGCCGTTCCTCTTTCTTGCTTTACCTGACATGTAAGAAGGGGAGTTGAGTTTCTGGAACATTTGAGTATTATATAGTACATTATTCCTTGAAAAAAGAAATTCAATTCTATGTCTAAAATCCAAGACTGTAAACTTCAGGACTCTTATTTTAAATACATAAAAGACATTCAGGCCAAGAAAGGAGGAATAAAAAGAGACTGTAACACTCGAGTTGAGACAGACATAATTTGGCACAATCTATCAAAATTCAAAATGTACATTATACACACTCTTTGATCTAGCAATTTCACTTCCAGGAATTTAACTTTGGAATATAATCATGGAAGTATGCAAAGAAAGATATATACATAAGACTCGTCATTACAGTTTTGTTTGTAACAGCAAAAACCTGAAAGCAATCTAAATGTCCATCAGGAAGAGATTGGTTAAATAAATTATGGCGTTACGGAATATTACACAGACTTTAAAAAAGAATGAGGTAGGTCTACATGAAATTACCTGGAATGGTTTCTACAATTTCTTATGAAGTTAAAAAAAAAAAAAAAAGACATCGCCAAATGGTAGGTATAACACAATCCCATTTATACTAAACTTAAAAAGAAATATGCTTAGACACCATAAATATTTTTAGAAGCCTAAAATAATAAACCTTCAAATGAGATTTTCTTGGAGATAGGAATGGAGGGGCAGGGAGTATACTTTGCATTTTTCACCTTTATAATCACTGAATATTTTTATCAAGAGAGTGAATACATTTTGTAATAAAACACCTGGAAATACTAAATCTATTGTAATCAGTTCAGTTCAGTTACTCAGTCATGTCTGACTCTGTGCATCCCCGTGGATTGCAGCACGCCTGGCTTCCCAACTCCCAGAGCTTACTTAAACTCATGTCCATTGTGTCGGTGATGCCATTCAATGATCTCATCCTTTGTCATCCCCTTCTCCTCCTGCCCTCAATCTTTCCCAGCATCAGAGTCTTTTCTAAAGAGTCAGTTCTTCACAGCAGGTGGCCAAAGTATTGGAGTTTCAGCATCAGTCCTTCCAATGAATATTTAGGACTGATCTCCTTTAGGATGGACTGGTTGGATCTCCTTGCAGTCCAAGGGACTTTCAAGAGTTTTCTCCAACAACACAGTTCAAAAGCACCGATTCTTGGCTCAGCTTTCTTTATGGTCCAGCTCTCACATCCACACATGACTACTGGAAAAACCATAGCTTTGACTAGATGGACCTTTGTAGGCAAAGTAATGTCTCTGCTTTTTAATATGCTGTCTAGGTTGGTCATAGCTTTTCTTCCAAGGAGCAAACATATTTTAATTTCATGGCTGCAGTCACCATCTGCAGTGAT
Organism: Cervus canadensis; assembly: GCF_019320065.1. Lineage (NCBI taxonomy): Eukaryota > Metazoa > Chordata > Mammalia > Artiodactyla > Cervidae > Cervus > Cervus canadensis. The sequence goes on from NC_057389.1 coordinate 29,854,500, forward strand.
TTTGGAGCCCAAAAAAATAAAGTCTGTCACTGTTTCCACTGTTTCCCCATCTATTTGCCATGAAGTGATGGGACCAGATGCCATGATCTTAGTTTTCTGAATGTTGAGTTTTAAGCCAGCTTTCTCATTCTCCTCTTTCACTTTCATCAAGAGGCTCTTTAGTTCTTCTTTGATTTCTGCCATAAAGGTGGTGTCATCTGCATATCTGAGGTTATTGATATTTCTCCTGGCAATCTTGATTCCAGCTTGTGCTTCCTCCAGCCTGGTGTTTCGCATGATGTACTCTGCATATAAGTTAACTAAGCAGGGTAACAATACACAGCCTTGACGTATTCCTTTCCCAATTAGGAACCAGTCCGTTGATCCAAGTCCAGTTCTAACTGCTGCTTCTTGACCTGCATATAGATTTCTCAGGAGGCAGGGAAGGTGGTCTGGTATTCCCATCTCTTTCAGAATTTTCCACAGTTTGTTGTGATCCACACAGTCAAAGGCTTTGGCATAGTCAATAAAGCAGAAGTAGATGGTTTTCTGGAACTCTCTTGCTTTTTCGATGATCCAGTGGATATTGGCAATTTTATCTCTGGTTCCTCTGTCTTTTCTAAATCCAGCTTGAACATCTGGAAGATCTTGGTTCACGTACTGTTGAAGCCTGGTTTGGAGAATTTTGAGCATTACTTTGCTAGTGTGTGAATACAATTGTGTGGTAGTTTGAATAGTCTTTGGCATTGCCTTTCTTTGGGATGGGAATGAAAACTTTTCCAGTCCTGTGGCCACTGCTGAGTTTTCCAAATTTGCTGGCGTATTGAGTGCAGCACTTTCACAGCATCATCTTTTAGGATTTGAAATAGCTCAGCTGGAATTCCATCACCTCCACTAGCTTTGTTCGTAGTGATGCTTCCTAAGGCCCACTTGACTTCAAACTCCAGGATATCTGGCTTTAAATGAGTGATCACACCATCGTGGTTATCTGGATCATGAAGATCTTTTTTTTATAGTTCTTCTGTGTATTCTTGCCACCTCTTCTTAATATCTTCTGCTTCTGTAGGTCCATACCATTTCTATCCTTTTTTGTGTCCATCTTTGCATGATATATTCCTTTGGTATCTCTAATGGTATCTCTAATTTTCTTGAAGAGATCTCTAGTCTTTCCCATTCTGTTGTTTTCCTCTATTTCTTTGCATTGATCACTGAGGAAGGCTTTCTTATCTCTCCTTGCTATTCTTTGGAACTTTGCATTCAGATGGGTATAGCTTTCCTTTTCTCCTTTGCCTTTTGCTTCTCTTCTTTTCTCAGCTATTTGTAAGGCCTCCTAGACAACCATTTTACCTGTTTGCATTTCTTTTTCTTGGGGATGATCTTGATCACTGCCTCCTGTCCAATGTCAGAAACCTCCATCCATAGTTCTTCGGGCACTCTGTCTATCAGATCTAATCCCTTCAATCTATTGTAATATGTGCTCTAATTCTTTGCCTAATTCTTGACTGTTCCTTTGCAGAAGGAAATGGAGATAAAGATTCTGCATGGGATGCTGCTGCTGCTGCTGCTAAGTTGCTTCAGTCGTGTCCGACTCTTAGCGACCCCATGGACTGCAGCCCACCAGGCCCCTCCACCCATGGGATTTTCCAGGCAAGAGTACTGGAGTGGGGTGCCATTGCCTTCTCCGCTGCATGGGATGAACAGGCAATAAAGTTGCCTGATCATCATGCAGGAAATGGAGGGAAGCTTCAGTTAGAGACCTGCCTGCAGCCCCACCTGGACAATCAGCTTGAGAAACTGAGTCATCTGACCTCACCCTCCTCATCTGTAAAACAGATATCAGCCTGCACAAGTGATCTGAACACGGCTTCCTGCCTCAAAATTCTGCCTTGGTTCTACTAAATGATTCCTCTTCTCTTAAGTGATCAGGTCAACCTAAATGCTGTTGACTTTGATTCCTCCTCCTGGTCTGCCTTCTGATGCAATGGTCAGAACCAAGGGACTGGTAATTCCATGGTGGTGCCGTGGTTAGGACCCTGCACTTCCCCAGCTGGGGGCCCAGGTTCAACCCCTAGTCTGGGAACTAAGATCCCTCAAGCCTTGCAGTGCAGCCAAAAAAGGAAAAAAAGGCATCAAGAGACCAACTTCTCAGAAGATGGCAGGTGTTTCTGTAGTCTCATCATCAGACCCCTTCCTTCCCACCTCACCTCCACCTCTCTCCTCCTCTCTCCTTGAAATAGCCCCTTCAACTCCAGCCCTGCAAAAAATTCTACACTTCTCCCTTTTCTAAAAACTGAAGGTGTGGTGAATTTGAAGATTCACGTTATAGGCAGGACAGGAGGAGGTCTCCATCCTAACACAGCTTTCGTATTTCCAGACAGGGCCCACGATGGTGAAAACTCGGAAAAGTCCCTCCAGACACATACTGAACGTGTCCTTTCTTAGCTGGTTCTCACATCCACCCCAGTGTCACACACACCATTCTGCTGAATTTCTAGGGGAGTTTAAATGTAGGTGTGCTACTTTTCCCCTACTGCTGAGCTTCTCTACAACATGCAACATCAGATTAAATCACACGAGTGTAAGTAGTAATGGGCATAATTATTGACATTAGGAGAAGCTGATTTTTAGGACAAAACTTTTTGTCTCATTAAATGTGGAACTATTCTGATGGTATCTATAAGGAGGTCCATTAGGGAGCAGACTGAGTCCTATCTAAAATGTTCACCACAAAAAGGATAAGCTGCATTTTTCTAACACTGAGAAGAGAAGCTTGGAGCATGGAATTAAACGTTTCCCATTCACTGTCTTATTAAAAAGCAAAACCAAGAACTTCACAGTGATAAAGGTAAAACTGCTTCTCCAGCCATTTTCAGGAGATGAGAAATGCACTGAGTTGTTTTGAGTTAACTTTCTCATCATGAGCCCTCGTAAAGAGCACTGGTTAGTAAGACAATAAATGAGCATGTTTTAATTAGAAAATGTGGAATCCAAGCACTTTTGCAGGAAAGAAGATGATAGCTGGAAAGAGACATCAGGGGACTAATAAAAGTTAAGATGCATTCAGTGGCCACAGTGAACTCCAAGGTAAAGTCGTGGGACGTTTGAGAAGTGAACCAGAGAGGGTGATGAATCAGAAGGGGATGGGAATTACTCAGTGGAACTTATTCTTTCTACTTCATAATGGAATCAGTTGTAAACCCCCTGCTGTGTCCAGGCAAGTGAGGTAACCGATACTCTTGAACCTCCCATACTCCCAACCCTGGCCAGGACTGTGTGCCCAGAGGAGAAAATAATGCATTTAGGCAGCAAGAAAAAGCAGCTAGGCTGGGACACAGCTAGCACTGAACTTGGCCTGGGTTTTCTTGTCTTTTTTTTCAGCCTGCCAGCTCTCTATCTTACCATCTAACACCGTCTAACACCATGGTGTTCGGTTATGGCCACACCCTTCTTTCTGGTATCTGGTCCTCACAGGCATATGATCCAGGCCTAATCAGACAATATGGTCCATGCTCCAGACCTCCAGACTGGGTCTGCTGTGGGCATGGGATTCTAGTTGAGTTCCTGGGAGTTTCCTTGAAATATGAAGAGGAAATCCTTTTTCTGCAGTTTCTAAGCTATGAGAACAGAGCCCACGGTTCCCACAGAGATCTCACAAAAGGACACCTGCTTAAGAATGACGTTAGGAAACAGAAAAACAGCTGAGAGACAGAGAGAGAGGCCTAGTGCCTGAGTTCAAGTCCACGAATCAAGTTCTGCCTGAGTTTTGATTCTGTCCCACACCCTGCATTACCCCTAGTTGTATCTTCCTGACAGGGCTCCCACCTGGATAACATAAAGTGTCTAAAACAGTGCTTGGCACAAGGCAGGCATTTAAGAGATGACAATGACTAAAGACCAAAGCAGAAACAGCGTTCAGTCCGTCCGCACAGTGTAAAGATTTTCAACATGGCCACCATCTCTCCTCGCATGGACTCAGAAGTTTAGAAGCTGGACAAGATGATCTCTGCCCTTCTCTGCCTTTGGACAAACGAAAGTCTTCAATATTTTATAGAAAATAAACACATGTTTAACTTTTAAAAAATGATTAAATATTACCAAACACTATTTCCAAATAGAAATCAAGTCACTTGCTAATATCTGCAGGGTTTGTGTGGAGCGCTCTTGTCAAACTCATTCACAGAACATCGTGGGCAAATTGTCAGGTCTTCAAGACACCTTGTCTCTGACAAAATCCCATTACTGTGCTCTTCAAACTGCCTTCATACTTTTGTTCCACCTTCCAGTAACTGATACTCTCCTTTTTCTAATTATTTCGATAAATTCAAAGCCATCCCCGGTGTCTCCCTTTCCAAGACATCACATGCAGTAAGTCCTCAGATCTGCGGAGGGTCTTAACACCGGACTAGAGAGATTTAACTCATTGGGTTTTGGCGAAAGAGAGAAGAGGTCACTCTGGGTCAGTGAAAATGCAAAAGCTGAGCTGCACCAGCTTCCGAGCCATGGGCTGAGTACCTCCTCTCAGATTGTTGGCAGCATTAGATATAAAGTGCATAATAAATGTAATGCAGTTGAATCATCCTGGAACCATCCCCCCACTCCTACCCCCGGTCTGTGGAAAAACTGTCTTCCACAAAATTGGTCCCTGGTGCCAAGAAGTTTGGGGACCATGGAACTAAGGTAACTAAGAAAGCACTAAAGCTGAACACAAAACACCCACACCGCAGGACCCCACTGTCAGAGGGTTTTTACATTTATTATCTCACTTTACTAAGCTGGCTTTCCCCAGGGTCCCACCAAATGCTTAAAAGTGCCTCATATCACCTTATGCTTTCTTATTCCCTGTTCCAAAGTGCAGTGGAGAGGGTCTGGGTTGATAAGAGATTTAAAAAGGCACAAAGACTAAGTTTCCCATTTAAAATTCTTATCTAAGCACATATCCATGCAAGAGGAAGAACATTTCCTACCTTCTTCCTAGAACCGGATTTTATATCCAGTCCTTCAAGTAATTGCAAAATAATAATAACAAGCTTTTAATTGTCATATCGTTGGTGTGCAACATCTTGACAGGAGGACTAATTGTTGAGCAGTGGACTTAGGGATGCTCCAACCCAGCTTATGCCTTTTTAACAAATTGAAATATAATTTTAGAACCATCTCACAAATAAAAAAAGGAAGTGCTACTCATTCTCTTTCGAAATATAAGGCAGGCATGCACAGCTAAAACACTGAGGACAGAAATTGGAAGCACTTGCTGATTTTTCAAACAATTACTCTGAGCAAGAAATGATTCTGTAAGGAATTAAAAACACATGATTTTGAGGCTGATTCTCTGTGGTTAATGTTGTCATAAAAATGGATTATTTGCATACAAGACTTAGGGAACATTCTGAAACTGGCGAGTTTTAGAGGGGAAAGAAAGATATCTTAGAAAAAGTGCTTCACGTTGTTTCAGCTCCCTTATCATCCAAAGGATGCAGTCCTAGCTGAACACACTGGCTGAGTGTCTCGTGATGGGCTGCGATTCCGGGGACATAAGATCCCCAATCACGAAGGCAGGCCAAACCGAGACTAATAAATCAAAGGGAGCTTCAGAAAGGGTGCAGAGCCTACCGCCCCTGCCTGGGAGAACCAGGAGTGCCTTATCTAGCTTCTGTGAAAAGAAAAAGATCATTGCCAGCCAGAATTAGAAAAGCCTCGCACTCCATCAAGTCTCTCCCATCTGAGCCAGATAAAATATCCTCTGGGGAGGCTTCAGGAAATGCCCCGAGGGAATGACAGTTGATATTAGCTGAATGGGTGAAAGAGCACAGACAGAGATGGAAATACTGGGCTTTTTTCAACTGTGAACCTAACCCAAGAGTCTTTGACATTTACACAGACTCAGGGCAGAGTCTTGCACTTCCAAGGCATGACCGCAAGGTGGCCTCAGTCTGTAATAGGGTCCCCGTAGTCCAGGCTGCGGAGGGACGGCTTTTAAAAAACACAAAACATCCTTCTACCCAGAGGCTTCCCTGTGGTAACTCATAAATAAGAAGTTCAAGTCCCCAGAGCTTTAATAAACTTAACAAGGTTTTAATTTTATAGCGGGAGACACATTTTAAAAGCTGAGCCCTCCTTGTAGACGTCTACCTTCAAGTATGTTTCCAAGTTTGCAAACCATGCCAAGAACAGACTAGAGTGGTCTTAAATAAGACACAATGCTTGTTTCTTTCTTAATGCACCTTGTAATTTGCACACGAGCCACAACACTTTATTTTCTTATTAATGGGTTTGAGTGTGTTTAACACCGCAAGCCATAAATAGCAGAGCAATGGATTAGACCAGGTTCTCTTTATTTTCCTGCCAATTGTCAGAAAGTGATGTGGGGTACGGGATACCCCTGCTTACTGGGTTTTCCCTACCACTCACCAACACCCCCCCAACTCTGCCTCCCGCCTCTAACCAAGAACCAACCCCCTGTCTCCATCTGCCAAGAAAAAAAAGAAAAAAGACACAGTCTGGTTTCTCATTGGAGAGTGTGCCTATTGAGCAGTTCAGTTATTGAGATTAATAAGCTGCCAGTTTCCAAGGAAGACTAAGAAAACTACAAAATTAAAGTGCACTGCAACGTGAAATGCTGCTGGTGGCCAGGCGGGATCATGGTGTCAAAAAGGCAAGGTAAAGCTATAAACTAAGGTTGAGTTTGAAAAGCTAACCTAAAGGTCTCATTAATTTCCATGTTGCTTCTGATGAGAATTTAGAGAGGGCATAATGTTTTGCAATATGGAGAAATCATGCTGCCTATTGATTTGAAAAGTGCTAGAATGCATTTGGTTCACACAGAATGAATTCTAGTTTTACACCTCACTCAAAAACGTTAAAAAAAAAAAATGGGGGGTGGGTGGGAAGCAAACAGGTTACCTTGGTTTAATATTCTCAAGATCAAGCTTGTCAGGATTCTGTCAGAAAATTAATCCTTAGGTAGAGAAATCAATCTGAGAACAAGTGGAGAAGAGTCTTTAGGTTCAGCATGGTGGGGATGTTTCCACAATCTCATTGCTTCTCCATGAAAATCTTATTTCCTAAAGGTCATTAGGCTTGATTCCCCAATATGCACTCCCCATAAAGCTTCCAGATGAGGCTAAGATTACTTGGTCTTGAAGATAAAAAGTAGGTTTTCTGAAATGCTGATACACAAATTCCTGGGATTCCTTCTGCCACTTGTCAAGCCCAACATGCTCCATTCTTGGTCAGAGCACTTCCTGGGTGCTCATCACAACTTGCTGAGTGTCCCTACACGAACGATGACCAAATGGCCATCCAGCATACTCAAGGCAGTGTGGCTTTCTCCAGCCAATCTGGCAAAGTCTTGTTTGGAAGACAAACCTCCTGCAAATCACAGAGCTAAAAAAAGTAGCAGTGCTTCCTATTTCTGCAGCTTCAATTGACTCTTGCATGTTATGGTGTGCAGAGCATTAAACCTCTGAACTCAGCTCACACGTAGCCCATGCTGTTGCTACTATGGACCTTCAAGCCTTCAGATATACCATTCTGGGTGGCTACCAGTCTTGCAGAGCTGAAGACAAGGGTCCCTTATATTTTGCCTGGCTTATGATTTTGTCAGTGACCAACTCTTGGTCCAGTCACAGACTGGGATTCATCCCTCAGATCATTTCTTCCCTCACATCACTTATAATGCCTTAACTTCATGATTTCCACCACCTGGGTAAATTTTAATTGGATAATAAGTATCATTTTGTTTTGTTTCGTTCTTCTAGTTTCAAAGACATTGTCATGTGATGGGAGTGTGGCACGTGAAGTCAGGTAGACCCAAGTTTCAATCCCAGTCCTGCCACCTACTTATTTGGAGATGTGCAGGTAATTTCATCTCCTCAAGTCTCAGTTTCAATTTATTTAAAATAGGGATAAGTAACATATACTCAGCAGAAGAGTTAAAGGCTTCAATGGGATCATGCCTGTAAAACTAAGTATTGAGCAAAAACTATTTGATAAAGTTATTCACAGAACTATACAATCATGTAGAATAACTAAGTTGAACAAAATTTCTGGAGAGTTTTTTTTTTTTTTTTTTTTAAGAGAAAAATCAACTGCTGAGAACTTTGGATACAGTGAAAGTGAAAAGTGAAAGTGAAAGTCGCTCAGTCGTGTCTGACTCTTTGTCAGACTATACATGGACTATACAGTCCACGGAATTCTCAAGGCCAGAATACTGGAGTGAGTAGCCTTTCCCTTCTCCAGGGGATCTTCCCAACCCAGGGATGGAACCCAGGTCTCCCGCATTGCAGGCAGATTCTTTACCAGCTGAGCCACAAGGGAAGCCCAAGAAAACGAGTTGGATACACTCACTATGCTATTATTTGTAAATGGATGTGCTTCTGTGTTACATATATTATTTTAAAATCAAAATAAGTCTGGCTAATAACAGCGACTCAATACTCTTGTTGCCTCAGAGATTTAAGAGGTGGAAAACTGAACTTGTTTTCTAAGTGACATTACTAGTCACTCAGCCTCTTAAGTCAAAAAACTGGGTATTGTGCTCACGCCTGCCTAACCTACATCCTGACATTCCGGCCATCATTAATTTTACTGATTCTACCTTTAGTACATTCCCCATAACTCTGAACGTTCACCTTCTGGTCAGATTGGTAGGAGAAAGGCAGACAGCTCTGATACTGCAGCTATGGGGACCCTAATGGAAACTCCACCATTTTTCATCTTAACCATGACAGTATTCCCCAAATTGCACCCTCAGTCTTGCTATACCTCTCCCCAACCCTCTACCTATTAACCATAAGGCAGCTACCATAATTAAAAGCAAAACAAAGCCATTTATGCATTATTTCAGCCTTCTGTTTAAAAAGCTTTAATGATTTTTCACTGTTTTGGGGGAGAGTCCAAAATCTTGAAAGCAGCCCCAAACCACGCACTGTCCCGCCCTTGCCTGCCTTTCTCGTTTGCTGTCTCTTCCTGGAATCGTAGCACCACTTCTCCCAGTGGATCATGGTTTTTGCCACCAAGAACATTCTTTAAGTCTAATTAACACCTACTCATCCTTAGGGCTCAGCTTATATGCCGATTTCTCCTGAGTCTGGCTTCTCTATACCTCACATGGCACTTAATACATTTGTCATTGTAGGGTCACAGGCCTAATCTTTTGCTCACATTCTGTCTACAGCCTAGAATGTACAAAAAGACAAGGACTTGCTTTTCTTCTTCTTCAATGCCTGGCACCTGGTTGGGTCTCATAGATGTTTCTCTAATGAGTAATGGATGACCATTTCAAAAAGTAACTTGCAAACTTGTTTGTGGCTTGAGGATCTTGATGGCTATTCTGGTATTTTGGGGCAAAAGCAAACTCAGAGAGAAGTTTTGTTCTGCTTAGGGATTTTCTTTAGTGACCTGCTACCAGAGATAGATTCCGAGAAAGAAGCTTGCTTCAGCAAAATGCATGATGGAAGGAAAGTTAGGTTCTGTCACTGAGTTACTTTTTACTACTTTAGATGAAGAGATGCTGACTTCAGAAACTCCCAAAGAAGCAGCTGGTCAGAAAGACTCTTGACCTTGTTGCTCTCAGGATAGGAAGGAGGAGATAGGTGGTATCAACCCAGAATTACCCATGGACCTTGTTCTAAGACCTTCTGCAAGTAGGCTGAGAGAAAGATGGAAAGGAGAGTGATTTTGTAGACCATCCAGGCTGTTTGCAAACAGTTCCTCTGCCCTATGTTTTGTTTCTCTTGGCTTATATTATGGTTTACACATGAACTGATTGTTTTGGGTAGTAGGCATTTATATGCATTTTTTATTTATATGGTTAACATTGATACAGAACTTTCCTTATAAGCTTTTTTTGTCTTGTGTTAAATTCCAAATTTGTACAGTACTGTGTTCTGGCTATGCCTCCTTAACCAGCACCTTGATTCTACTTGTTACAGAACAAAAAGTGGAAAAAGCACAGTCCAGGGAAGATCTAACGTGCCTCATTAAGACTGATGAGAACATTAACGAGCAATGCAGGGGGCAAGGGCTTGTTCCTTGCTGGTCTAAAAAAAACACCTTGGATTTGGCTTGGAGTCTCTGGGGTGGCAGAATGCCTATCCATCGCCTTCCAGAGTTATGAAATTCTTCCATCATGCCCAGAAGTCTAGATTAATGAGATCGGGGGTGATAAAGTTTTGTTTGTAAGTTTCCATTGCACTTTCACAGTTGATGACTACATCATAATCAGCCTCCAGAATGTCTTGCCTTCAGTGGTTCTCTCTCTCGGATGTGGTTAATCAATTCTTATTTGATATGAAAGACACAAATGGGAATCCTAGTATGATATCATTACCCTAACTTAAGAGCTTCCATTCCCTACATTTGCTCGTTGGGTAAGAAAATGACACCATTAAACTAACAATATTTCAGCATTTGAGTGAGTGAAATTGTTCAGTTCTACAGTTTCCAAGACTATACGGAAAAATCACTGAAGAATGGGAACAAATGATGCCACAATCTTTGATTTTTTTTCTCCACTGTCTATTAGGTAAAACTCTTATTTATCCTTCCAAACCCAGCTCAAACAGCCCCTCAGCTGGAAAACTTTTCCTGAACATCTGGAATAGCTAATTATGATGTCAACTGTTCAACCACTGTAACTTACAGACTTCCATTACTGTGAACTCTGCACGATCTTTCTGTTTATGTGCCTATCTCCTTTTTTAGGCTGTATGAGCTCTAAGGGAAGAATACGTGTTTTAATCATAATCTTTCCAGTACCTAACATAGCACTTAGTATTTTCAAGAGACTCAGTAAATATTTGCTAATAAGAGACTGAATAAATAATATCTAAAAGAGAAACATAAAGTTCAACAATTCAATACAAGACCAGTTGCACATCCAAATAATATGTATTCAGTTCTATGGATGGAATTTCAAATATCTGGGTTTGATTTTAGTAATGGCCCATCTCAAGGGACTTACATTCTCTAATTCTTGGCCCTTGAATGTACTGATCAGAGAACATCTGATACTGTTCTTGCCATCTCATAGGCTTCAAGGTTTTGGCCATTTTATTAACTCTTCAAGCTTGCTTCCTCTAAAAGCATTGAGAAACTCCAATCCTAGGAGAAATTCTAAGTATTCTAATAACCTGAAGAAGGACTTGACAGGTTGGGAGGCATGTTCTGGGAGAACTTCAGGAGAACAGGCAGGGGATATGCTTGGTTTGCTGGTCCTCTCCCCCAGATCTTTTCAAGGGAAATATTTATTGCCAATCACATCAGAATGTGATGGATGATAGGAGATACCCTCATGCAGTGTATGTGTTCTCATCACCAATGAGAGACTCTGTGAGGAGTGGACATTCTGATGGATCTTTCCCTGATGATGTGACAATCAAGGCAATAATTGTAGGTCTGTGATCAGATATCTCAACATCTTATTTTATGTGTAGAAATCACCAGAGTTCCATCCAATGTGACTCATAATTTACCATCTCACTGAAGCTTTAGACTGGACATTGAACAACAGACTGGTTCCAAATAGGAAAAGGAGTACGTCAAGGCTGTATATTGTCACCCTGCTTATTTAACTTATATGCAGAGTACATCATGAGAAATGCTGGGTTGGAGAAAACACAAGCTGGAATCAAGATTGCTGGGAGGAACATCAATAACCTCAGATATGCAGATAACACCACCCTATGGCAGAAAGTGAAGAAGAACTAAAGAGCCTCTTGATGAAAGTGAAAGAGGAGAGTGAAAAAGTTGGCTTAAGGCTCAACATTCGGAAAACTAAGATCATGGCATCCGGTCCCATCACTTCATGGCAATTAGATGGGGAAACAGTAGAAACAGTGGCAGACTTTATTTTTTTGGGCTCCAAGATCACTGTAGATGGTGATGGCAGCCATGAAATTAAAAGACTCCTTGGAAGGAAAGTTATGACCAAGCTAGACAGCATAATGAAAAGCAGAGACATTACTTTGTCAACAAAGGTCCGTCTAGTCAAGCCTATGGTTTTTCCAGTGGTCATGTATGGATGTGAGAGTTGGACTATAAAGAAAGCTGAGCACTGAAGAATTGATGCTTTTGAACTGTAGTGATGGAGGAGACTCTTGAGAGCCCCTTAGACTGCAAGGAGATCCAACTAGTCCATCCTAAAGGAGATCAGTCCTGGGTGTTCGTTGGTAGGACTGATATTGAAGCTGAAACTCCAATACTTTGGCCACCTCATGTGAAGACCTGACTCATTTGAAAAGACCCTCATGCTGGGAAAGATTGAGGGCAGGAGGAGAAGGGGATGGCAGAGGATGAGATGGTTAGATGGCATCACCGACTCGATGGATATGGGTTTGGGTGGACTCTCGGAGTTGGTGATGGACAGGGAGGCCCCGGCATGCTGCAGTTCATGGGGTCGCAAAGAATTGGACATGACTGAGTGACTGAACTGAACTGAACTGAAGCTTTAGAATGCTTGCAAGTTATTTTGACCCCCCAGTCTACACTCTGAATTTTTAAAATGGTGACAACAATGATTTCTTCCTACTTCACTGAAGTGCTTCCGGGTTTGATTGGGACAGTACATTTAGACCACTAACACTGGCATAGACAAAGTGCACAATGAAAACTGGTTGGTATTGGTGATGGTAGTGCTCTTTTTTCCTTTTTTCTTCTTTTTCCCAATATCTACTACATTTCTCCTACCCTTTCTCCTTCTCCTCCATCTTATCCACTGTGCATAGCCTCATGTCTCACAACTATTAATATTTTTCAAGTAATGGTCTGTTAACATGAAAATAGACTGACTAGTACCCAACAAACTCTACGGCAGTTCATAAATATAAGGGAAAAAAAGCAAATCTTATCCAGTCTTAAAGACCACCACCAACTATGAACATATCCTGAGTTAAGCCTGGTGGACCAGTTAGCTTTCAGCCTGGAACCCTTCCATAAAGCTACTTATTAGTGGATTATTATATCAATGCAAATGTTTAAACCTATCTATTATATATAATATATGCATATAGTTTCTATTGAGTTTACTTATTGTAAGCCTTAGAGATTAAGAATGCAGGCATGGTTACAAATCACCTACACTGGTTAGAAAATAAAATGCATTAAAGTTTGAAGTGACTATAGTGACAATGGTGTTCAACGTATTCGAGATCTTAATAACACAAAAATATTAGAGATAAGAAACAACATGGCTTGCATAATTATTTCCAGCTGCATGCAGAAAATTCACTGGCCATTACCAGAAAGATTACAGATCATTTTTGTCTTTTATTAAACCTAAGTTATTAAAGTTTAAAAACTATGTGAGAACTTTCTGAAGGTTCAATATGAATGAGCCCCATTCTCTGTTTAGTCTCCATGGTTCTTCTGGGCTAGGAGACAGTGACCACTGAAGCACACACACCGTGAAAGTGCCTGGGGATGGAAAAACAGGACCATTCCGATATCTGGTCAACTCACTGCCAAGTACATTGTAGCCTGCCACGCTGTGACCAGTGCCCCTTCCTTCAGGTCACTAAGGGTGATTTTGGAAGACCAGAAGCAAAGGTGAGAAAAGGACAGAAGCAAATGCAAAACAAAACAAAGCCAGGCCTGGAGATCACTTTCAAACTCTTCCCTTTCAACATAAATGCTGCCCCTTTTTCCTTGTTTGTTTTTTTCTACATTGTTGTTTGCCCCTCAGGCATCAAGCTGTTAAAGTGTGTACAGGAGGGATTAAAGAGAGACTGCATGTTGGATGAAATATAAATTAAAATTATACTTCTGTCAGTCTGGAATCGGGGATTGTTTCTCAAGGTCTCCCCAAACACTTAATTTCAAATGAGTCTTCATTTATTACTTCAGGAAAGGCTAAATGCATAATTTATCAGCAGCTTTCAGTCAATATACCCTTATAAGCATGTTTCCCATGAGCCTTTGTGTAAAAATATGTTATGCTAATTCTATTAGTTGGGTACACAGGAGCTATGGAAGAAAGTAAACACGCATTAAAAGGAGACACATGTGAACAAAAGAAATACCTATCAACCTGCTGTCCAGGGTGGAATTACCAAGGGAACAGCTGGCGTTGGCCAGCTTGTCCCACAGGGTAGGCGGGGTTTTCACCCCACTAGAGCTCTGCGCCCCCCGAGGCTCAGGGCGGGTGAGGCAGGAAGGAGGCGCGTGGGATCACGATGGGGACTCACCGGGTCTCCAGCGGCACGTTGCTATTCAGCACCCAGCTGTCCTGAAGCTGAACGGACTCGGGCGTGGTGGCCAGGTCATTGGGCGCGGGGGCCGGGGCGTGGATCTGACTCCGCCGGTTGGTCAGCGAGTTCCTGTTGAGGGAGTTGGCGGACGAGTGGTGATGGGACAGCGTGTGGTTGTGCGGGGGTGGCAGAGGGGGCCTCAGAGTCGACTGGCTGTGGTGGTTTGGAGGACCTGGAAAAAAAGGAGGAGAAATGGCCGTCAGGCGCTGCCGGACGCCGCCGCGCACACTCCACCTGGAACCAAAGCCTTGATACTGACAAGTGCTGAACATCGCCAACCGGAAACGCAGGTAAGACTACATCAAGCATCCCAGGGTCAGTTACTAATAAACAGTACGCCTTGATTTGCCTTTAGGTAGGCATCAAATGATGAATCAGAAGCTAGGTTAGCAAAACCAGGCTGGTGAGGGCTGACCAGTGGGAATTATTTGAAACATTAATTCCACAAGGAAAGTCATGTGACATTCAAGGTTGACCACTGTTGTAACAAGTTCCCAGCCCATTTCCTGGTAAGCCAGGATACTCCATACATTCTTTAAACAATGTCCAAAAAGAGGGGAGGGGTGGACTTCCCTGCTGGTCCATGCTGTAGGATGCATGGGTTCGATCCCTGGTCAGGGAACTCCTACATGTGGTGAAGTGTGGCCAAAATAAAGATGAAAAGAAATAACGGTATGGCATCTTTCTGAAGGTATAAGAATATGGCATACTGGAAGTCAGGGGGTAGCAAGTTTAAACACCTATCAGGGGCCAGGCAGGAAAGTGAAGTGGATTGGGGTGAACGGGAGCAGGTAGGGAACAGCCTTCACTCAGATCAAGGCTCACGTGGCTGTTTAGGGGTTAGAGATCAACGCAACTAATCTTCCAGTTTTTCTAGGAAAGCTGAAGATCTGGACTTTTAGAGTTTTTAAAAAAATATTGATGATGAAAATATATATGTGTGGGTTTTGGGTATGTGTATTTATATATATATACACACACACATATATATGTATACACACACATATATATATTTTTTATATACACACACACATTTATACATACATATGCCTACATATGACTTCCCTGGTGGCTCAGATGGTAAAGAATCTGCCTGCAATGTGGGAAACCCTGGTTCGATCCCTGGGTCAGGAAGATTCCCTGGAGAAGGGAATGGCAACCCACTCCAGTATTCTTGCTGGAGAATTTCATGGGCAGAGGAGCCTGGTGGACTACAGTCCATGGGGTCTCAAAGAGTCAGACACAACTGAGCAACTGACACTTTTACTTTCATGTTTATACACATTCACATGTATATATGTATACCTTTTTAAAAATGAGAGTCAACAAAATGCACCTATGAGCTCACTCAGATAGGGGCTTGATAACATCTGTCCTCTGAGACATGAACCCTGAGGACTTGGTCTCTGGAGAAGGTCAGGGTTGATGTTTTCAAACTGTGACCCTTACTCAAAATTGCATCCTAGTTTCTAATCTTGAAATCCTCCATCCTTGCAGGAAAAAACACACAAAAGACAACCACACCCCTCTACATATTCCCCTGTAAATATGACCAAGGATGACAATCCCATCCACGGTCTTCCTGGCAATCCATTCTCCATCTACAAAGTGAAATATTTTAAGCGTAATGAAAATGAAAGCAGTTCACTATGCAACGCAAGCCTATAATTTGGTTTTAATGGCTGCTGAAACATGACTTTTAATTTGTGTCCTTTGAGAAAGTTTATTTTTTGAAGCCTCCAGTCGGGCTTGGCAGCCCACCAGGTGACTGCCGAGCCTTGTCATTTTGGCCCCTGCCAACTTTGAAAATCCTCAGCCCCTGCTGTCCTGGCTCTAAGAAGTTGGCTCAAGTCATTTAAACAAGCAATTTGACACAAATTTCAACTACTTGTCTCCTTATGTGGCCAGGCTACATCTCCAAAAGGTGTAATCTACATTCCATGGCTCCTGGGAAGCTTGCAGAAACGTTCTGAGAGAAAGGCAACATGTCAAGAAGATACTAGGTTTGGGGAGCATCGTGACCATTGCAAACAGGAAAGAAAAATACAGAGGAAAGTGGTTCCTCGAAGGTTGTGTCTCTGGGCTGAAATTACTTGGGTGATTTTTTTGGGGGGGGGGTTGTGTATGGAAAAAGACTAAAACTAAAACCCAGTGGGAAATGCCACCATACAGTTGTATAGATTTTTAAATCATGTCCTCCAAATGAACCTGTTAATTCGTATTTTCCATTCTGCACCACTGACATTTTAAATATAACTTTGAGGGAGTTTCATTGCTGTAGCAGGCTATTATATTTTCTGGCATTGTTGTCTGTCTTGCAATGTATTATTATATAGTTATTTAGCATTTGTCTGTCTCGTATTAGTGGAAAGAGGGGAGAAGAGGGGGTGAAATGATGTAATAATGATCCTTCAGAGATGCTATCTAAGCCCCTCACACAAGGTTAATGAATTCTCATGCCTTTCTTTCTCCCCCTCTCAACTCCCATCCAAGTGGTGTCATTATTCTCCATTAGTTAGGTAATTATGAGCCTTGCCTCGGGAAGGCGAGATGAATCAGAGTACAAGCAAGAACCCCCCCTCCCCAGCCCCAAGCCCTAACTTTCCGTCTCCCTCGGCCCTCAGCCCCCACCCTCCAGCTACACCCTCCCGAAGTACAAAGAGGCTATGTGAGGGATTTCACTCACTAAGTGGGACACCAGGACCCTCCTGCTTCCTGTCCGTTCACCCCGAGCTGAGATTGCTCTGCCTGCTCCAGCCTGGGTGGTCCTTTCCCGTCCATCTGTGTTCCGTGTGGGTGGAATTCCTGTGGTTGTCTTCCAGCGGACACAGCTGGTAGGGGTGCCCAGGGGGGAACGGAAGCACCCACCTGGGTGTTGTGTGGCATGTTTCCAACAGACAGAGGGTGAGTTTTCCAGTTAATTGCAAGACATGTCAAATTCTCCATTTCTCCTTAAGAGAAGGCCTAGGGTTTCATGGTGGGCTGGGAGTGGGGGGTGGGGGGCGGGGGTTGAGGATTGGAGAAGGACCAACAGGAGAAGATAGACAAATACTCAACTCTCCACTCACCTGGCATGCCTATAAAGCCACAAGCTCTTTGCATATAAATCAAATGACCATTGCAACAACAGCACAGCGGTCCCCCATCCTCAGTATTGAAGGATGCTCTCCTTATACTGTTGCTCTTTCCCACTGTGACACTGGTCGTATTTGCTCATTTATCTATCTATTCAAAACTCAAACTTTTGAACTAGGTGCAGGAGCTAGAAGGAAAAGACAGTGACACCAAAGAGAGGCAAATGCTGTCACCGGGGATAAACATGATGGTGCAGGAGCATCCGCAGGGGGTTAGGAGATGATATCTAAAGAATCGGGTTCAAGGATCAAGTCTGCCCACTTTTGAGTTATGGGAACTTGGACCTCAGACATCATTTCTCTAAGTATCAACATCCTTATCTGTTAAATGATGAAAACAGCAGTAACTACCCATAAGGTTGCTGTGAAAGGTAGGGAGGAAGATGATTGTAAAGTGCTAAACATGCTACCTGATGGCTGGCAAGTTCCCCCCAAACTGCATGCTTGGTTCTCGGGAACAGAAGGATGGATAAAAGAGTAACTGCAGCTCTCAAGGAGCTCGGATTTAAGCAGAAAGAGTACGCGCAGAGTTCATCTCCCGAGGACAGGGGTCACAAACTGGCAGACCCTAAGCTGACTATTACCCAAAATTCAAGGTCAAGACTGTACATAGGGTTCCAGACTTCTGACTTCCCTTGAAAACAAATTGAAGATATCGAGTCTGTGTTCCCTCATGGCAACAACTGGATGGAGCCCAGCACCATTGGGTGGTCTTGTTTGCTTGCTTCTGTCATCAACCGGAACAACCCCTGTTACCTTCATCTGGTCAGATGTACGCATTTGTATCACTGGCTGGTAGACATTTACGCTTTTGGACGGCTGCCTGAACTCAGGGTTCCTTAGCGTTCTGTGTGGGTCCCGTATCTCTAATATAACAACACTTCTGCTCCAGTTAATGATCTCAAGCACTTTCTGTGTTTGTTTTTGTCGCAGTCATCCAATATGTTTGCTGGATGTAATGGTTTACTGTTTCAAAAAATGCACACAATGGCAAGCAGCATGCCTTACTGCTTTCTAGGAAGCTAAATGACATGAAAAAGTCATTCTCTAAGGCAAGTGTTGTCTTCAATCTGTGGTGAAACAAAGATGAATACCTCAGCTTGATGAAGGAAGCTTTCTTCATGTCCACTCCGAGTTCCACACATTTATTGGGCTTAATTCATGTGATCTTATTAATGGCTCTTCTATTACATAAATATGAAATCACACAGTAATATAATTGAGGCATGAATAACTATGTAGCATAAACACTTACATGGTATCAACCTAATAAGTGTGCTATTAGCAGCAAAAGGCAGCTGTCATTAAAATTACTGTGCTAACCTATTATACTGCACCTGATTTATCTCGAAGTCAGAAATCTGGAATTTGTTTTTAGGTGCTGTGTAGCTTTTAGTCCTAGGAAGGAGGAGTTATATATTGGTCCTATGTTAAAAGCTAGGGTGGGACAGATAGGAATCTGAGCAAAGATAAGTTAATTCATGGAGAAGGTGCTTTCTGTAGATTTAAAAATGAAGTGCTTGAATGAATGCTTAACTTGTACTGTTTGCTTATTTGGAATTGTTTGCTTGAACGGTCTATGCTTCTGAGGTTTTAGATGTGCTGTGGGACAGTTGCCAGCAATTCTGTTCCTGAAAGAGATGCTGTTCACATACTCTGTCCTTCCTAAATGCCAACTGGTTAACAGTGGAATCTTAAAAATAAAGCCATACGTCTTGATCAGGTCACAATATCAATTCCAACACAGTTGTCTGGGATCACAAAATTTTAGAGTATCAACTCTTTTTGTACAAAAATTTTTATGGAAGTATAGTTGAATTATAATATCACCTAAGTTTCAGGTATAAAGCACAGCAATTCAGTTATATATATAACTTTTCCCTTAAAAGCTATTATAGAATACTGAGTATGGTTCCCTGTGCTATATAGGATGTCTTTGGTGGATTTATGGTAATGTGTATATATTAATCCAAGTCTCCTCATTTATCCCTCCCCTACCCTTCTTCCCCTTCGGTAACCATAAGTTTGTTTTCTGTGTGTGTGAGTCTTTTTCTGTTTTGGAAATAAGTTTATTTGTGTCTTTTTTTTCCCCTTCAGATTCAACCTGTAAGCAATATAGTATAATATTTATCTTTCTCTGGTTCACTTTACCTAGTATGATAATCTCAAGGTCTATCCATGCAAATGGCATTATTTCATTACTTTTTATGACTGAGTAGTAGTCCATTGTATACACACACACACACACACATATTAATACATACTGGAGTTTCATCACCCAGAAACTCCAGTCTGTCAACATTATCCCCACTTCTAGCATATTCTAGCTATGCTAGCACAATTGCTGTCAAGAAGGAACTTGCTTCAAAGATGAGGTTCAGAAGGCAGAGAGTTTGTGGTTAATTCATTATCCACAAATAAATAAATTAGGAGGGATAAATTAGGAGGCTGAGATTAACATATACACCTTCACTCTATATATATAAAATAGATAATGAGTATCACTCATTCTTGGAGATGGCATGCCAATTGTTGATCTTTAAAAATTATATATACATGTGTGTGTATACACACACACACACACATATACACACATGCACATACACACATACACTGGAGTCAACTTTTGTGTTGACTAGATGAGTGGTGCTCAAATAGCATGTGGAAACCAGCAACGCCCACATTTTAAATAATGTATAAAGAAAGATTTTTCTTTGGAGCTAAGGAAGTAAATTCACAATAGCTGGCTATTGTTGCACTCTTCCTAAATAAACAGCTGGGGGAGGTATTCAGGCTGGGTCTACCTTTGCCAGGCAGGGTGTTGATGACAGTGGGAGAGCAGGGATGAACTCAGATAGCCTTGACTTGCCCACACCAATTATTCCTGGTGATTAAAAATGATGATGAAATATGTGAAAGAAAAAATAAAAGTAGAGGCCTGCCTAGTTGCCAACAATTCACTCATTCTTGGAGCTGGCATGCCAGTCGTTGGCCTTTAAAAATTTTAACCCTTCGGCCCCCAAGATAATGAATTAACCACAAACTCTGCCTTCTGAACCTCATCTTTGGAGCAAGTTCCACCTTGACAGCAATTTGAAGATGCTGGAAGTGGGGATAATGTTGAGAAAGACTCTGGAGTTTCTGGGTGATGAAAGCTGGCACGAGGACACCTGTTCAATTTTAACCCTGAATGGGAGCCAGAGGGAATCACAAGTGAGCATTTTCAAGCCTCGGGTTAGAACTAAGGACAGTGGAGGCTATTGCAGATGGCCAGGCTGGTGGTAAGCTGTGAACTGCTGTTTGGCCACTTATTAGCTATGTGACCACTGGAAAGCTACACATTTTTTTTCTGAGTTTGTTTCTTCATCTGTAAAATGGGTATAGTCATTTTATTTCTTTCACATGATGGCTAGGATAAGCAAATGAGAATATCTGCAAGGAGCCTAGCACAATTCTTGGCACTTTAGTAAGCTATCAATACATATCATTTTCTTTGCAATGAACAATACCAATAATAGTAATAACAGTGATAGCAACCATGGTTCTGGAGAAAGTGATGAGAACCTCTTAGGGCAATCCAGTTTTCCTAGCTCTTTTAGGTAGCAGCTTTCACAGTGAGATATCAATTGAACATGTGGAGGCAAAATTACCACCCTCAGATCCCCTCTGCCTTCAGATTCTGTCTGCAGAAGGGCACAGGGACCAAGTGATACAGCAGGGACATTAACACAGGCGGTTTCAGGAGTATGTCTCTAAAAGCCTGCAGAAGTGGAACCTGGGATTCAGAGCTCTCTCATTTCCATAAACAAAACAATGATCATGGCAACAAACCAATAATATTGACAACAGATGCTATGAATTAAGCTCTCTCTGTGTGTCTGATCCTGCACTAAGGGCCGCACTTCAGTTATTTCCGGGTATTCCCACGCCCTTCTATGGGATAGGTTCTCTTATCATCTCCATTTTACAGACCCAGAAAGTTAGGCTCAGAGAGGTTAAGCAGTGTGCTACTGGTCACACAGTTCCATAAGCAATAACACTGGTGTCTGATCCCAGAGTCTCTTCCCCACTTTGCCCCATGCAGAGGAGCGCAAGGTTCTAGAAAGCATGCTCCTGCGGAAGGAATGAGCATCCTGCCCCAGTTTGCTCACAACCTTGCAAATCCCCGCCTGTCTCATGGGTTCGATTCCCCAACAGGGAAAGTGTCAAACTACTTTGGGCTTCCCTGGGGGCTCAGATGGTAAAGAATCTGCCTGCAATGTGGGAGACCTGGGTTCCATCCCTGGGTTGGGAAGATCCCCTGAAGAAGGAAGTGGCAACTCACTTCAGTGTTCTTGCCTGGAGAATTTCATGGACAGAGGAGCCTGGCAAGCCATAGTCCATGGGGTCACAAGAGTCGGACACGACTGAGGGACTAACACATACACACACGCTGCAAATACAGAGGAAAACTGGCTTGCTGCATTCTTTTACACACTGCTTAACTCGCAGAACCAGATCTCGTGAGAAAATAGAGGGAATCTCCCCCTCACAGTACGACTTGAAACAAGAGAAATAGGCCAGAACAGCCAAACTGCAGAGCGGTCTCTTTTCTGTGCCTCTCCAAAGGGTCCTCCCCACGCTGCATCCCTGTCTCCCATAACCAGTGGCGGGAGGGATGAGCAGCAACTAGGTCTGCTGGAGGCAGAAACAAGGGCACACCGGCCCCGGCCTGTCCTGCTGGCTCTGATCAGCGGGCCTCTGTTAACAGCTCAGAGATGAGGGGGCGGAGGTTGATCCAGATTCAGCTTCCTCCTCCGTTTGGAGAGAGGCTTACTTACCTGCCTCTAAGTACTGGACCCTGTGGACATTCAGCGAGCTCCCTCCTTCCCTTAACATTCTCTACTGAATGATCTGTCTCCTAAAGAACAGACTCTTTATTTTTTATTATTGACCCACTGATGGTATTGCTGGCATATGGGATGGGTGACTTGTCTGTACTATTTCTTACATCTGACTGTGCTATTGTCAGGCTATTTCTCTGCATGTCAGAATAGAGGAGAAAAGAAAAATACAGGGTGAAGGAGAAGCCAAGTTACGGCCTCTTTCTCATCTCCCAGAGGGCCTCCCTGGCCAGTGCCTCTTGGTCTGCATTGCATGGTCCTGGAGCCAGGAGGCTGGCCTTCCTGGAAAGACCCCATTCAGCCTGACTGGAGCACCAGAGAAGCAAAGGACAGTACTCACTCATAAGGAGTGATTTGTAGTTTGCTTGCTTACACAAAATGCATGACCTCAGACAAAAAGCATTCTAGGCACCTTTACGATGATACTCACAAAGCAGACATGTTGTCAGATTTACCTACGTTCATAAACAGCTAGGGTTCAGAGGGACATCTTAGCTCATCTAAGGACAATCGTTTGCATTTAATAAGCCCCACCTGTGTGATAAGCACTCTATATATTTCATCTTATTTAAAACTTATAATACTCTACTCAATATTCTGTGATAACCCAGATGAGAAGAGAATCTGTAAAAGAGAGAAAATAAGTATGCATAACTGAATCACTTTGTTGTACACCTGAAACTCACCCAGCATTGCAAATCAACTCTACTCCAGTGAAATCAAAATAAAAAAAAATTGAAGAAAAATTTAGAACAATCTTCAGAATAGATATTGTTGTCCATTTCAAAGAGGAGGAAATGGAGGGCCAGGGAGGTTATGTGATACAGGCTTCCTTTTGTACATTTCATATTTAACCACACTATATCCGGGCCCCTTTCCAGTGCACCATTTCTTTCATCACCCTTGGCAAGAAGTTTTGTATTATTTTTGGACCCTCCTGTGTTCTGCACTAGACTGTGAGCTTCTCCAACACAAGGAGCCTATCTCTCTTGTTTTTATATCCCCAGCACAAGGCTACAGCACCTGGCATAGAAGTAGCACAGAATGAATGAATGAGCAAATGAACTGATGCCCCTGGAGGGTTCTGTTTGGCGAGCTTCAGCTCAGAGGAATCACAGTAGACTTCTGCCCCTGTTCTTTGAGCATTCCAGTTAACTCCCCTAGTTCTCATTGCCTCAGAGGGTCCTTTAACAGGGAGAGGGGCAGACACAGGGGAGAGGTGACTTCCATCCCCTCTATTTTTATTTGTTTGGTCCTGGCTCTGCCTGACCTCCTATTCTTTTAATTTTTATTAATAACAACTTTACCGAGCTATAATAAAATTCGGTCCTTAAAGTGCACAATTTAGTATTTTAAAAGCATATTCACCGAGATGTACAACCATCACTATTGTTTAATTTGAGGACATTTCTGTCAGCCCCACTCCCCACAAGGAAACCCCATACCCCCTAGCAGATGTTGTCCGATTCCTCCTGTTACTTTCTGTTTCCATGAATCTGCCTATTCTGGGCATTGTATATAAAGGGTGATCCCCTCTCTGGGATTTTATAATCACATTGTCTGCTGTGGAGTCCCCCTGGAACAAAGTTAGATCTCAGGTGGGGAGGGGAGCACTTCATACCACTTAGAAAACATCTTTCCCAGGCAACCTGAAGCCAGTCCTTCACAGGTGCTTTTGGGCTGCTGTTGATATTTTTCCGGTGGAGATTGTTAGGTGATGGCCATTTGAGAGCCAATTGTGTACTTGAGGGTCCAAGGGGGATCCTGGAATTTGTTGCAGTGCTTCAGGCATGGCTGTAATCACAACAGAGGGCCATTTCTGCTCAGTTAAAACCCAGCCGTGCACAGGCAGGAATTCTTGACGGGGGAGAAGGAAGAGAGAGGGAACTCTTGCATCGGGTGCCAAGCCAGCAACTACCCTTGGATTACGAGCTTCAAGTCGCTTGTTGGTTTGGGACCATCCTGCCGCAGGTGGGCAAGTTCTCACCTCTGGTGGGTCGGAAAGGGATTTTAATCTGAAGTGCCACATGATTTTTACCATACCCTTCCCTATATTCCTCCTTACTTTCTTATTTTTCTCACTCCTTGCTTTCTTAAATCATCAGGAAGGTATCACTTGAGATCAGTGTCAACTCCATTAGCTCTTTCCAAGTGACAAAGACAAAAAAAAAAAAAAGACCACTTGAAATATCTGAGAGAAATCCTTCTAAAGAGAAGATTTTATTGCAAAGTTACATCTGAGCAGTGCCTATCTGAGCATTTCAATAAATCTACATTACCCTAGGTATTTTGGCATCCTCTGGGAGAGGAAAGCCTATCAGTGAAAAGTAATGATTTTGGGTTTTTCAATTGCCCTAAGGATCTTGACAATGCTATTAAGACCCATGCTCTCCCAGTCGAGAAGTTTAGGAGTGAAATTATTAATACGCCCAGACGTTATGTTGATTGTTGCGCTGTAGCAGAAAATACTCTCTTATTTGAGCTGCATTATCACTTTCCCAAGCAGAGAATTGCATCAGAAATTTAAACTCCTCTCATTCCAGCTCATCGCATAGCTTTTCAAGGTCTTATTGTAAAATAGGCTGGGCATAATTTGGATATTTCCCTACCCATGAAAGATAATATGTTTTTCAAAGACTGGACTTTTTTCTTTTTTTTTTTGAAAAATAAAAATCACAGTGGAATTTTCTTCCATCAAGATGTCATTCTTTAGGTTTTAAACTAGGTTTTCCTTGGGGTGTATTTCATTCTTTTTTTTTTTTCTTTGAGATGGTCACAATTCTTTCCCCAGAACATAGGAAGGGAATCAAAACAAAGATAAAATCTGATTTTGATGTCAGATTGAGCCTCTGATTAACAGAATGATGGGAACATGCTCTGGTCTACACCATTCATTAATACCAAGAATGACTGAAGCACACCAGTTAAATGGCAACGACAGGATAAAGGTTCCTAGCACATTTTCACTTCAAAGCTCAGCAGAATTATTTACTCTCTGGGTGACCTTTTCCCCAAATCTCTCAGGGTATGAGCCTTATAAGGCAAGGGAACAAAAGTTTCTCCATACTATGTAAACAGAAGTCAGCTGAATGTCAGACCTTGAACTTGGTGCATCTGGCTTCCTGTCACGTGACAGTGGACACAATGGCATATATAGGGTATATTGCTGGGGATGTTTTCAGGTCTGCCTTCAAGATAAATACACACAGACACACACACAAGCACATAATTATGCGGGAGAAACAAATACCCGAGAGCTTTCTGAAGACGCATACCCCTCCCAGGATATAATGGTTCACGAGCATGAACATGTACCCCTCGGCCTGATGCAAGAGTCGCGGGATGCAAACAACTTTCAGAAAACACAGCGGCCGACAGGAGGCCAGCGTGCTCTGCAGATCTCAGTTTTGTTGGGGAGGAGGTGTCAGTGACATGAGAATCACCATCTCCCACTGTGCCCCCTTGGAAAACAGAATTTCCTCTTAGCCACAGTTCAGCATGCTGTTTCCAGGACTTTTCCACAGTCTTCTCAACACTGATTTCTTCAGTTTTCCCTGGGTGACTTCTGAGTTCAACAATCAGAGTTATGAAGGAGGTAACCTGTCCATGCCTCTGTTTCCCCATCCATAAAAGATAGTTAATAACCATTTCCATTTGGTAAAGAGAGTTAAATGAGATAGTATGCTTAAAGTGCAAAGAAAATGCATCATGAATAGGAAGTACTTAGGAAATGTCAGTATTTATTTATTTCTATCTTATCAGCTTAATTCTTTCTAGAGATGACGGGGAAAGGTGTGAAATCAGGATCCTGTGATCCTGAGATTATTTCAATGACTTGGAAAATTTCCTGTTGCCAGATATTGTTGAGGTAAATGGCACTGTTAAGAATATGGGACTCATCTAAAAATGATACAAATGAGCCTATTTAAAAAACAGAAATAGATTCACGGATATAGAAACAAATTTTTGTTACCACAGGGGAAAGAGGGGGAGGGATAAATTAGGAGTTTTGGATTAACAGATACATACTACTATACATAAAATAACAAGGACCCTTTGTAGAGCATAGGGAATTATATTCAATATCTTGTAATAAACTGTAATGGAAAAGTCAGAAAAAGAACTGATAATATGCACATATGTATACATATATCACAATATCTATGTGTGCATACTAAGTCACTTCAGTTATGTCCAACTCTGTGTGACCCTATGGACTGTAGCCTGCCAGGCTCCTCTGTCCATGCGATTCTCCAGGCAAAAATACTAAACTGAGTACCCACTCCCTCCTCCAGGGGACCTTCCCGACTCAGGGACTGAACCCACATCTCTTACGTGCCCTGTGTTGGCAGGCAGATTGTTTACCACTTGTGCCACCTGGGAAGACCGTATCTATATCTGTGTATATATATGTATAACTGAATTACTTTGCCATACAACTGAAACTAACACATAACAAATCAACTGTACTTAGATAGAAAAAAAGAACAAGGGTTTTTTTTCTACTCGTGAGTCATAGTAGCTCTTTTAGGTCTTAAAACACATTGAAATAATCAGTGCCCTTTATTTGCACCTTGTGTAATAAATGCATTGAAATAAAACCATCTGATGGTGGATAATCTGAAGGGCCTTATCAGTAGCTTTCCACTTTTTATAAATTCTCTTATTCTCTGTGAAAATCAGCATTAGAAAAGCTAAGCTTTTCCTGAATGTTGGTATTCCTGTTTGAGTATCAGCCCTCATTTTGCGTGAAAAACCAGTGGAAAAATCCAGACTTTTAAGTTTCTTTTGCTCAGGTTCACTGATGAGCCAAGCAGGTTGCTCTATCACTGCTAATTCACCAGTGAACCCACTGAGGCCCTGAGTTATTCATCACGTTTACATGGTGTAAGTCATGAATTAGCCATTTGTTTCTCAGGGCTTCTCAGGTTACTGAAACTTTCTGGTATTTGTCATCTCAAATGGGATCATTCTTAATCCCATAACATAGAGAATGAGTCATCTCTCTCATGAAATAATCAGATTTGGTGGAGCAAATAATTTCCATTTCTAACACTGCTTATCTGACACTTTAATAGTGTGGCCTGGGAAGGCTTCTCAGTAGGATGATATTTGAGCAGAGACCTGAAGGAAAGAGGGAGAGAGCCATTCCAATATCTGGGGGAACAAACATACCAGGCAGAGAAAAAAGCAAGAACAAAGACATTTTAAAATCTGTGGCGTGTGTAGGGATCGGCCAGATTATCAGCCTAGGTTGGTCTCTTGCATTCAACTTCAAGCCTGGTTCTCAGAGAAAACATTTAAGTAAAAGAGAAAGGCTCTGATCTTCTCTGGCCTCCGCCTGATTTGGGGCTGAGCCAACGGGCTTCAACTCTAGGTCCCTTGCACTCACCACACCCTTGATCGCGGATATAGACAGTTGAATGGCCGCCTCCTTTAGTGTGTGCAGGTCTTGGCTACATGTCTTCTTTCAGGACATGCTTTCCCAAGACAACCTCAGCACTCTTATCTTCCTTACACTGCTTTCTTTTTGTCTAAAGCACTTATCACATTTAAAAAAATTGTCTTTTAGAAAGTAAGCTCCTAGAAGGCAAGGAGGCTGTTTTATTCCCTGCTGAATTTCTGCCTCCTGGAACATTTAGTAGATACAACAAAGGGTTGCTGAGAGAGTGAATGAATGAATGACACTTTGAGAAGTAAGGTAAGAACAAAGGAGTCAAAAGGAGAGTCCAAATTCTAAGAGATTTGGAAGTTTTTCAAAGGGGCTGTTGCTTGATATCCTTCGAGACAAATCGTAGAGCTTCAGCTTGACCGAAGTTCAGGAAAAAAACGATGGCGGGCTTCCTTACCAAAACACAGCTCAATCTCACGCAAACTGCAGCAATTTTTTCTCTTCTGCAGCAACCCAAACATGACAACAAATGCCTTACAAGCTGAAATCCCCACGGAACTCATGATGGCAGAGGCCTCTGACACACCCCAAGTGGGAATAGACGCACTTCACTTCCAAACTCGGCTAACAGGATCTCTGGTGGCTGTCTAGGCCACTGGAAAATGTTCACTTCTCCATCATGAACCTATTGTATTAAAGAACCTCTGCTGGAGGCCACTGACTCATCTGAATAGGGTAAATCCTGATTTATCTCTGTGGCTCAAGACACAAAAAGCAAATGAATGTGGCAAAGGAAAGGAGGCTGCTGCAGGGGTTTGCAAATCAAAACCAAGGTAGATGGATTTCCTCCTCCTGCAGGAAGGCTTTTTGGGTTGGATCAGAAGAAATCCAAAGGCTTCCTTACTGTATGGTTACAAGTGTAAAATATTTTATGGTTGTTCTGTTCTAGGACTACGATTGGAGTAGTAATATATCATGTGCCACTGGCATGTTCTACATTAAACAATTCCCCGTGGCCATATTTAGCCTATCAGATCTTTACAAACATCTCTAACTTATCACCAATGACTGGTTTTGTGGAAGACAATTTTTCCACAGACCAAGGGTGGAGACTGGGAGTGGAGAGATGGTTCACGCAGTAATGTGGGTGATGGGGAGCAGTAGATGAAGCTTGCTTGCTTGCCCACTGTTCACCTCCTGCTGTATGGCCCCATTCCTAACAGGGGGTTGGGGACCCCTGTTAGACATGGCACATAATAGGAAAAAGCTTTCATTCTATGGCTTTCTCTTTGTACAGAGCCTAGCAAAGTTATATGCTAGTTGGGTATTTATCAAAGCCTTTCATATTCTCTTCCATTTGCCTTCTCTCCCATTAATGCCTTGCCCAGTGACCCAAGAGCTAAGCTCACTTATGACAAACCATTTTCAACCACTTGTTTGTTCCTTCACTCATGTTTTTATTTATTCCCATGCACACTCACTTAGCAATTAATTATTGAGCTTCTACCCTGGGTCCCATGAATTTTTGAGGTTATAGAATCTCTGACCTCTAGGAAGGTCAGGAAAGACAGTCATAATCTATACTCACCTTTTCACTGAACCACAAAGATCCCACCTTCACTCTTTTTTTCCCCTCATGATTGTTAACAATCAGAACGTTTCATTTTTCATATAGGTTTTTATTCATGTTGCAGTTCACACAAAAACATTTTCTAAGGACCATTATGACATATTGCTCTGAAAAATTTTCCTATATGTATATCATTAAACTAAACAAGAATCCTTACCTACTCCTCCCACCCTAATCTTATCTCCAGAAACTCACTCACTATTCTGTTGGGTCTGTATACCCACATGTCTCAGTGTACAATGATTTTTCTTTTTTTTGCCAGCATACCATTTAAAGGATGATCTGTGATACACTGAGAAAGTCACAAGAAAGTTAATTATTACCTGTGGAGAGAAACTATAACATTTTGATTCATTTGTGTTTTCAACTGAATGTGGTATTTATCGGCTGTCTTTTATGTTTAATACTAGATAACAGAGTGTGGTGAATTGGAGTCCTCAATTATGCACATGGAATATACGTGCTATACTGCCTTCTTAGTGGGACTCAGACTTGGCATTCCTGCTCTGGATTCTCAGCCACATGTGCAGGAGACACACAGCCTCCGGGGCACTTTATGCACACGTGAGGTGCTGTGAAATGCCTGGTGTCATGCAGTGAAAATGGAAGTGGACCACAGAGAGGTTTTACTGCTCAGGTTTACTCCGATGAGCCAAGCTGCATCTGTCTGCACCTCTACAAGCACCCTAAGCTCATGGCACTCATTCTGTGAAAAACACAGAGACATATATCATTGATATATTTTCCTAATTAAAACACATGTAATCTGAACCAAAGAAGGAACCATAAATAGAATTGAGAAAAGTAGGCAAGCATGTTTTATGCTTCTTCTTCTTCAAAAAAAGTTAACATTAAAAAGACAGAAAGTTAGGGATCTCCCTGGTGGTCCAGTGGCTAAGACTTCACATTCCCAATGCAGGGGGCCCGGGTTCAATCCCTGGTCAGGGAACTAGATCCCACATGCCACAACTAAAGATCCCGCATGCCGAATGAAAACTGAAGATCCTGAGTGCCACAACTAAGACCTGGCACTGCCAAATAAAGATTTTTTTTTAAAGACAGAGAATTTAAGGACTCTTTCATTAGTACTAAAATATATGAAATTACGAAATTAGAAGCAGCTCATGACAAAAGAGAGCATTATGTGAGAACATACTTTTGACAGACATGAAAGCTGATCAAAATACCATGATGGGAACTCTCATACATTGCTGGTGGGGGTGCAAAATGGTATAGTCACCCTGGAAAACAGTTTCCCAGTTTCCCACGATGCTACACTTACCACACCAGCTAATAATCCCCATCCGAGGTGTTCACCTTAGAGAAATGAAAATGTATGTCCATCCCCAATCCACACAAGAACTGATGAACCTGGAGGAGAACAGACTTGTGGACTCAGCTGGGGAAGGTGAGGGGGGCACGAATTGAGAAAGCAGCTATGCATACACACTATGATGTGTAAAACAGAGAGTTAGTGGGGAGCTGCTAAATAATGCAGGGAGCCCAACCTGGCACCCTGTGATGACCTAGAGGGGTGGGATGAGGGGAAGGGAGGCAGATTCAGGAGGGAGGGGAGATAAATATATATATATATATATAAAATTATAACTGATTCACATTATTGTATGGCAGAAACCAACACAACATTGTAAAGCAATTTTCCGCCAGTTAAAAAATAAAATAGAAAAAATACAAAAATAAAATCCACACACCAAAGAGTTATATAGCAGTCTATCCACAATCAACAAAAGAGGCAACAACTCAGAGGTCCTACCACCAGCACGCAGATAAACAAGGTGGGCCACAACAGACTCGTATGCAGCAATGGAAGGGATTACCTATGGATATAGCAAGCGGGATCCACCTCTAAGGCACACGCTGAAAGAAAGAAGTCTGTTTCAGAAGGTTATATGCTGTATGATGTCGCTCACAGGACATCCTCAAAAAAACCCCAAAACTTTAGTGACTGAGAACAGATCCGTGACTGCCAGGGGTTGGGAAGGAGAGGAGATGTAACTACTGGGTTGGCCAAAAATTTCATCTGGGTTTTCAATGTTACAGAAACCCTGGACAAATGAATTTTTGGTCAATCTAATTCAAAAAGAGGGCACAAGGGAGGTTTCTGAGGTGATGGAGCTGTTCTGTGTCATGAGAATGATTGTGTCAAACAAATCTACTATGCATGTAGTTAAAATTCATAGAACCCTACACCGTAAAGTAGGTATTGTATGTCAATTTTTCAAAATATAATATTGATAAAATTAAAACACATGGATGGATGTGGAGAGCAGGACAGAATTATGTCGATGGGGAAACACTTGCATCAGATCAGGAGCCATTCCAGGTAGAGAAGCTGAGGCTCTTCTCTGAAAAACAAGGGAGCAAATTAACCCCCAAACCTGGAACATCTGCTTTCAATATATACACTAGCACATCCTTAAAAACAAAAAGCACACCAGAAACAACTCAAAACAGAGCCAACATCTGTGCAAAAGTCCTACTGGTGTGATGTTAATAGTTTTTATATTTGAATTCATTAGAATTTTGCTTGCTGAAGCTTGTGTGTCTCTTGCAAGCTGTTTAAGAAACTCTGCTGCGTAAAATGAAGAAAGGGTGGCTTTGCTGCACGGCATGTCAGCTCTCTCCTGACACTCAGCACAATCCATAACCTTGTAGCAACATTAACAGTACTGTATTATTCATCACAATAAGATTATTAGTTGATGGGAAACAAATTACAGAGCTTCACAACCCGCTATACTTCCTGACTGCACACAAGGCAATTTTTCATGAATGGAAATTGCTACCCAGGAAGAGAAACTTCTGTTTGTCTTGAGAAATTTCCCATAAGTAGAAGGGGTTGATTCTGGGAGTATAAGAAAATTACAGCATAATAAAAGAAAAACTTGTAAAAGTATTTAGAAGGAACCCCTAAGGGGACTCACAGCTCAGCTACACTGCTGGGGCTCAACAGAATGTAAGCTGAGAGAAGTGGAGAAAACCATTCCTGCCTTGTCTAAAGTGATGGCATAGTTCTGCACGATGCCATGGATATGTTGGAAAAACACCTTCAGGAATGGAGGGGATGTGAGCAGTGGATCCAGGTTTGGCAGTTCAGGGGGCCACCTACACTGACTTGGCTTGCGCTCGTCCCCGGGCCATCCGTGCCAGCAGCTGGTCAATGCCTTCTCATCTTGTGCATTTCACATCCCCCTGATAGCCCTTCCTGACCTCATTCTTCCCCGGCAGGTGGAACGGACTCTTCTTTCATCAGCTCCAGGTAACACATACAGATGCTACTTTCCTGTGGGCTGTTCCTTACTGTCCTTGTCCCCTAACGGGAGGGACCGAGTCCCAGGTCCAAGGTTTGTTACTTACTGGGGGGTGGGGGGTGGGGAGTGGGGGGAGAGCAATGACACCTTGCTGGGAAATGGATACATAAAAAGGGATATCAAGGTTGCCAACAGCAACGGCTTAACCTGGTGAAACAGGTGTGGCGTAATTAGCATAGTGTCTGTGCAGCTCTAGCACCTGTGACCCACATCAGTCCTGTCCTTCAGAGCCCAGGAGGTCCCCGACTGATGGGGCTGGGCTCCGAGCAGAAAGGAGGGGGGCGTATAGGAAAATGACATTGCCTGCACTCACAGCAGGGATTGCGGCTTACACGGGCTGGTCCCAGGAAGGGGACGAGAATTCTAACCAGTGTACCATAGGTACTGACAATAACAGGACGCCCCATTGTGCGAAACGCCCTTCTCTGCTCCTCTGTCTCCAGCTCAGCTGCGAGAACGGTTCGCGTCTTATTTCCCCTTCCCTTCCCGGGCACGCTTTTTTCCCTGTCTCTGCCCCTGTCCCTTAGGTGTTCCGATGTTTCCCACGCACACTCATGAGGACACAGCAAAAATGCCATCTATTGTTTTGATATTTCCCGCCCTCTTCTCTGCTTCGAGCCTCCAGGAAAAGTCAACAGGAAACCGTCCTTCTGCCTACCTGGATGAAACAAGGGCAGGGCTGCCTGTACAACCGTCCACTGACCGCAGAGGCGAGGACACAGATGCCAGGCCGTGGAAAGTCGGTGCTGCGCGGGCTGGACCCGAGATGCCCACTCAGGAAGATGGTCTGCACGAGGAGAGCCTTGCAGGAGGCAGGGTGGTGCAGCGGCGTGGGCAGTCCTGAGTCAGGAAGGCGGGAGCTATCTTTGACTTTCCTCCCGGGGATCACGCTGCCAGTCTGGTTAATACCCAAAGGCTCTCGACGTTTCTCATTGCTCCAGCCAAACTCCCTTGTCCCAATTTCTCCCTCTGAAGCAGCCCTTTCTCTGTGTTACATCAGTGACTAGACTTGTCATCAGCGCTTATTATTCCAGAAGGAAGCAAGCCTTTTCAGGTCCTTGCTTTTAAAGGTCACCCCCAGCGTGGTGTGTCAGTAGCCCCACTGGGCTACATTTGGGGAATACAGTGAAGCATGTGGTTTGAAGCCAGAACACTTTGAAAGAAAATTGCAGGGGGAAAAATTGTGAATCTTGTCCCCTTCTTCTAGGAGGGGCTCCTGTGGTCTGAGTGACGTACATGTGTGTGTGCTCAAGTGGTGTCCGACCCTTTGCGACCCCATGGACTATAGCCCGCCAGGCTCCGCTGTCCATGGGAGTCTCTAGGCAAGAATACCGGAGTGGGTTGCCATTTCCTTCTCCAGGGGATCTTCCCGACATAGGGGTTGAACCCAAGTCTTCGTATTGTCAGGAGAATTCTTTAGCACTGAGCCACCTGAGTGAAGTGAAATTCTATTGTTCCACTCCATTCCACACTCCCCTTTCTGCCTTTGGCAAGGAACAAAAAACTAAGGTGATAGGGTGCTGGAAATTCAAAACATTCAGGAGTTTAGAGTAGAATCTGATGTGAAAATGTGTGTGTGGATTTTATTGTTCAAGAAAACAGACTTTCTCAACCTAAGAAAGTATTCCAGGGGTAAATAGAGTTCTGAGGTAATTAGTCCCAGTTTAGCTTGATTTCTAGACTTCACATGATCATTCTAGATCGAGTAGCACCTTCCATAAGGTACCTTCTCAGTTGCTTTCAATTTTCATATTTATACTTTTATGTCGGCTCCTTGAATACTCTGTCACATTCATTTTTCACACTTTATCATAATGCTGATAATAATTATAGTCCTAATAGCTAACTATTTTGAGCCCCCACTTTATGTCAGCTTCTGTTTCAAGAATTTTATTTACTTAACACAGAATGTGAAGTAATGATAAGATATTTACTTACTTAACACAGAATAATGAGATTCTCTAAGTAAGTGACCTTAAGAGATCGCCCATTATAGAGACCAGGAGACTGAGGCTTAGAGAAAGTAACTGCGTCAGGCTGCATAACTGGAAAGGAAGAACCAGCCCAGTCCATCTGCCTCTCCACCCCCTGCTCTTCATGCTAGGTGGTCCTGGGTCACAAATGTGCCTTTCATCACACATTACTCAAAAATGAGAGGGTCCAATGAGGGAACTTTCCAGATAATCAAAACTGTCTGCAAGTGCTTGGATATATTTTTATTTTAACCGTGTTGTGCAGACATCATAATTTGAAATTGGAAGCTAAATTTGGCTGTATTTTTAAAGGGAGCCTAATGAGCATAATTCAACATTTAATTGATGACTGAAAACCTATTAAGAGCACACATAATTGTACTAGGCAGTCAGCTAGCTCTGTATCTCCTTCTGATTTACTCTGTCTCCTTCTTGGAGGTCAGGCTGTCTGGTGTCAATCTTGGGGCTGCCTCTAGGCCAACTGCTTTGCCCAGGCACCATCACACACCCCTCTCCCTTCCTGTTGTCCATCTTTTAAGCTATTTTTTTTTAATTATTAAAATTAAAAAAAAAAACCCTGCATGCTAAGGAAGAGCAAACAGGACCCCAGATGATAGGCCTAATGAAGCACAGAGCAAAGGCTTTCTTAAAGCTATTGTGGGAACTTAAGAGGGCATTGAAAAAACTTATTTCTCAACTTGGGGTTCTATTCCAGAAAGCCAAAGTTGCCAAGGATCTGTCGAGAACACGCGCTGTGTTCTGAATCGTTACTTAACTCGTTTCTATACAGGATCTTTTTTTTCCCAGCTGGAATATAAAACTGGAAGGCGGCGATCACTGTATATTTGGAAAAGGAACACTTGCCAGCACTGAGGCCAGGGCTGCAGAGATAAGAAGCTCCCCTCCGAGAATTTTGAGTTGAGCTCTTTTCAATACGACGTGGAGGCTGCTCTGGATGAAAAAACAAGGGACACTTGGCTTTGTCTTGGGGTTGGCAAATTATGGCCGATGGACCATTTTCAGTCCTTGAGCTAAGAATATTTTGTACATCCTTGAAGGGTAGTAAAAAAAAAAATAGAATATGTGATAGAAACCATATGTAGCTCACAAAATGAGGCCTAAAATATTTACAATCTGGACCTTTACAGAAAAAATTTGCTGACTTCTGGCCTAGTGGATGCAAGAAGTCTTCCTGGAGGAGGAGGTACATGAGCAGTCTCTGAAGTTCATCAAGGTCTACTTCAGTCTTGCACACACACGTACGAATGTTTGTTATAGGTATATTACGTTTGTGTAAACGAAGTGATGATGAAACACATAGGCATAATTAGTAGGCTCAATTATGAATACTTTTGACCATAGGCTATGGTTCTGGCTTATTCCTCTGGGCTGATACCTTGAGCAAACACAGACTCTAAATCAGACACATTCACATTAGCGTACTGGAGAAACAACCCAGGAAGAAAAATAAAACGTAAAGAAACAAGTGGGTTTTCTTTCTCGGGTTCCACAGTACATTCAATCTATCTGTACAGGATTGAAACACTCAAATATGGAATTACAGCAAGGCACATGCGCTAAGCATCCCCCTATTTCTTCTCCCACCTGCAATCAACCTCCCTACTTACAACTGTTCACCTAGGCAGCTCAGTAGGGACGATGGAAAATCAGCAAACGCATCTTTTTCTTCTCTGGTGTTTTATATCTTGCCTACTATTTGGGCTTCAATGAAACAGAAATGTCACACTGCTATCTTTAGAACACTCAGAGTTTGAACTAAAAAATACTGTAGCTGATGCCCTAGACAAAAAGTGAAGGCATGCAGATTTCATCTCTGGAACAGCCAAAGGAGACACAGTTTCAAAACAGCTATTAATCTGTGATGGGGGAAAAGGCAGAAAGGCACAGGATCTTTCTTCCAACCGCAGTCAAAGCCAAAGTTAAAGAATTCAGCTATTTCTGAAGCAATTAGCAGTATGTATTATTTCCCAGCACTCATGAACAGAATCATTTTGAAAACCAGTGCTCTTGACACGTTTCACTATAAAATCAATTACTTTTAAAAGCAAGAAGCTCATTCTCCGCCCCGGGAACATATGATACACCACCTGCCTGTTCCAAGAGATGCTTCCTTTTTTTTTTTTTCTAAAAAATGGGCTTATGGGATTGGGGTGCTCATCCTTCTGGCGTTATCTGCACATTTATGCAATGAAGAATTTCAAATTCACCCTTTACTTTTATGACCATTACATGGCCCCATTCACAAGCATTCTGAGTCTATGCCATTGGGAAACTTTCATCTCTTGTTATGAATTAAATTTTCCAAATCTGATATGATCTTAATTATCAGAAGTGCATTCATGCCCAAGTTCAATCTCTGACATCATAATAAAGTACAATAGCTCCATTTCAGATGAGAAAAAGCTGATTCAGGAAGATACTGTATGTATCTGTTTGCATAGCAAGAATCAGGCCTGAACTTATATTCTTAGATGGTTCATGGATAACATTTTCACTTTCATCAAAGGCAAGCAATTTAAAAGTTTCTGTTGCTGTTGACACTCTCTCTCAAGCAGGGGATCTGGGCTGATTACAAATGGCAATGTTTCAAGGGGCAAAAGGTGCTATTGTGTTTCCAGGGCATTTAAGGTGGAAGCAGGGTCAGGATGGAGATGCAATACTTTGGGATCTTTTGTTTTTTGTAGAAAAGAAAAATAAACTCCTCCTAGCTAAGGCTGGCACTAATAACATTGTAAGTGTTATGGAACTTCATGGTATATGATGCATTTCTCACTCAGTAAGTGTTTTAAATGAATCATTTTTTATCAGAGCAAAAACAGTAACTTTGCCTGGCCATTTTAAATGCCATTTAATGAATTTCCAGTTTGGCTCAATTAGAGGCTCCTTGAAAAGAAATCATGCTTTCTCTCCCCCAAATCTTTCTGTTTTAGAAACAATATACTCACTGTCAAAAACTGGCTAAACATCGTTAATAAATTTTTTTTTTAAAGACAGAGAGGGAAAAAGAAAAGGAAAAAAGCTCAGTTAATCCTAAATCAAGTGTCAACAGACTACAGAAATCCAGGATTTTTGGAACAAGCCTGAAGTTCATGCTAAAAAACCAAAATGACAAAAAATCCTTTTTTTTTTTTTTTGACTCTTCATTCAATCTTTATACAGTGTCACTAATATATTTGTTCCTACAACAAATTGAACATTTTATGTCTATCCATCCAGGCAAATATTGTTAAAAAATCTGTATTTGTGGGGATGTGTCTTAGGTCATGTCAAGCTGGCCCTTTAAGTTACCTCTAAAAAAGCCTCCCCTATCTGAGATAAGCCAGACCCAATTGATCTTTTTATGTCTCTGGTCTTCTCTGGAAGAAAGTAAGAATTGCTGTTTCCCTAGAGCACAGTGAAGAGATCTGAGCATGCCTCTTCTTTAAGCAATAACCATTAATATGGGTTCCGCTTGTACCAGACATCTGTAATGCTCTGGGCTGTATTTTCTGGCGCGATAACAGTGTTGTCTTGAGAACTGGTGCATGAAGAGGACAGAAGGCAGACAGGCAAGAGCTCAACTGCTCACTTGTGCTCCTATCTGAGGGACGACACTCTTATCTTGCAGAAAACTGAGCCCTGAACCATCAAGAAAAGTGCCATAAATCTTCCTCCACCAATTTTGTCAGTCTCTATTCTAGCCTATGGCCCGTGGCTGACCTGGATTAGAATCCATTCTCTTGCATAAGGGCACCAAGCCATCTGGAAGGAGATCGCCAAGGAGCATGGCTTAGACTCCTCCAGGTCCAGACCCCAACTTCTTTGATGCTCCATCCTATTGGGACTGTTTCCTGGAAACGAACTAGCACTCATGCTTAAGAAGCTCATCAGCCATTACTTTGTCCCTGGACCCGAGCTTGGTGCTTAAAGCCAAGGGATACCTAAGATTCAGCCCTCACCCTGGAGGAATTTGTAGAGTAGGAGGAATGGGCAACTTCAAGAGAACTTGAAAAGTGTAAGAAAGGGAGGGTGCAGGGTGTTTGGCAGCTGGCTTCTTATTATGATAACAGAATGCAATCTCATAAGCTTTTACTTGGACTCAGAATTTTCTAGATGAGAGCAAGTTCATGGGCAAGCAAGGCAGGCTGTAATATCCCCTCACAGGCTTTTCTCAAATGCTCTTAGGAAAGTCTAGGGATGACCCTACACTTCTTCACATGTTCTTCCAACACACATCTGGGTGTCTCTTAGGTGCACTGGGAAGACCTAGACATATTACTCTATCTTTGGTTGTCACTGAATAACTAAATGTGCTGCTCTTCCCATCGGATGTAATTTTGAGAACATGAAAGCTCTAGCTATCAGCTTAAAACTCTTTGTCCCATGGCTCTACTCTGGGGCCTAGGATTACACTAGGAATATCCTTTATGGGCCTAGAGGAAATGAATGGCTTCATGACATGTTAGAGCTTCATCTTACCCGATTAATCTAATTATCACTTGGTGTCTTATCAAGCCTCAGGGTCCAGAGAGACTGGAAAACAGAACTGGTAAGTTCTGATGTTGGAGTGAGAATGAGATGGGAACCTCAGGCATTAGGTGGGAGGACTGGGGGGAGTGTAGAGAAGGTAAGAAAATGCTAGTAGAAGAAATGACAAAAGGCAATGAGAATTTTTCATGTGTCTTAAATTCTTACTATGCCTGCTCCCCAAGGAGGAGAAGGAGGGGCAGGAGGAGGAATAGGAGACAAGGAGGAAAGGAAGAAGAAGAAAAAGAGGAAGAACAGTAAGATAAAGAGCATGCAGAAGGAGGAGGTGGTTTAAGTGGGATTAATTAATTTTCCTTTCTGCAAAACAGGATACACTGTATCAACCCACCTCTTGGACATCGTTGGACATATTAAGACAATGCTGGTGATGTCCTTGCCCCCCCCAAAAAAGGTGGGAGGGACTTAGCCTTCCTAACGTGCACCTTGATAATCACGGCATTTGTAACTCAGAGTATCAGCCCTACTATAGCAGACATTTGACTGAAGCAGAATCCACGAGCTTGGGTGTGTTTCAGAGTGGCGTGGGCAGGTGTCAGGAGACAGGCTGCAATGGTGACTCAAGGATGGGTTTAGACAAGCCAAGGCTGGCAACATCATTCCAGCCGATAAATTCCTTCCTTCACAGTTGTCTAAGCCAGAGCAGCCTTCCCAGGGGATTTCAACAAAGAAACAAAATACCTCCCAAACCTAGGTTCTGATAGTGTATGCATTGCTTGCTTTCTTCAGATGCAAACCATTTACACAAGGAGACATCTTGCCTTCTCTCCCTGTGTGGAGCACACATGAGGAAGCCCTCTGTATGGACTGGAAAAGAAAAAGAATTGATTTATGCACCGAAGGCCCTCAAGGGAGTGACATAAACGCAGCTGGTGTCCTTGCATCCAGGAGACTATATTAGCACTAACTGCATTACCTAGAAAACATGCAAGAGTGGGTGTGGCTATAAATCACACGTGGCTGGCATCTCTCCCCACCTGTCATCATAGACGCATCAAATGCACTATTTGCTCCATGAAGTTAGTGGATTAATGGTTATATTCAAGAAAGGGGTTCCTTGTATTCCACAGAAAGTTTGGAGTGATAAGACATCGGGAAGAAGCAGGGAGTGATGTAATGATTTTTGACCTTAGAGTGATGAAGTCAACACCATCAAAGGAGTGAATGTTTAATCATGAACATACAAAGCAAAAATCAAAATAAAAATGGAGAAATCAAGACAAAACTCAAAATAAATTTCAAATTATTTCAAATTTAAAATTTTCAAATTTTAAAAGCCCTGTTTTCTTTCTGTCTTTCCCATAAAAAGGGCATACACACACAGAAACACAGCAGGTTACTTACAAGAAGACAAAAATTCAAATCCCAAGCTGTTAATACCAAATGTTTGTTGTTTTGTTTTAATGAAAACTTTAAATTTTGAGATAATTATAGATGCACATGTGGTGGTAAGATTAATGCAGAGACATACCAACTACCCTTTATCCACTTTCCCCTTATTGTAACTAGCATCCTATGAAACAAGAACAACAGTATTACAAGTGAGATGCTGACACTGACCCAGTCAACATACAGAACATTTCCATCACCAGTAGGGTCCCTCACACTGCTCTATTACACCCACTTCTTCCCTGTTGGCTCAGATGGTAAAGAATCTGCCTACAATGAGGGAGACCTGGGTTTGATCACTGGGTTGAGAAGATTCCTTTGGAGAAGGCAATTTCTGGCTACCCACTCCAGTATTCTTGCCTGAAGAATTCCATGGACAGAGAAGCCTGGTGAGGCACCATCTGTAGGGTCTGTCCAAAGAGTTGGACACGACTG
Source organism: Cervus canadensis (assembly GCF_019320065.1). Lineage (NCBI taxonomy): Eukaryota > Metazoa > Chordata > Mammalia > Artiodactyla > Cervidae > Cervus > Cervus canadensis. The sequence goes on from NC_057389.1 coordinate 29,895,438, forward strand.
AGCAACTTTCACTTTCTTTCACTTCTTCCACTTTCCTTTTTTAAAAAGCAAGGTGAACTTCTATACATATCAAACTTAAGCACGCACTTTGCAAAGTTTTGATAAATAATGCACCCAAGTAATTGTCAGCTTTTTCAAGATACAGACTATTTTCATCATCCTAGAAAGATCCTTTGTGCCCCTTTTCAGGCAGTTCCCAAGCCCTCAGGTCATGCTTATGATTTTGATCACCGTGAATTAGTTTTACATGTTTTGAACATGTATAAAGGGAAGGATAAGTCACTGCTATTTTGTATCTGACTTCTTTTTGTTCAGCATAATGTTTCTGAGATTCATCCATGCTGTTGTGTATCTCAGTAGGTGCTAAATACAGCTCCGTCTTGTGATGATATCAGAGTTTGTTTATTAATTTGTGAGCGGACGTTTGTTTTACTTTCAGGTTACGGTTATTGAGAACCAAAGCTGCTACTGCCATTCAAGCAAAATTCTACTTTGGGACATATATTTTTATTTCTTTTGGGTTAACACTAAGGATTGAGATTGCTGGGTAAATGGTTAATTGTGTAAGAAGATGCCAAACCATTTTCCAAAGTGATTATCTGAGTTTACAACCTGTCACCCCTACCACTATATATGAAGTGCTCTAGATTCCTGCTAGTATTGTCAGTCTTTTCAACCTTAGCTACTCTGGTAGGCATGAAATGATACCTTTTATTTCTTTCAACCCAAAGGCATCGCAGAAAGGAAATCTTGAGATACACTTTGCAATTAAATGTGTGGATTAGACCTCTGGTCAGATCTCAGCTAAAGTCCCAGCTTTAGCATCTAGCTGGCAACATCAGACAAGACACGTCATCTCAAGCTCTCCCAATGCTTCAGGTTCTAACATAGGTGGTCCTCCAACTTCCCCATGACAAATAGTCCTGGGAATAAGTTTCATATGATCCTGACTTTTGCATTTAGTAGAGTTTCTTTCAGGTTCTGGTTTATCCACACTTTGGTTACCTTGTGTTGAAGGAAGTGTTAACTTGTGTTCCAAACTCTAAATATTTTGCCACTTTTACACTATTGCCAAGGGAGAGAAAAATTGGCTGACAGGTCAGACCAGCCAGTTTGCTGTTCTTGCCTACTCTGCATGCTCCTGTCGAGAAAAACATTTGGCCCATCAATGGACATCCCATTGACTTGCCTGCATGGTTCCTGGCAAGTGCCCACAGACAGAAACAGATCAGAGCTGGTCCCCATGATACCAACACAGGAGTCGGCAAGAGCACCTTGCCTGTCATCTGTGTTTGGCTAACTGGGCCCCAGAGCTGAGACGTGCACTTGATTCTGCTCATCTGTAAAAAAAAAAAAAACAAAAACATATGTATCAAGAGAAATGTGTGACTAAAGTCTGGATGTAGAGAGGTGCTGTGATCATATCTGTGGGCTGATATGAAGCATCCTTTCCTATCCAGGATGCATTTGGGAGGTGAGAAAACAAAAATAGGGAGACCCAGGACTTGGACACTGTCTACACACACAGTTGGTCACAAGTACAAACACAGGAGTGTTTTCCCATGACAGGCATGATAGTAAGGCATAAGAGAGACCTGTATGTATATTTTACTCTGATGTCTTTCTATTTTAGAGTCACACATCGTGTCTCTCTATATTGGCACACATACTTCCCAGAAAACTTTGTTAGAAAACTGATGGTCATGAGAGAGCGAGCGAGCGAGCTGTGGGTGAGGCTGCCTGGTATAGTGGGATATACTGGTCTACCATCTGAGAGGAAACTCTCAGCTTCCACACTTACAAGCCATAGGTGGGATCCATGTTGGAAATTATTGAACATATTCAGGACCCTGATCTCCTCATGAGTAAAACGGGAGTTACAGCAGTTATTCCACAGGGCTACTAAGAGAAATAGGGCTTCCCTGGTGGCTCAGTTGGTAAAGACTCCGCCTGCCAATGCAGGAGATGTAGGTTTGATTCCTGGGTCAGGAAGATCCCCAGGAGAAGGAAATGGCAACCCACTCCAGTATTCTTGCCTGGAGAATCCCATAGAGGAGCCTGGCAAGCTACAGTCCATGGGATCACAGTCAGATATGACTGAGCACACACACACGGAGAAACAGACAAGCTAAAACCTGTGGAAGTCATCTAATATACAACCTGAAACAGTACTAGGACTCAAACGTGGATTGAATCTGACGACATCCTCCAAGGGGACATAATTCTGGTTTGAAGTCACTCAAGCTGTCTTTCTAACTCACTGGCAGAGGTTCTGAGATTCTATAGATAATTCAAACTATTTATGCTTCAATTAATCCTGTTTCTATTCAGATGCATATAAGGCTGTTGGAATAAAAGTGGCTAGGAGACCAGGTGGTGTCTTCACATCATGAATTAAGCCTAAAAACATTCCACACCCTCTTCATGTAACTCTGGTTAGAGAGTAAGAGATGGGTCTTAGGGGAAATTCATCTATGATGTCTTAAACCCAATAGCACATTTTAATGTCCAGTTTTTTTGACCTGTTAGCTATTTTCTTGTCTCCATATTCCTTCTTTGTTCCAGAGTGATATCAAGAATACAAATTATGATTTAAAAGAGGCAATAAGCAAAGTGCTAACTGATCTAAAAGTGGTCTTGGCCAAGGGAGCACATCCTTCTGCTTGGGTAAGGTGATGGACGAGAGTTCACAGCTGAACTGGCTTTCATTGAAAGCTGGGTTGAGTTCATTGGATAGTTCAGATGCAAAGAGTGTTCCTGGTGGTGGAAAATGTGCGACTGGTGAGAGTGACTGGGATGGTGCATGCGGGTAAGGAGAGAGGGAAATGAGATCAGCTAGGCAGGCCAGATAGAATGTGAGGGCTTTCCATGACCTTGTCACTTCCTTGAGGGCAAAATATGTATTTCAGCTGCCTTGGTGTTTCAGTACCTGACATAGAGCCAGGCAGAGAAAACAGGCTTGGATTGGGTTTTATGAAGACAGTGGTGATTGACTAGCAATATGGCAGATGGGCTGGAGTCAGGAATGCTATGGAGAGAGTTTCTCCACACCCAGCTACAGGCAATGAACTGAGACAGCAGAGTGAAGTTCAAGAACCAAGGAAATAGGAAAGAGATACTAAGGAAAGAAAACGATTGAAATGGCCAATTGGATATGGGAAAAGGAAAAATCAAGAAGGACTGCAGGCTTTTAACTGGGGAACTCAGAGAGGGATATATTTTCACAGAACCTAAAAGACCATTTGCTGGTCTTCCTTTTCTCCTTCCCTGTAAAGATGGCTCTCATTTCAGGCCTTAATTTCCTGCTCAATATTCCAGGTTCTCCCTCCACACAGCTGCCCCTATCAACTAGCAATTCTACCTAACAGGACTGTCCCGCAGTTGTTTTGAAGCCACACAGTATGGGTGTCCACTTTGGCAATGCTACTCACAAGCTTGCAGACTGGGGGAAAGTTCTTTAATTCTCCTAGGCTTTATTTCCTTTGTAAATAGGAAATATTTACTCATAGCAAATATTTATTTACTCTCTACTCATAGGGCTGTCTTCATGAAGATTAGGTTGGGTCAAGAATAAAACATCCTCTGCATAGTGTCTTGTTCATAGTAAGGGTTCAATACACATTAACTACCATTTTTACTGTTTTGCTGCTCTGGTTTATCATCATCATCATCATTTGGGTCATGTCTCGCTGTCATTCAGGACACTTTCTGAGATACATTAAGAGCTCCCCACCTCCTTCCATGCTTTAAGTCTGTCACAGCTTGATTTGCCTCGAACCTACACTTCTCAAACAGTAATACATCTATGAATCACCTGGGGATCTAATTCAAGATCCAGAATCTAATTCAGCGAGTCTAGGGTGGGGGGCCTCAGAGGCTATATTTTTCACAATCTCACAGAGATTGCAAACGTGCTGATCTGTGGACCACCCTTTAGGCCATAAGGATCTAGACTCTCAAGACAATTCTGGAGAGGAGAATGAAATGCAGATTGTAACCCCTCTAGATCTTCCAGTGCATATCACTCATGGTGACCAGGAAACACTTCCCTTTAGAATCAACAGCTTCACTGTAACTATACCCTTTGTTTTCCCCACCTATGTACTTAAGTAACTCCTGTGAATGGCACCAACTGAAGATCACCCAGTCTCTCGAGACTCTAAAATATTTGTAACTGAAGTGGGCATTAAAAAATAAATCCTTTTTATTCCATACACAGCAAGTGAAATCCTTGCACACCCAAACGTAATAAATATATTTTTCAATGTCACTTCCATAATTTATCACATGATTTCTCTCTTTGCGTACCATGGCTTATCATCAGGACACCACTAATCGGATAGGATGAAGATGCTGGCAGTAATTTTTAATATTACGGTGAAATCATATATTTTCCTAGATGGTTGATTTGATACAAGGCCTAACACTCGGTCCATAAATCTTTGGGTGCTTGAAATCTGTAGTAATTTCATATTCAATCTATAGCCTATCAATACATCATTGGGACCTGAGAAATGATTACGAGGAACTTGGAAGATAACCACGGGTGACAGTGTATAATAATGCAATTTCAAATATAGTTATAGACAGAGGACCTTGGAATGGGCAAAATAAGTCAGATGGGTTTCCCCCTTATATTGTTGATGATCTTTACCTAACTCCTAGCTTGCATGCTGGATTCTTTTGGGTATGTTTTCTTAGGCCTTCTGGATGCTACCATGTCATGAATGATGCTAAATGCAAAGAAAACTGTCTCTTTTCTGAGAATTTTATTTAGTAAAGATCTGTATGTAAATTTCAACATCCTCTTCAATTATTTACCTCCTTGAACCTGCTAAGGGCTGGGTGGGAGAATGTATGTGGCCCGGAGGCTGTGACTTGCTTTACTCATGACTCTACCCCCAGCACCAAGAATAATACTTGACCCGTATCTTCTTTGGGTGATTGAATTTTGATGTTTAATCTTCCTTCATTTGTTGGAAGCCACCAACAGAGTCACTTGTAAACACAGCATTCCTGCTTCTCCTTTAGTCCAGGTGTCAAACTCAGTTGCTCATATCCTCTGGCCAGCTCCTCTCCTGACAGATGGGCCTGTCTAAGGACAATCCTGGGTGCCCCGGAACACAGACACCCTGATGTCAGGACTCTTATTTCCTCTCTGTTGCAAATGGAGAACATGCTCCCGCCTTTACGACTAGGCAGTCAGCTGGGATCAGGCTACTCACACGGCACAGCGTTCCTTCATATTTGCCTTGTCTTGTCTGAAAATAAGAGTGCCTTGATTTATTCCATCTCGAGTCGCCGTGATCTTGCGGGAATTTAGGAAACGCAGATAAACTCGAACTAGAAATTGTTGTGATCCCGTCTGCCTCTGAGAGTCTTTGCTGGATCTATCGCCAGGGCACTCTGATGTTCACGCCAACATGTTCAGTTTACTGCTCATAAATTCTTCACGGCTTGCTATTCTTTTTGTAAGGGGATTGCAAGAGTGAGACAGAGAAACAGAGCTTCTTTCCAAACAAAACGCATCCCCCTTAAGTTTCAGACCAAGGCCGCTCTCAGAAAGCATCTTTCTCTGAAGCCAAGGGATCGCCGCCCACCTCCCCTCCACAACCGCACCCCTCCCCAGCCCCCCGCCCCACCGCTCTGGGAATCCAAGGAAATCTAAGCTCTCCTCCTGCACTTAGAATAAAAGCCAAGGAATAATGTGTCCTTAAACTATAATTTGCTTGCATTCACCAGCTTCCTATCCACCCCCACAATGGTCCTCTATGTAAATCAGATTTATTTATTCATAGGCACTAGCATTCCATTACTTTCATCAAAACCAGTCATTCAGCGGTTTCTGCATTCTTATAAACTAACTGGAAAAGCAATTAACATTCGCCGGCCCTTTAGATAGTGGGGAGAAGGGGCAGGACCCCACCACCCTCTTGATAACACCACCTCTGTAGGCGGATGGCGGTGCCAAATGACTGCTCCTCTGTGTCGAGGGAGATAAGAGAAGTGACACAGATTAAAACAAATTGTTGATCCATACCAGGGAGAAGCTAGGGAAACAATAGAAGTAAAAGCATAAATGTCAATTTGGGATGATAAAGGATACAATCTAAATGTAATATGAGAGGCCCCCAGACAAAAGCAAGAAATAGAGATTGCACATTAGTGAAGTATCAGAGTACTGGAGCGTTCGAACACACATGCGCGCGCGGAGTCAGATGCTCCCAGCATATGAAAACACAAGCGACACATTGTTGATTGCTCAGCAAACCCAATTATGAATTAACCCGCTTTTGCAGAAATTCTCCCAAATTATGCTCATTTCAAGCTGCTCTGAAGAACATTTTGTCCCTGTAGTAACTTTGCTTCCCATACTGGCTTCATTCTTCGGCTCCTTTTTCTCCTAAGTGCCTACCAGCTACACATACACACACACACACACACACACACACACAACCATTCTGGTTGTCAGCCTAACAAGAGGTTCTGGCCAAGTGCTCACCAGGCTCTCTGAGAGAAAGATTAAGACTGAGGGCAATGCGCAAGGTCACCATCTCAGCTTCCAAAACACTGCCACCCGCTCCCGCCTCCCTCTCTAGCAGCATGCTGGAGAAGTTGAGATCTGAAAATTCATTCCTAATTACTCTAGTGTCATTTTGAGTCTTGCCTTTATGGTGACAGAAATCAAACCTCGGGCTCAGCTGTGGCTCCGTCTAACATAATCGCTGTCGCCTGCTAATGCAGCAGGCAGAGCTGATGGGGAGGTATGCAGGTGGTGACGTGTCCCCGAGCCTCCCAGACTAGGGCAGCATCTCATGCCTTATGGACCTTCAAGTGTCAGGGTGGTTATTAATTACCCCTGTGGTCAGTGTGATGCAGTGGGGTTTGGGGACAAGACCCCACTCTGGAAACATTCTGTGTTTGTTCAACACCTATCTCACTGCCTCTCTTTGAGGATGAGTGGTAACTATTTTTGTTCACTCAACATAACTTTTATGCTTTAATAAAAAAAGGGAAATACAAACAAATCCTTCGTGTCACAGATGCAGTGCCATGAATGCATATGGAAACCAACATTTTGAAAGGCAGGCTATGTATTGTTTCACTATTATTTAACCTTCACTGAATGCTAACTTTGTACTAAGTGCTATATTAAATGTCAGGTATTAGTAAACAGTAGCTGTTGTTATTGTTGCCCTCTGTAGGAAATAATAATGTTAATCAAAGTAGTTACAAGAATAATATTGGGGTGGTTACAAAAAGCTTGAAGGTTCCCTTATACACACTTTCCTGAACAAATTGAAAATACTGCTCATTGTTAAAGTCAACTCAATCTAATCAATGCACATGGAGCTTCCATAAAGTGCAAAGCAGTGTGCTAGGCATAGGGAGACAGACAAGATTGAGACCCTCTGGTTGTCAGAGAAGGCTTCTCTTGGTGTCTGCCACCCTACGGGGCTATGAACTTTGTGGGGCACAGACTGTGTCAGGCACTGGTTGAAGCACTTCGCATGGACTTTTATCATTTATGTTGTTGCTGGTCAGTCACTAAGTCATGTCCGACTCTTTGTGACCCCATGGACTGCAGCACACCAGGCTTCCCTGTCCTTCACTATCTCCCGGATTTTGTTCAAACTCATGTCCATTGAGTCGGTGATGCCATCCAACCATCTTGTCCTCTGTCATCCCCTTCTCCTCCTGCTTACAATCTTTCCCAGCATCAGGGTCTTTTCCAATGGGTTGGCTCTTTGCACTGCATGGCCAAAGAATTGGAGCTTCAGCATCAGTCCTTCCAATGAGTATTCAGGGTTGATCATCCCCAATTTCCCATTTTAAGGGTGAGAAACCTGAGATTCAGATAGTGACGTGAGTCTCCCAAGGTCACCAGTAGGCAGGTGGCAGGCTTGGCCATGTCCTCTCTCCACTCTGCCTGTTAGTATACATTGTTCATCCTACTCCCTGATCTAAGGTGGAAATGGAGTCATTCAACTTGGTAACTATTATAAAAAAGATTCCCTGCCTAGGGACGGCCTGAGATTCCCAGTTCACAAAGGAATATAGGCTCCATTTCTCCTGGATTTACAGCTCTGTCTCCCCGTAAGTCCTGGAGAAGGCAAACCTTCATCAGAGGATGCAGTATATTCATCAAGCTGTCTTTCTAGCTTTGCTTGGCTTCTGGGGAGAAAAGCTCTCATGGGCTAGAAATGGGGTTTACAAATCACCCTGGATTCCATAGGCAACTGGTCCCATGAGCAGGTTTTTTCCTCTTCCTCAGTTTCCACATCATAATTTAGGAGTGAGAGGAGGAGAGGCAGAGGAAAACGAGGCCCCTTCGAGAGTTCCTCCTTTCACAGAACTGTCAGGGGCGTCTGATGCCCCAGGCGGCAAAGACGGGCCTTCCTCGGTTTGAAAGGCACTGACGCCTCCCTTTGGGAAAAGCATTTCCTCCGCACCTTTTCCCATCCTCTCCAGGCACACCTCTGTATTGGAACCCCAAGTGTAAAACCCAGGGCAGCTCCTTGTTTAAGTAACAACGACAACAAAAAAAGGCGAGGCCGGGATGCTGTAAGCAGAGCTGTTTCCTCGCTTCTCTGTGGATGGCGGAGCCCAGGCTGGCGGCTTCTCTCACCACGAGAAGGAACTGAGCTGCCCAATCAAGGGCAATGGACCACCGAGAATGAGTGAGGCCTCCCACAGACTTCCTTTTTTCCTTTTTTTTTTTGTTCCGGGGCCTCTCTCCCTCTCAGGAAGAGCCCAGCTCTGCTCACTGGCATCTCAGCCTTTCAAGGTGAACCTCCAGTCCTGGAGATGTGGTTCCCGGCAAGGGCTGAGGCAAGGTGGGGGGGTCCAGATCAAAGCTGGCTTTGAAATGAGTCTAATTTTTGGAATGTTGCTAAGAGTGTAACACACAGTTCAGCAGGAAATTGGCTCTGGAAACAGCTTTGTAGTTGCTCCCCGGGACTGATGATTTCCCTGACCTGGTGGCAAAGGTGCGGAGCCGAACAGCGGGGGAGACGAAGATTGCTGACTCTCGCCGATCTGATTTAAATTTTTCACCAACGGGGTCCTCTGGCTCTGCCTCGCTGCACAAAAATACAGTACGATCAAGTCAGAAACAAACCCCGGGAGAAGTTGGGGCTCTTGGAACGGATTTTTGAGCAGCTTCCAAGACTGGACATAAAGGAAAGGAAGAGTATTTTGCTTCCTGTGATGCATCGGGGAAAAAAAAAAAACCACGGAGTCACAAAAAATAGCAACTGTTTCTTATGCATCAGACTCTCTAAGTGACCTCCCTCACCTGAGAATCCATGAAAAGGGCACACAGCTAGTGTCCCTATATGTTATTAGCTTCTTTAATCCTTGTCACAACCTATGAATTAGGTACTTGAAAAAAAGAGAGGATAAAAAAAGAGGGGATATATGTATATATATAACTGATTCACTGTGCTGTATAGAGAAACTAACACAATATTGTAAAGCAACTGTACTCCAATAAAAATTAATTTAAACCAAATACAGATAAGGAATGAGTCCAGGTTACTTCTCCAAGGTCAGGTAGACAAAGTAGCAGCATAGATCAAATACATCTATCAGAATCTGAACCTACATTCCTTACATATCTAGAGTGGGACTTGTATCTTGGACCAGAATAGTTAACAGTGACATTTGCTTTGATATAATTGATGCTTTGATACAATTAATGGCCCTCCAAACTAAGGAGATATCATCTTTTCATAAAATAAGATCCTGATTATGTTTTCCTACAGGAAAAGAAATAGAGGACAGCCCATCTTTGTTATTGATACATGGATTTGTTTTTCTTCTCTGAGATGCCCTGAGAGCTGACCATGTTCTGGTCTGGTTTAGGCATTTAATTTCTGGTTTAGGTAGTGTTGGTGTTAAAAGGAGAGGGAATGGACAGTGGGGACTAGGTGGCTAATTGTGGAATCGATACAGTGGAACAAAAGATGTTGCTGGAAAAATGAGACCTAGTCACACACTTGTAACATCAGAGGAGTAACAGAGGCTGATGCCAGCAGAAGGGAGCTGGTGGTTAGAGGGGGTGTGGAGGAGAAAAGAACTTCAATATGGAGCAAACTTCCCCGAACAGGAGGGGAAAAGACACTTCCAAGAACAGATTCAGACACCTTAAATGAAAGCTCACTTGGGATGAGATTTGACCATATGTTGTCAGGGATTTAATTTCTTCCTTTTTCTCCTCTCTCCGACTCCCTTCTCTGCTGCTGGGGACTGAAATCCCTTTCGACAGCACAGGCTAGCTGTCCTTCATGGGTCACGTAAGGCCCATCTCTTCTCGCATTAACAGTCATTCAGAAGGTAGCACCATGAGGCTGGGGCTAAACCTATGTTTCTCCTGCTTTCTCACTCTGAGCTGTGGCCTCCTCATCCCAATCAGAAACAAGGGTGACCTGAAGAGGGGTGGTAGGTGGAGTGCTGACCCCTGAAAGTAGCCACACCCTCATTCCCAGAACCTATAAAATGCTGGGATACATGGTGGTAGGGGTTGAATTGTGTGTCCCCTGCCAAACAGGTTGAAGTCCTAAACCTCCAACCTCAGATGTGACTTGAAAACTAGTTAAGGTGAGGTCATATTAGAGCAGGGGGGGCTCCTAATCCAATATGACTCATGTCCTTGTAAGAAAACAGACACACAGGCAACACCCCACATGACAATGATGTCAGAGATTGGAGTGACACGGCTATAAGACTGTCAGCAGACCATGAGCATCTAGCAAGAGGGAAGGAAGGATTTCTCTAGCGGTTTCAGAGAGAGCATGGTCCCAACAACATCCTGACTTTGGACTTCTGGGCTCCAGAACTATGAGACAATGTTGTTGTTTTAAGCCACCCAGTTTGTGGCCCTTTGTTATAGCAGCCCAAATAAACTAATACAAGCAAATGAACTAATGGGGAATGAAGGCTGCAGATGAAATGAAGTTTGTTAGCCAGGTGTCTCTGAGATGGAGAGATGATCCTAAGTATCTAAGTGGACTTCGTGCAATCAACAGGGTCCTTTTAATTAGAAGAGGGTGGCAAAGGGAGAGAACCAGTGAGACGGCAAAATCAGAAAGAATAGGTCTGACACTGCTGGTTTTGAAGATGGAGGAAGGGGGTCAATGAGTCAAGGAATTCTTGGCAGAGTCTCTGGAAGCTGGAAAAGGCAAAGAAACACAGGCTCCCTGGAGCCCCCAGAAGGAACACAGACCCAGTGACATTTTGATTTTAGCCTAAGTCAAGGCATTTCCAACGTCTGACCTGTAGAACTGTAAGATGATACATTCGTGTTGTATTTAGCCATTGAATTGTGGTGACTTTCCTCTGCTGATAGACATTTCGGTTGCCTCCATGTCCTGGCTATTGAAAATAGCGCTGCCGTGAACATTGGGGCCCATACATATTTTCAAATGATGGTTTTCTCAGATATATACCCAGGAGTAGGACTGCAGGATCATATGGTAGCTCTATTTTTAGTTTTTTACAGCACGTCCATACTGTTCTCCATAGTGGCTGTACCAACTTACATGATATCGCTTATACGTGGAATCAAAAAAACATGGTATAAATGAACTTATTCACAAAACAGAAGTAGAGTCACAGATGTAGAAAACAAACTATGGTTACCAGAGGGAATTGGGTGGGGGAGGGATAAATTGAGAGATTGGGATTGACATATACACAGTACTATATATAAAATAGGTAACTAATAAGAACCTACTGCATAGCCAGGAAACCCTCCTCAGTACTCTACAATGAGTATTTATGGGGAAAGAATCTAAAAAAGAGTGGATATATGTATGTATACAACTGATTCACTTTGCTGTACAGTAGAAAGAAACACAACACTGTAAATCAACTAGACTCCAATAAAATTTTTAAAAACTACAGTGACTTATTACGGCAGCCATGAAGAACTTATACAGGGGTAACCCTGAACCCATGCGGGTAAAACTCAGAGTCAGGCATGCCCCACTCACGCAAAGTACAATATAAGAGGAAATGGGAACACTCAATCTTGGTTGAGCTTCTGTTTTCTCCCCTTCCTACCTTTCTGGCCCTTCGATTTTAGACGCGCAGTCTCTGTTATGTACATGTAACAATAAGAGTAGGGGGCCTCCCAGGTGGCACTAATGGTAAAGAGCCTGCCTGTCAAAGCAGGAGATATAAGAGATGTGGGTTTGTTCCCAGATTGGGAAGATCCCCTCAAGAAGGAAATGGCTACCCACTCCAGTATTCTTGCCTAGAGAATCCTACGGATGGAGGAGCCTGGCGGGTTACAGTCCATGGGGGTCACAAAAATTCAGCCATGACTAAAGCGACTTAGCATGCAAAGCACAATAATAACAATAACCGCTAACATGGTTGGTATCTCAACAGATGCAGGCACCAGTCTCGGCACTTAATGTACATCATCTCGTAACTCTTACAACGACCTTTGCAAACCTAGCCTCTGCTTTCACTTCCTTTTTACTGATGAGGAAACAGGCAATCAAGAAATAACATGAGCAGAGTTACACGGCTGGTAGGTGGTGGAGCCCTGACTGCAGTGGACAGAAGCGGTAGTGGGGTGGGATTCAGAAGTTGCCAGAGTGATGGGGACTCTCAGAGATGGGGCAGCAGAAGAAGGTATAACCTCTCTCCCTCTTCTGCCTGTCACTATGTCCACAGAGGGTATGCATACTGCAAAGGATTATCTATCTCACTTTGAGACTTCTATTGTTCTAAGTTTTCCACCACAATCTAGCAACAGATTCATGCTGAAGATATTCAAATCTTGAAGTTGGTCTTAATTCCAAGTTGGCAGGAAGGGTATCAAAAAATGGGAACATGCTGCTTTCTCCCCCTGTCCCCCCTCCCCATTTCAACTGCTGTGCCAATATTCTGTCGAGAAAAGGATAAAAAGAGCGTCTGCATAAATAAATATGCTTTGTAACACCACTGAAACTTATTCTTTCTGCTTGGTATGAAAATATGATGGGTGATAGTATGTGAAACTTGCTGCTTCCCCTGCTTTATCAAAGTTTATAAAACCACTGATCTTTGGCATGGAGTGAAGATGCTGAAATCCCAGGCAAAGAAGATGGATCCAGCCATCAGAACTTAGCTGAGGGTCCAGGTTGTACAAGGAAAAGAGGCAGGAGGATGCAGCACTCCACTAGGCAGCCAGTTAGCCATTGGGCTCTGGTGAGCGCCCCCCAAGATTTGCAGTATCACCTTGGGCTACTCTGTCATGCTAAGGTTGCCACAGAGCTTTGCCGGAATGAAAGAATGCTAAGGAATGATCGCCTCCAGGTTTTCTAAGGGATAGTCCTTCATCCATCTCTTCATGCCTGCCTGAATCTTCCCTGCTGTGTGACCGGTCCCATTCCACCTGGGAATGGCCTCTCCTTTTCCTGCCTTTGCCCAGGGTATTCCAGCAGCTGGCAAAAGGAATAATGATGAACACAAAGTGTACACTGAGTAAATCACCTCCATTCTCTATTTGCTCTTGGGAAGAGGAAAAGGCAAGCTGGATTTCTTTTTTCAAAATCACAGTGGTCTCAAATGACCGTAGGCCCCTTCTTTCCTTTGCTTCACATCTTCACACCTAAGTGGCCTCTAATCGTTCCCTAGATACCTCTGAAATCATTTTGCAACATGTTTCATGTGCCCAGGAGATACCAAGGCCTCCGGACACAGAGATAGCAGACTTGTGCCCACCCTTAGGGAGCTCATTGTCTGCAAACGGAATGTGTGAAATCACATGAATCCACTCACTGCCTCTTCCTGCTCCCTTCGTATAATTCAGTCAGTGAGTGCGTACTGAGCACCTACTTTGTGTTCGAATTGTGCTAGTTGCTAAGAATCCAACAACGAACTAGAGAGGCAGGGTCACTGACCCCTGAGAAGTTCACTTAAGAGAAACTTAAAATGAAACATTCATAAGTTATAAGCTACCACCCCTGGTTGTTTATCTTTCTGTAGTCTGATACAGCCCTGGAGGGCAAGGACACTGCCTGGTATAAAGAAAACATCCATAAATATTCACGGCATGAACGACTGTTGGAGTTGATGCCCACTGCCTTCTGGAGCCCTTCATGGGTACTCCTGGGAGCTATCATGGCTACCTGAGCTGCAGTTTCGATGCTGAACACAGAATAGGTGCTGGATTGAAATCTGTTGATCACAGCTGGGTTCCTCACCTCGCTACGCACAATACAGTATGCATGGCCATTCCTATGAATACCTCCATTCTAGAGGAACAATAAAACTGCAGGCAATTCCCTCCATCTTAAGTAAAACAAGATATGACTGTCTCTTATCACAAAAGGAAATACAAAATCACTCTGAATTCTAGAGATTGCTGCAGTTGGAAAAAATTCAAACCTTCTAATAAGAAGTTTATATTTTGAGCTCTTAATAACAGGTTTTGGATGCCTAAACATGCTTTTTTTCCTAGGGTTTGTTTAACCAAAAAATATGTATTCATAAATTGCATAGTCCTCAATTTAGCAGAGATCCAAAGAGAATCTGAGAGTAATGATAGGTTCTTGCTCTTAGGAATTTAACTGTGCTGCCATGGATTTATTTATTTTAATGTAACTCAGGATAAATTATTCCTCCATATATACAACTCCTTCGAAATTCAGAGTATTTTATTCTGTGGAAGGACACAATTTAGTATCAGTATTCAAGACCAAGGATGCTAAGCATTCAGAACTATCTGCTGCTCATAGAAGAGAGATTTAATAATAGTGAAATTGTACCATAAGGGTTGGCTCTTCCTTGTTTTTGGAGGAAATGAATGTAAACTGAGCTATGAGTTAGTGGATTTCAAAGATAGCTCTTTTTGTGCAAGAACAGTTTAAATCTTGGAGAAAAGCAAAAATGTTAGATGTTTCTCTCCCAAACAGAACAGAACCTACTTTGCATGCCTTTATTTTTATATTTGTATTGGAGAAAAGGAGACTATTAAATACACATTTTCAAGAGAGAATTTATAATAGGTTTTGGCATCCTGGATACCCCCAGAGAATCACATCTATGAGACTGCTACTTTATGTGATTATTGCCCTGAATGGCAAGTGCATTTCATCATGCATGCCAATCTGATTGATTAGTACTGGCTGCTTAGAGGACTGTTGCGAAGTATTGGCAGGCTGCATTTGTTCCCAGCAGGAAAGAGCACTGTGATCGATTAGTAATGTCTGCCCTGGGTGCAAGAATGAGGAGTAATAGCATGTACACGTAGTTTCTGCCAAAACAGATATAATTTCCAAAACCAGAAAAGAGAATTTTCATTGTGTTAGTATTGCAGAAAGATAAATTAAGTTACATACCCCAGTGGGCCATATGGTTATAAAAGTAAAAAAAATGAATCCTGTGAGAGTCCCAGAAGATAGATCCCTGGTCAATAATTGTATAATACTGAGCCCAATCTGCCCTCCAATATAAAAAAATCCTAGCTATTGACACAAAGTGTTACATTTTGTACAAATGTAGTCTGTGCTAGAAAAAAGCCTTAGGATTGTAGAGTCAGATGTGAACTTCAGAAGGCTTAATTTTCCTTAACCAAATGACTTCCATCGTCTGTCCTTTCCCTGCTCATAGTGATATCGTAAATTTATTTTTTTTAATAAAATAAAACTAGTTATAAAATTTTATGTCTAGTTTGCATAATAAAGTCTAGCCATTTGGGTGATAATACAATACACTAAGCTTTGTGTTCAAACCCTTACTATTTATATATTTTAACTGAAAAATTAATTTTCTAAACTTTGCAAATGCAGGTTTGATAACTGATTGTTGAATGCAGGTTCACCCTTAAGGCTCTAAGAGAACTTTTCACCTAAAAAGTACTGACAAATAAGAGTTAGTGATCATACAATTATAAGCGAAGGACTATAGCTGAGTACTGACAAAGCAGATCTCTTTAAGAATAATTTTTTATTATCTAAAAAAATTTTAAGAATTTTCTGGTGACAATGCAGCAAGATTTTTGACAATCCTTCATTCCCTAAAGAAGGGAGATTAAACACAAGTGATTACATTATGTCACAGGACAAAGGGAATGTAGATAATATTTTTGAAGAAAGGCAATAATCAGATATTCAGTCCATAAACTCTTTAAAAAGTCCAGCTGTAAACGCTGACACAGGATAAAGTAAACAAAACTTCCATGTGGCATCCAAAATGTAAAAAATTATACTATGAGTCTTTAGTTCATTTTCTTTTTTCCTTTTAGAAAAGGAAATTCTCTCCCTTGGAAGAGAATAAAACCGGTTCAATTTTTGCTTTAAAAAAAAAAAGAAAATGAAAATATAAAACTCAGCAGAAATGTCACACTGAGGAATCATAATAAGCATTAAACATTATTTAAGTCATGCATAACCACTAAAATATATGACCCCTTTCCATAAATTGAAAGGCACTGTATTCAGCAGATTATGAGCCTCAAGTGCTGAACCAAGGGAAGCTCCCAAGATCCCCATGCCTTGTAGACCTGAAGATTAACTCTGATCCATGGTACCTTTCTCTCCAAGCAAGCAACACACTTTGCCTGGAGAACTGCAAAGGCTGGCCTTTCGTCTCTCTTTTGTCAGCGGATATTTGTGAGAACCTATATGCTGAGGACTGTTGGGGAGAGAAGGAGGGAGGGAAGGAAGGAGGAAGGGAGAAAAGAAGAGAACAGGAAAGAGATAAGTAGGGAGAAGTGTGAGTACAAACTTTCTTATTCAAGGATTTTTGGCTAGCTGAGGACTGCCAATAGTCTCCAGATAACTGTTAGGCTCACCTGTTGCTAATAGCATGTGTGGTTCTAACAACAGAAAGCCCAGAACAGAGTGATTCTGAGAACCAAGAACTGGTCGGAAATATGAATCAGGCAATCAGAGGAAACGCGTCAGTTAAAAACTTTAACTTGGAGACTTTTGGCTCTAAAAGGATCTACAGGATCAAGTTGAATGTCCTCATTTTGCAAATGAGTAAACAGAGGCAAGGGTTTCCCAGGTGGCTCAGTGGCAAAGAATCCACCTGCCAATGCAGGAGACGTGAATTCCATTCCTGGGTCGGGAAGATCCCCTGGAGAAGGAAATGGAAACCCACTCCAGTATCCTTGCCTGGAGAATTCCATGGACAGAGGAGCCTGGTGGGCTACATACAGTCCATGGGGTTGCAAAAGAGTTGGACATGACTAAATAACAAAAAAACACAAGCATGTGGACAAGTGACCTGCTTTCTTTCGGTTATCTTCCTACAGGACACAGTGTCTTTAGGCCACAGAGAATATCATGTTCCTATTAATGTCAAAGTCATCAGCTCTATCAGATTGACTTAAATGAGGGCAGCTTCAGAGTTAAAAATTGGTTGTATGGCTATTAATACAAAATCAGTGAGGCTTTTCATCTCTATGTTGAGGCTTGCAGGAGAAAAGGAATAATACCTCTTCCTTAATTCTTTAGGTCTATACAAAGGCTACGAGAATTTACAAAAGTATTTATTTTCATTTTCAGGATGATTTAAAACAAACTAAAGAAAGGGTGCAGGACTATCATGACCAGAAAAAAAAAATTACCCACTTTTATTTACATCCCTTTTTACTACTGAGTTGGTGCTGTGAGTGACAAAGTCAAAAGGAATCATGTTCAACTTTTGGGGCAGTATTTTGCAAACAAGGGTCTATGAGTTCTTAAAATGGAGATGTATGGATGTAGAGTTATAATAATTCAGATTTATGCTCTTAAGCGGCTAAGCCTTCTTCATCTTTGACTTCATCTGCTGGGCCACCTAGAACACAGGGTCTACCTAATTAGATTCTCCGGCAGCTGGCAAAAATATAGGTTCCCAATCACTCCCCCTGCTTTGCCTCGCTTACTGTGCTCTCTCTCTTAATCAAAGGAATGCGATGTCGCCAATCAGCAGAAAGCCTGCAAAGAGAAAGAAGGAGCCACGGGAGGCACCATTCACTCTGGACACCCCCAGGCACGACTTCACCGAGAAAACAATGTGAAGGGCTGGCGCTTGAGCTGTGTGCCCCCGAGGCACTGAGTATTCTCCTCCCCAAATCCGGTGGTCCAGGTGGAGTCAAAATCTTGATCCTCAGCCTCATTACAGACAGAATGAGGCTGGGGTGGGTAGGTGCTGACCTTGAGTAGTTTTGTCAAAGGAGAAATTGATGGGTTTGATCGAGGCCACTGAGTTCGGGCTGGGTGGGGGGTAGCGATGCTTTTCTCAGAAAATCAGGGGCCGCACTTGGGCAAACAGGTGCACGGGCTAATTGTCAGCTCCCAGCTGCGTCCGCCAGTCCCTGGAGAGCGTGCCTTCGCCTAGGGAGTTCTTTCAAATGGTCCCTGATTTGATTGTTTAGCACCGCCCACAAGAGGCTCTTAATTGCATTCCTAGAGCACTGGCTTTCGATGGAAATTACTTAAAACACAGCTTAAGTGTTAAATCTGGACTGTGTAATGTGCAATTGAGGGGTTTTCTTTTATTTTATTATTAAAAAAAAAATAACCTCACTCCCGGCTACCTCCTTGTAGGAAGCTCTGACAGGTTCAGTGGGAAACCTTGGGGCTGGCGCACATTAGAAGTTCTCTCCTGCAGGGCTGGCAGGTGTGAGCTATGTCAAATAAATTTATTACAGTCTGTGCTAATAATGAAAATTATAGAAAAGCTAGATGAAAGTGCTCTACAGCCAGCTAATTTGAAGCTACCTTACTAGACAATAACAAGCTCCTAACAGTTTTTCCTTTTTGAAAAAAAAAAAAACACTAATTATGCTTAATGTTCCCTGTCGCATTAGCTTTCATGGTAATTATATTTCAAAACTTTTGCAATTAGGGTGCAGTTAATATTGTGGAATATTGCAATTATTTTTCATTGTGACACCTCTATTGAAAACTGGTGGCATAATGATCACATTGTTCAACTAAATCAGAACTGTAGAAATATGGCAAATGAACCAATTACACATTATTATTTCTAATTACAGATAATGTCATTTTCTCTGCTTTTGTCCAAAAGAATTTCTCAAACACAGATATCCCAAATTCTCCTATTTGTAAAGACTCCCTCGTTCTCTCATCCACACTGGTATTTTCTTACATTAGTGCCTTGAGTGCTAAATTTAAAAAGGTCTCATAGGGATTTCTTGAATTTTCCTCTTCCACCCCCAACTCCCTCCCGTGGAGTTTGTAAGCCAGATGCTCTCATTGAAAAATCTCAGCCTTGGCCAGGCTACAGACAGCAGCCGCTCGCTAGGAGCTGGTGTGAATTTAGCATCTCATAATCATCAATGATGGTGGCTCATTTTTATTCATGCAACAGGTCTCACCTCCCGTCCCAATGAAGATTCATCTGTGAGAACTTGCTGTATCCCAAATACCTTCTAAGTAGCCCCTACCCCCTGCTCTCCATCACAACCTCCCGTCCCAATGAAGATTCATCTGTGAGAACTTGCTGTATCCCAAATACCTTCTAAGTAGCCCCTACACCCTGCTCTCCATCACAAAATGATGAGGATGGAAGCTGAATTTTTTATCTGTGGTTCTACCTACATATTACTATCAGAACATGGAGTAGAGACCAACAGAGAGTTTCTAGGAAATAGTTAAGTTGGAATTTGGGGTTTTATTTTTCTCCTTCTACCTCTAACATCCTCATTTGTGGTCTTCCTAATAATACAGATAGTGACCATGAGAGTCCCATTCCTGATCATATGGGGTATGAAATACTGTTCAGTTTCATCTTACAATCATGTCCTGAGAAATACAGGCTGGGAAATAATATTCAGCCTTATAGATTAAGAAACTGAAGTGTAAAGCAATGCCCAAGACTTTATGACTAGTCTGTGGTCATTGAGAGCAGCTCTCCTGACTCTTGGTGGCTTGGTGGTAAAGAATCCACCTGCCAATGCAGGAGACACAGGTTCGATCCCTGGGTTGGGAAGACCCCCGGAGAAGGAAGTGGCAACCCACTCCAGTATTCATGCCTGGAGGATCCTGTGGATAGAGGGGCCTGGTGGGCTACAGTCCACGGGGTCACAAAAGAGTCAGCTATGACTTAGTAACCACACAACAACCTGACTCTTACCCACCATCCCTACAGTCAGGGCCATCCATCAGGGGCTGGGGTATCTGGGCCACAGCACTTGCAGTGCTCACACCAGGACAGTTTCTGGCAAACTAGTTCCTTTGATCACCTGACCTACAGTTAAAGTTAACTAGTCTACGAACTAAGGAAACATACAAGTAAGATGCTATCTAACTTGGGCTTCCTTTAAGTTCTGAGTTTTCAGAGTAGAAGAGGGACATAAGTGAGGGATGGGGAAAAATAAATAGAAATGACCCCATAGCTAGACTTAATCCCCTTCCTCTTTTCCCATGTAGTTTGCAATCTCTGCGTGCAGGAGAGGCTGGCCATTGCCCCCCCACTTGGGCTCTACCACCCGGCTCTATGCAGCCTGTGGTGGGTATGCAGTACATATTTGTGAAATAATATTGCTCATACTAATCACTTGTGTTTATAGAGCCCTTATTAAATTACTTTTCTAACTAACTTAACTGTATTTTCTCAATTAATACACATACCAATTTACTAAGGCAAATTGTACTACTTTTCTTCCTTCTGTATTGAACAGGAAGCCAAGACAGACAGAATCCAGGTGATGTGATCACTGGTGTCCGGGAAGGGTGTGGGGGAAGCAGATGGGGACAATTCTGATGATTCTACAGTCCATGCTCTTAACTATATGGTGATGCTTTGGAAAGAAGGACCTCTGTGGCTCATCCTGCCCCTTGAAGGTATTTGACTCTTTGGGAGTCTAAGACAAAGCATCTGCTTGTGGGGAAACAAACGTGCTATTTTCCTGCCTGGGGGACATAGATGGGCATATTTTCCCCTGTTTGCCCAGGCTCACAGGATGGCAGACAAGCTTCCCAGGCACATAATCATGCTTGGAATTTCTCTGTCATCTAGTTGGGTTGAATCTACTGCTCAGATGAGCTACTGCAACTGCCTCCTAACTTGTGCTCCTGTTTTCTTCTCTCCCTCCCATCCTTCTCTCCATTCAACCAGAGTGATCTTTCAGGATCTTGTTAAAGCATGCCACACCCTGTTCAACCAAAACTTCCCCTTGCTGTTAAAACAAAGCCTGAGTCTCTTACCTTAATCGCCTGCATCAGCTCTTCTCAAACTTTCCTGAGCAGGTCCACGAAGGACCTGAGGATCTAGTGCAGTGAGAAGCTTGTCCTGACTCGGAAGGTCTAGGACGGGGCCTGGATACTGTAATTTTAATGAGCTCTCAGAGGCTGTGGATGGTGCTGGGCTCATCTCTGTCAACTCTGATCATTTCGTGGGCTCCTCTCCCCTGGGCTGGTGACATTCTAGCCACGGCCTTTTCTTCTAGCTCCTCAGCACTATTAAGAGCTTTCCTGTCTCTGAACTTTTTCCTTACTGTTCTCTTGGTCTGTATAAAACCTTCCCACTGCCCCCTCCCTTAACCCTGCCCCAGCCACTCAAAACCTTGTCCCATGGGGACCTCAATTTTACTTTTCAGGATGTAGTTAAAAAGTCACCTCCTCAAAAGCCTTCCTCTCCCATCCTATCTGAGGAGGCATCTTCATGCTTGTTTGTTTGTTTAATCTCAGCATCTGAACATTGCTATCACAGCACTCACAATTGGTCATCATTATATTTTTTATGACTCCGAAGTTTTAAGTTTCCCCTTTAGAATAGAAGCTTCATGAAGTCAGGGGCCACATCTTCCTTCGGTATCATTAGGCCCATAGGGCTTAGAAAAGTGCTAGCCTGGGACAGGCGTGCAAGGATTGTAATGAATGGAAGTGCTCTCCAGTCAAATGGTGGGTTTACTTTATATCGAAACATTCATGGGAATTGCTTCCGTTTGAACTGCGTTTCCCTTAGGCTGCCAAGCTATTTTTCCCTGGAGTACAGAATAATATGTAAAAATGCCAGATTTGTTTTCCTCTTCGAAACAAATACAGCCACTCTAAGTGCCTCGCTCCTTTCATATAAACTGGGGGAGTACAAAAGCAAACTGTCATCCGTGATCACTTTCCAGGCGGAGCTGAAGCACTGCAATATGAAACCAGGTTCCCCTTCATAAGATACAGAGAGCTCCAAAACATTTAAGTGACACCGGGTCTCATCCTCCATGCGTCGGCTGCCAGAACACTTTATTTATACAACTCATTCCATTTCTCCGAGGAGTTTTACAAACACCTTATCGGTTTTCCTTTTGAGGGGGCAACTCCATAGGCGGGATGTTCTCTTAGGCTGGGGCAGCCCCGGAAAGCGGATGCTATGATCTGTGTCACAGCGGCAGAAAGGGAGGATGCAGGGGGGCCAAGGAGGCTGCAATGGCCTTGAGTCTGAAATCTTGAGAAGGGCAAGGAAATGAAAACGACAAGGTGAGGGACCTCCCTGGTGACCCAGTGGCTAAGACTCCGCACTCCCAAAGTGGGGGCCTGACTGAGCTGGATCCCTGTTCAGGGAACTGGATCCCACATGACACAACTAAAAATCCCGCAGGCCGCAACTAAAGACCTGGAGCAGCCAAATCAATACATGTTAAAAATAAAACAAAATGAAATGACAAGGCGATCAAGTACACACACAGAAGCAGCTGTGGAGATGCCAGCCCTGGCCCACACCTTGGGTACGGCACTTCCTACGCTGTGCTTTGAGCACTTAAATTTATTGAGGGCGACAGTTAGGTTCATCTGTGGTACACACGTAGCTTCTTGGGACGGAATATCCACATCTACGCTTCTCCCTCACCCTCTACACTGCCCCTTACCTGCGCAGCCACCCAGAACTTGCTCCTAAAACTCTGTTGTCTGTTGGTAGAGCAACTCCTTGACCTGACTCAAGATGGCCTGAAGAAATAGAAGGGATTTGTTTTTTCAAAGAGAAACTGCATAACAGGTAAAAAGAGCCTTGCTCATATGCTGTTGGCAGTTCCTACACTGCTACAACATTTCTTCAGCAATATGTTATACAGAGTTATAAAAAGATCTATAGCCTATGATCTTCTGTTTCTACTTCTACAATTTCATCTGATGGGAAAAATTATAGGTGGGTAAAGCAATTTTTATATAAGGATGATCTTTGCCATGATATGTTTTAACACCAAAAAAATTGAAAAGAGTAAAAGTGATTGACAAAAGGGAGTAAGTTTAAATAAGTTGCGCTATGTCAGCATGATGGGATAACATTAATATGGTGCTCTAGAATAGTATTTAGTAGCATACAGTAAGATGAACAGCTAGCATTTACCAGCAGGTATGAGCCCGTGAGTCAAGGTTCTAAGCTCATTTATGTACCTATTTATTTCCCCTTACAAAGATGCATTGAGATGGATATTATTATGGTTCCCATTTTACAGATTAAGAAACTGAGACCTAAAGAGATTAAGACATTACGTAAGGTCACCCTGCTAGTAAGTGCTGAAGTGTGGATTCCAACTCAGGCAGTCTGACTCCAGAGCCCCAAATTCTGAAGCCTAGTGTCTTCATGTGCTGGTTCATGGTATCGTATGTTGCCATTTGAAAGAGGGTTTGTATAAAGTGGACTCTCTGATTGGGATTTGAAAATTACAAGAAAATGCCGTAACATATAATTATGTGTATAATACATAATTGCATATAATAAATATAATGGGTTTTTCTTTCCATCCTACATCCGCACCTATTTATTGAGGGTCTACTGTGTGCTCAGGAACAGTTCTGGGTGTTAGTAATTTAGATGTGAACAATTCAGATAAAGTTCTAATGAATCTATTTACAGAGTAGCAATGGAGATGCAGGCATAAAGAACAGACTGTGGACACAGTGAGGGAAGAAGAGGGGGGATGAATTGAAAGAGTAACTCTGAAACATATACATTACCACGTGTAAAACAGATGGCCAATGCAAACTCTCTGTATGACGCAAAACTGGTACTCTGTGACAACTAGAGGACTGAGATGGGGTGAGAGGGAGGGGACATATGCACACCTATGGCTGATTCATGTTGATGTATGACAGAAACTAACAATATTGTGAAGCAATTATTCTATTTAAAAAGTATATTGAAAAAAAGATAGTCCTTGCTCTCACGAATCTTATGCCTAGAGAGGAGAGAGAGGGACTCTACATATCAAAAGTTTAATAGTGATCATCTCTGTGCTAAGTCACTCAGTTGTGTCCAACTCTTTGCGACCCCATGGACTATAGCCTGCCAGGCTCCTCTATCCATGGAATTCTCCAGGCAAGAATACTGGAGTGGGTAGTCATTCCCTTCTCCAGGGGATCCTCCTGACCCGGGGACTGAACCTTGGTCTCCTGAATAGCAGGCAGATTCTTTACCCTCTGAGCCATATTTGGGGTACTTTTAAATGTCATTTTAATCTTGTCTAAATATTCCAATTGTTCTACGTTCATAGAACACAGAGAATGAGAGAATACTTAATTCACATAATTAACAAAAAATAATTTTAAGGAATTAAAAATCGCCGACATTTCAAAAATGACGTCTCAGGCCATTGTTATCCTCCTGTCCCCTGGGGATTCCCAGTGAGTCTGTCCTGAATCTCCGGTCTCCAACAGAAGAGCACCCTGGGCCAGCCCTGCCGTCCCCCCCTCCCTGGAAGAGCTGGTCACGGTGTCATCAATTCCACCTCCCTTGCCCCTCCCACAGCCGAGCCTTTGTGCTTCCCGAGCCTTCCATCAAGACAGGACATGCCGGGCTGAACGAAGGCGTGACCTATTTCAGACAATCTCTCTCTGCCACAGTCATAACCAGGTAGTTATTAACCAACCCCATGATTAACAAGAAAATTAACAGTTTGAAAACAGGGCCAATCCTCCCATCCTTTCACTTCAAAAACGAATCTGTGTCAGCCTCAGTTATCTGGGCTCATTTGCAATGAATTCTCACCATCAAATTTCACTTTGAAACATGGGAAATGGCTTTTAAAAACCTTGCGCTGATAAATCATCACCTCAATTCCCCAAATTTTCCCGTGGATCATCAGAGCCGCCCTCGTTAGAAGACAAACACAAATGGGGAAGTTCTCCTGGCAGGCCTGGGAAAGTTTCTCCTCTCACCTGCTGGGAAAATCATTTAACCTCTCGGTGCTGCAATTCCCAACTTCATGATAACCAGATAATAATTCCTCCCCCACAGAAGTGTCGGTGGTTTCATGTATGTAAAGTGCTTTGATGATTTTTAAAAAAATTGCACGGGAAGTACCAGATGCTGTTTCACATCTCCTCGGCGCCTGACATCTAAGAGTTTCCTAATGCACCACCGTAAAACGGTTGCTTCCGTGTGATGTTTCCAGAGGAAGATATTCCTTTTTTCCCCCCCTTCTCCTTTCTTTTCTTTCTTTCTTTCTTTTTTTTTAAAGGGTTGAGGGCACAGACAGAAAGATACTGTAAGGAACAGTATGAGGTCTAACCATTTCAGGTGCGAAATGAACTTTTTCTGGCATCATCCCGAATGTGCTATGGAAACTCGGGGAGGTGAGCCAAGGGTAGAATAAAAGCCTTAATTGAGAACGCCTTTGCGTGAGTGGATTTAAACAAGACCTTTCAAATTAATTTAACGCACTCTCTTTTATTTAATTCTCTTTGTTCAAATGTCAACTTTTTGTCAGAGTCGAGTGCAGCGCTTTCCCTCGGTCCTGATAGGTGTTTGCACATTTTGCCCAGTGACATTTTCTCAGCACAGAGAATCCGCTCTCTGTGGAGAATTCCTGTCTGGAGCCACGCGGGAGATATTTTCATCTACCTGGACAGAGACTTCCGGTACCTGTTGGTTTTCCCAGCCCTACAGAGCATCGCCTTCTAAATGGCTCCTGCCGGTTCCCACAGAGAGGGCAGATGTCTGTAGTCCGACGGCCCTGAGTTCTCATCGGGGCCGCTTCTTTCTCTGTTACCTTGCGCCTCAGCTTCTTCAGCTGCAAAGTGGGGAAACCCAATACTTGAAGGCTTGTTGAGTTCATGTACAGCGCTTGGTCAAGAACTTGGCTCATGAATGGATTATAAACACGAGTTATTGCTACTATTACTATTGTGATGATTTTGTGAGCTTTCTTCTTACTTGAAACACCTCACCATCCTGGCCTCTCTCTGGCATTTGATAGTATTGGCAATTATGACTCTTGCGGTCATCCCAGGATGCTACATTAATATGGCTCGTTTCCAAACTCTTGGCCCCTTTGTTACCCTCTTTTCTTTCTGTTTGTTTCTGCCCTGAACATTCTGAAGACTGTTTTCTATCAGCACACCCTTGAGCTCAGTTTTGACCTTCTCTTTGTGTGCTTCAAATGACACCTCTGAGAAAAGATGACTGCAAACTCCCCTCTCTGTCCTCAGCATCCTCTCATCTCATCCTGGTTTCCCCCTTCATTCTTCTCTTCCCTCTTGTCTCTCCTCCCTGAATCCCAGACCCAAACTTTTAGCTGCCCACTGGGCATCACCATCTGGTCAGACCACAAATTACCAGAGTCAAAGCTGGTTTCCATCTGCCGTCAAAGATCTCCTTCCCTCCAAACCTCAATCTTTCTGTTGCTATGAGGAATCTTCTATTTTCCTGGCCATGCTCAAGTACTCAGATCTACCTTTGATTTTTACTTCTCTTCCATTCCCTGCATTCATCCAACATGCAGGCTTTGTGGCTTCCTTCCAGCCAGTCTTAGCATCTTTCACCATCCAATGAGTGTGCATACTCAGTTGCTTTAGTCCTGTCCACCTCTTTGTGATCCCCTGGACTGTAGCTTGCCAGGCTCCTCTGTCCATCAGATTCTCCAGGCAAGAATAGTGGGGTGGGTTGCCATGCCCTCCTCCAGGGGATCTTCCCAACCCAGGGATCGAACCACCTCTGAGCCACTGAGGCAGCCCCAACAACCAATTGCACAGCCTAAATGTAAGCCTCTCCTTACATCTGAGGGCCCAGGGAGTGTTTTGCCATAACTAGCTCTTTGTATAGCTCGTTTCTCCCCCACCGCTTGTCTTACACCCACTTCCATGGGAACCCTTCCTCAAGAACACCTGGGGAGCTTTAAACACCCTGCTGCCCAGGCTGTCTCCACCCCACCCCAGGTCCTATCACATTAGAATCTCTGAGTTGTCACTCAGGCATTATTTTAAAATCCCAAGGTGATTCCAGGGTATGACCAAGGCTGCCAGTTACAGCGTAAATGGACAGCTCAGCAAGGCCAAGCTTCTAGATCAGGGCTCCCCAATCATGAGTATGAGTCAGGACCCCCTGGAGAGACTGGCAAACCAAGGTCTGTGGGGACCCAATCCTAGGATTTGAATTTCTAGCAAGTTCTCAGAAGCTGCTGTTGCTGCTGGTCTAGGGAAAGAAAACTTGGAGACCCATGGCACGAAATTGTTTCCTTTATTGGAGGTAGATGAAGGTAAGGTCATGGAGAGGAAAAACACACTACTGGGTAGAGTAAGCAGTTCTCAGTAGTGCTACCGCAAAGGGCTCTTGGAAGATGATCCAGATGAGCAGAAGTTTTGAAGAGGTCACGCTTTCTGTCCACAAATCCCTTGTCTCGGCAACCATGTTGCCCAGTATGAAAGGGCCAGAGTTAATATTCTGACCTCTACTTCCAATAGGATTGTATCAGCTGCCGACAGATAAAAAAAAAAAGAAAAAAAGACTATGACATGGATTACTGGTGTATTCTTTTCTAACTCAAGCTCCTGGAATTTTTCAAGCTCATGAGTTTAGTTATCTATTTCTGTTTCTCACTCTACTTATCATTCTACCTATGTCTATCTACCTGCCTACCTATCAACCTATATCTATGTATCTATGTGTCTGTCTACCTATCTACTTATTTCTTTCTATACTGGCTCTAAAATAAGGACCTTTAGACTAAGCCCAAGGCACCTCTCACAGATGCAGCAAACAATGTGGGTGCCTACAAGACTATCGCAGGAATATCCCATTACTGAGAAAAATGTGGTTTCTCTTTTTTTTTTTTTTTCATTTCATGTAGGTTTTAAAAGGTAATTTTGACCTGGAAGGCAGATTCTATACTCAAATCTATATTCAACATCTCCTGACAGCGATCACTGTAAATAACTTTCCTACCTGAATTCTTGAGAGTTTAGAGTAAGAAAGGAAGATGATGAATATAATCTGGAATGAGGTTTATAAATCTTTTTAAGACTTGATTTCCCCCTCTACTTTTCTAAGCATCTGTATTACAACCAGCGCTTCAGTTAATATTGTTCTTGGGCTGAAAAGCAAAGTTTACAAGAGCTGTCTTGACCGTGAGCACTTTATAATTATAAGAGAAGAAAGAGTCTCTGAATTCTGAGTAGGAGAAAAAAAAAAACCTGACTATGAGCTGTACTAGTTCAGTTCATGGCACAAATGAGACTTAAGGGCCAAATGGAAGAGTAGAAATAGTGCGGGTCCTCATTGCTTGCTAAATTGGGGGAAAAATCCTACAAAGCTAAACTAAATCAGCTCATCAGTCAGTCCTTGCTCATATTCTAAAAGCGTGGATTCATCAGGGAGTGTGAGAAGAAGGGAACAGAGCCTCTGCTTCCCATTCTTTGAAGCATTTGCGGGTGATAACCGCCACTGCAGACCAGCCGAGTGCCGCTCATTTGTGTGGTTATAAAGATTCATGCAGCAATTATTTAGAGGCTGGCACATCCATCCTTTCATCAGGCTGGGGAGACACACAGGCCAGCTCTTCTCTGGATGTTGAGCAAGGAGGAAAAAGCAGGCGTAAGTCTACAGACAACCCCTCTCTAAAAGCCTTTGGATTATACGCTTCCTACCTTCATCCCTACACTTCTGAAGGTGAATCAGAGAACTGGGTATACAAACACCCATGAAGGTCTGCAAGGGTGATAATTGGGACCTGCTTTACCTCTGACTCTCCTGTGAGAGTTATCACAAATGTGGCCTCTGGGCTTCTCCCGATGGGTCACCTCTTTCCCTCCAGGCTGCTCCACAACTTCTCATTCTGGGTCTTGATGCCTTTTGTGCGTGTTTTGGTCAGGTCTTTGTGGCACGTGGGTAGTTGTGGCACCAAACTCTTAGCTGGGCATGTGGGATCTAGCTCCTTGACCAAGGATCAAACACACTCCACTGCACTGGGAGCGTGATGTCTTAGCCACTGGAACCCCAGGGAAGTCCCTCAATGCCTTTTAATAAGGGCAGATTTTCACCTTCATATTGGAGTTTAGGTCATAAATGTTTTCTCTCTTCCTAAAGGAGAGATTCAGAGTTTGAGTCTTCTTTGTACTGCCCTCATCATTCAGCACAGATTCAAAAAAATTTACCAAATGAACGTATGTCTGAATAAACAGCAGGTTTGGGCTTCCCTTGTGGCTCAGCTGGTAAAGAATCCGCCTGCAATGCAGGAGACCTGGGTTCCATCTCTGGGTTGCAAAGAGCCCCTGGAGAAGGGAAAGGCTACCGACTCCAGTATTCTGGCCTGGAGAATTCCATAGACTATACAGTCCGTGGGGTCACAAAGAGTCAGACACGACTGAGCCACTTTCACTTTCATTGCATATCTTGTTCAGGAGACACCTACCTCAATTATGAGCTTTCTTCATTGTCTGACTGCCATTCATAACCCACGGTATGTAGATAGGGCCCTTCACAACGAGCTTCCATCCTCATTTCCGGTGGTTCCCCATATTGGCCTGAATCTAGACACGTCTGCATGCAAGTCTGGGCATCAACATTTCCCTGAGCCGTCCCCAGATACACCATGTTCTTTCCTATCTCCCTGCCTTTGCACTTGCTCTTGGATTTCCTGGAGCCCCACCTGTTCCTCCAGCTGACTACTGATGATGATGTAGGAGACCAGTCAGGTGCCAACTCTGCAGGGAGGCTGTTCCCCCACCCAGCTGTGGCCCAGATGGGGGGGGCCCCCTTACGCCGCTCTAGCACTGGGCCCCTGCATTCATGGGAACACCTGACGTGCTGTTATCGCAGTCATCTGTTTATTTCTACTCTGCTTAGTGCCTAGCCTCAGCCCGTGCTGCCGCCAGCTAGACAAGGGTCTCCCTAAGGCCATGTACCTGGAGTTAGTCATTTCTGACTCTCATCTCTGTTCATTGCATCATGGGTCTGCAACAGTAGATACTCAAGAAATATCTGTGAAATTAAAATGAATTAGTTGTATCATTTGAAGGCAGGAAAAACTACTTGAAAGAGTCTTCAGCTTCTCAAGCCTCTAAGAACACTATTACCAAAATAAAAAAAGGAAAAAGAAACAGTGAAACTCTTTGTTTAAGTCAGTGGTACTCAAAATGTGGGCCCCAAACCAGCAGCATCAGACACTACCTGGGGACATGTTAGAAATGCAAATATAGGGGACTGCCCTGGTGGTCCAGCGGTTAAGAATCCACCTTTCAATGCAGGGGATGTGGGTTCGATACCTGGTCAGGAAACTAAGATCCTACATGCTGTGGGGCAACTAAGCCCATGTGCCACAATTGGAGAAGCCCGTGGGCCTCCATGAAGACACAGTGCAGCCAGAAAAATAAAACAAAAAAATAAAAATACCACATTGGCTAAAACAGGGATAATAAATTATTTTTTAAAAAAGAAGTGCAAATGTACAGGTCCAACCTTGGACCTACTGAATTAAATAGGCTGGTAGAAGGCCTAGGAATCTGTATCTTATAAACTCTTGAGGTGATTCTACTGAATGCTAGCAAGAACATCTGCTTTAGTGAATTAGAAGCAACATTTTGAGAAGAATTGTGTAGCAGTGAGAAGATCAAGGCCATTGGAATCAAGCAGAAATGGTTCAAATCCTGGCTGCTATGCTTGATTTGATGGTTCTGTGAATTTGGTTGAGTGAGCTAAATGCTGTGAGGCTCATTTCTTCATCAATAAAAGGGAGAGGGACCAAAGCAAGTGACAAAAACATGAAATGCCTAGTACAGGGTCTGGGATGATGGTAACTGTCTTGCACACGTCGGTTCTTAACTTTCTGTTTTGCAAAATGCATGACAAGATTAGTCCCCGGATCTTCAGGACAAGGAGGAAGAGGGGGAGGAACAACGCTGCCTGGTCAAATCATTCTTAGAAACAAAGCATCTTTTCTCCTCTTGAAGACTTTCAGTTGACATAAGCATATTAACATCTTTGAGAAGTCATAACTTTTTCTCCCCCAAACTTAGCATGATCCAGTCTTCTCTGATATTTTTCTCTTTCTCTCTTTCTCTCCTTCCCTCCTTCCCTTCCTTTCTCCCATTTTTTGGTGGGGAGTGGTGGAGCGGAGGCAACTCCTTAGCTTCCAATTTAGGAGGACAAAACAAAAGGAACATTTCCACCTTGGATCTGCCTTTTAGATTATTCATTTTTTCACTGGGTATGGGGGAGAAGCACAACTTTGCAAGTTTCTTGACAATATCATATTGAATAGTTGGTGAATATGGATTATTATCTGGCAATCACCCAACAAATACTGAGTATATGCTAAATGCTAGGCGTTCTCTTGAGTGCTGAGGATACGGAAAGAGGGGAGGCCAGTCTGAGGAGATGATGTTTGGGCTAAGGGGATGAAAGGTCAGCTATGGGGAGATAGGGGGTTAGCCCTAATAAGTGGTCCAGCTTTTATTCTGAGTGCATTGAAAACATTTTATTAAATATATCACTCCAGCCTGATTTCTAGGCATGAGAATCTTGCCCTCTATATCGTCACTGATGAAACCAGAAACTTCAAAGATCATGGAAATCAAGTCTTTTCTCTCCATTCATCCATCCACCCATCCATTCATCCATCCATCCATCCACTCATCCATCCACCTCTCCATACAATAGTCATCTCTGGCTTCTGACATTCCGTGCACTGTGCTTGCCATGTAACAAAGATATAAAGATAAAGAAGACAAAGCTTCTCCTCTCCAGAAATTTATTATCTAATAAAGTACTTTAAGTGTGAAAGAGGCCTAGTAGAAGCATAAATGATGATGCTTGCTCCACTAAATTACCTTGCCATTTTTCTCAGGGACTCAATGTATCTACTGGGCTTCCCAGGTAGCTCAGTGTTAAAGAATCCACCTGGCAATGCAGGAGATACAGGAGACGTGGGTTCGATCCCTGGGTCAGGAAGACCACATGGAGTGGGAAATGACAACCCACTCCAAAACTGTTGCCTGGAAAATACCATGGACAGAGGAGCTAGGCAGGTTACAGTCCAAGGGGTTGCAAAGAGTCGGACAGAGCACATATAGAATGTCCCTACGAGGACTAAATCTTTGGGTAGAAATACCACAGAACTTTGTATTATTTTATCATATTTCAAAAGCATGCTAAACAGAACTGTTTGGACCCTGAATTTTGGTGGTGCACAGAAACTAGGGTAATAAGGATTTAAAGCTGACACATCAAACTCAGTTCATCTGTCACCCATCAGACCTCATCTTGCTTAGGGGCTGATCCTGTACTTGAATGACTGTCCTACAACATAGTTTTAAAAGCCTTCGGAAATTTTCTTCTTTATTTCATTAACCAACGTTTTTTTCCTCCTCTAACACTTTCTTGAAATGCCTCTTATAAAACCCTGTTTCTCTTTCTCGTGGCAAAGGAAAGGAAGAAAAATACTAGCATTGAAGCATATGCTAAGGTAATTTAAGAGTTGTGATAAGCCAAAAGGAAAAGATAAACAGCCCCCAGAAAACCACAAAGTTAAAGAGTTTGTTCCTTTTTAAGGAAGTCTAATTGGACACGGCAGGGGGTCTTGATCAGTGTGCCTGGTTGTTTTATGAGCGGAATTTTCTACTACAATGTAGGAAGTTAAAGTGTGTGCTTAATGTCTCTGTAATTGCTTTCTCACATCTATTGTTCAACCTTGAACTGGTCGGACTCCTATTGGAGGGAGTAGGGCCCTGGAAATGTAGGAATCGACTCTGAACCTGGAGAGCTTTTATACTCGGCCAACTCTTTGGTCTGAGTAGCCTGAGTCACTTTCACATTATGAATTTCTCTTGTGATCATTCTAGTCAGTGAGTTTTGAGTAGCCTGAGCCCAGCTGTTTACAGAGGTCTTGATGAAGAGGAACATGGTGGCAAGAAAAGAAGAAACCCAGCAGAGAAGTGATGCTCTATCTCTGTCTACCTTCCAGCAAAACCTGAGTGAACGTCAGGTTGGATAAGGGAGTTGGGAGGAAGGCCCCTCTATGGGGCAGAGTGCTGGATTCTAATGTCCACGTGGGGCGTTGTTACTCTCAATCAACAATAGCGATAACTTCCATGTCTGCTTCTCACTGGGCAAAGGAGAAGCATCTTCCCCCTCACACAAGATCTTGAAGTAAAATTATCCCTGTGATGCTGCTGCTGCTGCTAAGTCGCTTCAGTCGTGTCCGACTCTGTGAGACCCCATAGACGGCAGCCCACCAGGCTCCCCCATCCCTGGGATTCTTCAGGCAAGAACACTGGAGTGGATTGCCATTTCCTTCTCCAACGCATGAAAGTGAAAAGTGAAGGTGAAGTTGCTCAGTCGTGTCTGACTCCCAGTGACCCCATGGGCTGCAGCCTACCACGCTCCTCCATCCATGGGATTTTCCAGGCGAGAGTACTGGAGTGGGGTGCCATTGCCTTCTCTGATCCCTGTGTTAGAAATGGTGAAACTAAAACACAGAGAAGTTAATTAATGATCTTGCCCAAGGTAACAAGAGTCCAGATGGAAAAGCGAGTAAGGATGTCTTGCCAGAGGGTTCTCCAGAACTGTGACGGACACAAAATGAAGGCGTGGGCTCCGACCTTGACCCCTGCTGAGGAAATATTTCTCAAGTGCTTTGTCTAGCCTTGACCTCTGAAACGTAATAAGTGTGGAACATAAAATCACCTCTTTCCCCAAATTGCTTCACACATGCCCTCCCTTGTAAAGCTCTTTCCAGATGATCTCTGCTTTGGTTCAGAACCCTGATAACGAGCAAGGTGTGCTACCCTCTCCTTCCTTCACCCCACGAAGGAAAACCACTCCTATGTAGAGATCCCTTCAAAGCTTGGGTGCACTGCAACACAGGGATGTTTCTTACATCAACCTAAGTTGATCCAGGTTATTCAAAACATGCAACTCTGGGCAGGACTATGGGCCAGGCATGCATCTTCCATTCATTTACAAGGAAATGTGCTTGGCTTATATTCATGTAGTTGCTGTTTTCTCCATTCTGGGAAATTTTTTTTCACATTTAATGTTGCTCAAATTAGGACTTCATGATTAACATGCACGGTTAAAGTAGCATTTCTTATTTCTGCCCATGAAATGCTGTAATTAAGTCCATGGTGTACTTACTATCAACGTCATCTCACAATCTAGAATAGAGCCTAAATTTATGTATTTCTAACACGAGCCCCTTTCACAAAGAACTTAAGGACTTTATAAGACAATACAATGAAATAGACTTTCCACTGCATAGGAAGTCTCCTCTTTGTAAAAGCTGAATCTTTTCCAAAACAGGCTAGAGCAAAATTAAACCCTAGAAGCCTCTGTGTTATTTTGAAAAAGGAATCTGATCTTGTGCTGCTGGGAGGACATGAGCAAGTTTAGGCCAGGAGTGTTTCAGAGCTTCAAAACTCAGAATCAGACAGAGGATCAGACAGAATGCCAAAAGGAAGACAGGGGAGCTACCTCTGGGGTGATGACGGGACTTCAAATCCAGGCAATGCCCAGCCCCTGTGACATGACGGATATACAGTAAGTATTGAATTAAAATGTGCTGACACTCTGTGGCTGCCAAGTACTAGCCCTGGAACCAGGGGTGAGACCATTTTCCACACTGGATACTCCTGTATCAAAAATAGCAACAACAAAATATGTGAGTTTGAAGTCTTCCCCACCTGGCTGCCTTCGCAGTGACCTTAGCAGATCAGCATAAAACTCAGCTATGTTATAAAGATATCTGGTCCACTTTCCGTGACCCATGTAAGCTCTCCTTCCTCTTAACTGTATACACTTATTGATAAGTCCACCTAAAAATTCAGAGTAATTGTGCAAAGGGACCAAAGAATTTATTCATTAGTAGTTATAATTTTACTTGGTAAATAAACTCATCATTGAGAGTACAGGAAGATAGCAGTTGAAATGTAGTTTGAAAAAGTTGCTGATAGCTTAGGGGAAGTTAAGAGCAATCAAGAAAGTAAAAGCCTATTTTGGGGGGTGGTCTAGGTCCAATGTGCAAGAATACTATTAGTTTAGTGTGTTAAAACAAAGCAATGTTCTTGAAAAACATACATGTGTATTTTCATGTAACAAAAATGAGAAAACAAACTATGACTTAATGCATGTGAATAGGTAGACAAAGTCCTACAAAATAGATTTTGGTGGTGGGGAATTTGGGAGATTAGAGACTAATCTAGTTTTCTGACCATCAAATATTTTATCTCTTAAGTGAGGATAATGAAACTCTTTACATCCTCCTCACTGTCTGTTAGTAATGGGGTTTTAAATAGATAATGTACATGACAGAGTTGTCTAAAGGCGAAAATGGTATACCAACAGGGAGATTATTATCAGTAACATCATCATCATCATCCATAAACTAGATAATTGGGACCACAAGTTCAAATATCTAAAGAGGCCAAGTCAGTCACAGGAAGAGGTAAACGGAAAATGCCTACCCCATCTAAAATGGGCAGCTCCTACTTGACTCCAGGTATTTGTGGCCATGATATAGTGCAGGCAGGTAATGCTAGAAATGTTATTTCAAGAAAGATAGTCTTACGAATGTTTATATAAAATATCCTGCATTTTCAATATCATCACCTAAACAAAAACATTTAAAAAATACCAGCAAAGACAAATCACATAGGTTTGCAAGCTTATGTGTCCAAGGGCCAGATATTTGCAACCTCTTAGATAATGTACACGAAATTCTTCCTTGAAACGATCAATGTAAAGAAACATTAAGTGACAATGATTATTTAATATCATCACTATGTCACTATCATTATTATTATCACTGTCACGATCATTACTGCCAGCGGTCCAGAAAGGGATTGTAGTTTTAGTTTTCTACCTTTGAGAAGGAAAGAGCTTTTAAAGAGAGGTTACAGAATTGGCAACTCAAGACATCCCTACAAGTGGGCTATATACTTTGTGCCTAGTTATTCTTTTCCGAGAAGAGTGACCTTTTGGAATATCTGGCCCCGATTTTCCCAACGCTAGAGAATCAAACACCACGAGGGTCCGAGAAGAGAAGTGACCACTCAGTTGACACAGTGAGTTCTCTTAGAATCAGGACTCAGCTTCTGATTCCCTGGTTCTTTCTTCTTTGCCAAGATTTTCTGTCTTTGTTTCACATTCTTTTTATCTTCCAAACACTTTCAGCAATTTGAGATCAATAAAAAGAGGCAGAAAAGGCCAAGTCTGCCCAATATAAGACTTTTTTCCATCCCTGTGAATTATTTTCATCACCCCTTTTCAGTCTCTTATATGCTAACCAGTCTTCAAGCGGAGGTGCATAGTTTAGCAAAAGAAACAGAAAGCCAGCATGCTAGGATTTAAATAGGTGGTATCCCATCCTATTTCTTCCCACTTTTTAAAGCAAATTGCTGGACCTGAGAGAGAACCCACCTAGAAACAGGGGTGGGAGCATAGGCTGATAAAGATCACTGCTCCAATAAAATTGCTGATAGAAATGTATCAGAGACAATGGTTCCTGCAGAAAGAGTAACACATAAAGCAATATCTAAAGCAGGCAGAGAGAAAGCAGGGTGGGTAATGGTGAGGCGCCCCAGGGAGACAGAAAAGGTCATTGAGATGAAAATAACCTTGGGAACTTGGAAAAAGTGCTCCGTTACCACAGTCGGGAAGAAAACCCAGTGCCCAATCAGATGGAACAGACTGAAATGCGATTCCAGTCAAGTGTGAATGCCACCAAATGCACTGCTGAACTACTGGGGGTGGGGTGGGGCTGGCAGAGGGAATAGGGGCCCTGGCCCCACCCCTCAGTACAGGGGTGGACATCAACACATTGAAAAGCAGGGATCTGTAAGGTCCTAATTTGCACACATGCATCTTTGTAAATCCTGGGTGAAGGTGAGGGGTGAGAAAATGTGATAAAGATGTATCAGGGTCTTTCTGTGAAGGTGCAGGACTGTTCCACTAAAGTATTTAAAAAGATGCTACACTGTCAGCTTAGCTTTTTTTAAAGCAAAGGGAGGCAAAATCTGCCTTTGGAGTAGAAGAGGGAACGGAAAAGATGATTGATCATTGCCTTCATTGTTAGCTTCCCATGGTTGAGTGTTCACTGATAGAATTGGTTCAACTCCAAGATGCTGTCTTTGAAACAATTATTGTTTTCCACTAAAATACAACTCTAGCAGAAAACATTAATTGAAGTGATAACTGCCTAAATGCTTCAGTATCAAAAATGCATGTGCCTTCACATCTCTGGGCTTTTATGAGCACGAGAAAGGAATAAGCATAATAAGCAACAGAAATCATAAAACAAAAGATGAGATAGAAAATGACAAGAGAGAAACAGGGCTGGAGGCCCAGGTGGATTCAGGCAGAAGGCTGGTACAGGCACTTTAAAGCACACAAGAAATAGTTTTTCTACACTTTACTAGTTTATTCAGATTCTAGAGTTGAAAAATTAACTATACTGCTTTTCTTCACTTGCTTCTGGCTTTCTCTGCCATGCACACCACACTGAACTATTCCACCAGCCAGAAATGCCTTCTTCATTCTTTACCTCTTCTACAACAGGATGAGGAAAACAGCCTGGGAGCCAAGGTCTGCCCCCACTACTTTCTTGGACCATTCTTTGGAAATTGAAAATACTCTCTGAGCACCTTAGCTCTACCCTTTGACTTCATTCCTATTTATCTGTTCATTCCACCAAATATTGATTGAGCATCTGCCCTGTGCCTGGCACTGTGCTTGTTAAATGCATAGAGTCAAATGGGACACGAGAGATACAGTGCTTGTCTTCAAAGAGCTTAAATACAATGTTGAGTGCAGTCAGATGGTGAGTTCAGTAACAGAGGTGGCCTGAGAGCTATGGAAGGGAGATGGAAGAGAGACGAACCCAGATCAGGTAGACCAGAAGTCTTCCCAGAGGAATGCACATCATGCGCAAAGATGCTACAGCACAAGTGTGCCCCATTCAGGAGCTATGTATGGAGTAGGGCAAAGGGTGAGAGATGCGGATAGGGGCGTGCACAGGAGTCTTTTGTGACATGCTTAAATGTATGTATTATATCCAAGGAACAAGAGGGTCCCACCAAAGAGTCTGAAGCATCAGAGAGACTTGTTTAGATATGCATTTATATGGAAACTCTGCTAGCTGCAATGTAAGAAAGAGTTAGATGATACAGACAAAAAAGAAAGAAGACTCAGAATCAATTAGCTCTTTAGGCCAAAGATAATAGTCATTTGAGCTAGGGTAGTGGTAGCAGGGATAAATATTTCAGAGTACAATTTGATAGGGTTTATGATGTTCATTGCAGCACTCTAATAGCCAAGACATGGAAGCAATTAAATGTCCATCAACAGAGGAATGGATAAAGATGTGGTACATATATACAATGGAATATCACTCAGCCATTAAAAAGAATGAAATAATGCCATTTACAGCAACATGGATGGACCTTGAAAGTGTCATTCTGAGTGAAATCAGTCAGAGAAGGAGAAATACCATATGACATTCCTTATACGTGGAATCTAAAAAGAAATGATACAATTGAACTTACAAAACAGAAAGAGACTTGCAGACTTAGAGAACAAACTTACGGTTTCAGGGAGGAAGGAGTGGCGGGGGAGGGATAGTTAGGGAGTTTGAGATGGACGTTTTCACACTGCTGTATTTAAAATGGATAACCAACAAGGTCCTACTGTATGGCACATGAAACTCTGCTCAATGTTACGTGGCAGCTTGGATGGGAGGGGAGTTTGGAGGGAAATGGATACAAATATATATATGGCTAAATCATTTCATTGTTCATCTGAAACTATAACAACATAGTTAACTGGCTTTAGCCAAGACAAAATAAAAAGTTAAAAAAAGTAAAACAAACAGATTTGATAGCATTTGGCAATTTATTCTCCATAGAACTGAGAAACAGGAAGGCTTTCTAGGTTGCTGGCTTGAGTGACTGGATGGTGGGGCATGCATTGAGATGAGGACTACCAGAGATGAATCAGATGCAGAGAACATGTTTGGGATTGCATGCATTGAGCTTTTGTAGTTTCATCTCAGAGCTGCTATATTTGAAAGGCCTATTGGACATCCTAGTGATAATATCCAGAGGATGATTAGATATATTGAGCAAAAGATTTGACCTAGAGAAATGGATATCAGGGTCATAAACTTACCGATAGTAATTTTAGTTATGCGTGTAGCTGATCGTCCATAGGAGAGTACATAAAAAGTAAAATAAAGGGGGCCTGAGTTTATAGATACCCTGACATTTAAGGGATCAACAGAGAAGGGGGCATGTATAGGAATATGGGAGTGGCCAGAAACACAGGAAAGAAAATGAAAGGAACGTGGTATGAAGATGTCAAAGGAAAGTGCATTTCAAGGTGAAAGGAGCAGTGAAAAAGGGAAATGTACGATGTGGTGAGACATGTTTATTAAATTTAGCAAATAGGGGGCTATTTGTGAATGTAGTAAGAGCAGTGACTTAAGTGAGTGAAAATAATAAGTTGCAGAGCATGTGGGGAGTGCAAAAGTAGAAAGAGAGCCCAGACAAGTCTTTCAAGAAATTTTTCAAGGAGAGGAGTAATTCTCCATTTAATTAAATCCTGTTAGCAAAGGTCTTCTAGGGGAGATCCTTAATACAGGGAGAAGGTGGGACCAGATGGAATCGAGGGCACAAGAGGAGGGAAGCAAGAGGGATGTTGCTTCTTCCATTGTCACAAAAATAAGACAAGAGGCTTGAGCTCTACTCGGAGGCCCAGCGTCTAGTAGCTCTGTTCTGCTTTGTACTCAGCTGGATGCTGTTGAGGGAAAATTGTGTTCCTCCAGAGGATATGTTGAAGTCTTAACCCCTGGTCCCTGTGAAAATGACCTTATTTGGAAATAGGGTCTTTGCAGATATAATTAAAATGAGGTTATAGTGGATTGGGGTGAGCTCTAAATCCAATCACTGGTGTCCTTATAAAGAGAGAGAAGGGACTCCCCTGGTGGTCCAGTGGTTAAGACTCCACCTTCTAATGCAGGGGACACGAGTTCAATCCCTGGTAAGGGAACTAAGATCCCACGTGCCATGGGGTAACTAAGTCCATGCATCTCAACTAGAGAGCCTACGTGCTGCAAACGACATAGCTCACACACACTGGAGCACATGTCCCACAACTAGAGAGACAGCCACATGCTGCAGTGAAGATGCCATATGTCGTGTGCTGCAACTAAGATGCACCACAGCCAAAGATAAACACTTTTTTTTTTTAGAAAAAGGAGAGAAAGCAAGTATCCTTCAATTAAAAGTAAATAAATTAAAAAGCAAGAGAGAGAGAGAGTTTAGGGGACCTAGGAATACATACAGGGAGAAGATGGTCATGTGAAGATAGAGGCAGGAATTGAGTTATGCTACTACAAAGAAAGAATGCCAAGGATTTCCAGCAACCACTAGAAGTGAGGAGACACAAGGAAAGATTGTCCCCTAGAACCTTCGGAAGGAGCATGGACCAGCCAACACCTTGAGCTTGAACTTCTAGCCTCTGGAATTGTGAGAGAATACATTTCTGTTGTTTTAAACCACCTAGTTTGTGGTGCCTTATAACAGTAACCCTAGAAAACTTATAGATGCTGAGAACGTGCAGTCCCCAGGTTAGTTTCCCAGGTTATGACTGTTCCACCAAATACTAATCAGTGGAAGCAACTATCTCAAAAGCACCATCAACTCAGGAGAGCAGATATTAGAACGAAAGGAGAGAAGTATTCTTTAAGTCCAAGGAAGACAACAGATTGGACAAACATACATTTTTCTCATCATGCCCTAGGCTGCCTCTTCTGTTTTTTCTAACAGTGAAAAGCTCATACCCACAGTCACAGATGATCTCAGACCTAAAATCATTACAACGACCTTCAGTCAACTGGCCCAAGTTAGAAGACCTTAACTGGGAATGCATCCATCTGTTTGTTGCCCCAGTTTGCATGCGTGCTCAGTTGTGTCTGACTCTTTCTGACATCATGGACTGGAGCCTGCCAGACTCCTCTGTCTGAGGGATTTCCCAGGCAAGAATACTGGAGTGGGTTGCCATTTCCTTCTCCAGGGGATCTTCCTGACCCGGGGATCAAATTTGCGTCTCCTTGTCTCCTGCATTGCAGGTAGATTCTTTACTGCTGAGCCACATGGAAAGGCCCTGCCCCATTCTACCACTGTCTTTTTAAAACCTAGATCAGTAAGGATGTCTTAGCTCAACTCAATCTATACCGAGGGCTAAATGATATAAAAAGACCAAAGAAATGACCCTTGTCTTGAAGTGGTGACAATTTAATGTTGACACGAGTGACTTATATGCATGAAATACCAAGAGAATATTACAGATCAGAAAGTAATGAGGTGCTAAATTGAATAAGGCAGCCTATAAGACTGGCGCAATTCTGACTCTGGCTGGAGTTGAGCTATGTTGGTTGGGAAAGACGTGGGGAAAAGATGGGACCTGTGCTTACATGGATATTTGGGTTAGTAATGAGGAAGAACAGTTGTTAGGATATCTCCTCCATTTCATGCCATTCGAAGCCTGGGATTTTTCAGCAAGGCTGGGGGCTGGGTTTGGATAAAGTTATAAAGCCCTAAATAACTCCACAGGGCTCCCTCATCAACAGCAGCAGATATAAGACAAATCTACAATTTTGATGAAATGTTTCAGTGACAACCATTCAAGTTCCCATCGCCTGTTATCACCTCAAAGACATAGCCTCTAATCAACGTACGTATGTTGAATGAAAATACATCTGGTAATATTAAACAGCTACTGTTTGACTGTTCTAACATTGTATGAAGTGTTGTACACAACCAATCCCTTGTACTTTGTTTTATAATTTTTTTCTGTTTGTAAAGAGAAAAATGCACATAGTTTAAAGAAGTGAATAGTTCTATAGTGTTTGCTTCAAAAATAGCAATCCTTTTGCATCACTACCAATTTCTTCTTTCCCAGAGGCAACTACATTTACCTATTTTTTTTTTAGCTGATTATTTTTGTATTTAGCTCCAGGTCTATAAATAACATGTTTTGCTGCTATTTCTTGCACTTCCAATTTTAGGCATTATCTAGTAACTTCTCACTAGAAAAATGCACAGCTAACTTTTTTCTTCTACCTGCTCCATCCATATATGTAATATACTCCTCCATCTCCCCATCCTTTTGATATAATGCTTAGATCAATATTCAGTGTTTAAGAGCTGAGCCATGTCATAAATGATAACCATCTTTCATTTCTTGAACAATTTTTTTGTTGTCTTTTAAGAATTTATTTAAGTTTATATATATGTATCAACACTGCAGACTGATTTCTTTGTTCTTGTTGTACTCCTTACTCACTCTGTGTGTCCTTGGGCAAGCTAAACTCCCCACACCACAGTTTTTCCATCTGTTGAAAAAGGAGATCATACCAACTCACAATGTAATGGTGTCAACATCCTCCAGCCAAAACACCACTAGGAACACATGGCAGTCAAACAAAGTTGGGTTAATTAACTCATTGCAAAGAAGGTGCCATGGGGTGCTTCAGTCGAAGGGTATTAGAGAGGGCTATGTTGAATAATCGGGACTGATGCTGAAGCTGAAACTCCAATACTTTGGCCACCTCATGCGAAGAGTTGACTCGTTGGAAAAGACCCTGATGCTGGGAGGGATTGGGGGCAGGAGGAGAAGGGGACGACAGAGGATGAGATGGCTGGATGGCATCACCAACTCGATGGACATGAGTTTGAGTAAAATCCGGGAGTTGGTGATGGACAGGGAGGCCTGGCGTGCTGCGATTCATGGGGTTGCAAGGAGTTGGACACGACTGAGCGACTGAACTGACTGACTGATGTTGAATAATTTTAGGGAGGGGCCAAAGAAACAGGCTTTGCATTTGGGGCTGTCAGAGAGTGGGGATAACCCTACGATTAGATGTCTCAATATATTTCAAGTACAGGAAGGGTTGAGTAGAAGAGGCTAACACTATCACTGGTAAAGAAAGTACTGTTACTCATTTTAGCCTGGAGAGGGGGGCGTTTTGTACTTTTCTGTTTGGGATAGTGACCTGGTTTCTGTCTTTATTCAGGCAAGATTATGAAATGGACTTGTTCTTATTTTATTGTACTTTATCTCAACCCCAGAGTGGTCCTGATGAATGCTGGTATTCTATAAGACTGTTTAGGTTCAAGGGGAGGATACCATGGCCGAGCTGGGAACGCCAGGCCAGTTCCTCCCAACAGCACTTTTGCTGAGATGCTAGTGTCAGGCTAGTTCCAAGTGTGAAGGGCTGATTTTCTTGTTCTCATAGGTAAGGAGGATTAAATGAGCTGCCATCTGTAAAAACCATTAGCACAATGACTGCCATAAAATAAGCCCTTAAAAGTGTTTGTTATATGACACTAAAAGCACAGGCAACAAAACAGAAAAATAGGTAAGTGGACAGACAACACTAAAATTAAAACATTTTGCATATCAAAGCACATTCAACAGACTGAAAAGGCAACCTCCAGAATTCAAAAAATATTTGCAAATTATATTTCTAATAAGAGATTGATATCCAGAGTACAGGGCTTCCGTGGTGGCTCAGACAGTAAAGAATCCTCCTGCAATATGGGAGAGCTGGGTTTAGTCCCTGGGTTGGGAAGATTCCCTGGAGGAGGGCATGGCAGCCCACTCCAGTATTCTCTTGCCTAGAGAATCCCAAGGACAGAGGAGCCTACAGTCCATGGGGTCAAAAAGAGTCAGACACGACTGAGCAATAAGGACATCCAGAGTGCAATCAGAACTCAGAGGTATTGTGGGTTTGGTTCCAGATAACCACAATAAAGCTAATAATGCAATAAAGAGAGTCACATGAATTTTTTTTTTTTGGTTTACCAGTGCATTTAAAGTTATGTTTATACTACACTATAGTCTATTAAATGTGCAATAGCATTATTTAAAAAAATGCAATGCATATACCTTAATTTAAAAAACACTTGATTGCTAAAAAATGCTAACTATCATCTGAACATTCAGTGAGTTAGAGTAATAACAGCAAAGATCACTGATCAGGGATCACTGTGTCAAATATAATAATAATGAAAAAGTGAAATATTGTCAGAATTGCAAAACGTGACACAGAGAAACAAAGTAAGGAAATGCTGTTGGAAAAAAAGTGGTCCTGACAGATTGATTCAGGGGAGCCACAGAACGTCAATTTGTAAAAAAAAAAAAAAAAAAAAGGAAGTGCAGTAAAACAAAACTCAATAAAATGGGATACACTTGCATATAAAGAACTCCTAAAATTCAACAACAAACAGCCTGATTAAAAAGTGGGCAAAGAATCTGAGAAAACATTTCTCTAAAGGCCAATAAGTACACAAAAAGATGCTCAACATCACTAATCTGGTGATGAGTAAATGCAAATCAAAACCACTGCACATGCATTATGATGGCAATTATAAAAAACAAAGAAAATAACAAGTGTTAGAAGGATGGAGAGAAACTGTAACTCTTGTGCACTGCTGGTGGGGATCTGAAATGGGGTAGGCCCTGTGGACAATGGTATGGCAAGTCCTCAAAAGATTCAACATAGAATT
The DNA here is from genome assembly GCF_019320065.1 of Cervus canadensis. Taxonomy (NCBI): domain Eukaryota; kingdom Metazoa; phylum Chordata; class Mammalia; order Artiodactyla; family Cervidae; genus Cervus; species Cervus canadensis. Next base: position 29,940,161 of record NC_057389.1, read on the forward strand.
TCTACATGGTTCAGTGTTCTACTTCTGGGTATACACGCAAAAGAAGTCAGAGCAGGCCCTTGAACACATGTTTGTACACCAGTGTTCATGGCAGCATGAGTCACAAGAGCTGAAAGGAAGAAATAACCCAAGTGTCCAGTGACTGATTAAGGAATAATTAAAACACAGAAGCAAAAGATTATTATTCAGCCTTAAAAAGGAAAAGCTCTGACACATGACACAATCTGAATGAATCTTAAAGTCATGAAACTAGGTGAAATAAACTGGTCACAAGAAGACACATGTTCTGTGATTCCACTTATATGAGGTACCTAGAATAGTCACATTCATAGAGGTAGAAAATCAAATGGGGGTTGCAGGGGGCTGGAGTGAGTAGGGAGTTAGTGTTTCATGGGTAGAGAGTTCTGGTGGGAAGATGAAAAATTCTGGAGATGGATGGCGGTGATAGTTGCACAACAGCATGTATACTTCTTGCTGCAGAATGGTCCACTTAAAAATGGCTAACAATGGTAATTTCACATTATGGAGAAGGGGATGACAGAGGATGAGATGGTTGGTGGTATCACCAACTCAATGGACATGAGTTTGAGCAAGCTCCAGGAGTTGGTGATGGACAGGGAAGCATGGCGTGCTGCAGTCCATGAGGTTGCAAAGAAGAGTCAGACATGACTGAGCGACTAAATGGAACTGACTGATGCTTTATCACAATGTATTTGCTAAAGTAAAAAGTAAATAATATCAAACTTGATCCCTGCTCCATCTAAGTCTTCTTCCAAGATACTTAGATGCATCAGAATGTCCTTTAATATTCATGACAACTTTAGGAGTTGTAGACTCTTACTACTGTTTTACCGATAAAAAAAACAGAGGCATAGAAGAAGTAAGTCATTCATGATCACAGTGTTACAAAGTGGCTGTTATGATTCAAATCCAACTAGTATAGATTTGAGAGCCCACTCTTAAGAACACAGTTCTTTTTAATTATTATATTTGGGAGGGGTCTAAGAGATTTACCAGGGGCTGGGGTTATTACTTCTGTTAGAACTGCCCATTTGTAAAAGAAATCTATCATTTCATTTAGGTAGAGCATCGAGACGTCTATAGTGAGACTGGGGCCACATTTTTTTTTTCATTTATTTTTATTAGTTGGAGGCTAATTATTTTACAATATTGTAGTGGTTTTTGCCATACATTGACATGAATCAGCCATGGATTTACATGTGTTCCCCATCTTGAACCCCCCTCCCACCTCCCTCCCCATCCCATCATTTTAAAATGGCTATTTAATATTAGCCGAGAAGCTAATTAGAATTAAATATAGTCTTTAAGAAAATTTGGGAAAAACTGAAGTTCTGGATAAAAATTGTTAGGGCAGGAAACTGTTAAGATGTTGCATATAGCTCCTAGGGCATCTCGCTTGTATTAATATCATGAAACCAGGGGCAGAGATGGAGAGGCAGAAAGTACACAATGCTTATCGACCTTGGGAATTTTGTCAATAGCAAGATTATTTGCTGAGAAGGAACATTTCGGTGCCGTATGTCACTTCCATGCTGCGCATCTCCAAAGGAATTACCTGTCCATCTTGCCTGTGTGCTCATTTGCACTGTGGTGCAGACAAGCGATCCCAACCATAGCTGGGCTGGAAATAGCTGAACCTACAGAATTCCTGTGTGCGGGCGCATGTGCACATGAGCATGCATGCATTACAAGAAGGCACAAATGAAAAGAAGAAAAGGTCTGACCTCTGTTTATCAATGTCAAGAGAGTCCCTGAGAACGATCAACTCCCAGTCTCAGGGTGGAAGACCTCATTTAGGAGGTGCTCTGGGAGCCCGGGTGCTCTGCTTTTTCTGCTTGTTGGGATGGCAATCAACATTTTCAAGCACGTGTCACCAGATGCCAAACCATGCTCCTCAAACTCTGCAGGGAAACTGCAAGGAGCTACTTGGCCTGACTGCGTAGGTCTCAGTTTTGACAAAGCCCGAGAGGATGGGGTGAAATCCACACTATGTAGGAAGAGGGGTGGAGGGTAGGCTCTAAATGGGGGGGGGTGTAGTTTGGCTCAGCTGGATACAAGGAACTTACACACACAGAATCTTAGAGCAAGAAGGGAAGCTTTGGGGCCAGTGCTCAACCTTGACAAGCAGGGAAACTGAGGCACAGGATTGACTATTAAAGATCATGCTGTGAACTGAATCTTTAGCCTCTCTTTTAGGGCTTTCCCATTATACCCAGGCTTCCCAAACTTGCCAGACCATAAGAATCATCTGGACAGAGACGTGAAAGCACAGTTCCTGAGCTCCTCCTGAACTTATTCAACCAGAATCTTCTGCAAAGAGTCAGGGGATGTGTGTGTTTGCCAAGCAGAGGAGGGCAAGAGTAGTTTTGTGATGTGGTATCAGTTTTTCCCCAATCTTTTAAACAGCGTAACTCGTGTCCCTTAAGGCAATGCTCTCACTGTCTTCTGTTTCTCTCAGTAAGTCACTCAGATATTTTCAAGGTCAACATTTAACAGGGTGGGGGGCGGGGGGGAAGTCTCTGGAACTAGGAAGGTTAGGTTTGATTTCTCAGCTTTGTGACTTCAGTCACTTCTTTGTGCCGTGGTGTTTTCATCCATGGGATGGGTAAGATGGTAATCCTCTTACTCTGGGATGTGGCGGGGAGTAAATGAAAGGAGAATGTGCTGTGCTGTGGTTAGTCCCTCAGTTGTGTCCAACTCTTCGCGACCGCATGGACTGCAGCCTGCCAGGCTCCTCTGACCATGGGGATTCTCCAGGCAAGAATACTGGAGTGGGTTGCCATGCCCTCCTCGAAAGGAGGTATATAAAGTGTCTGACGTAATATCTAGCATAGAGGGAGAAGGCAGCTTCGGGGGAGAAGCAAACCCATGTGTTCTGCATTGAGGGCAAGAGCAAGTGAAGGTGTGCCCTCCCCAGCCTCGGGACAGCATCCTGGACTTGGTCCACGCTGCTGGCGCACTGGAACCCTCTGGAGAAGAGGCAGTCAGACCACTGCCTAGAACCTGAAAGGGATTACAGGCAGCTCTGAACATCTGGCCCTCACGTCCAAGCTGAAGGAGAAGAACTGGGAACCAAGCAACTCATGCACAGAATAAATCCAATTTGGGGACATGAATGAAATTTGGACTCAATTTCCCGACCTCCAAGTCAAGAGTGAAGAATGAAATCTCCCCCCAACAGGTGTGTCTCTTTCTGCTGAGGCTCCCACTGAGTCCTGTATACTGGTTCTGCCACTGCTTGTCATGATATGTACAAGTGTTATTCAACACCTTCTCATTTAAAGACAATCGACAAAGTGCGAGAGGATCAAAAACAGGAGAAACCAAGCAAAAAATAGGTATATTGAATATGGTTTGTATTTTCCTCTGAGTTGGGATATTCTAAACTGCCTTCACTCCCCCTCATTATCCAGTTTTTCCATTCACACATGATGTAAAGCATTACACTTAGCAGTGCCCGAAGACACTGATGAATTCATTTATTTAATAAATACTTACGGAGCATCTATTTTGGACCTAACACCAGAATCCTACAGAGGAGCTTTATGCATAGTGAATTGAACCCAAGAGAAGAAAGAGAAGTCTAGAAAGAAAAAGGTTAAAATGGGGTACCTTAAAAGAGGTGCAATAAACTGAGAAGAGATGACTCACTGGAAAAGACCCTGATGATGGGAAAGACTGAAGGCAGAAGGAGAAGAGGGAAGCAGAGGACGAGATGGTTAGATAGCATTACCAACTCAATGGACATGAATTTGAGCAAACTCTGGTAGACAGTGGAGGACACAGAAAGCTGACATACTGCAGTCAATGGGATCACAAAGAGTTGGATACAACTTAGCAACTGAACCACCACCACAAACAGTCTCACAACGTAGAAGGATTTTTAAAAGAAAACAAATTAGCATTATCAGCACAGTCAGATCATCCATGTGTGTAAGAATTGCTGTGAGCTATTTAGGAAATCCCAAATAAAATTAAATTAGACGGGGCATAATCTATTTAAGGAGACAAGAACATTTGTAACATATTAGAGGAAAAATTCTTCCTTAAGCCTAAAATACACTGGGTTGGCCAAAAAATTTGTTCAGATTTTTCTATATGCATGTACAGGAAAACCCAAATGAACTTTTCGGCCAATCCGATACAAGGTGACGTCATTTCATTAACTTAAAAATATTCTGGGCACTCCCCTCATGCCTCATCCCAAATCCAGCCGCATGGATGGTGGGAGGAGTCAGATGAATGAGATTGTCTTCGGGCAGTGCTTTAGTCCGCAGGAGAGGATGTCATTTCTAAGGTCTCAAAGGCTGTCAAGACAAAGTTGTCATATAGAATATCTGCTTCTCAGGTTCTGGGTGAGGACGACCACCCCAAAGTTGACTAATTTCCATAAACATTTAGTTATGAGCAATGATATTTAAGGTCTGTTGCCCATGGGACAAACAGTTGACATGGTCTTTTATAGAACTAAGGTTTAGCTATGGATCAAATCAAGTTTTGCCCTTGGGTTGTGCAATTTTGGCACATTAGTAGAAAGGTTTTTTAACTGAAAATGTTCTCTATGGCTCATGAGGAGGGAGGTCATAAGACATTTTGACAGGACACTCTTTCGCATGCATTATAGCATGTTTCTGGGAATCAGTCATCTTTCTGGCCTCACTAATATAAGGATTCGCAGAATTTCCCTGAAGCAGTCAGTTGATTTGTTTTTATCTCACGGATTTTGTGTGTGTTGGCATTTTTCTCTTTTTGCTTTGGTTTCTGGGAAGCTTAGAATCAAGTTTTTCTATCTTAAATAATGGAACAGGACTTTATGTATATGAGCCTGTATGTATGCTTTTCTCCCTAGATGTTTCCCTTTATTCTCTTATAATTTTCCAGTTTTTGAAAAAAATTTGTTAGAAGCTGTCCAAATTATAGGGAAGATGTAAGAGAAGGAATGAATGAATGAATGGCTGAATGAATGAATGAATGAGTGAAGTTTTTTGCTTTATGATGCCAGATAAATAAGAGTATCATTTAATGAGCTAGGCAACTGAATTCCTGAACCACTCTAGGGAGCTCAGGGCTTGCTGTTTTGAAGTACTATGTTCTTTAGAATTAACCAAGGTGATGCTTTTTAAAAAAGAGTTGGGTGCCTTCAATGCACTTTAACAAAGTGACACTCTCCAGCGGAGATAGCTTCTTGGTCACACAGAACCAATGGAAAGGGTCCTGGCAGATGCACACTGATAACATTTCTTCTGCATACTTTGATGTTACTAATGAGTATTCAAAACCCCTTTATTTAGACTTTTAAGAAAATGGAAACTCAACCTTTTAGAATGGAGGAGGTAAGTCAATGCTTTTAGACTACAATGCAGCTGCTCGGGTATTTTCTGCCTCATATGCTGATAGCAAAATGCAAACCCCATTCCTGTTTGGAAGGTAGTCTTATGCGTCCATCTGCAGGAGCCTCCATTATGCTGCCACTGGGATCCAGACTTTTTTCTTCCAGATGACTTACTTCACAGAATCTGAAATTATGCTGTTGTAGACAAGAAACATCTCCGGAGCTGACCTGCTCTGGCAGAAGGTCAGAACACAGGATGAACCACTTGCCGGAGCTCAGTTATCTGGAAGAAAATGCTTGAGGGGATGGGAAGCATCTCACTCGCTGTACCTGGGTAGCAGCACGTTTGGCACAGATCGAAGGTTAGAGCAATTTGGCCGCACAGGTGCCAAGGTTTTAGTACCGTCCACTAAGGAATGCACTACAGTCACAGAAAATAATGGCAGCGGGGCCACGACGGTGAAGCTTTGTTGTTGCCTTGAGATGTTCACGTTGTCAAAAACATTTTAGTGCGTAGTTTATGTCCAGTTTGTCTCTTTAGAACAGAAGCTCTTTGAGCAGGAAATGAGCACCCTGACTCTCTTAATGATGGGCTTCACTAATGTCCAGTCATAACAGCAACAATCAGAGGGCAGCAGGAAAGAATTTTTTTACTGTCATGTATGTGCTGAAGGTGTTGGAAGGGGTTTTATTTCACCTAAGAAAGATACAAAGACCAAACTGGTCCCAGATCTTCAAAGCACAGGGTCATTGCCAAGAGATCAGCTTTGAAAGGTCTGTGTTCTTAAGCAGCTGAACATAACACAGCCAATCACGTGGTCACTTTGTTTGTGCCTCCACAGCTACTGAAAAAGCCAGCCCCTTTCATCAAACTCAATTCAGAACACCCAGGCATGGCTCTGCACTTTGCATCTTCTGTGTCAAACTCTATTTTCAATCCTTTATGTCAAATTTAAATTCATGGCAACTACATTCAGATCTTGATAGAATTCCCAATTTGCTTTGGACCCCATATCCATTCCACAACACACATACACACACACACACACATGTGAGCACACACATATTCAAAATGGATTTGCACTCACTTTAGCACTAAGCCAGAATCAAGAATTTTGAATGGCGGCCAGTTGACCGGAGCTTTAACCAGTTCTCAGATTAAGTAACCTTCTGACAACAAGCATAGTGCACATTTGGATCTTTACCCCTTAGGTGAAGAAATCCTGTCACTGTAGTCTTAAGTGGGATGAAAATGGACCCTCAAATTTTCTGTAGTATTTTGCCCTATTATTGAAGCTTAAATAGCTATCAGTCTGAAGTGAGCAGAACAAATTGGTGTGAGTGAAGAAAAATGGATAAGTTTGAGTCCGAACACACACATCTGTTGTGTCCACCAGAAGGAGGTCTTGATTAGGCAGCAAATCAACAAAAATTCCCTATCAACCACTTACAATCTGATACAACAGAAAAGAAATCACTCACGGCATTATCACCAAGAAAACATTCTAGACAGCCCTGAGGTATGAATTGACCCCTCTTATGGAAATTATCTTGGCTTGGGTATACATATATGCATAAAAGGAGATAGTTTTTAAAAGCTCATTTTCTTGCTAATAATCATCTGTTTTTAAAAAGCTATCAGCAGGTGCACCTCATTTCAAAAGCCTCTTGTCCTTTATAATACAATATTCATCACGATTACATAGTATGAAATAAAAAGCAGCAAAACATAAGCGAGGATAGTTCAATTAAATGCAACATAATCTCAGAAGCAAAGGAAAAAAAAAATGATCCTGTAGCTAAAATCAGGTTCCGATGAAAGAAAAAAGGGAATATATTTCCACATATTTTTAATTATATAGAATTTCCTCAAACATGATTTTTCATAATATATTCCATTAAGTTAACATCATATTTGAAGAAAGAGCATTTTCCGATTTCATTTTAAGCCTGATTTTGAGCAATTACAGTGTCATTGTTCCGCGGTAGAAAGGTTGAATTCATTTACTGTGTGGTTATGCTAGTTATGATTGATGTCTCTTCTCCAAATGATAAACCAATCACCCCAATGATGTAATGTCATTTTAAGAGTGCCATAATCACATTTCTCTCAAACTAGAAGCTCTGATGAGTTCTAATAAAGATTTATGGTAGATTAAAGGCCTTCATAATATCAACAATGGATTGCTCATTTGATGAGAGATTTGATTAGGTAATTTTTTTTTGAAAAAGAATATGAGTTTACTAAATATATCAGGGCTGGCTTTGAAGAAGGGCATGGGCCATCATAAGTAGCAGTCCATCATTCCATCTCCTGAATGAATCATCTGTAATGTATTTAGGAGGTCCTCTCTAATTGTAGGGGTTGAGGCCATTGGTGGCATACACTCATGGATGGAGCCCAAATACAATCTCATCAAGGAACACCCTTGGCATGGAAATCCAGAGCTTTCCAGATTGCTTTTGATGGGATATGCTAATGAACACCATGAGTGACCAACTCCAAAGATAACTCCCAAGCCTTGGGGGTCGGGAGCAATTAATTTCTGCAAATGTTTCTCCTTGGGCTGTGGGTACTTAACCCTAGATGCTGCCCAATCCTACATTCACGTGTTTTGTAAGCCACCAACAGCAGAAATCAAAATAAGGCATGGCTACTTCTGGGTCTGGGGCAACTGCACCTACGATTTAGAGAACTGGAACTGAGGCAAGTACCACAAAATCCTCAAAAGGGGGACGGAATGCTGTGACCCCTCCTTTTGATGTGTGAATGTGAAAACCACAGTGAGAACCAAGGATTTAGAGGTGGTATTTATCATGGTACCATGGAAGCAGCTCATTAATTTCAAGTTAAGTGGGACAAGTAGAGGGTCAGAGGAGAGGTCACCCTCAAAACACTTCAGACTTGGCAAGACATTCAGCATTCACATCAGGGAACACATTTTGATTGCAAAATCATCTAAATAAGCAAGGAAGAAAGAGTCAGAAGCCAACCATCAAAAAAAAACATCTGAGATGCATATGCATTGGTCACGTTGAGGGTGTCCGTCAGCCATGACCAGAATCACAGTAATATAACATTCAATATTCCATCATCTCTCTGCACTTCATCTTTGAGACCTGCAGACTCTCACGTGCAGTTGGGGGAAAATTCTTCCCACTGAAGGAGGGCCAAGCTCTGTTCAGATAAGCCACACCTCTTCAGTAACCACAACCTTCAACAAATAGACCCTGAAACCTCAATGTCACCAGACGACAAACGCACTTCACCTCCTCGCTCCCCACACCACCTTCTCCCCAGCCCTCGTTTCAGAAGTGTCGTTTCGCAGGAGACTCCAAATCATCACACACACACCACCACATGTTCAGACACCACGGTTTCCTTACCACTGCTGGAGGCTTGCTGGGGCCCTGAGCATGCTCTGAGCAGGTATGAATTGGGGGAGAACTCCTCATCGGGGTTGGTGTCCATGATTTGATGGGAGGTGTTGCTGTCTAGCAATGGCATCTGGCAGCTAACGGGTGGAGGATTATGGGAGCTAGGCAGCTGAGCAGATGGGAGGAGGCTAGACGAGGATGTAGGTGGAATGGGACGACCTGGGAAAGAGGACAGAGGGGTCAAAGGTCAGCAATGAGTGTCATGAGAGCATCCAGAGAAAGTTACATTACAATCACCTCACAATACAAATATCCAAATTAAAAAAAAAAAAAAAAAAGCTCCAGGTGTGTATTTTTTTTGAGTGATTTGATGTTTTTTCCAAAAGTCCAAATTCATACAGCCATAGTTGTGTATTTCAGAAAATGGACATGACAACAGAAGTATCCATCGACACAGCTGAAATGGGATCAGTCAGGAAGACATCCACTTCCTTCTGTCTTTCCTGCTACGGTCCTAATCGAAGTCTCCACCATCTCTTAATGGACTAACTCCCTTCTCTTCTCCCTGCTTCCACTCTTGCCACACACCTGTCTCTGACCCTTTGTCTCTGACCCTTTGTCTCTCTCCCTTCTCTACTGCAGACAGAATGCTATTTTACTGATAGAAATTAGATCATATCACCCTCCTGCTTGGCACCTTCTGGTGGCTTCCCACTTTCTGTAGAAAGAGACCCAAACTCTTTACACTGCCCTGCATGTCTCATCTATAGTGGCACCAGCTGCCTCTCCCATCTCACCTCTGATAGTGGTACCATGCTCCACTTTTATTCTCCAGCCAATGTACCATCTTTATTTCTGTTGCTTGCACACATCACATCATTCCATCTTCAGAGTCTTTACACTTCCCGTCCCCTCTAGTGGAACATTCTTCCTTACCTGCAACCTCACTGATACTCACAAGCCTGCTTCTTTTCATTCAAGCCTCCCCTGTTTGCCTTCTTGAGAACTGCCCATTTATCTGCTCTATCCTGTCATCCTGTTTAAATTTCTTGACAGCCCTTATGACTATTGGAAGGGAGGTAAGTCTACTTATTTTATTCACCCCTACATACTCAGTATCTTCCTAACAAACAGCATCTGTTGAATGAATGAACAGATAAATAAGAGAGACTAAAATCAAATTCATTAGTTTGGGGAAGAAGGGGAAGAGAGGCAGAAAGGGTGACACATTTGCATTTCAGAGAAGTGGCCAGTGCCACCATAGTCTGGTGGCTCAGATGATAAAGAATCTGCCTGCAATGAGGGAAACCTGGGTTTGATCCCTGGGTCTGGAAGTTCCCCTGGAGAAGGGCATGGCAACCCACTCAGTATTCTTGCCTGGAGAATTCCACGGACAGAGGGGCCTGGTGCACTACAGTCCATGGGATCCCAAAGAGTCAGACACGGCTGAGCGACTTTCTTTCACCACTGTCTTCATCATGTGGTTCTTCTGGACATCACTGGGAAATTCCTACGAGGACCATCCACACCAAGCCATAGGGAGGAGCAGCCAGCCTGGAAGGAGGTGGGCAGTGTCTTGGAGCTGGCCTTCTGTCAAGAACTTCTCCTGCACAGAAGGCCCTACAACCCCTCTTTTTCTGCGGCAGGGAGCTCCTGGCAGCAGAAGTGCTGAGTGGAGGTAACTGCTGTGTGGACCTTAACCTGATTCACCCTTGTATCTTGGGGTCCTTGTGATTGCTTGCCTGCTGGTTTGTTCATTTGGAAAGCTCAGAAAAATGAGCCAAGAACAGCAGCCCAGGGGATATGCCCTAAATCGGGGGTTGTTGAAAAGAGGGAAGGTATTAAGAAGGCAAACTCAAGAACCAGGTTAGAGTTTCAACTCAGGCAAGACATGCCCGAGGCAGAAGAAACCCATGCTCCTGCTTTTAGATGCACTGCACCTGTGAAGGCATTTTCAGACATCTCATTATTGTTAAGTCGCTCAGTTGTGTCCAACTCTTTGCGACCCTATGGACTGTAGCACTCCAGGCTCCTCTGTCCATGGGATTTCCCAGACAAGAATAGTACAGTGGGTTGCCATTTCCTCCTCCAGGGGATCTCCCTGACCCAGAGATTGAATCTGCGTCTCCTGCACTGCAGCTGAATTCTTTACCACTGAGCCACCTGGGAAACCCTCAGACATTACATCTGGATGTATATTTTTGTCATCGCTTTTTAATTGTATTTCATGATCAGTTCCCCAGTGCATTAAATGTTATTGATAGATCATTTTGAATCAGTAAAATGTACAAGCATCTCCTAAAGGGACTCTGCTAAACACTAAGGATACAAAAATAAGAAAGACATCATCCTTGCCCTCAGAGAGCTCACAGTCTAGTGGGAGAGGCAAACAGTAAAATACATCATTTCAGCAGCACATGGTAAAGAGCACGATGGTCCCATGTAAGAACATGCTTCTATGCGGGCCCAGAAAAAGAGACTAGGTCGAAGTAGGGGTGGAGAGTCAAACAAGGATTCTTGGGAAAGGTGGTATGCAGGCAATCTTCAAGAGAAGAGGAAAGGGGCTCTTGGTGAGATGAAACACAATGAACAGCAGCACAGACGCATCAAACCACTAGCCGATTACCCTTTTTGAGGGTGGGAGTGGCGGAGAGAGAGAGGAAACAAGGTACCCTTAAAGTTTAAATGTTAGGGGCTTGGTAACATAGTCAAAGAAGACTCATTCCTGAAGTAGGTCAATGGATGGATGAAGTTTGATTTTAAAAATCCAATTCATTCATAACTGTTCAGGAGACATATAAGGCATGATATTCTTGCCAGATGCTCTGGCACGGGTAAGCTGAATAATCAGCATGTGATCAGAATCAGTACACACATTTAATCAACGTCACTTCCCCCCAAAGCTGATAAAAATACTACCACCATCATTATTATTTTAACTGCTAATCTTTTTGCATAATGACTATCTGCCTCTCACAGCACAATCATGATCAATTCTATGAGGTTAAATGATTATCATCCCTATTTTGCAGATGAGAAAACTGAGGCACAGCACAGTGAGACTGCATAGGCAGCAAGTGACAGGGGCCAGGTTTGCCTATTCCCAAATCTTCTCTCTCACCAGTCTGCATGCTGTTTGCCTAAACTGCATGGTGACAAAAATGGAAGAAGGTGACATACAAGGAGCGGAGATGATAGATAGGAAATCATATTTCAAGTTTCCCATTTCCCCAGCCCAAGGCACTCTGGAGATTTCAAATGAGAAACACTGCTTTGAATAACCATTGATAGCAGCTATCAGCTGGCAGAGTTCAAAGCTTTTCTCAAAATTTTGTTATGAAGTTCAAAGTGGCTTCTTCACAGCCATGCTACTCTCCACCTTCTTCAAGGCTCCTTGATGCAGAGGCGGCCTGAACAGGGCACGGTGAAGTTGGCATTGACATCTACTTAGCAGCGGGGCTGTGGCAAGAATGGATTTTAACTCCCAATCAATAGGCTTTAAAGTTTGTATTATTGAGGCATATCTGAAACTGCATGTTGAAGAACAAGGGTGGCTGGAAGCCAATTTTTAAATTCCTTTGAGTGACTGAGGTGGAACTGAAGTTCAGGGGCAATTTTCCAGGAGCCTGATATGATAGTTGCTGTGAAATCATTCTTTACATGAACTTCTGGAAATTTTGTTCAGCACGAATTCATTTCCTAGAGTATAGACAGGACTGCTTTTTAATTTATACACACACAGACAATGGAAAAGCAATCCTAACAGTGCAAGCATGGGGGTTATTCCCGTCTATTAGAATACATACTGCAGAATTATCTTATTCCTGTGAAATCCATGCACCCTTAAGCTTTGGGAGCTCCTTAAATTCTCTAGCTGGTATCTACTGCTAGTTGGGAAATTTCTCCGTCCCAAGATCTGCCCCCAATCAAATTGTGTGCTGTTCTCTATTTGCTATGTCATTTGCTAATTTTGTTCACTTATGCTACATTTTTCCCCATGACTATTCCAACTGACAGAGACCATCTGTACAGACACAAACAGGTTCCAAAGTACAGGGGAGAAAGCTGGAACTTACACAGGCTCACTTTATAGACCATGATTTCTTACTAAAATACTTAGTATGGGATGGGCATGAAACCAGGGGCTACGTCCTTATCCAGTTCCTACTTGATGCACTATGCGGGCTCCCTGACCCCCAAACTAGTTTTGAAATTTTATTTTGAATGTGTATAGAGTCCACGGCAAATATACAGAAAACCAGGTTTCATCAGTCTGTTAAAAAGCAAGAGGAAAAATGCAAAGGCAGCAATATGTCATTCACTCAACTCACATGGTCTTGATATGTGTGGGTGTATGTGTGTGTGTGTTTTCTAAGATCCCCATGTAAATCAGAGTCTAATTATGTGTGACTGGATTCCCCATGACCTTAAAAGTGGGAACTAAGTAAAATTTGCTGATTTTTCTGCTTTCAAATGAATAAGATTTTGTGACGGTTTCAATTCATACCATTTTTTGGATTGAAAGACACATGGCATGGGCAAACCACTTCAGTCACCTCTCTGCCCAACCTCTGGACCCATCCCTATCCTCACGCCATATAAAGAACAAGCCTGCCCCTCCTGGAGGAGTGGGCAAGCAAGGGAATGGTTATTTGTTCTATCTTCTGCTGTGGCAGGAGCCCCAGTAAAGCTTTGCCTGAAAAAAAAAGACCCTATGCATTTTTACCCAACTAAAAAAATTATGACATTTTGATTCTACTTGTTTGACTTAGTATGAACAGACTGCTAGATTTCTAATTAAAAAAAAAAAACAGATATGCAACAAGCAACAAAGGCTTACTGTATAGCACAGGGAACTGTAGTCATTATCTTACAATGACCTATAATGGAAAATAATCTGAAAAATAATATATGTGTATAACTGAATCACCTTGCTGTGTACCTGAAACACTGTAAGTCAACTACGCGTCAATAATGCATATATTTAAAAAAAGACATGTGGCCAGACAAATCAGTTTCATGCTAGCTCTGACCAGCAGTGGCTGTTCAGAAGGCTGTGTTGAGAAGGATCCTGAGGACCTCTTGGGTTCTGAAGGCAATAGTCCTATCATCAAATAGAAAAATCATGGATAAGGAATGAGGGGAAAGGTAGCGTATCTTTAGAGTGCACTTGCCATCTATGCTCCAGCCCTCTGTACATCATCTGCTTCAGCCACATCTGAAAAATTTATTCCACACCATCTGTGCCTTAAGTCACCTTGCTTTCACTCCCAATGTCTTGATCACAGCTCTGTCTTTCTTCTTAAACTGACTTGGATCCAACTCTAGTTCTCCCACCCAAGATTAAATGGCTACAATCTACTCTCCATCCCCAAAGCAGTAAATATCATCCGTGAAATTGCTGCTCTGCCCAACTGTTGCTAACACATTCACTAATTTATGATTGAGGGCATGTTGCAGATCAATTCCCCAAATTTACTTCCAACAAAGTTCCTCTTCCGTTCAAAAGATTAATGGCCAGCTGATACTAAAATCTTTTGTGTAGACAATGCATAACTGATCTATGCAGGGACGGGGTATCAGGATACTTGGTGGAGCAGAGACACACGGGTGGGAGACAGTCAAAACAAAACAAAACGAACATCATGGAGAACAATTACATATAAAATAATAAGTGAAATGAACTCATTATTAAATATACATGTGATTTTGCTTTGTGCTAAGAACTTAGCCAAGTATGTTACATGCACTATTCTCTTAGAACATTCACAACTTCTCTGTGAACAGAATCCTGTTATCATCCCCATTTATAGGTGAAGAAACTGAGGCTGAGATGGACTAACTTTTCTAATGTTGTACCAATAGCAGAACTGGTTGGGATTTGAATTCAGGTATTCTGATGGCAAAACCCAAGCCTCAAATGGCTCTTTCAATACTTTCCCACTTCCCACATTAAAGAAGAGAGATTGCTTAAAAAAAAAAAAAAAAAAAAAACGAACAAGGTATGAACCCCAGACTCATTGATCCTCTTCTGGAAGGCACCATAGGGGTCATCCTAGGGGAGGTAATTAACCGCGGACAGAAACAAGGCTCCTCCTGGAAATAGTCAGAGATCACGCACACACAATACATGATTTGCAAAGAAAGAAAGCAATTCTTAAGTCAGAAACAGGAAATCCTCTGTGGTTTTGTAAGTTTAAGGACTTAATAAAAATATCAGTTTTGTGTTAAAGTTGAGGTTGCAAAAGGACTGCGTTAACAAAAACAAAGCAGTTGGTTCGAGAATTCAAACAATTGCCCTACTGGTATTTCCCAATACTTACTGTTTACTCAGATGTTTGACTAAATTATCCATTTCCCCTCAGATGTTTGGGATTTATGAAATCTCTATTTTTGACAGAGTGAAAAGTGAGGTATGTGGGTATGTATGTAAACAGAAATCATTTCAATGCCTGAGACTGTGCCCTCCTTTTGTTGAGGAGGAAATGGCAACCCACTCCAGTATTCTTGCCTGGGAAATCCCTTAGACAGAGAAACCTGGTGGGCCACAGTCCTTGCGGTTGCAAAGAGACTGAGCAACTGAGCATTTGGTTTGTAACTGATGAATAGTTGAGGAATGTGGCCCCACTTTCTTTGGAGTTCCACGTGAACATCATTCTGGAAGATGGGTTAGATCTTTTTAACTCTACCTGGTTCCACACATGGAACTTGATGAAGGCTATTGGTGGGACAGCTCACTCGAGGTATGGTGAGCTCAGGGAGGCACTGGGGCACAGGAAACCAGCCGCCACCACATCTGGTCCAAAGTGCCCTGACAACAGCTCGAACCGGACTCCCCGCCTCCAGCTGAAGGAATGTGGAGGGAGCTGCTGCACATCCGTTCAGCCCACGTTATGTGCTAAGAAAAAGACTCTGGGACTTTTCACATACCCTTCCCCCGTTGTCAGGTAGTCAGAATAGAAAAAAGGAGTCTAGAATGGTGGTGGCTAAAAGACAAGGGAAGGGAAAAACCCTTGAAAATAGAACAAAGGAAGGTCCAAAGACTACCATAGATGTCAGGGGAGTTTGTAATTTCCTTGGTTCTGTCTTGTCACAACAGAACTTTGAAGTGATGGACGGACTAGTGTTACAGCCCTTGGATGGACCAGCGTTACAGCTCCGTTTTATTTAGAAAGTAAAGGAAAATACATCCTCGAGGCATGAGGGCATGTCGGCCCAAAAGATGCGAAGAGAAGAGAGGCCCCCCAGCCCAATTTTGGCTCCTCTTTTTATATGTTTTTCCTCCTCTCCCTGGGCCTGCCCTATGTAAACGGGGCTAGCCAGCAGTGCTGTTTTACCTGAGGTCCTCAGTCTGGTTCTCGGACCTTCCTTTGTTCTATTTTCGTGGGCTTTTCCCTTCCTTGTCTTTTAGCCACTGCCATTCTGGACATTTTCCTATTCTAACTACCTAACACAATGATCACAGCAGCACTGTCTAGAGACTCAGGGATGTTAATAACAAGAACAGAGCAGAACCAAGATCTGAACTTCAGCTTGTGTTTTACTAAAACTGCAACGGCTTATTCCTAAACCTGGACTTGGCTCATGTTGAAATTCACCTGTTAATTGCCTTCATCATCCAACCCACCCCATTCTCATTTTTTACTCTGCCTTAAATGAAATTCCAGATTCCAAAGGATGTGATTATCCAACAGTCTTTGGCAAATGAGGATTTCTGTCTTCCTGCTTACAGTATTCCTGTCTCGATACTGTGCAGTCCATCCTTAGTTCCTTGGTCCACCCGCCTTTCCTCTGTCCTCCAGAGCCCAAGTGGGGAATGGAGAGGGCACAGGCTCTAAAGCCAGGCTGACTGAGCTCTGGCACTTTCTCTGTGAGTTTAAGCAATTAACGTCGTCTCTTTGGGTCTCTCTGATGACACTAGCACTGATGAACACTGACTTTACATGCTGTAGTGAAGGCCAGAGATAATATACCTGAGGCGGTGTCTGACACCATGGTTAAGTGCCAGGGACTCAGATGGAGACAATGAAACCTGCAGCTTACTGGTTCCAGTTGGTCTGCAAGCACCTACTCTGTGTGCATGGCCATGTGATAGTCATGGGGTCTATCATTCTCTCCTCTTGGGTTGAGTCTGGTAGACAGTGAGGCTGGAACAATGTAGCTATCCTGCCAGTCAAGGGGAGAGGCTGCCTGAGAAGGGTATGAGCAGACAGCAGAGGTGGGAGGGGCAGAGAGAGATATTCGGATGGCACTGTTAGGGTACTGGATTCAGCTAGGACTGAAGCAACTCTGTCACTGAACTTCTCAATATATGAACCAATTCATTCTCCACCCAACCCTCTTTTTTTTTTCGTTTTGTTTTGTCCAGTTTTTTGAGCCCGTTTGAGTTGGTTTCTGTCACTCAGAACCAAAAGCATCCTGTTTAAACCTGGTTACCAAGCCAAAGTGAGAATATGACTTGGTCAACACCATAAAGTTATTTAATATAACACCTAGAATAGATTTCAGGGCAGAAGACTTCCAGAATTATGAGATGCTCATGTTCTATAAGCTGATTCCCTTCTTGTTAAGTCATGAGAAATTGAACATGTTGGGTCCCAGAGAAAACATTTATGGCAGGGGGTACCTAGTCTATTGATATGAATATTATGGGCATCAGAGAGTAGGGGAGAGATGCCGGCAAATGTTGGTATCAATCAAGCTTACACTGCAGTAGCCTTCTGTCCTTGGCAATGGAGAGAAACTCAGATGATTACCTTCTAGCTGGACTGGGCCTTACAATAAATATACTGATCTTGGAGTAGGGCGAGAGAAATCACCCAAGACTCAGTTTCTTGCCTGTGTCTAAGATTTTAAAAAAGAACAGAGATAGTAGGTTCAATCAAAACTGTAGAATGCAAAGCAACTTCAATGAATATGTTATAGCCACGCTTTCCGGGAAACAGACTCACTCAGAAGGACAATGCAGATAGCGGAGTGCAGTTTATTACACCGGCGGGCCCAAGGCAGAGTCTCCTCTTAGCCAAGGGCCCCGACCAGCATTTGTGAAAATCTTTTATACCCCATGTGTCCAAACCCACTACCCCAATTCCCTTGAGACTTACATAAACAAAGGAAGGGTAAATACAACTACAATAACCCCATCATTCACGTGTTATGTGTTCAAACAGTCAATAATCAATAAGCCCGCAGTTACATTCCAAATAGTTAATAACTGATAAGCCTGTGCTTACATTCTGATAGATAGTGTCGGAGGCAGGGGTGATTAGTGTCTGTTCTTCAAGATTCCCCTGCCCAGAGGGGGGTCTTATCCTTCCATTGTCATTCCCACAGGCGCTAAGCACAGAGTTCAGAGTCCACTGGAGAGGTGGCCACACAAGATCAGCACAGACAGGCCTGAGATGGAGTCCAGGCCCTATGAATTCCTTCTTCATTCCCCGCTCTTGATGCTCTTAGTTTCCATAACGAGCATCATTTATTGAGATATATTGTACCTTAGCCCTCCTGCCACCCACATGAGAGAATGCTATCAACCTCTGGGTTACAAAATTCACAAGGCATTGTAGGAAGCAGCGTCCACAAAGCAGTATGATCAAGATTACTACAACAACAGTTCATTAGACATGGCTTTCACTTGATTTTGCATATCCTCCAAGGCAGCAGATACATCTTCAGACAGGTCAGGGATGTACACACCATTCGCCAAAGTCCCTCCTTGGGCTGCTGTGAGTATGTCTAATGCCATCCTATTTTGAATTACTGCCTTCCTCATCTGAATCTGTTCTTCGTTCAAAGCTTGAATGGCTTTAGTACTGTCTAAGAGGGCCTGTTTAATGAAATTAGTTAAGGCCTCTACCTTAACCATGATATCCGTTGTCCCTACAGAGGGTATAAACAAGGCAGCAAGATAGTCATACCATTGGAACACAGATCGTGTCCATCTTGCATGCAGATAAGGCAGGTTTACTGGAGGCTGGTGTAGGCTAGGCTTAATACTGCCATGGGCGAAAGCAAATCCTAATGTGCAACGCCCCACCCAGCCAACTGGTAACCATGGCCATAAGTTAAGCCCACAGAGCCACTGGGTCCCATTGGGGCTACCCAGCGGATTCCAGGATTATATTTCCAGTCGGAACTGGGCCACTGAACAGACTGATTGGGGTGATAGGTAACTTCCAAGATTTGTTTACATTGTTCAGGGGGCAAATAACCCATATATTTTAATTCTTTTGGGTCTAGGGGGTGGTCTCCAAATACAAGTTTCTGTTCTTTTTTGTTCCCAGCAAATAGTAGCAGGGGTAATCAACTGTCCTTTCTCAGGAGTCATCCAGAAATATTCATCCCAGACCTGGTAGTATTGCTCAAGGTACCGGGAGGCCTGTCCCCCTTTTGTTAAGGGAGCCCTTTTCCTCTTTAATTTTCATATATGAGGTATAAGCCTTTGTTATCTCCATAAGGCTGGTGTTCATGTTAAATGTAACCCTATGTCCCTGGCCCATTGATGGCTTCTTCTTACACCAGGAGAGCAAAGAAAGGTTATGGTTGGTGAGAGAGAGAAAAGTTCCTTTCTGTTGCTCTAAGAAGGAACACAGTAGTATAAAGTCCCCATAACGGAGTGGCGATACCCACAAGGGGAGTCCGTCCATTACTGACAGGGGCATGGCCCCACATACCCAACAGTTGGAGGAGTTGTGGAATTTCGCGTAAGAATGTGCCCACGAGATGAAGACGTTGTCCTGTGCAGGAACACTGGTCAGGTTCAGGATTGCGTTGAAGAGGCCGAGCAGCAGGAGTCGTTTACCCAGCTCCATCCTGTAGAGGGCTCGTCCGGGATCTCCTTCTCTTCTTCCTCTTCAGAATGATCTTGGTTCCCCGTGGGTCGGTGGGGTCCTTCTGGGTGGTCCACTCAGCGTCTTCCGGGTCAGCGTGGTATGCCTTCTTCGCTCGGGAGAGGCGGGTATAGCTTGGGCGGTTAGGGTGGAGCGGGATCCTGGAAGTGTTGGCCAGAGGCTTCTGTCACCGGGATCGGAGCCTGCCCAAATGGCGGCTCTACGAACTCCGGGAAAGCTGGCGGAGGAGCAGCGGCTGTTGCAGAAACTTCACCTGGCCCTGGATCGGGCATTAAGGCAGCCTCCGGTCCTGGTGAAGCACTGGGAGGCAGGCGTGTCATTATCCAGCATGGGGGAGGGGTCAGGTCATCCCCGTCCAAATCCTGTAGAATTTCCTTTTTTATCATCAGTCAATTTTTGTGCCATTAATATTTTTCCCTTTCCCTTCTGGATACAGAACCTTGTCCAAGTAGGAGGGTCTCAAGCTAACACTAGCCATGCATGAGTCAATAGATGGATATTGATCCAGGTGTCCTGGCTCTCCTGTGACTACTGTGTAGATTGCTTCCACTATTTTTAAGTTCACGGTGTTCTCTGGTGGCCATCCTGCTCCCATAGGGGGCCATTCGACCTCACAGAGTATGTGGAGGCAGTTAGGCTTCATCTTCACCCCATAGTCTCCTCTTAATCCCTTCTTTAAAATTTTCACTCCAATACAGTTGCCTTAGATTCACTTCACCCCGTCTTGCTTACCTTCTCGGACCTTCTTCTACATTTCCTTTTCGTTCTGTCTACGAAGTTCTCAGTACCCTATGTACTTCTGATATTTCCACTCAGTAACACTTAAATTCCCATTCTGCCTCCTTCCTAATTGGGGTGAGAAGAGCCTTACCTGCCATATCCCAGAGGGAGAAGGGGGATCAGCGTGTCTTCACCTGCTGGTCAGCACAGCTGAACCAGAACATCACATGGTCCAAGACTGTTTCTCCATTAAAGTCCATTCTGCCTTGGTGGGCTTGATCAGGTGCGGATGAAAACACAGATGGGTTAAATATCTCATGTCCCAGGCCATCTCCGGAAAAGCCAATTCATACTCACTTCTGTTTCCCCCTCCTTCTAGCCTAACAATTCCGGAGGGGGGGGGGGGTCAAGAATTTCACAGCAGACGGGACACCTCCTGGGGGAGGGCAGAATACGAGCATACTAGGACCAGTTTCTTATCCTAAAAATCCCCTGGCGATCGCTTGGTAATAATTTTCCCTGAGACGGCGTGGACACACCTCCTAAATGTCCTTCACAAATTTCCTTCCTAAACCCTAGCACGCTCGTCGACCTGTGTACCAAGCAATCGCCACCTGCCTACTCCAGGCTCCTGTGGGTCCCCGCTCCTTCTGGTCCCTCCCAGGGGGGTGATCAGGCCCCCTCTTCCACCCTGCTGGGTGGGCTCCTCCTCACCTGAGCGCTCAGTTCCCCTGCTGCCGTCCACTACCTGCCAAAGCGAAGAAACCAGACTTTGAAAGGCTGAATTCTTCCAGAGGGGCGAGGCGCCTTCCCCCCTCTAGGAGATTCAAGCCACAAAGCCTCGGGGTGGCCTCAAATGAGACCTGTCTCCTCAAAGTGAAGAGTTTCCCGGCCCATGCACCAAATGTTATAGCCACGCTTTCTGGGAAACAGACTCACTCAGAAGGACAATGCAGATAGTGGAGTGCAGTTTATTACACCGGCGGGCCCAAGGCAGAGTCTCCTCTTAGCCAAGGACCCCGACCAGCATTTGTGAAAATCTTTTGTACCCCATGTGTCCAAACCCACTACCCCAATTCCCTTGAGACTTACGTAAACAAAGGAAGGGTAAATACAACTACAATAACCCCATCATTCACGTGTTATGTGTTCAAACAGTCAATAATCAATAAGCCTGCAGTTACATTCCAAATAGTTAATAACTGATAAGCCTGTGCTTACATTCTGATAGATAGTGTCCGGAGGCAGGGGTGATTAGTGTCTGTTCTTCAAGATTCCCCTGCCCAGAGGGGGGTCTCATCCTTCCATTGTCATTCCCACAGGCGCTAAGCACAGAGTTCAGAGTCCACTGGAGAGGTGGCCGCGCACGATCAGCACAGACAGGCCTGAGATGGAGTCCAGGCCCTATGAATTCCTTCTTCAAATATAGCATTTGAAAATTAAAATAGGCGTATATATATGTGTGTGTAATTTTTACATCATATTGTGTATTTATATTCCCCAGCTAGCTGCTTATATGTAGTGCCAGTGTTAGTCTAGATCAGTCATTCTTAAAGGGGGGGAAATTTTGTCCCTCCAGGGGACAACTGGCAGTGTCTGGAGACATTTTGGTTGTCACAGTTCAGTGGGGCGGGGGAGGGAGAGGATGCTACAGACGTCTAGTAAGCAGAGACCAGAGATGCTGCTAAACATCCTACAATGCACGGGACTGTCCTCCACAACAAATAACTTTCAGCCCCAAATGTCAGCAGTGTGGAGGCCAAGAACCCCTGTGATTAAAATCCTTTGTGTGACATAGTCAGTTTCTAAGTAGCTCCTGTTATCCCACCACACCACCCCCCCCAACTTATAAGAACTAGGTAGATATTAGAGAAGGAAATGGCAACCCATTCCAGTATTCTTGCCTGAAGCATCCCATGGACAGAGGAGCCTGGCAGGCCATGGTCCATAGGGTCACAGAGAGTTGGACACGACTGAGGTAAATAAGCATGCAGGCATGCAAGTAGATATTAGAAGTAAAAATTGTATCCAGTTAGCTCTTCCCCTTCACCCAAGAAAACTTCAAGCAAGTAAGTTTAAGATGCAAATGGGGGGATTTAAGTTAAAGAGAGGGAAAAGTTCTTCAGAGCAAATCTAATTTGTTGCTAAGAGACATTACATTTGGCCTTTATCCAGAAGATGGGGAGACCTGCCTGTCAATAGAGTTGGGTTGCCTTTACAGATGTAAGAGATTCAGGGGAGAACATTCCAGCTGGGGTGAGGTAAGTGCATCTCACCTGAGGAATTTTCATGATGACCTCTTATGTCTTCTCAATGAGGCAGTATCAGCTTAACTGGGCTTGAGCTATTCCATATCAGCCCATTTCAAGTTTTTATTTTTACAGCAGAAGACCTAATTGCCCTCTTCACTCACACTTCACTGAACTCACTAAAGCCCAGTTAAGCATTTTCTCGAAAACAAATCGTTTTCAGATGGCCCTGGCAAAACTATCCTGATTTCGCACAGGCCATTATACATAATTTATCGGAAGAGTGGCAGGCTGTTGGACTTGCCCCAGTTAAAGGGCCTCTTTCAGGAGCTTGAGCATGAACTGTCTTCACAGTTTGGGGCTCCATGCCTTTAAGTGTCATTCCTAGATCTCACAAACAACTTGCCTGTTTATATAGCACATCTTCCTGGCAGCATTGCACTTTGGAAGGTGTCAAATATAGATCAGGCTCCAGATAGAGGGGAGAGTTTATTTTTGAAGTAATATGATTTCTATAATTTTTCTTAATGCCAGCCCTTTCATATTCATGAGATGAAATGCAGCAAATCTGTACAGTTTCCCCTTTGGAGGACATAAATTCTATTCCACCAGAAGCAATACAACTCTTCACCCAAGGTAAGGGAGTCTCAAACATGTTCTGACCACAAATTCCTAGTTCCTTGATACATGCATCTTAATTACATCTCCCAGCTTCTTTAAGATGAGATGGTATTATTATTTTGGTGATGTGCACTTGTGTGGATCAGTGCTGACTGACGGAACTCTCTGGGATGATGGCTATGTTCTACGTCAATATTTAAGGCATGTGAATACCAAACACCTGAAAGGTGACTACTGCAAATGAGGAAGTGAATTCTTAATCTAAGTTCGTATAGCCACATGTGGCTGCTGGCTACCATATTGGACGGCCACCAATATGATGTCTAAGTCTAGCCTATGGTTCTAGCTTGCCACTAAATGGTATCCCTCACTGCTGTGTCTCTCTCCTCCATTCAAGAGCCAATATATTCTGAATATATAGATTTGTTCCTGACATCCTCCTTTACTCTCCCAAGGCTCCGCAGTGCCTATGAAACATAGTTCTAACTCTCCCATGGAATTATCTCTTCCCAGATGCTCTCACACCCTATACTCTAACCACATCAGAGCACTGGGGTGACTGAAAATCCATCCTCCCCTACCCTCCTTCCCTGTGTATGGAAGTCATTCCTTTCTCTTTGACAGTTTCAGCCTTCTCCTGCAAGACTCAGCTTAAGCATCATCTTCTTTATAAATCTTCCCTGATCACCTCACCCACTGGTTACCCAGGACATCCTTGTATCATTGTGTTTGTAATATGTTAACATATTTATTTTTCTACATGTCTGGCTCACTCATAAGACTATGAATGACTGGGCAGAAATGAGGGACCATGCACCTCTGTATGTTGGTACCCAGTTCAGAGCCTGTACACTGTGAGGAGTGGTGCTATTGGTTGATTATAACAATTTATGCCACAAATCTCTATTGCACATGTGTCAAATGCACAATGGTGTTGACGTCACTGCTGGATGCCGTTTCTATTGGTCTTGGGCTTTTGGTGCGTCTCAGTGTATCAGTATTTTGCTGAGAAGAATTTATTCTGATTTTAAATGTATGTTTTTCTTTTAATCAAGTAGCTGGAACTTTAAGAGGTGGACCATAAAGAAAGCTGAGTGCCAAAGAATTGATGCTTTCGAACTGTGAGGCTGGAGAAGACTCTTGGGATTCCCTTGGACAGCAAGGAGATCAAGCCAGTCAATCCTAAAGGAAAGCAATCCTGAATATTCATCAGAAGGGCTGATGCTGAAGCTGAAGCTCCAATATTTGACCAACTGATGTGAAGAGCTGACTTGCTGGAAAAGACCCTGATGCTGGAAAGGGTTGAGGGCAGGAGAAGGGGGTGAAAGAGGATGAGACGGTTGGATGGCATCACTAACTCAATGGACGTGAGTTTGAGCAAACTTTGAGAGACAGTGAAGGACAGGGAAGTCTGGAATGCTATAATCCATGGGGTAGCAAAGAGTCGGACATGACTTTAGTGACTGAACAACAACAAAATATTCAGCTACTGCTTCATCTGGTGCTCAAACGAAGACACAGCAGCCTGCGACAACCTTGGAGGGAAACCTTTCTGCTTGACTTATTAACAGGAAATGCGTCAGTTGCTAAGATGGTGCTTTCTGAGCAATTCTCCACGGTGGTGGTGCGACTACTTTTTGGCTTGGCTGGGTTGACCCCAGAACCTAACCCCTGTTCACGATGCACTCCCACTCTATAATCATGAAGGTGTTCTATCCTAGGGACTGCTTCAGAGGAGTGACCCAATACGGGCTAAGAACACAAGAAAGAAAGTGAAGTCGTTCAGTCATGTCCGACTCTTTGCGGCCCCATGGACAATAGCCTGCCAGGCTTCTCCATCCATGGGATTTTTCAGGCAAGAATACTGGAGTAGGTTTCCATTTCTTTCTCCAGGGGATCATCCCAACTGAGGGATCAAACCTGGGTCTCCCACATTGCAGGCGGACTCTTTACTGTCTGCGCCACCAGGGATCCCAAGAACAGAAGGGGCAAGTACTCAGTGCAGTTCCTATGGTGTCACAAGTAACACACAGAACATACACGGGGCTGTTTGCTAGTCCTCCTGTAACCTACATTATATTTGCATAAGAGCTTATTTGGGGGGAAACTTTTAGAGAAAGGCTGAAAGAAACTGTATGCCCATGACAAAACTTAATTTTCAAAAAGCTTCCTTGGGAAACATCTCCCATGACATGTAGGAATCCATCTTACTTTTACGTTCACTCCTTGGGTTCATGATACATGGAAATATAAGACTGCCAATTGCTAAGATTCGTTGAGCTCTTATAATGCATAATTTCCAAGCCCTTAAAATATATTATTATATTTAATCTTATAACCATCCTTTAGGGTAGGAAATATTATCCGCATTTCAAAGGACAGAAGACTGAACTAAGACGGGATGGGTTGTCTCATTGGAAGAACTGGAGCTAAGGCTCTAGAGCTTTTAACACCACATAGGGAATGACAATGAAATTTAATTAACCATTGTAATGACAAAGTACCCATCACTGATGTGACAATTTGATTGTCAGTGGAACCAGACTGAAGTTTAACTTATCTCTGCCACTGATTTCCTGGGTGAATTTTGGCAAGTCACTTAACTTTGCTGTTCTCAAATGTTTGATCAACAAATGTATGTAAAAATACAGATCATTCTAAGCACTGAATGAGATATCTATATAAATGTTCTGAAGTAAAGAGTAAATATTGTCATCCATCAGAAGGCGATGAGAGAGATGTGCTATTCCCCTTTTCTAGGACATTTTAAGGATTAAACAATAACATATATGAAAGTCCTGAGCAAATGGTAAAGTGCTGTACACATGGTAACTGTTTTTGTTCTCATTATTGGAGGCTTTCTTTTTCAAAGGCTTTGTTTGCAGATAGCAAACAGTTTTTGGCTGAAGTCTGTATTTTTCTCTGTGCCTTAGAGACAGCAAAGATAAAAGAAGGGATCTAGGTGACAGATGCTTGAACTTTGTCATCTCTCTGTTGCCTACTCACACTACCACCCACAGATTCCTCATGGACCACTCCTTGATAAGGTGCTGAAGATTAGATATAATAACCACTAATAGCCAACAGAAAGGCTGAAAATCTCCCCTTCAAAGAATTTAGAAATGTTTGAAAACTAGAATGGAAAAAGTACACTAGACCAGTACTAAGTCTAGCTTGTTAGCAGACCACAGATCAGTTCATTAGTTCATTCCTTCCTCATATAGTCATTTCTAAGTCATTGCCTTGGACATAAACAATCCCCAGTAGTAGCACGGTTAGAGTGAGGAGGCCACGGATCCTGTTGCGGCTACCTCAGGGCTTGCTAACTGAGGGGTTTACAGCAAATGACTTACCCTCAGTAGGCCTCAGTCAACGCATGCAATCGGTTCAGTAGAGTCCAGTCACTCTGTCATGTCCGACTCTTTGCGACCCCATGGATTGCAGCACATCAGGCCTCCCTGTCCATCACAAACTCCCAGAGTTCACTCAGACTCATGTCCACTGAGTCGGTGATGCCATCCAACCATCTCATTCACTGTCGTCACCTCGTCCTCCCACCTTCAATCTTTCCCAGCATCAGGGTCTTTTCCAATGAGTCAGTTCTTTGCATCAGACAGCCAAGTATTGGAGTTTCATCTTCAACATCAGTCCTTCCAATGAATATTCAGGACTGATTTCCTTCAGGATGGATGGGTTGGACACTCTAAGGGACTCTCAAGAGTCTTCTCCAGCACCACAGTTCAAAAGCATCAATTCTTTGGCACTCAGCTTCCTTTATCGTCCAACTCTCACATCCATACATGACTACTGGAAAAACCATAGCTTTGAGTAGACAAACCTTTGGTGGTAAAGTAATGTCTCTGCTTTTTAATATGCTGTCTAGGTTGGTCATAACTTTTCTTCCAAGGAGTAAGCGTCTTTTAATTTCAGGGCTGCAGTCACCATCTGCAAGTGATTTGGAGCCCAACAAAATAAAGTCTGCCACTGTTTCCCCATCTATTAGCCATGAAGTGATAGGACCAAATGCCATGATCTTAGTTTTCTGAATGTTGAGCTTTAAGCCAACTTTTTCACTCCTCTTTCACCAACAGGCTCTATAGTTCTTCTTTGCTTTCTGCCATAAGGGTGATGTTATCTGCATATCTGAGGTTATTGATATTTCTCCTGGCAATCTTGATTCCAGCTTGTGCTTAATACACCCCAGCATTTCCCATGATGTACTCTGCATATAAGTTACACAAGCAGGGTGACAATATACAGCCTTGACATACTCCTTTTCCTATTTGGAACCAGTCTGTTGTTTCATGTCCAGTTCTAACTGTTGCTTCCTGACCTGCATACAGGTTTCTCAAGAGGCAGGTTAGGTGGTCTGGTATTCCCATCTCTTGAAGAATTTTCCACAGTTTGTTGTGATCCACACAGTCAAAGGCTTTGGCACAGTCAATAAAGCAGAAATAGGTGTTTTTCTGGAACTCTCTTGCCTTTTTGATGATCCAATGGACATTGGCAATTTGATCTCTGGTTCCTCTGCCTTTTCGAAATCCAGCTTGAACATCTCGAAGTTCACAGTTCATGTATTGTTAAAGCCTGGCTTGGAGAATTTTGAGCATTACTTTACTAGCGTGTGAGATGAGTGCAATTGTGTGGTAGTTTGAACATTCTTTGGCATTGCCTTTCTTTTGGATTGGAATGAAAACTGACCTTTTCCAGTCCTGTGGCCACTGCTGAGTTTTCCGTTTGCTGGCATATTGAGTGCAGCACTTTCACAGCATCATCTTTTAGGATTTGAAATAGCTCAACTGGAATTCCATCACCTCCACTAGGTTTGTTCCTAGTGATGCTTCCTAAGGCCCGCTTGACTTCACATTCTAGGATGTCTGACTGTACCCATTACTCAATCCCTCTTGGCCAAGTTCTGGCACTAAAGTCAAATCATTGTCATCATCGCTGACATGTATTGAGTTCTTGTTGTGTGCAGCCACTGCACTAAACAACTGCATAATTAGCTCAGTGAATCATTAATTGTCCTATTTTATAGATGATTATCATCCCCTCTTACAAGCAAGGAAAATGAAGCACAGAGCCATTAAGGAACTTGACTTCACATTCCAGGATGTCTGGCTCTAAGGTAAGTGATCACACCATCATGATTATCTGGGTCATGAAAATCTTTTTTGTACAGTTCTTCTGTTTATTCTTGCCACCTCTTCTTAATATCTTCTGCTTCTGTTAGGTCCATACCGTTTCTGTCCTTAATCGAGACCATCTTTGCATGACATGTTCCCTTGGTATCTCTAATTCTCTTGAAGAGATCTCTAGTCTTCCCCATTCTATTGTTTCCCTCTATTTCTTTGCATTGATCACTGAGGAAGGCTTTCTTATGTCTCCTTGCTATTCTTTGGAACTCTGCATTCAAATGGGTATATCTTTCCTTTTCTCCTTTGCTTTTTGCTTCCCTTCTTTTCACAGCTATTTGTAAGGTCTCCTCAGACAGCCATTTTGCTTTTTTGCATTTATTTTTCTTGGGGATGGTCTTGATCCCTGTCTCCTGTACAATGTCATGAACCTCCGTCCATAGTTCATCAGGCACTCAGACTATCAGATCTAGTCCCTTAAATCTATTTCTCACTTCCACTGCATAATCATAAGGGATTTGATTGAGGTCATACCTGAATGGTTAGTGGTTTTCCATACTTTCTTCAATTTAAATCTGAATGTGGCAACAAGGAGCTCATGATCTGAGCCACAGTCAGCTCCCAGTCTTGTTTTTGCTGACAATGCTACTGTACTATTACATAACACTTCCCAGTACTTGTAGGCAATGTGAAGATGGAGTCTTAGCCACAATTGAACCCATATTCCAGTAGAGGAGACTAACCTCACTTTTCGAGCATTCACAATGTTCTAGGCAATATGCTTAGTATACTTCATTGTTTGTAACTTACTAATCCTTTCCAACAATACTATCTGGAAGGTATGATAATTATCCCCATTTTACAGATGAGGAAACTGAGGCAGGTAGAGTTCCAGTGGCTGGCCAAGGTCACACAGTAAGTAATGAGCAAAGCCAAAATGCTAATTCAGATCTCTATGATTAGTGATCAAATGGCCACAAAGAGTTATTACAACGTGAGTGAGATAGAGAAGAGTAACTGGAATCAGCAGGGAAGGCAGATTAGAAGGCATAGCACTGTGGAGGTGACAGAACAACCTGCAGGAAGCTCTCCTTCAGCTCTGAAACGCCACAATTTCTAAATATCAGCTACTGCACCTAGATAGCAAGTATAGAGATCAATAATCAGGTAAAATCACAGGTGAGGTTGCATCCTGACTTCCTCCTTCACAACCTGACTTCCACCTTCCCCATCATCGCCCAGCCTGGCTTCCTGTTTTCATGAAAGTCAGAATGAATCTTCACATTTCTCTTCTCAGGCACTGCTGGGTCCTGTTCTCTGAAGGCTCATTTAGAATACTCACCAGGGGAAACTATGCTTCCATGCAGACAGCTGAAGACATGAAAAAATGACCTTCGAAGGGCAGAAGGAAGCATTAAGGGGGAAAAAAGAGGAGAACTGACTCCACAAGCTGGCATAATAGTCACACTGACCATATACCCTAGCCACACGTTTCTCAGTCTGAGGACTGCATGCCAAATGACTCAAGTGTGTCTGAAATCGCTATGCTGTGGTTGAAAATACATGGAAAGGGAGATGTTTCAGACTCTCGACAATACACAGGCATCCTCGTGGGCTGCCGGACAACGAAGACGTCCCAGTTCAACTCATAAGAACTTATCTTGCGTGCGTGCATGAGCCCATGCGCACAATAACACATTCTTAAATTAACTGGAGTCAGCAAAATTAACATGCACCCATGGGGCACTGTTGGCCAAGTCTCTATGTTCATAAATAATGCCTTTCTCGCCTTCTACAAGCCTGTTTGAAGACCTGCAGTGCATCCTGGCTACAATTCAAAGCCCAGCTAATGAAAGCACCTCCACTGTCAGCAATGTTAATGTCACTTTAAAGAGTGTGAAATGTTGCTAAATGTGTCAGGAAACAATTAGATAACATAAGAGGCATGTTTTCTCAGTGCACAGAGAAATATATTATGCAGACGGGAGATAAACGCAAAGTTTTCTGAGCTCCGGCATATTCAGCACTCTCACCCGCTCCCCCCGCCTCTCTTTTTAATCCAACAGAGAAATTGTTTGGCAAGGCTCAGCCCTGTTTCAAATACTTGGAGAAGGGAGAAAGGCCTGCTTTGCCTCTGACTGTTGTCGCTTGAGCCCTGTGCTCTCAGGCTCAGCGAGATACAAACAGTCTTCCACTCAAATTAAATGTGTGCTCTCCTAATTAGCATTATAAATATAGGTTTCTCTGAGCCAGAGTTGATAAAATTACAGTGTTGGGCTGGAAAGGAACCGGCAGCTCTCCCATGTCGACACAATGGCTGCAGCGTTTGCCCAGCTAGAACAATGCTTCCAGGGCCTGCCCCCATCATCAGAGGTCAGCCTGGGGAAGGAAGGTAAATGCCAAGCGAGCTGACATTAGGACAACGGCAGGGCCCAGATGCAATCTGTTCTTTGTATGTGATGGTATAAGGTTTGGCTTCTAAGCTCTGGGGAGAATGGTTCTTACTGCAAAGTGTCTTTGTAGAGTTTTGTCATCTCCGCCACCGGCACAGTTCCAACAGGGGCCTGGTAACCACAGGCAAAGACCAACCGAAATGGATTTTTCCCATCGCCACTCAACACCGCTGTCCATGGTCCTGAAACATCACCTAGCACTAGGAAATGGCTGCTGCTTTCCTCCCAGCCCCGAGATGCCTCTGCCCAACTTCCTGGAGGAGTTCTCAATTAGCCAAGGGAATTGATGGAGGAGAGAAAGGTGGAAGAGAATAACTAAAGAGAGATGAGGGCAGAGACTCGGGAATAGGCATAGCTACTAAATGATTGTCAGGCGGTGAAAAAAGCAAATTATTTGTTTTGACATTATTTTCAAATAATCACAGTTGCTAAGAAAGAAACTAGTGCCAACCTGGGCTGAAATGCAGAGAGACTTAAGGTGAGTGAGGAGTTTGCATGTCAGGTGATGCAATGATGTGCAAGGCAGGGTATGAACACGGCAGGGCAACCCCATCATGGGGAAGGGACGTGACTGAAGTGTCACTGTCATGAAGCAAAAGTTCTCAGGATTTTTCCTTTCTTACAAAAATATGCCACGCTACACAGGCAAAGAACAAAGATAGTCACAGGTAGTAGTTCACGTTTGTTTTCCCATTTACACAGTTCTGCCATGTTAGGTGAGTCTCAAAAGTAGGGGGTAAGGTTGACTTTTTCCCCAAGAAAAAGAAATGTGAAAAGGCAAAACGGTTGTCTGAGGAAACCTTACAAATAGCTGAGAAAAGAAGAGAAGCTAAAGGCAAAGGAGAAAAGGAAAGACATACCCATTTGAATGCAGAGTTCCAAAGAAAAGCAAGGAGACATAAGAAAGCCTTCCTCAGTGATCAATGCAAAGAGATAGAGGAAACAATAGAATGGGAAAGACTAGAGATCTATTCAAGAGGATTAGAGATACCAAGGGAACATGCCATGCAAAAATGGGCACAATAAAGGACAGAAATGGTATGGACCTAACAGAAGCAGAAGATACTAAGAAGAGGTGGCAAGAATACACAGAACTGTACGAAAAAGACCTTCATGACCCAGATAATGGTCACGATGGTGTGATCACTCACCTAGAGACAGACATGCTGGAATGTGAAGTCAAGTGGGCCTTAGGAAGCATCACTAGGAACAAACCTAGTGGAGGTGATGGAATTCCAGTTGAGCTATTTCAAATCCTAAAAAATGATGCTGTGAAAGTGCTGCACTCAATATGCCAGCAAACTGGGAAAACTCAGCAGTGGACACGGGACTGGAAAAGGTCAGTTTTCATTCCAATCCAAAAGAAATGTAATACCAAGGGATGTTCAAACTACTGTACAATTGTACTCATCTCACACGCTAGTAAAGTAATGCTCAAAATTCTCCAAGCCAGGCTTCAACAGTATGTGAACTACGAAATTCCAGATGTTCAAGCTGGATTTCGAAAAGGCAGAGGAACCAGAGATCAAATTGCCAACATCTGTTGGATCATCAAAAAGGCAAGAGAGTTCCAGAAAAACACCCATTTCTGCTTTATTGACTATGCCAAAGCCTTTGACTGTGTGGATCACAACACACTGTGGAAAATTCTTCAAGAGATGGGAATACCAGACCACCTAACTTGCCTCCTGACAAATCCATATGCAGGTCAAGAAGCAACAGTTAGAACTGGACATGAAACAACAGACTGGTTCCAAATTGGGAAAGGAGTATGTCAAGGCTGTATATTGTTATCCTGCTTATTTAACTTATATGCAGAGTACATGATGAGAAATGCTGGGGTGTATTAAGCACAAGCTGGAATCAAGATTGCCAGGAGAAATATCAATAACCTCAGATACGCAGATGACACCACCCTTATGGCAGAAAGCAAAGAAGAACTAAAGAGCCTCTTGATGAAAGTGAAAGAGGAGAGTGAAAAAGTAGGTTTAAAACTCAACATTCAGAAAACTAAAATCATGGCTTCCGGTCCCATCACCTCATAGCAAATAGATGGGGAAATAATGGAAACAGTGAGAGACTATTTTTTTGGGCTCCAAAATCACTTGCAGATGGTGACTGCGGCCATGAAATTAAAAGACACTTGCTCCTTAGAAGAAAAGCTAAGACCAACCTAGACAGCATATTAAAAAGCAGAGACATTACTTTGCCAACAAAGGTCCATCTAGTCAAAGTTATGGTTTTTCCAGTAGTCATGTATGGATGTGAGAGTTGGACTATAAAGAAAGCTGAACACCGAAGAATTGATGCTTTTGAACTGTGGTGCTGGAGAAGACTCTTGAGAGTCCCTTGGACTGCAAGGAGATCCAACCAGTCCATCCTGAAGGAAATCAGTTCTGAATATTAATTGGAAGGACTGATGTTGAAGCTGAAACTCCAATACTGTGGCCACCTGATGCGAAGAACTGACTCACTGGAAAAGACCCTGATGCTGGGAAAGATTGAGGGCAGGAGGAGAAGGGACAGCAGAGGTTGAGATGGTTGGATGGCATCTCCAATTCGATGGACATGAGTTTGAGGAAGCTCCGGGAGTTGGTGATGGACAGGGAAGGCTGACGTGCTGCACCATGATGTCCACGTTGTCATAAAGAGTCAGACAGGACTGAGTGACTGAACTGAACTGAAGGTTGACTTGCTACTTATCTTCTTTGTTTTGCATCTCTTTAAAAGAGCTATCTAGTTATCTCTTAGTCCTCCCCTGAGACTAGTAAAATTTATAGAATGACCTGGAGAAAGTCAGAGAAAGCTATGGCTTAAGACCATCAAAGGCTAGCTCTACAAGGAATATCAGAGAGTATCTGGACCAACCATTTCACTTTGGTGATAAAAAAAAATTGTGGCTCAGAGAAAGAAAATGGCTTTTCCCAGAACATGCAGTGAATCAGTGACCTGAGTCCAAGGTCCAAGTCCAAGGTCTGTCCACTAAATCACACTACTCTTAATAATATTCAGGTTGAGGTATAAGTAGAAAAATCAAAGTTCAAGTTCTGACAAAGAAATCAAATTTCATAGCAAATCATATTAATGGGCTACAATTTTACTATTCTATTGCAAAAGGTGTAAAATAGGTACTGACCCCTCTTCCTGAAGTGAAGCCCAACACATAATGTTACACTCTTATTTTTCAAACTGTGTTCTTTGGGACACTGGGTTTTCTTAGAATATAAACGCGTCCCAGGAAAAAATGGTTCCACGACCAAATGGTTTGCACAATAGGAAATGCATAGGAGAAAAGAGTCTTGGTGTATCCTAGGCTGGTGTGATCACATCTGGACTGGCTGATCTATTCTATTTTAGGCTGACATCATCTTAAGAGCCCAGCTGAGAAACTGGACTTGCTTGGGGGAGGAAATTCAGACTGATAGGTGTTTTAGAAATCATTTAAAAGGTTATAGGTCCTGCAACTCTTGAGTCTGGAAAAGAGGTAAGGGAAAATGTAGCAATCCTGAAATAATACAGCCATGATCCATGGAAGAAGAAGTGAACTTTTATGAATGAATTCATATGCCAGTGCTAGGAATGATTAAAGTTAGAGGAAGGAGATTCAGCTTGGTATTTTCTGTAGTTGTTTTTCCCTCCCCTTTATCTAAATTCTACCTAGTATTATGATTCCTTATGTACTTTCTCATTCTTCTTAGAGTGCAATCTACTCTTCCATTCATTCAACATGTATTTATTGAAAAACTACTATGTTTCAAG
Organism: Cervus canadensis; assembly: GCF_019320065.1. Taxonomy (NCBI): domain Eukaryota; kingdom Metazoa; phylum Chordata; class Mammalia; order Artiodactyla; family Cervidae; genus Cervus; species Cervus canadensis. The sequence goes on from NC_057389.1 coordinate 29,974,679, forward strand.
CTGTCCTCTAGGCCAGAACATTGCTCTAGGTGGTTGTTGAATCCACAATACTAGTGCTGTTGTTTTTAATCTTGCCATCTCCCAAAGCGCTTGCTCATGCAAAGTGTTTAATACTGCTATTGGATCAAACAGAGACATAGGCAAAGAGCTTTCTAACAACAGTTGCTAGATAATATCAGAATCTGCAACCATGCAGGTAATAAGCTCCCCATCACAGAGATTATTTAAGCAGTCCGGGTCAGCCCTGGTCAGCAGACCACAGAGAGTGTTCCGTGTTTAATGAGAAGTGGGCTTACAGGCCTTCTACATTCAGCTCCAGCTCAAAATCTCCATGATTTTAGGACTGTTCTTGTCACTGTCTCTTGGGGTAAAGGAGACAGAGGACCATTTAGAAGATATCTCGAAAGTAAGCAGTCTGCCCCAAGCGTCTCCCCGCCCCATCAGAAGTCAGAGACACATCTGTCTTCCTGCCTTCTACATACATGAAAATTTTTAGTTCCTAACTGAAAACTGAGACCTGTGTAGATTCCACACATCCAAAGAGGACTTTGCTTTATTTAAAGGAAACATGTCACTGTGTTGAAGCTCAAGCTTGCATTAATTATAACAAGTGTGATATCTGGCCAACCTTAGTTCCATGATTCAATGTTTCCACTTGATCAGTTTCCAGAGCTAGATGAGAGCCTATAGCCATTCACAAAGTAATAACACTTTTTCCTTTTATGAGAGCTTTCATCTGTGGATCTCAAAGCCTAGGGTAAACAGTGATTAACGTTCATTTGGGAGGTGAGGATGCATTTGCTTCACTCGTTTGGCAAGGGAGGTGTGGAAGGGGCTGACTGGTCAATGTTCAGGCAGAAACTGGCATGCCGGGCTCTCTCTTCCCACCTGTTTTTTTGTTTTTTTCTATGATCACAGTAAACAAGTCACGTTGTTTATTGAAGCCAAAAGTCAGCATATGTGTACGTAAACTAAAATAGTTCCTATCCAGTATAAGAGGTTGTGTGGAAGATAAAAGCACAAGTAGGGAATTCCCTACCCTACCTTTCCTTTTTCCCTCAAGTCCCTTCTTGCTTTCCTTTTTTCCTTCCTTTCTTCTTTCCTTCCTATCCTTTCTCCCTCCCTTCCCCCTTTCTTCCATTTATTCAACACATATTCTTGTGTGTGAATGGAATGAAGTGAAATCTTTCAACACATGAAATGAAAAGCCAAAATCTTTGCCTTCTTAGAGTTTATATTCTGTCTGGGAGAGAGGAAAACCAACAAAGAAGTAATAGCAAAAATAGTAATAAATTTTTAAAAAACCAACAAAATACATATTTACAGGTATTCATATACAAACACAAACATAAATGCATACATGTGTAAAAGGGCTACCGGGGAAAATAGAGGAGAGTAGGGGGACCAGCGAGAGGCAGGGTAGGGCGTAGGAGGTGGTGCTACCCAAGTCAAGGCCACCAGGGAAGAGCTCCCAGTTGAGAGAACGTTTGAACAGGGATCTGAAGGAAGTGAAGAGGGGCTATGCTGATACCTGGGAGGAAGCGCATCCTGGCACAAGGGAAAGCACGGATGGAGGCTGAGTTAGCAGTATGCTTGGGGCATCCGGGAAGAGCAAGCAGCTTGGGGAGCCTGGAAAGTAGTGACAGATGGGGAAGAGGGAGGCCTGACAAGCCACCGCGAGGTCTTCGGCTTTCACGCGAAGCTGCTCGAGACTTCTAAGGGAGGAGTGACCTGTCTGATGCACGCTTTAGCAAGATCACTTTTGCTGCCGTGTTGACAGCAGACCTAAGGAAGGCTAGGGCAGAAGCAGGGAGACCCGTTAGAAGGCACTATAATAATCCAGGTCAGAGATTATTGGGGCTGGGACTGTGACAAAGATCAGAACATGCAGACATTTTGAAGGTAAAGCGGACACGTGTCACTGGTGGACTAATGTGGCTTAAAGAGAAAGGAAGAAGTCAACGACAATTCAGCTTGTGGCCTGAATGAGCATGGTTACAGAGACATGAGTCCTAACAAAGACATATTGATGCTGCGTGTTTGTTTTCACACATAGCGTAAGATGAAAGGTATACCTGGATCGAAAACCATTCTCAGTGTTTGAAAATGTTGCTAATTGCTGCCTAAAATACACTTCTCAAACAGATAGGCAAAATTGCTATTTTATTCACAATTTAAAAAAATATATTTCCCAGGAAGAAAGAGGTACAAAGAGGTCTTTCAGATGTTCTGGAACAGTACTGACGAGGTAGAGATCTTTTATACAACATAAGAAAATCTAATAAAACCTAAGCTGAGAGAGTTGAACTTTCACTTTTGTCCAGGCAAGATGATGCTACTCATGCCTTAGAGTAAAAATTTCTCAACATATTACAGAGATAGGAGTGGTCCAGAAAATAAGCTATTTTCTCCATGCAAACTCATATTCACATGTGGTACAGAGCAGTACATTAATTTGGTCCCATTCTTTGATTTCTCCTTTAACTTGACCTGATTTTCTCACAAGCCTCAGGCACAGTTAATTTGTAGTGAGGGGTGTGTATATATATCAGAGAATAAGTATTTGTGTGTGTGTGCCTGAGTAGATGGGGACCTTGGTTGAAATATTAATATAGCACCTTTTTATTATTATTTATAGGAGAACTGTATCTTCAGGGCTTTTAAAATAAAAAGAAATGGAAGATAGGTGATGTGAAATTATTTCTTTACTGCTCATACCCTTTGGTTGATGTATAAATAATACAAATGAAATAGTAAACAGCATTAAGGGTACAATTATTGAGTAAAGAGAAATGTAGACTCAACAACTGTACAAAGTTCTCAGTTATGATAGGGAAGAGGTTATTTATGTAAAGTGCCATAAGTTTTTAAAGTCTTATTTGAATTATTCTATCACAAAACTGGAAGACGAATTTCTATCTCTGAAGTTGAAAATCTAAAGCTTAGAGAGTGATTGGCCACAAACATACAACTTCAGTCTGCACAGAGTAAGTAAGAAGCAAAATGTGATAGTCTGTGGAGTGAAACAGTTGCTTAATTGGTTCTGAGTGACCCACCACTGTAGCCAGCATGCAGTATTAATGGTGGAGAAACTGCTTAAACCTTTCCAGGAAAACAAGCCAAGTCTTGGAAAGAAAAGCAAGCTATCTCCTTAAAGCAGCAACAAAGGAAACATCGCCACAAAACCCACGTCAGAACCATCTACTTCAAAGGACGTTATGAGGGAAATTTCTTCTCCTCAAAGGGTGCCTTGATTCAAATGAATGTCTCACCGCTGTAATCTCCCATAGGGTTATGGAATCTTATTTATTTAAATTGGCTGGTCGTCCCCTGAGAGTCCTACCAGTGGAGTGATGCAAAAACTCATTAGTCCCATTTTATTTTTAAATTCCATGGAACAGTCTCAAACAGAGCATGATCACTTTCTCAAGTGTTCCCACTGAGGAGCATCATTTGCCACGGGATGTGCACCACTAAATCATAATGCCCATCACTCAAACAGAGGCTTCTGTCTGCTGACTTGCCTGTATCACTTTGTGGGTAACAAATCCAGCTCCAAATGACACCTCCTATCAAAATTTGACTTCCTACAGCAGGGCACATGTGCTCCTTTTTGTCTAATTCTGCCACAAAACTTCAAAATCCACACTAAAGGGAGATAGAGCCAATCACGCACATTTGCTTTCTAGAAGACTCACACTCAGCTAATACAGTAGAGGCATGAAAGCAAAGCAACACCAATTACCATTAAGCCCAGATGTAAAGAGATCAAGGCATGGGCTAACAATTGGGGGCTGTCAAATGTTAAAACCACTAAATTCTCGTCTTGTTAAATCATCTGATGGTCGTCTCTTCTTTAGTTAAATAGGAATAAATAATAAAAAACAATTTACAACTAAAAGATGCTAGTATTTTGCAGCTGCTGAATGTCTTTGGGGGAGATTAGGTTCTATAATGAGGAGATATAACCATCATTTTATAAAAGCTGTTGCTGTCTTGGGAAAAACACCACCGAATACGATTAGTAAAAGGCTTTCCTTCATGAACCTATTACAGTCATGCCCTGATTGCTTGGCATATGCTTAATGGTATCTTCATAGCTGAAAAACAATAATTTGTTACTGTAAATCTTGATATAATATATTAAGTTCAACTGTGCTTCTATTAGTTCTGCCTTTGACTTGAGCTTTAAACTTGCAAAACCTTAGAGAAGTTGAAAAGCAAATCAGCTACCTGCAATTTTAGCACAGATCCATATATTTCCCAATAGCTTAATTAGAAGTCTTTCTCAAATAATTTAAATATCATTTCAAGCATCCCTGGCTGCTGATTCTCCATTAAGAGTATCAAGGATACGGTAATGGGGAGATGAGAATTATGGAGTGGGGAAAATTCTGTGTGTAGTATAGACAATTAGTATATTAGGTAACAAACAGCCAACATTACTATTCTCCTTATTTTAAAAAATATCAGAGGGTCAATTAAGACAGTATTAACTTATGTTACTCTAATGAAACTTTTCTAAAAAAGATAGTAACTCCTTGGCTTCGATTTCTTTCACCAGAGAAATGAAGAGAGGAGGAAGGAAAGCAGCACTTCTATTTCCTTCACTCCCTCCCCACCTCCCTCCCAAACAAGTGAGCTTCAGGAGTCTCCAGCTGTCTCCTGCAGAAAGACCTAAGCAAGTCTTGACCCGAAAACTCCTTTTTGCTGCTGCTGCTGCTTCCCACAAAGACAGACATGGCCTCAATCAAAGCTTAAGCCCAAGAAGCTTTTTTTTTTTTTTTAATTCCTTATAGTCAGAAGTCTACACTTGAGCACTGGTATTGATGCATTCAAGGCCCAAATCCAAAGCCTTGCAGGGAGACTTTTTATACCCTAAAACAAGAAGATGAATAACACCTAGAAGGGAAATAGAAAACAGGCTCTTTGACCTTACCAAGCATTTCTGTAGTGTCTGACACTATAAAAATCCTTGCTTAATATCTTGGGTAACCAGGGTAAATGTGGATACAGATATATACATATTTCTTTATAATATTAAAAAGAATCTATGACTATACACACAGCCACTGTCTTCTCATCAAAGACAACTTCATAGCAGGACTCAGAATTTGTGAGCCACAGGACAAACTAAGATAAAAATGGCTCTGGCTCTTGTAGTTTACCCAACCCCCAACACCTAGCAAATGATCACATTGATCAATAAGCCCCTCCCCCAGTTAATCTTCTACTGACTCCAAACAACATAATGTCCAAGGTGGGAAATGGAAATCTCCATATAGGCTGACACATGGCCTCATATGTCAGCTTTAAGGCTTTGCTCTTTGTTGCTGGGTTCCACGGAGAAACTCACAGACAACAATTAGTGATTCATGCTCTCTAAGAGCGATAGTATTAGGTGGGAAAGATCACACCTTTGTGAATGAAGATGAGAACTTTCAGAGTTGTAATTATTTAGCATTTTTTATTCCAAACCTCATCTACGTCACACTACAGAGAGCTGCTTTTAACTCCTTTCACACTAACGGGTAGGGGTGGGCTGGGGGTAGCCACATGAAGTCAGCCCTTGGCGACCAGCTGATGATCCAGTTTTCCTGCTTTCTCTTCATAGCCCAGGTGCTTTGGAAAAGTTCGTTTCTCTTAAATAATCATGCAAACCTTACCTTTGTAGACCCTTATCTTCTGGAATAGCCCCTGTCCCCCAGGAAGATATTTCCCAGGCTTTTCCTGGATTCTGTTTATGGCTTTGCTTACTTTCAGAAGTGAGGTGACATCTTCTTTGGGTTACATGTCAAGGAGGAAAGAAGTTTCTGGTTTTAAATGTTGAGCTCAAGGAAGGAGTTCCATCTTCTCTCTCCATCACATGACCTAGCACCGCACCGAGACTGCCACTGTCCCCTAAGTCCTGGCAGAGTTCCCCTCCTCAGTGAACCCTTCGAGGCACAGCATCGCTCAGCTGATAAGAATGAAAGTGGCAGAGCTGAGTGGTTTCTCCACCAGCTGGCCTCATGACTACACGTGACACGGATGAGTTATACAACGTATGTGGTGAACACCGTGCTGGTCCCCAACATCACCCATAACCTAGTTGGTGCCTGGAACCTGTGAGTATGTTACCTTGCACAGCAAAAGGGAATGTGCACATGGGATCAAGCTCAGGATCTTGCGTTGGGGTGATAAGAGGGAAATAACAAGGCAGCAGAAGGATCAAAGTTCACAGAGAGGTAACCACAGAGGCAAAGGTCAGGGTGACGTCAGGAAGGGGCAGGAGTCAAGGGATGCGGGTAGTCTCTAGAAGTAGAAAAGGCAAGGAAAGAGATTCTCCCCTAGAGCCTGCAGAAGGAATGCCTTCTGAGGACACCTTGAATTTAGTCCACTGAGACCGCTTTCCGGCTCTCACCTCCAGAACTGTAAGCTAATAAGTTTGTGTTATCTTAAGCCACTGAGTTTGTGGTAATTGGTTAGAGTCCTGATGGGAAACTAAACAATGTGCAATGCGGCTTTAAAAGAGGCCTGTTCTGTGTGGTCTGTCTGGTCCAGTGTCAGGACCACCCCGCCCAGGGTGCTGGGAACGGGGTAGAAGGGAGCAGATGTCCAGCCTGCTCCCAAACTCCCCCACCAGGGCACCAAGCTCTGTGAGAGCAGTCAGATCAACAACAGAAATGAGGCTGACACAGAGCGTTCTGGCAAGAAGTCACCAGTTAGGGAATCAACTAATACCTTAAAAACTACCCAAGACGGAGAAGTGCATGGGTAGTTTTTAGTAATGACTCTCCAGAAAATCTTTTAAGAGCTGGAGACTGCTGTCTACATGGGAGAAATGCACGGTCCAGGTCTGTTCCTTGGTTCTAACGCTTTTCTCTGGAGTATGGTCTGCCCTGTGGTGGGCCACTGGTCTTATCTGGCATGCATACACACACACACTCATATACATGTACACATATGTATTTTTTAACCAAAACTGTGTTTTTTTTAAAAATTGAATTTTAATGCCTTTGATTAAAATATACACTCTTTACCAGCTTGCATGTATGCTTAGTTGCTCAGTTGTGTCTGTCTCTTTGTGACCCCATGGACTGTAGCCCTCCAGGCTCCTCTGTCCATGGGATTCTCCAGGCAAGAATATTGGAGTGGGTTGCCATTTCCTCCTCCAGGGGATCTCCCTGACCCAGGGTTTGAACCCTTGTCTCCTGCACCTCCAGCATTAGCAGGTGGATTCTTTACCACTAGCACCACCTGGGAAACCCTTACTTTACCAGAGACCTCACCATTCTCTTTTACTTAAGTCTGGCTATTTCATCCATTCATATCATCTAGATGGTCCTTAGCGGAACTTGAGTTTTCAATCCAGGCTAAGATCTATGGTCACTTTATTATGCATTTACGATTTAACACTCTGAAGCGAGTCTCATGGCCCATCCAGCATTCATGGCCTATTTAGCTGTCTATTCTGACCCACCAAAGGCTATCACTCTGCACATTCCTAGTGATAAACCACAGGGCTGCTTTGTTGAGAAGTCCTGTAGGTTCACAGAAAAACTGAATAAGGACACAAAGAGTGATCTTGGCACATTTGTAGGCAACGCAGTACTAGAATCAAAATCTTGTATTTTGGACATGAGAATGAAGAAGCAATGAAGGCTGAATCACTTAGCCTGAAATCTAAGAGAGTAAATATAAAGTTCTTCATAGAGGATAAAAGAACAGAAGGAAAAAACCTATCAAGTCCTAGATAGGAAAATAGGATTCAACAGAAGCACATATAAAATAGCAGCTCTGTTATGAGGCACTGATAGATGTGTTTGGCCCAAACAAACCGCTAAGAGAAGTCAAGGTTCTGAAGAAACCATACTTCAAGTTCTGCACTGAGACAGCACATGCTCACAGATATAGTAACATTTAACATGACACTGTAAACTGCAAGATGTTCATAAGAAAATGGCAAGATGGCACTGGGGAGTAAATTCAAGTCAGGTCAAAGTCTAAGAGAAACTAAGAGACTTCCCTGGTAGTCCACTGGTTAAGACTCCATGCTTCCAAAACAGGTGGTACGGGTTCAATCCCTGGTCAGGGAACATGCTGTGCAGTGAGGCCAAAGAAACTAAGATACTCAGCCAGGAGAACTAGAGACTGGGCAGGTAGGGTCTGCTGTGCACAAGAGCAGATTTAATCCAGTCCATACCATACCCCCCTGTAGAGGGAGGTTGGCATTTATTTTATTTGTTTACAGAGGCTAGAAAAGGGACCAAGAAATAAAGAAAATAAGGGGAAAAAAGTCAAGCCAAATAGGTTGGATTTTCTGATGAACTGACCAGTAACCACATGAAATGATATTTCTTGTGTGGGAATGAGTTCACCATAAGTGGAGGCATTCAAGCAGATGTTAAACAGCCCTTGATGGTGATGCTAGAGAGGAAATCCAAGTGTGGATAAAAATGGAGTAAGATGAGTTCTGTGGTTCAGTCCAAAAAGCCAGAGTCTCTGAAACCACATCCTTATTGTCCTCAAGATAACGCACAATTTGGTATGCGGATCTTATTGAAGTAGAAAGGGAAAAATCAAGTTCATTTATTGGTGCAAAAGATGCCACTTAGGAACAGTCCAAAGAGGCTTTCTCTGAAACCTAGCCTGGGGAATGTGGTTCATAAGCATGTCCCGGGCTATTAATTTGTTAATAAAAGAGATCCAAAATATCCTAGCATTGTTTTCAGTGTTACTTTTAGCATTTTACGCCATGGCATCATCTGTTCTCAACCATTCAAAACATTCTTGGCATCACATAAACACCACCTGAGCATTCTAAAAAAGACTCCCAGCACTTTCAGGCTACTTGGGGGTGAACTTTCTCTAGCGATCTGAGCGTTGTTGACAGGTCAGAGTCCCTTTCCCTCTTGTTTCTGACTCAGGATAATTTCTAAATCCAATGATTTGCCAGTCAGGCCCTGTGGATGGATGCACGCAGATGGAGAAAAAAGCTGACTGCAGGGAAGCCGGATCCAACACTTTTCTAAGTTGCTGAGTGGTCCTGAGGGTATGCTAACATTTTACATTTGTTCAGCCAGTCTTCACTGAGGGCTGGCCGTGTGGCAGGAACTGGCTTAGATAGGAGGACCAAAACATGAAACCAGACATAGCCTGTGTCCTTGAGGAATTCACACGTTTGCGAGGAACACAGACTGGTAACTATGTGGCTGTCTTCAACATGGTATCTGCTCTTCAAGGCATCTGCTTAGCGTGGTGGGGGAACCCAGAGAATGTGTAGTGACCTCTCCCTGGGAAAGGAGGGGCTGATGACAACTAGAGACCACTAGAGATGGTTTAGGAATGAGACCTGGCTAAGTAGATGGTAGAGGGAGGCGGGTGAAAGAACAAGGCTGGAAGGAAGTCGTCTATGAACCCTAGGTGGGTGGAAAGTGGCAGGAAGAACGGCCACAGGAGGAGCGGCCAGGATGAGCTCAGCAGCCTGTTCCTTGCCTCCACGAACACTTGTTGGTGTGCCTGTTTCTACTGTGAAGTGGGGAAAATGGAATTTCAAGAGCCTGCCTTCCAGGGCTGCTCTGAAAACAAAAATGAGATAGAAAGCGAGTATTTTGGAAAAGGTTAAGGGCAGTAAGTTTAAGTTGAAAAATCACAAACTCTGCACCTTTATAGTTTGCAGCATGCAATGTCTGTCTGCCTGTCTGTGGGCATAACCTCAAATGCTTTTAGCGGGGTTTATATTGTCCAGTTCACTTCAGGCCCTACCACTCCCTTATTTCACGTACATGGAATTCTCCATGCCAGAATACTGGAGGGGACAGCCTTTCCCTCTCCAGGGGATCTTCCCAACCCAGAGACTGAACTCAGGTCTCCTGCATTGCAGGTGGATTCTTTACCAGCTGAGCCACAAGGGAAGCCCATCTTATATGCCAGACTGCTTCAAACATCCCTGCAACCTGCCTAAAACCAGAAAGAATACTTTAATAATGAAGGGGTCTGCACAAGATAATATGGGAATCATGGACATTTTTGAGTCTGGATCTTTCTCATGGAGAGCGGTATAGTGACACATTGTTCAGAGTTGTGACATCAATGAAGGTGGTTAATAAAATAATACCTAATTATTTCAAAGATTTACTTATATTTAATTTCTTACATTTTGAGGTTATTTTTCACACAGCCCTCTTAAATAAAAATATCATTCCTGCCCAATCAAGAATGGACAAAGGTCTGAAAAAATTCAGAGAGAGAGAAGGTAATGATGGGGAGGATTTCTACTTGAAAAATATAAAAAGAAATTTCTGCAACAACCTTTTAAAATTACACTGTTAAAGGGAAAATAAATTTTTACCTAATCTGCAAAAAATGGCAAACAAGGCGCAAAGATGACTGATAGATGGATCTCTCTGGCAGGCTGCCCACTACTTGGTACAAATTATAGTTGAATTTATAGAAAGAGATGTAAAGAGGGGACTGAGAAATGACAATCATTAATTCAGCATGGTGGAAGGAGACAGGGGAGGGAAAGTTCTAGAAAAACAATGCTAGTGGGGAGAGGGGGAGTGGAAGAAATTGGGAGACTGGAATTGACACATATGCTCTATTGATACAAGGTATAAAACAGGTAACTGGTGAGAACGTACTGTATAGAACAGGGAACTCTAGTTAACGCACTGTGGTGACGTGAATGGAAAGGAAGTCCAAAAGGGAGCGGATGCATGTATGTTGACTGGTTCATTTTGCTGTACTCACATTATAAAGCAACTAAACTCCAACGGAAATGAACGAATGCTAGGGGACAGCTGAAAGAACGAGACACCGAAGGGGTGAAGGTAAGAAAAACCTATGAAGGATTTTTTTTGGCCACTCTCAAATCTCTAAAAACAAACTCACATATCTAAAAACTGCCAATTCTTGCCTGTGATGAGATAAAGCCAATTAAGATCCATCACACCAGAAGAAGATCATGGGAAGTGGATGGAAAGGAAGCTTCTGCACATGAGTTTGTTTGAAACCTATTGTTAAGAGGAAAATGTCTGCCAAGCAATTTCCTATATTGCAGTGGAAGATGCCAGCTTGAAGCAGGTACACTGCTTCCCCGTTTCTCCCCCAATTCAAAAGCTGTTTACAAATGCATCCTGGTGATTCAGACCAAAAAATTACCAAATCTGAGAACAGCACAAAGCTGCGAAGGAATCTGAACTTTGTTTATACAATTAGGAGACACTCACGTGTACATTCCATAAATGACAAGGTTCCCGCAGCAAATTAACAAGAACAATTTTCCCATCTCAGGAGCTGTCAAGATGGGCCCTGTTGGCCAATTTATCTTACTCTAGCACATCTCTGGTGCTTGTCAATCAATGCGTGAAACATTTGGTGCTGATTGCCATTTTTCTCTCCACTTCCTTTCGCCTCTTGTACCAGGCAATTTACTACAAGTCAATCAAGGTCGGAGCCGACCATGTTTAAATAAAACACTATTGAGCTCTTTTCACACCAACAATTTCAAAGACAGAATGAGCCGTATCTTTTACATTTACACTTATACTACCTTCCCCCTGCCTCACCGGTTCTCTTAAAATGTCACACTGGAGTTGTAAGTCATCACTATCCTCCATAGTGGCTGAGAAAGCTAGGTTGAAAAAGTAGTGAGGAAATGTATATTTCAGATACGTTCCTTTGCTACTAATGATTCACCAAGCCAGAAGCACTCCTGATTGTCTAGCTATTACTTGCCGTTTAGTCCTTAGTCATGTCTGCCTCTTTGCAACCCCATCCCATGGACTGTAGCCTTCCGGCCTCCTTCATGGGATTTCCCAGGCCAGAATACTGGAATGGGTTGCTGTTTCCTTCCCCAGGGAGTCTTCCCAACCCAGGGATCCAACTCAAGTCTCCTGTATTGACAGGCGGATTCTTTACCACCGAGCCTCCAGGGAAGCCCCGAGCTACTACTGGTCAGCCCTAATTTGAGACGGGGTCACACAGCACAGACGACGTACCCCAGATCGTCAGCACTTGAGAACCCAAAGGCGGCAGTTTTAAGTGCGTGCCCCAAAGATCAAGTCCTACAGTTTAGAGGGTGTTGGTGAGAGTTCCTATCGTTACCAAGTAAAGCATCCACTTGTATTACTATCATCGTTACTGTTCATATGGAAGGGAAAAAGGGGAAGAAAAGACAGCGGAGCCTATGTAACTTCTTAAAAACAACCCGTTCAAAGGTTTGGCTTTCAAAACCTTCTTTTGCTTGCAAACCTTTTATAATCCGTATTTTCCTGAATAAATCGGGCTCTGGTTGTTTAGTAAAACAGAACTTTGGGGTTCCTCCCCAGCAAATGTTAAGAATACACACCGAAATGAGGCCTGGCTAAATGTGATTCTTAAACAAAATAAAACAATGGGACAAATATAGAATTTCTTGAAAATAGCAACATGCAGCTTCCCTGATAAAGTAGTACTATGCTCTCAAAACAATTAATTAGAAATGGATGCTTTTTAAGTGTCTACTAGGGCAGGAGGAGAAGGGGACGACCAGAAGATGAGATGGCTGGATGGCCTCACCGACTTGATGGACATGAGTCTGAGTAAACTCCGGGAGTTGGCGAGGGACAGGGAGGCTTGGCGTGCTGCGATTCATGGGGTCGCAAAGAGTCAGATACAACTGAGTGACTGAACTGAACTGACTGATGTATATGTAAGGCCCAATTTAGGCATTTTTCAAAAGTGTGATTTCTCCCATTTAAAACTAAAACAAGCAAAACATTCTCAAATTCTCAGAGCCAGAACAATCCATCTCTATTCTTTTATGCCAAAAGGGGTTACGCTGGGTTGAAGCATATCTCAGGGTGCCACGATATTATTGTTTGTTAGAAGGCACTACTGATGTATTCCTTTTCCCACGTCACAGCTATCTATTGTCTATTAAGCATCGGGCACCACTGAGGCCACATGAGGGTCAAAACGGACAGGGTCGCTGTTCCATGCAGCTAGACAGGGTCGCTGTTCCATGTAGCCTAGAATCAGATCAGGGCCCTAGATAGTAATGAAATCATCCCCCCAGCAAAAGTATTGGTATAAACAGAGGTTACTGCTGTGGATGTGGCATTGGATGTGGCCTAAAGCAGGCTGGGGAATCAGGAATGCCCCCAGAGCATGTAAACCAGTGAATTCTGCCTGACAGGAGCTTACTGTCCAGCCCCAGTACCTTTCATGGAAGTCCCAGGGGTACAAACTGCACATGGTCAAGTGCAGATGGACCATATTTAAAAGGTCCCCAAAGAACTGAAACACAAAAAGGTCCATCACCATAGACAGGAGTTCTGCTCCTTAGATGTGAACAATATCATTCCCCTGTCTAACTTCATTAAACCAAACTCTTGGCTTCCTTCAGACCACAGTGGACAGCGACGCCCTGCCCCTCCTGGTATCAGATGGCAGCAAGAGGTCTATTCCACCACGCGAGCAAGACAACCTAGAGCCAGAAGCAGGAGATATGCTGGAATGAAAGAGCTGAATCTGGTCAAAAGGAATTCATGCTTCTTTTGGCTAATCAATGTGCACAGTAAAAGTTAACTGCTGAGGAGGGCTCCTGGGTGCTGTATTTAGGGTCTATTTCTTGCTCTGGTGCCAGTAACATGGCTATGTGCCATATGTGGAAAATTCACTGGACTGTACATTTATGATATATATAGACATATATATCAGAAGCTTTTACTTATAGTAAAACTTCAATAAAATGTTAAAAATGTCATAATCAAAAATGACAAAGAAGAGCAAAGGAAATGTTTGAGACTGAAAGAGAGTAAAAAGACACAGCAAAGTTGCAGGGTGTGACCCTGAAATGAACACTACACTAGAAGCAGGAGCTATAGGGGCGACTGGTAATATGTGAACATGGACGGAGGATTAGATTATCTTCTATCGATGCTAATTTTGTTGTTACTGTTGTTGTTTGGTTTTGGTTATTTGTATCGTAGTTATGTAGGAGTGGAGGCTTCCCTGCTGGCTCAGATGGGTAAAGAATCTGCCTGCAGTGCAGGAGACCTGGGTTTGATCCCTGGGTCAGAAAGACCCCACCCTGGAGAAGGGAATGGCTAGTATTCCTACCTAGAGATTTCCATGGACAGAGAAGCCTTGCGGGCTACAGTCTGTGAGGTCACAAAGAATCAGACATGACTGAGCAACTAACACTTCCTATGTAAGGGCATCTTTGTTCTTGGGAAATACACAGTGAAGTATTCAGGGGTCAAGGAGCTGGATATGGGAGCATCTTATTCAACTGACTCAGGAAAAAAATGCTCATAAGAAAGGGGGGTTTGGGGGGGAGAGAGGGATGGGGAGAAAGAGGAGAAGAGGGGCAAAGAATGATAAAGCAATTGACAAATGGGGCAAACATATACAAGTGGTGAATCTGGTAATTGTGCTCGAGTGGTTCTATTTTCTCCTACAGTTTTAAAATTGCATCAAAAGTTAAAAAAATGAGGATGACAACTTTAAAGAAAGTTAACTGTGCTTTAAATGAATGACCAGCACACTAGGTGGCGCTTGGTTGCTCCAATAAATTGAGTGTTATGTACAAAGAAAAGTGAGGTGGCAAGGTTGCTCTGAGCATTCAGAGTCACTGGCACAATTACCCCTCAAATGGAGGCTGGGAAAACTTGACAGTTCCCTGGGAAGACATGTTCAAACCAGGCTGACATAGTCTGGTAGACCAAATGTTCTTTTCTTTTTCTGACATTAATTCACTTGTGATCAATAGCAACACTGAGTACCTTATCTTGAGGTGGTCCTCCATGGTGCATGGCATAGTCATTGCTGTTTTCGTTCATTCTGTGTTTTCTTCCTCATGATTGTATCTGTTGTTACTGTCTGTCTCTTTCAAAAATGCTACTCTCTTTTGAGACTAAGCATGTTTTAGAGGCTTAATGAGGCTTCTATATTGTTAGCTGAGTTACTGCGTCCTTAGTTAATGTGGGGGTGGGGAGGAGGGAGTGTAGGAGAGATAAGTTGGTCCAGGAGGCAGAAGCATACACAGTTTGTATCAAGTTCATTCTTATGTGAGTAGAATTTGTTCCAGAGTGACATTCAGTTACAGCAGAACCCTTATGGGAGAAATACACTGGTAGGTTTTAATACCTCCCATCCTTTCTCTCCCATTGTGATAAGGAAGACCACATCTGACTCCATGTTAGATGTTTCTGTTGCTTTAACCTCTGTGTTCTATTGCTTTTGCTTACAGTTAAGAATGCGGCCTGCAGGCCAGTGCACTGGGATGACCCTGAGGGATGGGATGGGGAAGGAGGTGGGAGGGGGGTTCAGGATGGGGGGCACATGTACACCCATGGCTGATTCATGTCAATGTTTGGGGAAAAAAGCACTACAATATTGTAAAGTAATTAGCCTCCAATTAAGAAAGAAAAAAGAATGTGGCCTGTAGCCTGAAATCTACAGGAGAGCCCATTCTCAAGACTCTGACCTTTAAGAGTGTAGTATTTTCCCATTCATACAGAGATAAAAAGTTGCAGGACAGAGAATAACATTTGTCATGTTGGGAGTTTACAGGAATACCATGACCTGACCTATGTGGACAGCTTTAAGAACAAAGGATTCCCACACCAAGAAGTCTGCAACAACCAACCACACCCCTCCTTCATCTTGCCTTTAAAAATGCTTTGCTGAAAACCTTCAAGGAGTTTGGGGTTTTGAGGGGGAGCCACCCATCTCCTTGCATGGCCCCTGCAATAAACCTTTCTCTGCTCTGAAGTCCCACATTTCAGTGTGTTTGACTTCACTGTGCATTGGGCACATGAACTTGTGTCTGGTAACACCAGAATTTTTAAAGCATCATTATTACAATTGCACTCATCTCACATGCTAGTAAAGTAATGCTCAAAATTCTCCAAGCCAGGCTTCAGCAATACATGAACTGAGAACTTCCAGATGTTCAAGCTGGTTTTAGAAAAGGCCGAGGAACCAGAGATCAATTTGCCAACATCTGCTGGATCATCAAAAAAGCAACAGAGTTCCAGAAAAACATCTATTTCTGCTTTATTGACTATGCCAAAGCCTTTGACTGTGTGGATCACAACAAACTGTGGAAAATTCTGAAAGAGATGGGCATACCAGACCACCTGATCTGCCTCTTGAGAAACCTGTATGCAGGTCAGGAAGCAACAGTTAGAACTGGTCATGGAACAACAGACTGGTTCCAAATAGGAAAAGGAGTACGTCAAGGCTGTATATTGTCACCCTGCTTATTTAACTTATATGCAGAGTACATCATGAGAAACGCTGGGCTGGAAGAAGCACAAGCTGGAATCAAGATTGCCGGGAGAAATATCAATAACCTCAGATATGCAGATTACACCATCCTTCTGGCAGAAAGTGAAGAAGAACTGAAGAGCCTCTTGATGAAAGTGAAAGAGGAGGTTGAAAAAGTTGACTTAAAAGCTCAACATTCAGAAAACTAAGATTATGGCATCCAGTCCCATCACTTCATGGCAAATAGATGGGGAAACAGTGGAAACAGTGGCTGACTTTATTTTTTGGGCTCCAAAATTACTGCAGATGGTGATTGCAGCCATGAAGTTAAAAGACGCTTACTCCTTGGAAGGAAAGTTGTGACCAACCTAGACAGCATATTAAAAAACAGAGACATTACTTTGTCAACAAAGGTCCGTCTAGTCAAGACTATGGTTTTTCCAGTGGTCATGTATGAATGTGACAGTTGGACTATAGAGAAAGCTGAGTGCAGAAGAATTGATGGTTTTGAACTGTGCTGTTGGAGAAGACTCTTGAGAATCCTTTGGATTGCAAGGAGATCCAACCAGTCCACCCTAAAGGAGATCAGTCCTGGGTGTTCATTGGAAGGACTGATGTTGAAGCTGAAACTCCAATACTTTGGCCACCTGATGCAAAGAGCTGACTCATTGGAAAAGACCCTGATGCTGGGAAAGATTGAGGGCAGGAGGAGAAGGGGATGACAGAGGATGAGATGGCTGGATGGCATCATCGACTCGATGGACAGGAGTTTGGGTAAACTCCAGGAGTTGATGATGGACAGGGAGGCCTGGCGTGCTGAGGTTCACAGGGTCACAAAGAGTGGGACACAACTGAGCGACTGAACTGAACTGTATTAGATCTATGGATCACGTTATATAGTAGGAATCCACAGCTGTTTGTTAGCTTGGTAGAAAAGTTCGGGTCCAAACTCTGCTTTTTTCCACTCTGTAATTTCTTCAGAAAAGAAGTTAAACTTTTCTTTCTCTACAATCAGATTCTGAGATGCTTACTGACTGTTCCGTTTAGCAAGTGGGTAGTTGGACTGACTTTGAATAAAGACAACTTATGAACTAGGTAAATAATTCAATCTATTCCTTGAGCTTGGAAAATTTTCTTGTCACTAAAAGAAAGGAACCATCTTCTAAAAGAAATTGTAAACATTGCATGTGCTCACTGCTAATAAGGAGAATGTTTTTAGTATCAATGGAGATTAAGCTGTTCTAAGAACACGGTGTCACATATACTTTATATTTTGGCCTCAAGTCTTTAAACACACATGTACTCACATGCATGTACACACACTCACATGTTTAATTTTCTAAAATAAAAAATTGGTTAAAAATCTGTTTCTCAGGTTCAATCTAACCTCTTTGTATTTCTGTCTTAAAGCTATGATGCCTAAGTTTTCAATGCTAACAAATGTTATATGACAGGGTCACCGATTTACTGCTCTGTACCCTTTTTAATTATGGATGGATGAAGGAAAATTTCACTGAGGAAAACAATAAATCACCAGTGAAATTATTTGTTAGTTGAATGAGCTGTATAAACAGTTGGCTTCAGGGCAGAGATTCATCTGGCATCTTTTAAGTTATCCCATATTTTTCCTCTCTATTTCCACATTAAAACCAGGACTGGGCTTTGCTGGAATCAGCTGGGAATATTGATGGCTGTGAAGAGAGGAGGGAACAAACAATGACCTCAGAAAGGTGACTGCTGAATACAATAATTTTGGTCAGCTTTTAACGATAACAAAGACAATACAGGTATACTTCATTTTACTGTACTTCACAGACATTGCATTTTGTACACATTGAAGGTTCATGGTAACCCTGCCTTGAGCAAATCCACAGAGATATTTTTCCAGCAGCATTTGTTCACTTTCTTCTTTGTGTCAAGTTCTGGTGATTTGTGCGATATTTTAAACCCTTCACCAGTAAGAAGTGATTGCAACTTGTTGCAGACTCAGATGATGGCTGGCAGTTTATTTTAAAATTAAGGTATGTATATTGTTTTTTTTAAAGACATAATGCTATTTCACACTTACCAGACTACAGTGTAAGTATATCTTCTATATGCACTGGGAAACCAAAAAATCATGAAACTCACTTTACTGCAATACCCACTTTAATTGTGATGGTTTGGAACTGAATTCACATCTCCAAGACATGCATGTACTCAGAAATCCTTATTGACAGTGTACTGTATGCCTAAGTCATTTCACTTAATTCTAACAGCAACCCTATTTCCCTCATCAACAGCACCACCTTTAACCTAGAAAGTGGCAAATCAAATCTAGAATTCAAGCCAGTTTCTGACTCCAACTTTGGAGCTCGCAGCTATCAAGTGTCTAAAAATTTATTCCAAGGAAACCACATTTTCTCAAAGATGTCTTTGTTTTTTATTTAATCTTTAAAAAGAAAGCCCAAATTAGTGCTGGAAACCCTGATTTGTAATGTTACCTTAAACCTATACAACACTCTTTCTCTCTGTTTAGTTGATTAAGGAAGATTTTCCAAGGCCTCTTCAAGGAAAGCAAGTTTGAAACAAAGTCTGCAAAGTACAGACTGAGATGAGAATCACAGAAAAGTGGGCTATGGCTGAAGTTTCTTGGGGACGTGACAGAAATAAGAGTAATAAGAGTTAGTTTCAACTTGAAAGTGTGGGCTGTGTCAGGACTGACAACTAACTGTTGCTATTTAAAAAAAAAATGTCTCCATCAGAGTCACCAGCAGATGCTGAGCCCTGGAAGCTTCTATGTAGGAATTCATTTAGCACCTACCCTTCTCTGATGTCCCTGCTGAATGTATCTCAAAAGTTATGAAGAATCGTGGAACGCATTCACACTTGGAACGCATTCACAGCAATAGTACCGACAGTTTCCCAGTTGAGGACACATAACTAGGCTTCAGACTTGCTCACTCCAGCAGATGGGCTGCCTCAGAGTGACTCTCATAAAGATTTCAGCTGGAACCTTTGTTAAACGTACTTCAATGAACGCTCAAGCTCCCAACTTTGGAAAGAGATTTGAGTCATCAGATATTCTCACTGAAACTGCTGACTATTTCTGTGGCTCCTTACATATCATTAAGTATCAGATTCCTCATCAATATATTGATTCAGTTCAGTTCAGTCGCTCAGCCGTGTCTGACTCTTTGCGACCCCATGAATCACAGCACGCCAGGCCTCCCTGTCCATCACCAACTCCCAGAGTTTACTCAAACTCATGTCCATCGAGTCTGTGATGCCATCCAGCCATCTCATCCTCTGTCATCCCCTTCTCCTCCTGCCCCCAATCCCTCCCAGCATCAGGGTCTTTTCCAATGAGTCAACTCCTAGACATTGCTTAATGCTGGACCTTATGAACTTGGATGGGGAGAAGTGCTTGTGAGTTGGTATTTTGGACTAGTAGCTCCAGTCTATGTTTCTGATGGGCATTTCCTAATTCCCTCACTTCTCAGCCAGGTGCAAGTTCTTAAAGGGTTTCCCAGGGACGTGTCAAAGGGACCAAATCAAGGACTAGAAGGGGGAAGACAGAGGTCCCATGGGGTAGTTTTGCTAATGGCTCCCTATGTTGTTCTGAGAGACAAACGATTCCTTCCCACCTATGGCAAATGTGTAAGAGCCAGACAGCAGTGGTCAGACCCAACCCTCCTTTCTGTAGATCCTGAACTAGTTGTGTGTTTTGGGCTAGAGTCTGTTGTTTTTCTTGCACTGACAACCTACTCACTTGGAAGCAGCGCTATCTCCAGAGGTTTAAATAAAGCACAAAAATTTTTAAATCTTGATTATGACTGTAAGAAAAAGTAGTAAATCAAAGGGAAAAATGGCCAGTGTGGGGAAGAACTGGAGTTCAAAAACACACACCTAAGCTATAAATTAATAATCAGATGAAAAAGATGTTTGACTTCACTACTGATCAAATAAATTCAACTTTACAAAATGATGGGATTTTTAAAGTTAACAACTAGACCAATATTTTAATAAAGGTTAATGTCTAATGTTGAGGAAAGTATGGGAAATTTAGCACTCTTATATACTGCTAGGAGCATGTATAGTGAAATTCAACTTCTTGGAGGATGATTCAAGAGTATATGCAACTGCTAGGACATTTTCTTGAGGGAGTTATCAGAGATGGATATGAAACGCACATCACTTTTTTGTAATGGTAAAAACTGAGAAACTAAATATCCAACAGGAGTAGAATGCTTCAGTAACCAATGGTGAATCCATATGTTGGACCATATGTAGTCCTTAAAAATAATATCTTAGAAGAATATTAAATTATGTGGAAAATATAAACACTAGTATACATATATGTATGCATTTATGCAAAAATACACTATTTACTATTAGTAAAATTATAGTTAATTTCCTCTGTATTTCTCTTTGTACTTTTCTGAATTTAACTTAAAAAAACATAAATTGTCTTTGCAGCTAATGTTATTCTACATATATTAAGATATGTAGGTATCTCTACTGGGAATTCTGTCCTTCTCTGAATTCACAAAGTTAATTACACCACAAATCCTACAGGAAATGGGGCAGGACATGTTCTTCCCTTTTTCCAGAATGTTCACACTTATTGCAGTAAAGTACCAGTATGAAAGTCCTTGTTAAAATTGTTAACAGTGTGACATTCTTTTTTTTTTTTTTTTGAGGTAGCTTCAAAACAAAGTGGACAAACTCAGTGATTCAGAAATCTGAAAAAGTATCACTCCAGTGGGTCCTTAAAAGAATGTGTCACATTTGTCACCACGGCTGCCACCTCAATTTGACAATCCACCAAGTCCTAATAGTGTCTTTTGAGTTTCCAGCCTGAGTTCTCTGGGGGTGAAACCCCCTGAAACCCTTTGGTGAATGGGACTGTTTGTTAGCTCCAACAGACAATTATGGAGGGCAATTAAAAATTCAAATTATGTTAATAGGCCCGAGAAAAATGACTGTTTGCAGAAATCAGTGGCAATTACCAGACATAATGGTTCCCAATTAGGCTGGAGGGGATTTTCAGTCATTCATAATTCACTATCTTAAATGTATCATAAAAAAGTAATTGTCACTTGTTAATAAAACTTACTTAAAAAACAATGTAGCTTTCTTGTACAGAAAGTAACTCGCCTCTCTTCCTCATCGGTTTTTAAAAAGGTATAGTTCTTAATTAAAAAATGTACTACAGGCTGGCTCAAAACAAAATCAAACAGTGATGAATGTGTTTAAAATAAAAAATAAAGGCCTTTCTAGGTCCCCACTTGTACTTCCCAGGGGTAACTACTGTTTTATCAATTCAGCGAGCGTTCTTTCTCCAAACCACTTTTTCTCACTCCCATTAAAAAGAGGGGAGGGGGGCTTGGGGAGACTGTCCAAGGAGTATGTTGTATTGATATTTTTAGTCAATTAAAGGTGAAAACATGAAAACATTATCTGGCTGCTTCTGTCATGTTTATTTTTCTCCCAAGGTTTTTGAGTTTTCATTTTCATATTCACACGCAGCTTCCTTTACCCCTTGGACTAGAGTCAGTATTCATGCGTGGCCTTACAATTCTATTCTCAGGCAATGCCATTTGCTGTATGAATCTCACTGCACATGGGATGTGATTCAAGGACTCTGACCAGTTGGTTCTGAGCTGAACTTTATCCCTGGTGCTTCAGGGAGAACCAAAAAAAAAAAAAAAAAAAAACAACACTAAAAGAAGCAAGAGAGAAGGAAGAGGGGCTGGGGGAAGGGCAGAGGGTAACTCTTGAATAAAGGATGAAAGGAGTGGGTGTTTCTCTTGCTGAGTACCCATCCTATCATGCCTCTCTTGTCTTCTGCCACAGATTGTGCTTAAAGAATGACAGCTGCATTTTCAATTTTCTTGCCCAACCTGGGATACTTGGCTACAGCTTCAAGTCTCAAACTGCAGCGCTGCAGCCAACAGAAAGACGGAAGCAAAGATACGAATGAGCCCTCCCTGTCCCCATGCAAAGAAAGTTTCACTCTGGTGAGTCACAGTCCAACAGTATTTCCAAAAACTTCTCTAAAAGGAAGCTCCCGGATGCTCTGAGCCAGGCACTTTATAGACATGACCTTAGTCCATTTTCACCATCCCCCTATGAAGAGGGCATTTTTATATCCCCACGTTACAGGTGACTGCTCTGAGAAATCAGAGAGGGTCCATACCGTGTGAGTGACAGTAAGTGGCAGTGCTGACATTTGAACGCAGCTATTTCTTCATCTGAAGTCTGCATACATTCCCCTCAACACACTGACTTTCTGTTAACATTGTACGGACACAACTCACAACTGTGAGATGCCACAGGTGATGACACCTCAACTTAAGACTGCCCTGTCTTTCATGCTCTCCACTCCATTGACCAGTAAACCATCTCAGACATAGTTAAGAACATGACATCAGCCACACATACACAAATGATCCCCATCTTGAACATTTCTCAGAAGTACTCGGAGCAGGCAACTTGCTTTGAGATACTAGGAAAGCAAGCAAGCACCTACAGTGCCCTTCATTGCACCCAGTCTTAAAAGCAGGTAAACCCGCTTTTAGGTTAAGGAACCTCCATACATTTCATATTATGACTGCCCATGGCTGGCTGCCCCCTGGCATTCCCATTTCAGCTCAAAATTTATCTTCCAGAAATATTTTCCCTTCCTACCCTCTAAAGCAGAGGATATAAAGTATCTATTACTCTCCATTGCGCCCTTATTTCACTGTGTTTCAAACATCACTCACACTCTGTTTTTGCATGTTTTTTATTGGTTTACCTGCTTCTGTCTGTCTCCATTTACTGGAACGTCAGCTTCAGGAAGGTGAGGTATTTGTTTAATGGGTTTATGACTGTATCTCTACAGTAAACCCAGTGCCAGGCACACAAAAGTGAGACCAGCTGGAACCTAGGACCTGAGACCATTTGCAGCAGTACTTACGCCTGGACAGACATCTCCTTGAGAAACAAAACACAAACTATCAGGGACTGAAAATAACTGCGTGCATATGCAACTGGGGAAATTATGGACAAGACACAGAGAGCCCAGAAAACCCCAGTGACACTCCTGAAAAGCTGGAGCAAAAGCAGGGTTAGAGTGCGAAAGGGAAAGTGTCAGCCACTCAGTTGTGTCCAACCCTGCGGCCCCAGGGACTGTAGCCCGCCCGGCTTCTCCGTCCATGGAATTTCCCAGGCAAGAATACTGGAGTGGGTCGCCATTCCCTAATCCAGGGGATCTTCCCGATCCAGGGATTGAACCTGGATCTCCTGCACTGCGGTGGATTCTTTACCATCTGAGCCATCAGGGAAGCCCTAAAAGCAGAGTGTCAGCAGGAGAAGCAGGGTACTGCGCATGCCCGCGGCACACACCACCAAGGGGTGGGCACACCGTCCAACCCACCCCTCTGGTCTGATCCGGACGTACCTTTACCTTCACCCCATGTAAGGAACCAGCTCAACCCTCCTCAGCAAGTGAGCAGTGAGCAAGGGAAACTACTACTTGTTTGTGCTCTCCTCCTGCTGTAGCAGGGGCCCCAGTAAAGCCTTGCCTATGTTTCTTATCTGGCCTCCTACCAATTTTAATTGATTAAGAAGACTGAGAACCCTGGTCAGTAACAGAAATATGTCAAATGAATGAATACATGCTTATAAAATCAAGCATCTGTCTTCATGAATGGTTGAGGTATGGGCTTTTAGACGTGGGACTTTCATTTGTAAGAATCCTAGGAAATAGGAGCAATTTGGTCATTAGGAGGATATCACCTGGAGTTCATGGAGACAGAACTGAGAAGAAAGACAGTGGTGTGGAAAGGAAGGGGAAACAGTGAGCCTCTTTTACTCGGCCCCTTACTGAGGTGGACTAGAGATCTCAGCATCTCAGAGTGGGAAAAGGAAGCATCACCATCACTTCAGGTGGTGACATACTGGGTGGACCCCGTGGATGGTACCTAGACAGTGGGGTTGTAGCTCCGTTTCTGGGCTGGAGTGCTTTTCTCTTCATTAGCAATGTTTCACGCTGTCAACTCAAGGCTACTGATTAGGTAAAGACTGTGAGGTGATTTGGCTTAACTGGTCAACATGAGGAGATGAGCTCTGGATGGACACCATGAGACGTTCATCGCTAGAATTTATTGTGGGGTGGGATCTGACTGCAAACACTACCCATTCCGGGGCCAGGCTCCATTCACACTCTGTGTGTGATTCTGTTTGCCTTCTGATTTGGAAGACTGAGGAAGTTTGCACCACCAAAGGACACGCTTCCGAGTGTTCTGAGTTTTAAGTCCCCGGAGTATTTGATTCTATCACTGGTCTGGATTGTTTTTCCTTGTAGAAAGTGTTCTGTACGTGACTTACAAAGTAAAGGTGATTAATTCTATTTCTGTATTTTAAAAAATGTTTCAGTGATATTTGTGGAACAATTTTACAATGAACTGTTTAAAAGGAATTATTATTATTATTACTATAAAAATAATAAATGCTGTATAAAAACTGTAGCAATAAGGAGGAAAGATACCTGTTTCTCATTCCCAACACTCCCACTTCATGGACCACTCCTTCTCCTAGTCAACCTGCTTTCTAGATATAAACACTCTGGTTTGTTGTATGTCCAGCAGTGTTTGTTGTATGTCCAAAAGCTTAGCAATTGGCTTTCCAGAAAAAAGTTCTGGTTTATAATAGCATTTGCTTATTTCTGTGGGGTCAATACATCCACCATGTGCAATTTTCAGCTGCAGTATTGATGGAATCGGGAAAGGGTGTTACATAATCAACGCTACATGACAATCCAAGCCAGCTCCAGAACACTACAGCATGCTCCTTCCACATTATCTGTACTTCTTTCCCTTCCCCTCTCCTTCCCTCCTTCCATTCCTCCCATTCTCTTTCCCTTCTCTCCATCGTTCCTTCGTCTATCCACATGTACCTGCACATAACAGACATGCATGAGTCAATATCTAACACACACACAGGGCATTCTATTCTGCGAGTTTCACTTTTTCACCTGGTATATTGCAGCTCTGTATTTTGAAAAGTTCTGGACCGTCCTTGTAACTGGAAACGCTCTGTGTTAGCTCAATAGCGAAGCAGAGCATCACCTGGTGTACAGATGACTCTGTGAGCATGCGTGTCCCACACACTGGCGGTCTTCTATCTATTGTAAAAGGGAGTAATTCATCACTGGGCAGCAGGTTCTGCTCAGATGGTTTATTGTCCTGACCTCATTAAAAGCATGTAATCCACGCAGTGCCGTAAATCCATGCCTCTAAATACTTTCCTCTTTAATTTTTTAATATTGCACACATGAAGGGAAAGGTTAAAGCCAATTAAAAGAGATACAAATACCATTATTACTGCCCTGACAAACAGTTAGTTATTGGATCTGGTCATTCTACTTTAGAAAGCCATTATTTTTGTTCCTGAATGAATTAGTAATCAAGCTGTTTATTGACTTGTCTCATCACTGAGACACTAAATTTTTTTGGGGGGGAGGGGTCCATTCTCTGTCTCAATTGGCATCATTTCCCCACACATAAAAATTAAAGACAACTTAAGGTCTACGCACAAACAATAACAGCACAGCTGCGTGTAGAAACCCACACATGGACGGTCATCCAGGAAGGGGAGAGACACTCAGTTCATTCTTATGCAACGAATAGTTGTTACTGTTGTTATTGTTGTTTTCCCCTCCCATTAAGGCTATTATATGCTACTGACAGATGCTTAAAAGCATTTAGAGCTGAAAGAACTGTTAGGAAAATTGCTGCAAAAGGATTGACAAATGATGATCTTTCTGTCCACAAGGTTCTTATTTGCCGTGCAAAATTGACCAGAAGAATAAAGGAAAAGAGGAAGAATCATTACTCAAGAAACTGGGTATTGTTTTCTGACACGAGTTCATATTTTCCATTGCATTTGGCCAAAAACGTGACTCTATTTATGAAAAGCCTGCAGTACTCTCACCGTATAAGACTTTTTTTGGGTGTCCCTTGGTCTCTTGTCTCTCTCTTTCATTTCTCTGTGAGTATGATGTGGGCCCCACAGGACCTGGGATGACCTGAGGATGTATAGGAGGGGATCTGAAATCTGACCACCTTGTTTATTTAATTGTCCATCCACAGTATTTTGTGAGACTCAGTGCTAACCACTGTTTCAGAAGAAATTCATCTTCACACCCTCACATCCATTAGAATTTATACAACTCATGATTCATGTTAAGTGGTCTATCATTTCTCTTAGCATCTCGCTGCTCCCTCCTTTGAGAGGTCAAAGTCAAGAACTTAAAAAGGAAAACCTAGAGAATACTACAGAATTACACTTTTTTCCCCCCCAGAATGACACTTTCAAAGGAGAGAACAGAAGCATACACATTCATAAGGAAACCTTAAACAAGACAGAGAGAGTATAACAGGAAAGAACAAATATGACTCCATATTGGACCTGTTTCTTTTACTTTAAACTTTGTTTTTTTTTTGCTACAAGTTAAGAATGCCACCAATAGCCTAAACTATACAGGAGAGCCCATTCTCCAGGCTCTGGCTTTAAAGGTATACTTTTCCATTCTTATAGAGATTAAAAAGTTGCAGAATAGAGAACAATATTTGACTTGTTGGAGGTTTATAGGAACATCAGGACCCGACCTTTGTGAACAGCTGCAAAAACGAAGGATTCAGACACCAAGAAGTTTGCAACAACCAACCACACCCCTCCTCCTTCAATATAAAAGAAGCTTGAATTCTAACTCCACTAGGATGATTCTTTGGGACACTAGTCCACTGTCTTTCTTGGTCTGCTTGCTTTGTGAATACAGTTCTTATTCCTTGCCCCAACAACTTGTCTCTCAATTTATTGGCCTGTTGTGCGGTGAGTGGTGTGAACTTAGACTAACAAGAGGATGAAATATTTTTAACTTAGGGGATAAAGCCATAGAAACAATAATGAGTATTTTCTATATCATCTGTCCTCTGGAAAGGCTAGAAAGGGGGTTCTCAAAGTGTGTTCCCTGGACCAGCAGCATTACCATCATCTGAGAATCTCCTTAGAAACGCAAATTTGGGGACCCACCCCATACATATGGAGTTAGAATCTCAGGTTGGGGCCCATTAATCTTGTTTTAACAAGCCCTCTGGGAGTTTCTGATGCCTGCTCAAGTTTAAGAATCCTTATTCTAGGGAACAGTTTTCCCGTCCATGTAGCCAGTGATAATCTTCTGAACGCGAGTTGACCAATTACTCCTGCGGCTGCTTCCACACTGTACCACACACTACAATGCTTTACACAGATTTGTTTACATGGCCTGCTCTCCTGCTAGACTCCTTGAGGCCACATGCTGTATCTGACTCACTTCTTTATCCTCAGTGCCCAGCCAAGAGCCTAGACCAAAGCAAGCGCTTAGGACATTAATCACAAAAGAAATGGCTAGATAAATCCCAATGAATGAAAAAGAAAACAATGGAAGTATGCAAATTCATTCAAGTTATTAGTTCTAACTTGATAAATGACATCCACGTCTAAGTAAAAATAATGTTTTGTTTCCTTCAAAAAGGAAAGAAGGAAGAAAAAGCGGTCACAGGAACATTCTCAAGCAACTTCTAATGGGTTCACCATTTATCCTCCTGAGGAA
The DNA here is from genome assembly GCF_019320065.1 of Cervus canadensis. Lineage (NCBI taxonomy): Eukaryota > Metazoa > Chordata > Mammalia > Artiodactyla > Cervidae > Cervus > Cervus canadensis. The sequence goes on from NC_057389.1 coordinate 30,002,541, forward strand.
GCAAGAAATAATTGAATACATCTCAAACTAATAGCCTCTTGTAAAGTGTGCTGACAGTCCAGCTGGTCCTGAATATTCTTAAGATGGCTTCACATTCAAACAGGGCCCATCGGCCCATCTGATGACAGACACTCACAAATTGAAAGTTAACTAAATATGTATGTGTTAGACGCTCAGTCGTGTCTGACTCTTTGTGACTCCATGGACTGTAGCTTGCCAGGCTCCATGGAATTCTCCAGGCAAGAATACTGGAGGGGGTAGCCATTCCCTTCTTCAGGGGATCTTCCCAACCCAGGGATTGAACCTGGGTCTCCTGCGTTGCAGGTAGATTCTTAACTGTCTGAGCCACCAGGGAGGCCCTTATCTAAACGTGGGCAATAATAAAACCACAAGAACTACCATTTAGTCCCGTGGTACTCCAGCCTCCCAGTATGTGGGAGGGTGGAGGGAAGTTCTTGGAAAGAGGAGATACCCTGACGCCATTCTGATTGCCTCTCTGTGAGGAAATGAAAGACCTGGAGCATGGAGTCTTCAGCCCTTCGTAGCTCTCACTGACACTCTAAAGGGAAAGTGAAAGTCACTCAGTCATGTCCGACTCTTTGCAGTCCCATGGATATACAGTTCATGGAATTCTCTAGGCCAGAATACTGGAGTGGGTAGCCTTTCTCTTCACCAGGGGATCTTCCCAACCTAGGGATCAAACCCAGGTCTCTTGCATTGCTCATTCTTTGCCAACTGAGCTATCAGGGATGCCGACACTCTAAAGGTATTCTATTTAGCCTGTATCTTCTACCATGGAATTTACCACAGCATTGCATACAATATGGTCAAGGCCTACTTTATGAAAATGTCCTATGCCTGACTTTATGTCAGGCTATGGTATCAGATCACCTAGGTTCTAATCCAGGTTCCAATATTTTCCAGCTTCTTTAGCTTCTTCTGAGTCTCAGCTTCCTCATCTGCAAAATGGGAACAATTGTGATACCTGAGGATTAAATAAAAAACTTACATATATGATACATATAATTCACATATAAAGCATACCTATCTATCTAATGAGCCAAGTGTCTGACACATAAGAGCTTAATAAATATTACCTATTATAATTAACTAATATTATTATGCATTCTGTGCTACCAGGACTTCTTAAATCGAAATCCATGGGTCTCTAGAGATCTACAAAATGGACAATAGTGTGTCCATGAGCTCCCTGAAATAATCTGCAAAACATCTCACGTTTGTCCATATTCCTTTTCTCTGGGCATACGGCCCAAAAGTTTAATCACATTCTCAATGTGATCCATGGCTTCTAAATTGTAAAACAAAAACAAAAAAAAAAAAACTCACGGTGTTGGGGATTTTAGGAGCCAGACCATATTCCCAATAAGCTGGCAAACCAGAGAATTGAGATAGTTTCTCAAAGGTGGTAACTTCCTCTAGGGCGTGATGTGTAGAATTGTGATCTCCATTTTTAATTCCACATGATATGTGTTTATTTTTCTTCTTTCACTTCGTAACAGGAAATAGCATTTCAAATGCATTCCACCACGAGGACAGACAGTTAATTTTCACCTCCAACACCCCCAAGATTTAAGAAAATAAGAGCGCTTCAATCTACTGCTCCTGACCTGTCAAATACAACATTCTCAGCAGCAGCCACAGTTAGTCTTAAGTGCTCTTCTGTTTCTGATGAGTTTCTCTTGATGCTATCAGCTTGGGTGACTATGTAAGCAAGGCAGATGTGCAAAAACAACACTGGATCATGAGCCAAGAGCACTAGGGTTTGCTCTCGAACCCATTCCTGACCACCTCCCTAACTTGAGCAAGTGGCTTCTCCTGTCAGCTTCTCTGATTACTTATCAGTCAAATAGGAATTAATCTCTATAAACATTCTGCAACTTTTTATCTATCTCTACTAAAGACCCAGATTTAATACTGAAATGGTTATACTAGGCTGCCATTTTTATATCAATTGACTAAAAAGGATTTAATCACAAAAAGAAAGTTACCTTCTCCTTTTGAAAATCTGAAAAAAAAAACTTTGTTTCACCTATTTGTCAATCTATGTGGATAGACAGATAGATGAAAAATACCATTTATTCTGGCTACAGACAGCAAATGCTGTACATATGAATTCAAAGATCCATTACACAAATATTTATTCAGTACTTATTAAATGTCACTTACTTGAATAGGATTGGGGATAGAGCATTAAACAAAAACAGTTGCTGTCTTCATGGACATGATGGTGGTGCCAGAAAAGGAAAACAACTGAAAACACACATGCATCTAATGGTGGCTTGGACAGTGAAGAATCTGCCTGCAATGCGGGAGACCCGGGTGCAATCCCTGGGTTGGGAAGATCCCCTGGGGGAAGGCAGGGCAACCCACTCCAGTATTCATGCCTGGAGAATCCCATGATCAGAGGAGCCTGGCAGGCTATAGTCCATGAGGTCACAAAGAGTCGGATGCAACTGAGCAACTAACACAATAAGTGCTGCAAGGATAAGCTAGATCCTGAAATGTTCAATGGGGGAGAATGAATGAGATTAAGCTGTCAGAGACAGCATATGAGCTGAGAGCTGGTTGTAGCCAACCCCACAAAGAAGCAACAAAACTTGGTGGCAAAGAGGAGACCTCAAGTTAGCAAGACCCAGGGCAAGGCCCTTGATCTCCCTTTGACTCATTTCCCTATCTATCGAATGGAGCTGATAAGGAGATTGATTTAGCCCATTAGAAATTGTGAGGATTAAATGAGCTGCTAAGGAAAATTTGTTTGGGATGAAGCCTAGCATTGTACTAATGAAGTGGTATAAAATAAACATCAGACCAAGGTAAAAGCACAAGCTAAGGCCCTGGGGTGGGCAAGAGCTGGGTATGTTTTAGAAACTGCAAAAAGGCTGGGGCTCTTGGGTGAAACATAAATGGGAAGGTAGAGGAATCTGAAACTTGGGGGATGCTGAATCCCATGGCAAGCTCAATGCCAAGGAAGTGGAGAGTTTTGCCATGTCCCCAGTGGACCTCTGAAGTTCATTGCCCCAAACTTAGAATATTACTGTCTCTAATTTGCCTTTTGTATAGTTCTCTAATTCAATGATTTTATGAAATACCTCCTTCCTCAAAGGGAACAGTTTCTTTAGGTAAGAAGTTTTAAATAAAGAACCCCCGTTTCATTCATGCTCATTAAACTGTTTCCCCCCCCCCCCACCTAGATCCCTGCAATAATAAATATAATTATATCCATCTTTAATGACTTTAGTTTCTTGAGCTGCAGGTGCTGGAATACTGTATTTATTAACATATTTTAAGCCCTTTAAAAAGACTGCATTAATTCCTATGATAATTTGGTACCCATAATACATTCTCTGTTCTGAATAGATGTTAATCACCACAGAATGACTGATTTGCCCGTGTAGGAGCTGAGCCACGCTCTAACTAGTAGCTAGTAACTTTTTAATTCAATATTGTCACTGAAACTGTTGATTAAAATTTAGTCGCCATGATTGTCCTTGCCCCCCTGCCAGCCCCACCCTCTGAGGACTCAAACCAAGAGCGAACAATTGGATTCTCTGCCACCAGAGATGAATGAGATAATTTTGAGTGTTTGTATTTCTAGTAATACTCTGCTTGGGGGAAAAAAAAAATTCTGCTGCGGCCAGTTATTCTGAACCGTTTAGGGTCTGTGAGCTGTAGGAAAGATGGTGATTGCAGAGAAACAGACACTAACCCAAAAGCCTGCATGGAGGAAGCTAGCAGGACCACCCCTTGCCCCCTCCCCACCACAACTCCTTCTGTCTTGAACAGGAGGGACGTCCTTAACTGTGTGTCAATTTCTGTGTGGTGCGCTGGGATGTGTTCTGCCAGAATCTCAGCGCCCTGCCAAGTTCAACTGAAATTCTTCCTCTTTCTTTGGAAATAAAAGCAACAATCCCATCATAAAATTTGGAGGAAAATCAATGCGGACACCCAAAGAAAAAACCATTGCACGTGCCCAGTTCTGAGATAACATCTCACTTGAGTCACATAAGAGGGATCAGAGAGACACCAAGATGAGCCCTCATTTACCTGGAGCTCAGAGAGCTTTTGGAGGAGGAAATGGAAACCCACTCCAGTATTCTTGCCTAGAGAATCCCATGGACAGAGGAGACTGGGGGCTACAGTCCATGGGGTCACAAAGAGTCAGACACGACTGAGCACCGCACAGCAGAGAACTTTAACTCGTTCGGGGTCACACAGCTAGCAAGGGGCCAAGCACCAGAGTCTGGGCTCTTACCTTTCAGCCACACTGCCTCTATAATCAATATGTCAATCAACTGGCCATGGGGGAAGGGCATTGAAAAGCATAAAGAAATACATAATGCACTGTTATGTGTCTGAAAAACTCTTATTTAAAATAAGAACCTAACAGCTTTCCGTTTCTGGTGGCTTAGAGGCTAGTGATGGGAAGTGGTATTATTCAGCTCTTCGGGGAGCTAAATCTCTCTATGACTGTCTTCCTCCAGCAGAATCTGCTGAGATAGGGAGAGAGGCCAAGCTAGGAACAGACTGGCTTCTGTCTGCCAACATCCTGCCAAGGGCACTGGCTCTGGAGGCAGAAGTGGAGACTGCTGACCTGCTCTGCAAAAGCATAATGGGAGAAACACTGAACTTCTGGTCAGTGAGGAAAGAGAGAGAGACAGCATGGAGCTTGGTGGGCAGGTGGAGTAGGTAGACAGATCATTATTGACTTTGCTTCTTAGAGCTTCAGAGATTGTTTCAGAAGGGGGTATGTGGTAATGCTTCAGTCATATGCAACTCTTTCATGATCCCATGGACTCTAGTCCGCGAGGCTCCTCTGTCCATGGGATTCTCCAGGCAAGAATACCGGAGTGGGTTGTCCTGCCCTTCTCTAGAGGATCTTCCTGACCCAGGGATCAAACTCATGTCTCCTGAGTCTCCTGCATTGGCAGGCAGGTTCTTTACCACTAGCTACACCTAGGAAGCCCTAAGAAGGGGATAGTGGGCACGAGTGTGTGTGGGTGTATGTATGTATGTGTGCGTGTATGTGTGCGTATGTGTGTGTGTGTGTGTATGTGTGTTTGTGTGTGTGTGTGTGTATGTGCTTAGTCTCTCAGTCATGTCTGACTCTTTGTGGCCCCATGGATTGTAACCCGCCAGGCTCCTCTGTCCATGGGGCTTCTCCAGGCAAGAATACTGGAATGCGTGGAGGGCATCAAATATTCCAAAATCCTTTTTTGGCTGGCATATGAAACTCCTCAGTGTGCTCTGCACAGAGGTCTTGGGCAGCTGACTGTGTTTGCCTGTGTTTGTTTGCCAGGTTGTGATTCCTTTTCTGCACGTGCCAGGAGAAAGGGGCCAAGCTCTACAAGTGGATCGAGTGAAGCGGAGAGAAAGGAACTGGTGCCGGCACTGTGATAGGCCAAGCCGCTGGACCCTGAGACTCTGGGCGCTGGGTGGCAGGCCTGGGGAAGGAAACAAGAGCAGGAGACCAGGGAACCCGGGAATGCACAGCAGTTGTGGCTGGTTTGCAGGACTAGGGTCTGAGTTGATACCTTGGCCAAATTAAAAAAAAAAAATCATTATTAATATTATTCTCAGAGAGTTGAGAAGTATTGTTATCCACTCTTCAGACAGATAAATTAGGGCAGGGAGGGGTCAGTCACTCGAAAAAATTCACATGTCAGCACCCATCCTTCAAACCAGCCAGAGAGCCAGGGCCCAGGCCTGGGTTGCTCATCACTGGCCCAGCTCGTAATGCCCAGGGAGCCCTAACAACTCGGAAGGCAGAGCCTGCGGGATGATGGATAGGCTCCTCTGGCTGGTCTCTCTGGGATGCACAGCTCACAGACTGGCACGCATCCCGACCTGGGGCCAGATGCAGGTCAAGTGGTAGCAGGGAGTCAAGGTCAAGGCGATCGCTCGCAGCCTGCTTCCCACCACCCCGCTCAGTGGGGGCTGCATTCTCAAGATAGCGCAGAACCTGCAAGGGTTTTCTAACAGCAGCACGAGCTTTTCTGCCATGACTTGAGGGTAGAGAGTTATGCTGCTGATGAGAAGATACAAAAAACTGAGTACAAAGCAAAAATGCCCCCAAACCTCCTACAACATGGGCTAAGCATATGTGTGTGTGCTCAGTCAGGTCCAACTCTGTGATCCCCTGGACTGTAGACTACCAGGCTCCTCTGTCCATGGGATTCTCCAGGCAAGAAGACTGCAGTGGGTTGCCATTTCCTTCTCCATGGGCTACACACAAAGGCCCTCATTAGCTGAGACAGGCTGATTGTGCGTGTCTTTATCTATGAGGTCGGCATTTCAACTTGGATTTCTGATTCCACCTCCAGGAGCTTTGACTCCGTGAAGGAAACCGAACACACCCACCACTACATAAATACCTATAAAGCACAGGCAAACATAGACATATGTATTTTGACCCTTCGCCCCACAACCAGAATTCCAACTGAGGGCACTTGAAAGCTAGAGAATTTTGGAGACACTGTGTCTTGAAGCACACTGTTTATGTATGTGGAAACGCGCCTCTCTAAACTCCTTTCAGATCGAAAGCTAGTTGGATTTGAGCTGGAGGGTGAAATCTCTTTGCAGACATCCTCTTGTCCACATGTGGAGGATGCCAGCTTGCAGACTCCAGGCTCCACCTGGGACCTTCGCATTTAATTGTTTGGTTCACACGGTGGCAGCCAGTGCAATTTTTTTTTTTCAAAGTTGAGTTAGGAATGGAAGTTGCAAAGCTCAAGAGTTCTCCCCTAATGCCCAGTGTCCGGCCTTCACTGTGCTTACTGCCACGAACAGCTTGGCGGCTTTACACTTTTAAGAGAGTGGCCCAGACTGGAGGGTATGGAAAGCCAAAGACCAGGAGGGCTCCACCTGCCCATCTAGTCCAAGCCCTTGCCTTCATCGTGCCCTGTGTACCAACCTTCCTGGACTGAGCACCTGAAGCCATCTGCCAAAGTGAAAGTGAAAGCTGCTCAGTCATGTCTGACTCTATGCAACCCCATGGGCTGTCATCCACCAGGCTGCTCAGTCCATGGAATTCTCCAGGCAAGAAAACTGGAGTGGGTTGCCATTCCCTTCTGCAGGGGATCTTCCTGACTCAGGGATCGAACCCGGGCCTCCCGCACCTCAGGCAGATTCTTTACCATCTGAGTCACCGGGGAAGCCCACATTGGCCATTTTCAGGGCCCACAAGACCCTACCCCACGTCTTCCAGGGGAATCTTCCAGGCTACTTCTCTTGATCAACAGCCTCTACCACGCCTTTCCTGACCTTCTTCCTCTGCACCCATCTGGTGCCTATGGCCGTTCAAGACTTTCCTTCCTCAGCACCAAGGACTACGCCTTGTGCTTTTCTGTTGGCCGCCCTCCCCCATGAGACAGGAGCTCCTTCAGGCTGGGGACCACATCTCATTGGCTTTGCCCTCGGGTGTCTGTCAGAGCGCCAGCACAGAAACGGGCCTCAGAAGAGGCGCTTTGAAGGGAAGAGAGCCACCAGTGGGATCGGACGGTGGCCAGAAAGGGATTACACAGGCAGCAGGCCTCCTCAGCCGGGGGACTCTTCAGGGTGGGGTTGGGGTGCCATCAGGGCAGTCAAAGATAAGCTGCCTCCCCGACCCCACTGGATCTCAGCCCTTGGACCCAAAGGCTCTCCTGGGGAGTGGGTGGTGAGTAAGCACAGACCAACCTTCCTGCCTTCCCTTCTGCCCCCACGTCAAAGCAAATAGGGCTCCCTAGCAATCCAGGCTATTTCTTTGTACCCGCATTCCAGAATGCAACCTCCAGGAGAGTTAAAAAAAAAAATCAACTCAAGAAAGTATCTGCTGCTACTTAGGAGAGGGTTAAAACAATTTTTTTTTTTTTAAGGTTAAAAAAGCTACTTGCTCTTTAGGTCAGTCACTGTCATAACGATTTTTCTCTTGCCATATGCTCCTCTGAATTGCATTAATGTGACATCTCTCGCCGAAGCATCTGGTCTCAGCCACTTCAAGGCGCACAAGAAAGCACACACATTCAGACTGAGTCTATAATAACACAGAGAGGTGTCCGGACTCCTGCCATCACAAAGCCAGATACCGTACTCGTAAAATTCTATGCTGGTCGTGCTGGATAAAAACACTCCAGAAATGGGGCAAGAGATAATTCAAATGAATGGAGGCAGAATCTGGGGGGAGGCTTTTGTATGCATGTCTGTACGTTGTGTGAATATGTATGTGTATGCATGTGTGTATAAACACACACCTGTACACTCTCACACATGTTTTATGAATTGGTAATCATCTTCATGGCTCAAATATAAAGTCTTCTTTTCTACCGAAAGAAACTAAACATTGAAAGCATCAGAGGAAAACAGAGCCTCACCAATCTGGACAGGGAGGTAGGGCATATCTATGTTTTAGCACTTGGAAATACAAAAAGGAAAATCTTCCATCACAAGCCGAAGGCAAAGTGGCATTATCAACCACCAACCACATGTTTCCCACTAAGAAAAGGAAAAAAAAAAATGTACTGGCAAGCAATGCCATACCAAGGATTTCTTCTTTCTCACTGGTAACAATCTTTGTCAAACAGATACATTACCTTCAATTTTCCCCAAACATCACACCCCAATTTCTTAAATAGCTCATTAAGAAAAAATCCAAGTGGGCTAAATAAAAAGTTTACTACATAACAAATGAGACTGCGGCATCCATTCTTTTCTTGTCCTGAAGATCCTTGTGCTCATTTTGTCAAAAGCACAAGAAGAAGAAATGCGATTGCATTTGTGCTGATGCTAAATGTTAATAGATTTGCCTAAATGCCTGCTAATAGCCCCCCTAAAATTAGCTAGACTAGTAGTGCATGCCTAATGTGGTGCTGTTTTTGTTGTTTTACTTGCATTTTTGCTTTTTTGTCGTCGATCAGAGGTGGGGAAAGGCCCCTAAATAAAGCAAAGGTCTTTGGGTGTGAAACATTTCCAAGTGTCACATGTGAATTCTGCAGAAAGAACATATATTCTGCAACTATCCCAGAGTTCTGACATTCTGTCATGAAGGTGACAAATCCTAGTGCTCTAATGTTTCATTAAATTAAACATGAAATGTTTAATGTTTTGTTAAATTAAACATGAATCTGTGACTCTGCACCCGAGAACCAGGGCCTTCTATCAAGCCCTCACATTCCTCCAGGTCACTTTTTGGTTATAAAAGCCGAGTTTTGTTTATTGGGAGTATTGTATTTCTCTCTGCAGTTAAAACGTACTTTATCCTAATGCGCTTATAAATAAAAACCAACAAGTGACACAGTTTTTAGGTGCTTACAGCATTTCTTAAGTCAGGCTCACAGAGAACAGCTTGCAGACAGACCCTTAGCTAATTCTTTATTACATTTTTTTCCCTTTCAAATATTTACCATCATGACTGAGAGTCTTCCAGAGTGCAGAGGTATCACATTTTCTCAGGTATCAAGCCCATTTCACAGACAGGCTTGCAAATGGCTAAAGAATGTGAGGCTTGCTAGAAAATAGTTGAAACAGATCTGTAAGACCATAGATTTCAGGCTAAAGCAATCTCAGTAAACTGCCCCCGCCTCATGTCCTTTTCTACCATGACAAAAACCAACAAGGTAAACAGAGCAAGACGAAACAACAACTCTGATTTAGGAATGTATTTCCACAAGCAGAGAGGCCCATGCAGAGCTCCTGTGACTACTGAATAAAACTTCTGATGGAACCCCTTAAAGCGGCAGGTAAACGCACCAAGGGTGCTTTCGGGAGAGTGAAATGAAGCTCAGACCAAAAAAACATTGCTCCTTTCTGACCAGTTCAATAAGATGGTTAAAAGCATAGGATCATACCACAAGCAAAATTTCCAAATGTTATTTTATAAAACACTTTTGGATGATACTTTTTAAACAGAGGGGAAAAAAAACCCACCAACTATGTAGCAACTTCAAAGGGAAAAAAAAATACTCATGTCCCAGAATGAAACTGTCTGAATATTTTTACATTTTTTCTAGTCAATTTAAGTGGGTTATACCTTAACCCACTTAAACAAGGTCCCATCATTGTCAAAACAGCAATAGCAGAAAGAACCATCTCTCTCTCTCTTTTTAAAAGAACCGTCTCTTAAATGGCAAGTTGCACAGACCCTTCCAGTCCAATCAAACTTGATATCTATACTTTTCTCTTTGTCGACACACCAGCTCCTATCACTGGCCAGAAACTGCAAAATAGTCTGGAAGTGGTACCACATCTTTGCTCAGATCTCCTGCTCCCGGCTAGTTCCCCAACAGGTAGGAATATTTTTGACACTTACCATTCTGAAGCTTCATGTCTGTGAGGCAAACTAAATAAATGAAATGGATCCTGCTTTAATCTTCTTTTCTAGACCACAAATGCCTTAATCAAAAGGAAAGACAAAAAAAAACACACACACACACACAAATGTTCCCTGAGGTTCTTTCTCTCAACCCCCAGAGTATAAGCAAGGAGGAGTCATCCTTTACTGAATGGCCAGAATTTGTACCTTAATATCAACAGCAGAGAATTCTTTCTAACATTCCACTACACCATCCTCCTCATCCCCCATCTCTTCCCTCACTTCGATAATTTGTACCCGAGACAAGGCTTAAGTTGTACTTTAAATCACAATCTGGAAATGCTTCAGTTGGATATTTGGCTTGGCAGACCTCCTGTAAAAATCCCACGTAAAGCCACATTTGTTTCCTTCCTGCAAATGAACTGTGGCGTTTGTGGTCCCTCTGGCTCTCGCCAGCACAGACTTCGCCTTTCAATGAGCTTAAGTCGCAGGACTTCATTTGGGGTTAGCTGTCCCGCAAAGCTCATTTGGCTGTTACACCATTAAGGCGAGAGGCTCTAAAAGGCAAAGCAAGATGCTTTTAACTACGTTGGAGGGGCCAGTCGTATCTTGTTAGCAACAGCTGCGCACTTACCAGGCTTTCAGGGACTTCACAGAGCTGTCCTATTCCTTCTGGGATTAGGAACACACAGTGAAATGAACCAGTCGTTCATGGGAGCTGGCCAGGCTGCACCAGACTCTCATCTTCCTGAAATCCAGCGAGGCGGCTCCCTCCAAGGTTACTCCTCCGTCGGCTTCTCCTGGTGGAGACAGCCCGCCAAGGCCCTGGCTGCCGATTCCAAACTACTACTCAATAAAAGGATTTTAAAGGCTGTGCCGAGAGCCGGGAGCTTTAGATCCCAGTTTGGCTCTTTCTCCATCAGCATTCCTCGGCAAGCCTGCACAGAGCGAGGTATGCTACATTATTTATGTCAGCTCTAGGCTCTGGAAAATACACACTGGCATCCTGATTACTAAGAATCCTCATGGATACAATTAAACCGTTCCCACATATATTTTTTTCACCCTCCCCCCTTCCCAGATTTAACCTCTTTCAGAGGAAACAAAAGCACTTTGAGGCGTGGCCCAGCTCACCTACTATGAGCCAAGAGAGCACTGAAATATGGTCACGATGGCAAACGAGCTGAGAGAAAAGGACACCTTCCCTGGAGTGGGCGGAAGGCGAGCTCCAGGGAGGAAGGTTCAAGTAAGAGTCTGGGGAATAACCCCACAAGTGGCCTCCCTGGGTTGAGGACATTGATGTGGAAGCAGCAAAGTGAAGGCGCTACCCGAAAGCCATTTTGATGAATTCATGGAAGATTGATTTAGAATGGGCTGTTAAGGGAAGGAAGGAAGCATTTGGCAACACGACTAACCTTCCAAGCTGGATGAAGAGCAATCATGCTCCCCCACCAACTGCTCCTTGGTGCCCCATCCAAGTCACAGCCCTAGACGGGAAGACCATGGATTTAGCCAAGTAGAGCAACCATCCTGGCCTCAAGTGTCCTCTTCAGCAAAACGAACAACTCTCTAAGTTGCCGTCCGCCATCCCCCTTCTTGTCAATAGCTCGGCCACACGTTCTGAGACGGGTCTCTTAGCCACGGGCAGAAGGCCCTGCATGCAGGCACAGCTGAGAAAGGCCGATGACAGCCACTTCCTCCTCTGTAGGAGTAGCAAGAAGGCTATGCATCGCCCCTCTCCCTGTCTAGCTAGAAAGTTCCTGCTTGGCAGGCAGAGGTGACTTCATTTTGTGAAAGCCCCAGGCACCGCTTAGTGAAACCACCTTTGGCAGGACCTCACAGTGAAGTCAGTGGATGTGGGCAAGATGTTGGCTGAGGGAAAGGCAATTGTCTCATCTAGGAACACAAGGAGAAAGGCGCGACCTGCCTCTCTCCAAAGGCTTCCTTTGAACGTGAATTCCTGTGTTGTGCCAGTTTTTTTTAAGTGACTGTCACTTCCAATGACTTAGTCCATCCCCACTCAGATATCTTGGGTGGAAAATTGGTGTGTGAGATGGAAACAATGGAGAGAACACAGTGTAGGTCAGTGGAGCAGAGCCTGGAGCGGGCAAACCCACTCTCTGATGCACACAGTAGCAAAGCAACGGGGAATCTGCTCCAGTGCATGAAGAAGCAGTGCTTTTCCTCAACCGTAAACAGACGAAAGGAAGCGTGATAGAACACACGCACACACACTCTCACACTCACATATCACAAAATGATACAACCCAGGCACCCAAAGATCTGATGAACGGAAAGCGGATACAAGGTGCCCTATGGGATGACTTCAAGTTGGGATATCAGCTGCTGAGACCCAGAACACTGGGCCACCCAATCTACTGACCCTTCAGGAGGCCTTGGCCACACAGGGTCACCCGTGTGCTCCCAGCTAGAAGTGACTTCTCTTATCCTCTCCACAAAGGAATCCCACCCACATTGTAATTTTTCTTGGAAAGGACTTAGAAGCAACTAACAAGAGTGATGAGACCAGAGATGATCCTTTGGGAGAAAGGTGACTCAAGAATATCATTATTCCTCCAGGAACTAAGCAATCATCAACCCAGAGGCTAACCTCAAGCTAAAGACCTTGGTAAGGATACCCCCTCATGCTGCGCCCACCCCCCCCGCCCCCACTGCCCAGAGCTGTGGTGTGGGTGAGACCCGGGGCTCCACCAGTGCTTAGCGAATCTGTGGTCTCAGATGAGCTGTCCAACCCTCCTGAGCCTGTATTCTCATCTGGAAACTACGGCTACTGAGACCCACTCCCAGGATTTTGAGGATTCTGTCAGAAAAGTCCAGGGCCTAACCCAGTGCCTGGCACCCTGCGAGCCCACAATAAACTTGGCTACTATGAGTTTCCAAAAGTGTATCAGTTCAGCGGCAGAAAACTGACCCTGACTAGTTTGCAGACGCCCGAGCCCCTTCGCTAAGTACTCCCTCAACACTCAGGTCGTTATTGACAAATCTGTGTGCCAAACGCTGCAGTTGTGGCGCTCGTTTCCCTCAATAAACTTGCTCAGATGAGTTGCCCCATGACAGAGATGTCAATAAAAACTAAAGACAGTAGAAGAACTGAGAGTATTAACAGGCAGATCGTGAAACATTTTTTTTTTAAAGGAAATTTCAGTACGTTACAGATCAATTGAATATCTTTCTGCTGATTAAACTAAAACTATTTCAGGATGTTGGTATCCAAAACAGGGCTGCTCTACTTGAGATGGAAGGAAAAGTGGCCTGAAATCCCATTATCTAGAGCCCCCATCCATTTATCCATAAGCTATAAGGACCAGAGGCTGAAAACCTCTAATCTAGTAGAAAGACAGCATTTTATGGAAAAAAGACAAGGAAGACCAGAGAGATTAAGGGACTCAGTCAATTTCATGTCACCCAGCACAGCTCAGTTGGAACCCACAGGTCGGATTTCCTGCCAAAAGCTCCTTCCATCCCTTCACAAGGCCAAAGGTAAAACCAGTGGAACTCAAAGTTTTTATTTCACTGCCCAATAAATTGGTTTTGATTCAATCCAGTCTGTTTTAATACTGTGTGTAGCGGACCAACACTTAACTACATGATGAATTTCCTTTCTTTTTTTTACAGAAAGTGATTATTTTAAATTTTGATTTTAAGTTTCACTATTTTCCTTAAGCCATTTTGTTCTGATCAAGATTTTTCAGTCTTTCAAATGAGAAAAGTGATACTTCAAACTCCTATTTCATATGAAGGCTGCATCTTCAATGGATGATAACATACGCGGGTTAGTGTCAGTATCTTTGAAAAATACAGATGTTTACCCATATATCTCTTCTCTAATAACCTAGTTAATAGATCACTGTATCTTCTTCTGTATATACAAAGGAAGTCCTTAATAGGCAGTATTTGAAGTATTAACCACACTTCTTTTCTAATGTAAATGAGGACTATCAGAATTATAAATCTTCAAAAGAAGCAGGTCCTCCAACATTTCACTACTAAGAAATACCCAAACATACTGTGACTACACCTCTATGACCATCGGGACTGCACAGACATCTCTAAGATCCTCTTCTCAATTCAAGTTTCAAACAACTCCATCTTTCACTTCTTGTCAAACCACCTGAACAAAAATGTGGTATGTTGCATCATTCACTGAAGCTATTTCTCCAGTTGAAACATGAATTATGAGTTCTTCTGAAACACAGCAGCTAAATCAAGTTGCAACACGGCCCTGTTTTATTCATGGGGCAGATCACAGCTAATCACCTTCTAATACAAGTCATGATTTTGCTTTGTTAACATTTCTCTCATATTTTTCCTCCATGGTATGTACTAAATTGTGCTGCATGAAGCTGAGTACTGTTTCTCTTACCAGCTCTACTTCACCTGAGGGTAACTGACCCTGTTGGGCCATATGTATTTTGACAACATGTGGTGTTCATCCTCTAGTATCATGACATAGGCTTCCTTTGTAAATAATATGGAGGGACTCTGGGTGGTCTTAAATTCTAGGATTTTTTTCCCCTAGGTGGAAGCTCAAACTCCATCCCTAAGGATGAGCAGCACTAAATACGTACTCCTGAGACTACCTAAGAGGCATAGGTGTGTCTTGTTGGCAGTCAAATTGAGAAACTATTCTTACTTCCAGAACAACACAATGGACAGCCTGGGGCATCTACATCCTGTCTCCATCAGGCAGAACAATGTTTGAGGTTATCCTTTTCACTGAAGGCTTCAGAAATTGTATAATCCTCATCTAAATAACTTTCTTCAATGAAGCAAAAGAATATCAGTCATCCTATCCCCCTCAAGTTAAAGTTAAGCTCCTTAGGAAGAGGACTCTTGGCATTTTTCTTGTTCTGCAACAATCCAAGCTAAGGTTGGGCCAGAAAGTGGCAGGGTGTCTGGCACAGAGTCCACAGACAGAGTTTGTGGATAGGGTAGAATGGAGGCCCACGGTCCCTCCTACGTCATGCCCTCTGCCTCTGCTCCAGAACGAGATACCCTGTGTAACCCTTTCTGGGATCTTTTATGATGATGTGGCTCTGTTTTTCCTTTTGAGGCTGAGTTATTCAGTGAAGGTAAGATTTTCCTAGTGTTTTAACAACTGTGAGTGAGTGTCAGTCTCTTCAGTCATGTCCGACTCTTCTGTGACCCCATGGACTGTAGCCTGCCAGGCTCCTCTGTCCATGGGATCTCCCAGGTGAGAATACTGGAGTGGGTAGCCATTCCCTTCTCCAGGAGATCTTCTGGACCCAGGGATCGAACCCACGTCTCCTGCATTGCAGGTAGATTCTTTACCATCTCTCTCTCTGAGCTGTTCTATATCAAACTCAAGAAAAACTACTTATCCTAGGATTGAGAAGATTTTAATGGGACTAAGTGGCCATTTAGTCCAAATCCCTCACAATATATGTGAGGAAAAAGAAGATCAAAGAGGATAAGATATTTTCCTAACGTAGTCAAGGCTCACAGTGAGCTGGGAAGAGAACCCTGGCACAGAAATTCCTCTCATCTGTATGGATTTGTTATTCTATTTCCCTTCTTTTCATCCCACATGTCAGCTTCCCAGGTGGCACAGTGGTAAAGAATCCACCTGCCAATGCAGGAGAAGCAAGAGGCATGGTTTTGATCCCTGGGTCGGGCAGATTCCCTGGAGGAGGAGATGGTAAACCACTCCAGTATTGCCTGGAGGACTCCCCTGGTCAGAGGACCCTGGTGGGTTACAGTCCTGAGGGTCACAAAGAGTCAGACACAACTGAGCACGCATGCACCGCGCCTTCCGCATCAACCATCCTTCCACTTCCCCACCATCGCCAGATCTGAACAAAGATCATGGTCAAAGTTTTCTTAGTCTGTGACTTCCTGTTGCCAGAGGGAAAGTTTAACTCTGGGCACCATTCTTAGGAAACGTTTTGTAGGATATTCAAATTCCACTGAGGATGGGACTACAGGTTTATCTGAGCAGCTGTTCCCCCAAAGTGTTCGTCACTGGAGCACAGCCTCTCATGTCCAACCTCTCATTAAGAAAGTACTGGATTTGAATCTCTGAGTAGTGTATGTCCTAACTTTAGCTTCTGTATAAACACACCAGGAGATAATGGTGTCTGGGTCATCTAGTTCTTCTGAAGTTTAGACTTAATGAGACATGCCTAGCACATCCTGAAGACTCAGTAGCTAGGTACTGTCGTCAGAATCTCTTCATCATGGACTTAGATACATCCTTGTTACTTACATGCTAAGTCACGTCCGACTCTTTCTCAACCCCATGGACTGTAGCCTGTCAGGTTCCTCTGTCCATGGGATTTTCCAGGTAAGAATACTGGAATGGGTTGCGATCTCCTCCACCAGAGAATCTTCCTGACCCAAGGACTGAACTCACGTCTCCTGTATTGGCAGGCGAATTCTGTACCATTGAGCCACCAAGGAAGCCCTAGATACATCCTAAGAGAGTTATAAGTTCTAGGAGAATTGTAAGTTCTTCTCTAGTGCTTGAGAATCCTGGGTAGAACCCATTTATTTGAAGAACTGCCTCTCTGAAAGGCCTGTCTTCTGAGTGGTCAGCAATATCCTGTCTCATATCCTCCCACTGGGAAGAGGGTAGATAGGATGTGTTGGATTGAGGTACTATGAACATGCAGTTTTCTGCTTAAAACCATAAGAAAGACAGGACTTCATTCAACAGGGAGCTGTGATTCCAATCCCATTGAGCCCCAGGCCATCAGTGTGTTCTGTGTTTCTGACCAGGGAGGTAAGGTCACAGATTCCTACTCATCACCACTGGCTGGGAAAGGGTGGGGCTGGCCTCAACTCTCTCATTAATTCAACTGGTGGGGAATTTTCCTAGATCAGCGTTTCCCGAAGGTTAGTCATTCCCCTACGACTTCTGCACTTTGGCTCTACCCAGCTTCTCCCTACATGAGCTAGAGCTGTCATTTCATTCAATCTTTGCTTCTTTCAGTTACTTAATATTTTTCTTCAAACTGACTTACTGTTTCTAATTTTAGCCTCATCCTAATAATATTGATGAAATCGCAGTTTATAAGTAGTAGCTATGTATAACTACATATACATACATTCTTAAACATGTGTGTACATGTCATACATATAATTTCTAAGACACATTACATATTAAAATTTTTTTAAAAATGAGCTCTGTGCCTCTTAAAGCCATCTTGTATTTTTGTACCACACATGTTGGCACCCAATAGCGCTCAAACATGTGTTTGGAAATAGTGTCCTAGATGAAACACTCTCCTTTTTTCTTTTTGGAGTCAGAATGTTCCTTTTCCTCTTCAGAATGCGGTGCCTCAGACTGAAATGTCACCAGGAAAAGAAATGCTCTAAAAATGAAGTTTTGATTATGTCCTACAGCCCGGATAGAAAACTCAGAGAAGAGCCCACATGCTACTTTTCATCCCGGGGACTGACGCTCGAGGGTGTTAAAATGCTATTTATTTTCCAACAGCCCGCTTGGGCCTGGCACCATGTAAATCCGAAGTGTTTGTAGAGGTTCCCTTGGGGACAAAGGAAAAATCATCTGTATAGATCAAACGTGTATTAGCCACATTAGCGATTGGTCCCTGGAGACTGATAAAGACCTTTTTAGACAGATTTCCCTGCACAGCTTTTTAAGAGATTGTTTTGAACTAGCCTGGGCTCTCACGGGTTTGGGGCTTACTTCAAGCCCTAAGTGTCAGAGGAGAAAGGTGGAAAAGGAGAAGCTGGGACGAGATCTGCTGCCTTTGTCGTGGGCAAATCTCGATTCCATGTCCACGCTCCCTTCCCCCATCAATATTTCATGTTCCCAGAACCATAAGAAAACACATCTGTTGCCTTCCTGCATCGTAATGTGTGGGATGGCAGGAAGATTATTACGGCGCAAGTTCAAGAATTTAAAAATTCATCACCTTCTCAATTTAGAAAGCTGGCTGTGGCTGGGACTTAGGAAGGCTCTGCAGGCCTGACGTGACCGAGGAGGACAGAGTCCTGTTCCTAAGAGATCCGAGCAGCGTGGGAGGCAGGCAGGGAGGGCACACTTCATCCTGGCCCTGCCCAGACTGCGGAGCCAGAAAGGCGGGGCCTCAGTTCTCTGCTTCTTGTCCACAGAAGGCTTGCTCTGTTCCCTGAAACTGTACGGGGCTTCCCAGGAGGCGCTAAAGAACCTGCCTGCCGAGGCAGGAGATTTAAGAGCTGTGGGGTCAATCCCTGGGTCGGGAAGATCCGCTGGAGCGGGGCATGGCAACCCTCTCCAGTATTCCTGCCTGGAGAATCCCATGGACAGAGGAGCCTGGTGCGCTATAGTCCGTGGGGTTGCACAGAGTCGGACACAGCTGAAACTCCTTAGCACTCACGCACTGACACCACATGAGGGGACGGGGGAGAATGCTACCCTGATTGGAAGTTCAGAGGCAAAATCCAACGTTTCAACAGCATGTATTCTCCCTGCTTTGTCAACATTCCATTGCTCTGTCCATCATAGGAGAGAGGTTCCCAGGGCTTAGCTCAGTTCTCTGTGTGTGTGGGGTGGGGGGTGTATGACTGCTCTCTAGTAAAGCAGCTCCCTTCCAGAACCCCGGGCAGTGATATAATAGTTCTCCATCCCCTTAAGACCTTCCAAGGCATTCATCTGGGTTGGTTTAACAGTTTTACTTTCACTTGTGGACACATTTCAAAGACTTAGACAATTTCACAACACCATCCCCACCCCCAATAACTGGGACACATGCCATCCTCCTCAGAATGGAGGGTCCAGGCCCTGCTCCCGAAGGAACAAGAGCCACTGGCCACAGCAAGGGTTCCCAGGAAACTGACACTTTCCACAGTGGGAGATAAACCTTTGCATTTTCAGCAGCTACTTCACAGAAGCAAGCAGGAGACTTTAACCTGAAGCAAAATGGTTAAGGAAGAAATGAGTGTAATTTGTTGCTGCTGTTGCTGCTAAGTTGCTTCAGTCATGTCCGACTCTGTGCGACCCCATAGACGGCAGCCCACCAGGCTGCCCCGTCCCTGGGATTCTCCAGGCAAGAACACTGGGGTGGGTTGCCACTTCCTTCTCCAGTGCATGAAAGTGAAAATTGAAAGTGAAGTCGCTCAGTCATGTCCGACTCTTAGTTATCCCCATGGACTGCAGCCTACCAGGCTCCTCCGTCCATGGGATTTTCCAGGCAAGAGGACTGGAGTGGGGTGCCATTGCCTTCTCCAGTGTAACTTGTTGGCTTGATACTTTATCACCTAATCGCATCCCCTGCATCCTCCCTTTACCTGGGGATGTCATCACCAGTCTGAGTGCCACCCCGGACACCTTGCTGTGTCTCACACACACATTACTGCTTCTGTTCCATTCCCTCTCCCCTGCCTTTCTCATTTGCCTTGGTTCTTAGTCATGCTTTCCTGGTGGCTCAAATGGTAAAGAATCTGCCGGCAATGCAGGAGACCCTGGGCTGGGAAGATCCTTGGGAGAAGGGAATGGCTACCGACTCCAGTATTCTTGGCCTGGAGAATTCCATGGAGAGTGGAGCCTGGTGGGTTATCATCCATGGGGTCGCAAAGAATTGGACATGACTGAGCAACTAACACTTGGCCATGCTGCTGGGCCATCAAAGGCAGGTATAGCTCAGCAAGATGGCTTTCCTCAACCTTTAAGTAGGAGACCAGACGTCCTCAGACACAAGCCTGGTGGACAAGGCAGCTAGGGCTTCATGTCTGCTCTAGTCAACTGCCCATGGATCATCATTTCCACGGACATAATCAGACACTTAGTGGGATACACTTAAAGTGAAAGTGAAAGTTACTTAGTCGTGTCCGACTCTTTGCGACCCCACGGCCTATACCGTCCATGGAATTCTCCAGGCCAGAATACTGGAGTGGGTAGCCTTTCTGTTCTCCAGGGGATCTTCCCTGGCATTGCAGGCAGATTCTTTACCAGCTGAGCCACAAAGGAAGATTGGGATACACTCAGGTTGCCACTTAATGAAGGTAATGTTTTCTAAGAAATCCTAGGACATTAGATTTGATACAGGAGCATTCTGTTTCCATGAGCGGCATTCACTGATAAATAAAAAAATAGAAATCTTCATTCCTTCCATTTCTAGTCAACAAATAGAAAGTTGGGAGAGTTCTACACAGGGACCTTTGCCAGGGCATTGCCTACCCTCTGGGGAGTTTTTTTTTTCCCCAAGGGAGGTTTACAGGGCAAATTGGCATGGTTATCACATCAACAGGGAGAGAAACAATTCTAGATGGAAATCAGATCATCATCCCTACCTTAAAATCCTTCAGTAGCTTCATCATAGGACAAAACCTTCATTCCATCCCATGACCTTCAGCTCCTTCTCCACCATCTGCCTTTTGCTTTATGTTGCAGGAATACTATATTTCTTGCATGATTTCATCTTATGTCACAGTTTAAGCCTCTATATGTGAGATTTTCTCTATTTAACAAGGTTTTTTTTTTTTTTTTTTTAGTCTTATATTTCTTAAATGCAGGCAATAATTCCATACTTTTTTTTTCAAAATCCATTGAAACTCCTCCTTTAGGGAGATTTTCCACACATGCCTTTGTGCTCCAGGCATGATAACCTAACCTCTACACTAAATGACTTGTTTCCACTTCTGCATGTGTGTGTGAGTGTGTGCTCAGTCATGTTCGGCTCTTTGCAACCCCATGGACGGTAGCCTGCCAGGCCCCTTTGTCCATGGAATTTTCCAGGCAAGAATACTGGAGTGGCTTGCCATGTCCTTCTCCAGGGATCTTTCCAACCCAGGGACCAAACCTGCATCTCGTGCATCTCCTGCATTGGTAGGCAGGTTCTTTATTGCTAGTACCACCTGGGAAGCTCCTTCTAAAGCAGTCAAAACAGTGACTAGCACAAAGCAGGTGCTCAGTAATTTTTAAAAGCTGTAAGTATTGCCTCATCATTGAGTTAAACCACCTTGTATTTATAGTATTCGCTCCCATGCCCTTATTAGACATGAAGCTCCTGTCTATGACTTTGCTAAACCACTAATATCTTGCCACTGTTTGGCAAGTAGTAGGTCTCATATAGGACGTGCTGAGCTAAAACAGACAAAAGCAGTTTGGGTGTCTGGGAATTCGACACAGAGCCTGGTTAAGTACTTCAGGGACCCATCATACAAAAGCCCGGGGTGAGGCTCTTCTCGATTCTGTTCCCAGGAGACTAGGTCTCACACTCTCTTTTAATTCTATTTCAGCACTACTGTCTGGTTGCATTACCTACCAGGCTACTGCCCAGAAGCCACACATCCTAGCAGCACAAGCAGCAGAGGCAAGACAAGCATTGGCTCCCTTCTTTCCATTACTCTAATCAAGCTTCACGTTATATCTTCCCTTAATCTGATTCGAGAAGGGCCTTAATAGCAGGATAGAAGCAAAGAACGAAGCCAGTTCTTCAAGGAGTGGCTCACGTCAATGGCACATTTTTTGTGGTCCAGCAATGACAAGTGCGGCCCCTGACTGGGGCCGATGGTTGCTCCTGGATACGAGCATTGGGCCCTGCCTGAAGGTGCACCGTGCCTGATGGCACAAGTCAGTCCTTCCTGATTTAATTAAGGGTTTTTTCTCTATCTCTCTTGACCTTCCGCTTGATTATGTAGTAAAGTATTCCTGGAGAGCAGTAATCCTATAAACTCAACATCAACCCTCGCAGCGATGAAAACGACAAAGCTGTCAAAACTTCAGCCTCACGAGGACTTCCCCAGTGGTCCAGTGGGAACTGTGCTTCCACTGCTGGGGGTGTGGGTTCAGTCCCTGGTTGGGATCTAAGATCCTACATGCCAGGCAGTCAGAAAAACAAATAAATAAAACAAATGCACCTATTTTTAAAATTAATTTAATTGAAGGCTAAGGACTCTACCATATTGTGGTGTTTTTTTTTTTACCATACATGAATCAGCCAGGGGTGTACATGTGTCCCCCATCCTGAATCCCCCTCCCACCTCCTTCCCCACCCCATCCCTCTGGGTTGTCCCAGAGCACCAGCTTTGGGTGCCCTGATTCATGAATCAAATTTGCACTGGTCATCTGTTTTACACATGGTAATATACATGTTTCAGTGCTATTCTCTCATATCGTCCCACCCTCACCTTCTCCAAATGTACCTATTTTTAGAAAGGTGTTATATATACACTGCCGTGTGTAAAATAGGTAAATAGTGGGAAGTTGCTATGTAACACAAGGAGCCCAGTCAGGCACTCTGTGATGATCTAGAGGGGTGGGTGGGGGAGGGGAGGGAGGTTCCAGAAGGAGGGGATATATTTATATAATTATTCGAGTTGTATGGCAGAAACCAATACAACATTGTAAAGCAATTTTCCTCCAATTAAAAAATATTACTGGTATATTTTAAAAAAACGGTGTTAAAAAATTTTAGCCTTACAACTTCCAGATGGGATCAGCTTGGAGATGGAAAGGCAGAGAAATGGAAGGCCCAGGATCCATTAAGAGAAAAAAACGAAGAGTTAAATAAATAAAAGGACCCAAACAATGACAAGGGGAAGCTTTGACTTTCAGGATATGCAGGAAACTTACGCCTTTCTGCCTGTGCCATTAACACAGTGATTTAGTAATTTCCGTGGGAGCTGCCATTCCCTTGGAATACTATTAGTGTCAGAGTCAGGGAAAATGAGGAAGTCTTTTTTTTCCTCCCGGAGTATGCAAACAGAGCTTAGAAACATGTTTGCATTTGGATTGGATGATCTAAACCAACAAAGTTCAACCTTTTCACTAGGAGCTGTGAGCTGTTTGACAAGACCTACTTTTTATCAGGCAGGTTCAAAGTCTACACACTGCAGAGGCTTCCTTAATAAGAGGGACTAATAAGATTATTTCCTTAAAGATCTAACTTTGGTACCCATCCGCCTATTAGACAGCAGAGCCGATTCATTCTCTAAATTGCTTACCTTCAAAAGAAAAGCTCTGTTGAGTGGACCAGGGCCCCAGCATGGCACACCAAGATGCTATTAGTGGGATCCTCATTTGGATTTGAAGTGGATATTATTTTTGTCTTTTTCTGGAGGTTTTTTTTTTTTTTTCTGTCATCAAAAAATTAATTTCCCAAACTACAATGGTTGCATTTCAGTGATTTGAGTCAGAATCACTTATGTTTCACTTATTCTCAAAATCTCTCCAAACATCTTGCCTCCACTTGGGGACATATTTAGCCAGCTACCAAAAAAAAAAAAAAAAAATCTAGTAAATGTAGGCACATTGCTGGGTAAGTCAGCTTTAATGTAAGGAGTAAGAAATGGGGCAAATCTGTATTAAGTATACACAGAATAGAGCAAAGGCACTATTCAGAAATTTTTTTCCAAGCTGCTATTTTGACTCATTTGGGATCATAACCCAAAATCTTCAGTTGAATGGGAAGGTTTGAGGAAGAAAGATCATGTGATCATCAAACTGAATTCTGGCTTCCCACCTCCTACGTTCCTCTATCAAGGCTTGTGTGATCTGCTGAAATAATGAGCCGTTTTCACTCTCCCTTCCCTAGGTGGGAGGGCATTCAGCCATTTAAAATTGGCCCCATTTGGAGAAAAATGATTTAAAAATGGGGACCATTTAAACAGGTCATTCTATTTTGCAAAGGTGAAGTGATGATCAGCGTAGGATATTTAATGATCTAAGAGAGGCATGAGAAAAAGTGTTCTTCTGATGGAAATAGAGTCACTTTTCTAAGGATAGAGGTTGAAGCCACATGTGGAACTTGGTGCTTTCTGGCCTCCAGTGACTGAATCAGCATCAGGTATAGCTCTGAAGCCTAGCATCCTCCTGTACTATACCACATCCATGATACACATTTCCTTGCTCATTGGAACATGTATGAAATAGGAATCCCTTTTGCAAATTACAGCATGTTATAAGTTTAACTGGCAAAGGTTTCTCTTCTCTTCATATAATAATGAGTTACTTGCAAGTGAGTATGTTTTAGGATTGCTGAATTATTGTCATAGAGACTTAGTAAATCTTGCTTGGAAAAAAAATGACTGAATAAATGGGTTACCTTCTCAAGGGACTCCCAATAATTAAGGGAATAATCATATTTAATGACAAAAACCTTCCAACCTTTGCATCACTGACTGAGACATAATTTTTTGATCCTATATAGATATGTTAAAAATAAAGAACAACAAACACAAGCAATGTCTGAAAGGTGGATAAACAAGAGAAAGGTATTCTATTCTATCACTCTTAAAATAAATGTAAGGATATAAAAAAGAGAATTGATATTTGCTATGTCAGGCACTTTCTCCATATTTTCTTTCTGAAGTTCCATGTGGTAGAAGTTACCAGTTGTTTCACAGATGATGCAATTGAACCTCAGAAGCTAAGATACTTGCCCAAGATCCAACACCTAGTGTGTGTGTGTGTGTGTATAATTTTTTTTCACCTAGTATATATAAAAGCCAGGTTTGAACTCAGCTATCTCTGACATCAATTTTGTTCTACTGCTGCTAAATCGCTTCAGTCGTGTCCAACTCTGTGCAACCCCATAGACGGCAACCCACCAGGCTCCGCCGTCCCTGGGATTCTCTAGGCAACAACACTGGAGTGGGTTGCCATTTCCTTCTCCAATGCATGAAAGTGAAAAGTGAAAGTGAAGTCTCTCAGGCGTGTCTGACTCTTAGCGACCCCATGGACTGCAGTCTACCAGGCTCCACCATCTACATCCTGCTAATTTTGGAAAATAAGTCTTCTGACTAGTGGTTGGTTAGTTTTCTTTTAATTAAATAAATTTGTCCACACTGGAAACTAGTGTCAGAGCAGTGATGTTTGTTTTGCTTTAACATCCTATCATGATGTTTCCAAACTCCTTCACACTGGAATCTCCTAGGGATCTTTCAAAAATACAGATGTCTGGATCCCATCCCGAGCCATTCTGATTTCACTGGTATGGGGTGTGACCTGGGCACTGAGACTTTAAAAGTTCCCCAGATGATGCTAGTGTACAGCAAACCTGGGAACCACTGCTCTAGGTGGTTCCCATGATGCTCTAGGGAAATGAGACAGACATTCCTTTGCTGGTGGGAAATTTGCATGAACAATCACACATGGAGCCTCGCTATTATTCTGCTCTTTCTTAAATAATGCATGCCATATTTTAATAAGTTATTTCTCTTTTCAAAAAAAAACTACATTTATCTTAAGTTACCTTAGCTCCTTTTCCCATAGACTTGCTAATGACATCTCATAAAGTCAAAATAAAAGGAATTTTGTATTTTTCTTATTCTGTGGAGTCTTTTCATCCTTTTATTTACTACTTAGACTTTCATCCTCTTATTTACTATGGAAAAGACCTTGATCAATGTCCAATTTTCTTGAAGAACTACCACTCCTTGCTTTTGTTTTTATGTACTGGGCAGATAGTTGGCATATTTCATTTCCATGCCAGGGCAATTGATTCAGGTATGGGCTCGTAACACCAATGGAGATCAGGGCTGTTAATGGAACAGCAGGGGAATTCTGTAGTAAAGAGTTAACCGTGCTCAAAAAGAAGTCTGGCCTTTGTCCTCGGCTCCTGAGAGCTGACCTTAAAGCCCTTGGAATGTTCTGCCTGGTAAAAGCCTGTGTTTACCTGGAGGGCCTTTGGGTCACATTGAACAGTCTAACAATGTGATTTATAGTGGGAGCTTTGAACCACAAGGTTATCAGCTTGACCTCTGGAGCGACTAGACACTGAAGGTCAGCATGTGGTGGTCAATCACGACACTGTGACTGATGCCCAATAAAAACTCTGGACGCCAAGACTTGGGAGAGCTTCCCTGGTTGGCAATGCTCCAGGCCCACTGTCACACACGGTTACCTGGAAAAGCTGGTGTTATCCATGACTGTACTGGGGGTACCCAACTGGAAGCTTTGCTCTTGGAAATTCCCTAGACTATGTTCCACGACGTTCCATGAGTTTCTTCCCGTGACTGAATCTCATCTGTATCCTTTTATGGAAATAAACCCTAACTATGAGTATCACAGCTGACAGTGAATTCTGTTGAGTCCTTTTAGCAAATGATCAAAACTGAAGGTGATGGTGGGGACTTCTAAACTTTGCAGTCGATGGAAGAGGTGAAAGTGATCTTGTGGGCTTCCTGTCTCTGCAGGGAGAGAGTCTTCTTCTCCATGGGGACTGGTCTTCCTATGACAGAAGCTGGAGTTGTTGGTGCTCAGCTTTATTATCATGGAAAAATGTCAACATAGAAGACAAGGGTCCTATGATGTCATTTGAGCCCCTAAAATCTAACTTCTCCAGAGGTACCCCTGGACTCCTTTTCAGTCTTATGAGCAAAAAAAAACAATTTTTTTTTTTCTTAAGCCTAATCTTCACTGAGACACTCTCATTTGTAATTCACTGTATTATTTCATTAGGTTCTTGTAAAGAATCAATTAAAGAGCATGATGTGTGAAAGAGCTTAGTATAATATCTGGAACTTAGGGGCTTGATGAATACTAGCCCATTAATTATTATTATTATAGTCATTTTGATTTTCAATATTGTTCTACTGAAAAAAAAAGTTAAAGCCCAATGATCCTAAGATTAAACAATGATACGCTGGCTGTGCTGACCAAGGTAACTTGGTCCTATGTCTACTCCCCGTTCTCCCTCAGCCAAGGCTGGCACCCCTTGACTTACTCAATTGCCCATAGCTGCCCCTCTTAACTCCTGAGTTTCAGATATATTTCAGAACACACTTAGGACTGTCTGTGATAAAATATGCATATTTCCTGAAACTCAAAGTCTTCTCACTGAATGTAATAAGTGGAAAGTTATTTTACAGGAAATGAAAATCTAAGATTAATACTCTCCGATGCTATCTAGTCCCCTCAGGACAATTATTCACTGTACTACAGCAAAATAAACTTGCAAAATGTGGGAATTGGTTTTCTCCTTGGGTTTCCAGGGTAAGTGAACTCCTGAAATGACTCAAAATCATCTCCTGACTGCTCTAGCCCGCACTTCTCCTCACTGAAGAAGCACCAGACTTTCTAGAACACAAAATTCATGGCCACGTCCCCAGTGCCGAGCAAAGGCAAAGAGGAAAAATAAAACAGGCTTAAAGCGAATCAATCGATACATAGCTATTGATCACTAATTACTAACATTGAAGAGGTAAGTTATATCATCACTGACCTCAAGGAAATTATAATATTCATTCATTCCCTCTTTCCATCAACAAATCTCTACTGAACTTTACTCTGTGCCAAGCTCTCTGCTAGATGCAGGAAGCAAAGTATCCTTATGGACTTAACCACTGTAAAGAACAGCAAATCGCAAATATGGTCCATTTAAGATTCACAAGAAAGTCTTACAAAAAAAAAATACAGTTATCTGAGCCTTAATTCAAAATTACTATATGAAAAGCTTCTCGGGAGACCAGAAACCTATTCTTCCAGAAAGTGGTTCCCTTGACTGTTGTGCTTAACTGAGTTTGAGAACCACAGGGATAGATGCTAAAACACACACATGAAAACAGTCTAATACAAGGCAGCGTTTATGTGGTAAGCAGTGATGGGGATGGTGCGCTGAATGGTTAGCTAAGGGAGAGATGACTTTAGACAATGCCCCTCTTACATCCCCCAAATTGCTATATAATCATAACTTACTCTGAGTTTATTCAAGCTGGCAGATGGTGATGCCTCCTGAAGCATTACCACAGATCTGTGAAGTTCATTCCCAGGTAGAGAGTCAAAAATGAGTCAGGCAGGCTTGTCCATACACAGTCTCACCCCCTCACTCAGAGCCTCAAACGCCACGCAGCTCAGAGGACAATGTCTCAGGACTTCCACAGCCATAAGGATTCTTGCCATAGATCATTCTTCTATTCACATCTACCTTTGAATGGCTGTTAAGTGTGATGTCAGCATACCTTTTTCCATAGGGCCACGTGTTTTCAATTTTTTTTTTTTCCTAGCACTAGAAGCAGACCGCTGACACCTGGGCTGCCCCTGGATGGCTGTGCCTTGATTCATTTGTCTAGAGTTGGAATGAAGTATGATCTTGAAAGGAGGGGCGGGGTGGTGAGACAGATCTGGGTTTCATTCCTAGCTTTGACATCTGCTGCGGAGTCAAAACGCATTCCATCTCTCTGAACCTCAGTTTTCTAATCTTTATGAAGGGAGAGAGCCCAGGGTGAGGCTTCACAGTGAGGCTTAAATAAGATAATGTATGTGAAGAGAATAAAATAGAAGATATGGTTAAGGAGTAGCAGAGATGGTTATTATTATCTTCCAATTCGCTGGCAACTAAAGGCTTACCCAGGTGGTGTTAGTGGTAAAGAATCTGCCTGCCAGTGCAGGAGACATGGGTTCAATCCCTGGGTCCAGAATATCCCCTGGAGGAGGGAAACCAACTCTAGTATTCTTGCCTAGACAAAGGAGACTGGTGGGTAATAATCCATGTGGTCGCAAAAGAGTCAGACACAACTCAGCACATGTGCATGCATGCACACACACCCACACACAAGCTTACCCCAGGTGGTGCTTGTGTAAAGAATCTGCCTGTCAATGCAGGAGACACAAGAGATGTGGGTTTGATCTCTGGGTCAGGAAAATCCCCTGGAGGAGGGCACGGCAACCCACACCAGCTTGCCTGGAAAATCCCATGGACAGAGGGGCATGGTGGGCTACCAGGGGGTCCCAAAGAGGTGGACACAGCTGAGCATGCATACACAAAGGCTTACTACCTTCAGTATAAGGCACATAATCCAAAAAGTGGGTTCTCCCTTCTGCCATCCACACAAAGTTGTACTTTTTCAAATCTCAGTCTGAAGTACGAAGAAATGGAGCCGCTCTGCAAACTTGGCTTCGTCATTGTAAAAGACCGTCTTTCCCCCTATTTCTTCTCAGGCCACAGACATTATAATAGTATAGTAGAAGTTAGAAAAATCAGTTTAAATACATTTTTATGATAAAATATTCAAAACATGCTTCCATGATTTTAAAATAAAGAACATATCATCTAACTGTGGAGGGGTTTGTAGACTAAATAAAAACAGGTTGGGCAGACACATCTGATATGAAAGAGAGGAAGGAACTTTCTGATATGATGGAAGAACTTTAAAAATGGGTTTTGGGGATGATTGTGCAACTGTATAAATTTACTAAAAATCATTAAATCTAAGACTTACAGTGGGTGAATTTTTTGGTATATAAATTATACCTTCATAAAAAAAAATTATACCTCCATAAAGAGACACAGCAACTTAAGAATAAAGAAATGAGAAAAGAGGAAGGGAGGAAAGGAGAAAAAGTGAGGTTACACTTTGAATCATAAGTATGCAGATTTAAACAGCAACATTTTTGATAAACTGTCTGTTTTAAACAGTAACACTACTTTGATAAACCCTAACTTATCAGCTCTATGTCCTGGTAAGGGAAAATTTGGAGTCCGATAGGAGCCAGTGCTTCCTAAAGCATGATCTGATCTCAACACAGGAAGCAGAGCTCTCCTGGAAATGAAGAAAAGTGGAGAATGGCAAGCCTGCTACTGGCTCACTTCCGAGTTCCTTGAAGACTCTTCCCACTTTGCTCCTGCAAGATGTCCTAACACTCTTTAAATCTTCCATTAATAAAAATCTACTTTCAAATCTTTCTCTGCTCAAAGGAATGGAGAAAGTAAGTAAGGCAAAGGTAGACAGAGCTGAATATGCACAGGACGCTACTGCTCTGGAGGAGACTTCACTGCTGGAATTTCTGGTGCCAGGTCCAGGGAACAGAGGCGCATTCTCCCATCCTTTCTACCTTCCCAGGTTCATGACCATAGAAGAGATACCTGACCCAGGCAGGCGGGTTTGATGCTCACTGCGTAAGAGGTGGAGAATCTGATAAAATCAAGTAGTGATTTTCAGCAATTACTGATTCGCCACTTTTCTCATCTATACCTCAGGCTCTCCCTAATGCCTCCCACATCAGGTATTTAGCTTCATCTGCACTGAAGTCTCCATTGCCTGCAGTTGGCAACTGTTCCTGCAAGCACTCATTTGATTTTCTTTGAATATGCAGGGTTAATACACCATCAATTCTAGGACTCATGCAAGTTAATATGTGGCATCCCAGGAAATAACAGTCTCATAGTAAAAGAGTGAAGGTTGATAGGTATGAACCTTATGCGGATGACATTAAGGTTGTACTACCAAGCATTTACCATCACTCAGACCAACATGAGGGCTTGATCACTTTAATGGGAATCAAGAAGAACTCATTTAAATGATCAGAGAGGGCTCTCACCAGATGCTTCAAACAACATTAACCTTGCCCAGTGTGTAAGTGTATGTATATCTCAAGCCATAAGGAATATCTTGGTCATCCTTTAACAGATATTCTGAGATGCCTAAAGGAGCAAGACAGACCTTTCAAATCTGAAACTCAATGTATTACTACCTAAGAAGACCACACATTTTATGGAACCGGACAGATTCAATGAATGGCTCAAAGTATGGTCAAAATAAGGTCTAAAGAGGTTATTTTACGTCACCGTGTTGTTGAATGCTCTTAGTAACACATAGGGAAATATCATGGAGGAGCCACTAAGGGTCACAAATGCATTGGAAGAAATGCTAAGTGTGAAGATGTGATTAGTCTTAACCTGCATGCCTCATTAAAGTCCCAGGGGTCTGGAACCAAAAAGGATTCCACACTTACTGTGGTTTTTTTTCCTCTCCAACTTCATCGCCCTGACCCTTTACCTATCTTTCTGCATCACCCAGCCCTCTAGGTTAGGGCAATGTACCCCTGCGTCATTCTCCTGCCAGTCTTTACTTACAGATCTTAAATATGGCCCAGATTCATCATCCTCTCAAGAGACAATCCCTCATTCCATGTCAATATTTAAGTCCAACCTGCCTCACTTCCCTCTTGCTTCCCTGGATCTCTGTTCTCTATCTCTCGGTTTCAATCCTGATTCTTCTTGGGTCTCCCCCACACAGGATCTCATTATCTGTCCAGTTTTGTCTTCCCTCCATCCTGTCACCTTCTGTTCACAGCTCTAATCATGCCATTCATCTTGCTCCATTGTGTTTATCTGTTCAGAAGACTGGCATTCCCCACTAACTATTAGTTCCATTAGGGAGTGAAATGGGTGTGATTTATCACTGTACTTTTCAAGGCCTAACACCCTGACAGGCACATTCAAGGCACTACTAACTCATTGACTGACGAATGGATGAAAACACTCCTTCACAGCCAGCCACCAAGAAAAAAAAAAAAGTAATAGAAATAAATGATTCCTTCACCAGCCAGCATCATTTCTTTACAAATACGAAACTGCCCAAATACAGTCCCCATAGCACAGTCTGACCCTAGAGACACAGAATATTTTCCCCCAAATGCAGGGCTTTCAAAATACAGGGGGCGGGGGAAGTGCTATACTTAGTCGGCTAAAGGCCTTTATTTGAAACCTGATTATTTGGAATTAGAGCATTATTTTTCAAGACAGTGGTTTGGAGACACACAGAAATAAGGTCTAGAACAAAGGGAGATCTAATGAACTCCAGAAATCAGCCCATTCATTCGTCTACAGGACTACTGGGTCTAACTTTCATAGTGTCATCTAAAATTAATTTGGTTCCTGAAGGAATCTGTTCACTAGAGGATCAAGAAAGCCTCTTTGGTGATGGAAGGGACACCCCCAGACAAAGTGACAGGAGACACAAATAGGGTAGGTGTGCTATTTTATAGTCAGCCCAGCCTCGTGGAAAACGCACAGAAGACAGCAGCCCATGGCAAAGCTCCCGGGGCTACCAGGGTTCCTATGCTGCTGCCCAACAGAACTGAAATTCAATGGAAATCAAGAAGCAGACAATGTGAGCCGCAAGACTTGAAAACTAACGTGTGCAGCCTAATGAGCATATTCTAACTGCAGGCTCTGCTTGTTAACTGTTGAAAATATTTTCACACGGCTTTGGGTGAGGCAGGATGGGGCTAGTTACCCAACGTCTGTGCTGAAAGGGAACTCCATGTAAGCCAGGCTCAAGCGAGTCCCCTGGATCTTGTCAGCGACGAGAAATGAAATCTGAGCACGTCCTGGACTGGGCTGTTCCTTGACAAAGCCCATCGGTTTCACAGAAACCAGGAGGTAAACAGCTTCGCCAGGCTCAGTAAAGAGAAGGGCTGTCAAGCTCCTATTGGAGGGACGCGTGGTCCTTCTCTGATCTGAGCAAAAAAACCTGACTCAAGATGAGCCTCAAATAGGAACTGAGAAAGTGCTTGTATGACATCAGTGGCCTTCGGTGAGAGCGAGTTTTTAAGGGAACCAGTGCACGCTGTGCTAAAGAGAGAGACCTGAACAATTTATCCAGCCAGATGTGTTACTCTCAAACAGGTGAGTATCATCAGCCTAACCTTCCAGAAAAGACTCCTGAAGTCAAGAAGGCCAGTGGGATTGACAGGTCACTTAGTGGTTTGGTGAACATAGGGCTGCGTGAATCGGAAATTTATTCTTGCCATTTCTAATTATAAACTCTAATGCTGTTACATGTCTTATGTTGGTCTGGGCTCTTTACACCAGAAGGCTTGATACTTATATGACACAGTCCACATATCTTCTCATCTTGATCTGCACACAACCCTGGGTACTAACAAGGACCAACTTCCATCCAACAAGCTTCTCCACTGGGAATGCTCAATGGTGATCCAGGTTAGTTATTAAAATGCACATTCCTTGGCCCTACCCCAGACCCACTGTAACAGAATCTCTCAGAGTGGGACTCAGGTATCCTAATTTTAATAGAGAAAAACAAAGCAACGATCTCTCATAAGTCTGATACCCAACAAACCACTGTTAGCAAAGACTGTGGCAAGCTATGACCTATGGCAATACCTACCCCCAAATACATTCTTTTTATCCTGCTTTTAGGAGCCTGAAAATGTCGTTAGATCCGGTCACCACTCAGATCCAGTCTCCACTCAGTGTTAAGGATCTGCCACAGTTCTCAAGACTCCCTGAAAATGCGCATGTCTGAGAAGAGATGTGCAGAAACCACATCCCAGAGGCTGAGTTAGAGTGCAACATAGCACAGGGCCTCTAGAATAAAGCTCTTGTCAAAACTTCGTCCTTCCTGTTTCCCTCCATGTCTTTACTTTAACCTTTACCACCACTGACTTAAGTTTTCTTTAAGGACATCTATACATCTGTTTTTTTCTTCTGACAAAATGCTTTCATCGGAAAGAAAATTTTACACCACTGCATGAAGTGTAAAACAAGCATCACCTGCTCTACATACAAAGTAAAGGTAAGAACAGATAGAATGAAGTGAAAGTGAGAAGGTAAAAACACCAAACATGTTCTCCTTGATATAATCTGAAGGATTAAGAGAGTTGAAGTGGGACTCACCCTATTGTGTGATTCAGTCATTCAACACACTGTTGGGCACCTACATTCTTAAATCAGTTCAGTTCAGTTCAGTCGCTCAGTCGTGTCTGACTCTTTGCGACCCCATGAATCGCAGCATGCCAGGCCTCCCTGTCAATCACAAACTCCCGGAGTTTACTCAAACTCATGCCCATCAAGTCGGTGATGCCATCCAGCCATCTCATCCTCTGTCGTCCCTTTCTCCTCCTGCCCCCAATCCCTCCCAGCATCAGGGTCTTTTCCAATGAGTCAACTCTTCGCATGAAGTGGCCAAAGTACTGGAGTTTCAGCTTCAGCATCAGTCCTTCCAATGAACACCCAGGACTGATCACCTTTACGATGGACTGGTTGGATCTCCTTGCAGTCCAAGGGACTCTTGAGAGTCTTCTCCAACACCACAGTTCAAAAGCATCAGTTTTTTGGTGCTCAGCTTTCTTCACAGTACAACTCTCACATCCATACATGACCACTGGAAAAACCATAGCCTTGACCAGATGGAACTTTGTTGGCAAAGTAATGTCTCTGCTTTGTAATATGCTATCTAGGTTGGTCATAACTTTCCTTCCAAGGAGTAAGTGTCTTTTAATTTCATGGCTGCAGTCACCATCTGCAGTGATTTTGGAGCCCCCAAAATAAAGTCTGACACTGTTTCCACTGTCTCCCCATCTATTTCCCATGACACTCTTAAATAACTCCCCAATATTACCCAGAGGCATTACCCTAAGGGCATGCTCCCCACTCTTAGCCGCCTGGTAGGGTACAGGGCAGTGCTCCCCCAGAATGTCTGAGTCAGCGGCACGGGGCGTGGGCTCTGGGAGTCCCAGGGGTCGGACATGGGAAGTCCATGTAGCCACCCGGATGTCACAGTTTTGTTCAAGGCCACCCAGCCTCTCCCGCTTTCATACACTGCAGAAGCCTTCTTACTAGGTGTTCACGGGAGGCAGGGCAGAGGTGGGGACAGTGGGGCAGGAAAGAGAGAAAGGTTCTTTTATTCCAGGTTTGAATCTCATGCAGGGTAGGGTTCAGCATACCAAGTCCTTTCCTGACTGTAAGGATAAAAAGATAAAATAGCTCCCTCAACCACAGTGGAGTTGAGGATGCCTCTGACAAGCGGCATAATTAAGATCTCGCATAAACACAGTGCCTCCGAGGACCATAAAAGCTGACTAAATGGGAATTTGTTCTGTTTGGCTTTTCTTTCCTTTATTTAGTTTTCCTGTGGAAGTTTCACTTTGAAGCCAGGCTGGCCTTAGGCAAAAGTGCAGAGTCTGCGATCTCCTGGAATCGACCCCTGCCTCCCCCATCTCATTCCTTTCTGAGGTCCAAGCCCTCAGTTAGGGCCACCCAGCCTGGAAGAGCTTCCCGCACATGCGGCCTTCTGGCTGCCACCCACTCTGGCCCCTGTGGGCTTCTGTGCCACACGGAGGCATTCAGTCCCTGGAACTGTGCTACACAGTCTGAAGCTCTCCTCCTACTCCCCTCATCAAACTGTGTCCCACACCACCACAACACCCACCCTGTGCTGTGGACTCATCTGCGTGGGGAAGGGATGGCTGCCGGTGACTTCCTGGCTGGGACTTTTCATAGGAGTGACCCACTTACAATCTTGAGCTTGCTGAAGGCTGATAGAGGTGGGACTATTAATGCAGGTGCAACTGACCCAAGAGTTTTAACATCTACGTGGTTGGTGGTGGTGCGTGGTTGGAGGTAGCCTGCCTACGTCCAAGCCCTAGGTCTGCCATTTTTAGCTGAACAATCTTAGGCACTTAACTGAAACTTTCTAAATACCCATCCTCTCATCAGTAAATAGGACTGTCAGGATGAGTAAATGGAATAAATCATGGAAAGCTCTCTGCATAGTCCCTGGAATTTAATAAGCACTCCCTAGATGTTCAAGCTGGTTTTAGAAAAGGCAGAGGAACCAGAGATCAACTTGCCAATATCCGCTGGATCATCAAAAAAGCAAGAGAGTTCCAGAAAAACATCTATTTCTGCTTTATTGACTATTCCAAAGCCTTTGACTGTGTGGGTTACAATAAACTGTGGAAAATTCTAAAAGAGATGGGCATACCAGACCACCTGACCTGCCTCTTGAGAAATCTGTATGCAGGTCAGGAAGCAACAGTTAGGACTGGACATGGAACAACAGATTGGTTCCAAATAGGAAAAGGAGTAGGTCAAGGCTGTATATTGTCACCCTGCTTATTTAACTTATATGCGGAGTACATTATGAGAAACGCTGGGCTGGAAGAAGCACAAGCTGGAATCAAGATTGCCGGGAGAAATATCAATAACCTCAGATATGCAGATGACACCACCCTTATGGCAGAAATCAAAGAGGAACTAAAAAGCCTCTTGATGAAAGTGAAAGAGGAGAGTGAAAAAGTTAGCTTAAAACTCAACATTCAGAAAACGAAGATCACAGCATCTGGTCCCATCACTTCATGGCAAATAGATGGGGAAACAGTGGAAACAGTGACAGACTACTTTTTTGGGCTCCAAAATCACTGCAGATGGTGACTACAGCCATGAAATGAAATATGCTTGCTCCTTGGAAGAAAAGTTATGACCAACCTAGACAGCATATTAAAAAGCAGAGACATTACTTTGCCAACAAAGGTCCATCTAGTCAATGGTTTTTCCAGTGGTCATGTATGGATGTGAGAGTTGGACTATAAAGAAAGCTTAGCACAGAAGAATTGATGCTTTTGAACTGTGGTGTTGGAGAAGACTCTTGAGAGTCCCTTGGACAGCAAGGAGATCCAACCAGTCCATCCTAAAGGAGATCAGTCCTGAATATTCATTGGAAGGGCTGATGCTGAAGCTGAAACTCCAATACTTCACCTGATGTGAAGAACTGACTCATTGGAAAAGACCCTGATACTGGGAAAGATTGAAGGCAGAAGGGGACGACAGAAGATGAGATGGTTGGATGGCATCACTGACTCAATGGACAAGAGTTTGAGTAGAATCCAGAAGTTGGTGATGGACAGGCAGGCCTGGCAAGCTGCAGTCCATGGGGTCGCAGAGAGTCAGACACAACTGAGCGACTGAACTGAACTGAACTGAACTGAAAAGTAACAACTGCACCTACCAACCCCAAGTACTCATTTTTGATTGACAGCTTCACTCTTTGTTTTTCTGACAATGGCCGGAAACCAGTGATCTCAGAGGCAGTGAGAGAATTAATTATAACATGTGAAACACACTCAACCTTCAGATCTGAAATGACAGGTAAATAACACAATTTGAAAGGAATAGAGGCTCTCTCCTTAGACAACATTCATGTCCTCTCACTTATAATGTAATACAACTCACAATAACGCTGCTGTTAGCCTCAGAACCACATTTGTGCAGGTGCTATCACAGAGAAAAATGAGCATCTATCTTCCAGCTTCAAATGTGTCCACAAACAGTAATTTGAGGCAGACATTCTTCCTAAACAAGAATTTCCCTCAATGCTAACTGCTTCTAAGGGCTGGTCAGTTAAAGGTGACAAATATTTCCACTCATTAAAGGAGATGCCATTGAGAATGGGTCCCACTTAATGCAAGGATGCTTTAAGTGGCAGGTCACAAGATAAAGGAACTCAGGATCCCAGGGCTCAAATGACACCTCCATATGCCACAGCAAATGACTAGAGGGCTTTGGGCTGATTGGGTCAAAAATTAGTAGATATGACAATACTGAGAACGTGATTCTGCATGTCAACCATTGTGATGTCCCCACCACAGCAAAATGGCCAATGTCAGGCTAAGACTAAATGTCAATGTCAGGCTAAGACTAACAAGTAGAGATCCCACTACCTTTTAACCACTTTCCACTTCTCTGACTGGTATCTATTAGGGGATTGTGACAAAATGGAGAGTGGGGCCCTGTTTGGCTTCTACAGGCAGTAACATTTATGTATTTTGTTGTCAAATACCATATTGATACTATACATCAGAAGGGAATAAGATAAAAATTTACTCCTGGGGAGACATAGCATTGAACCAAGCTATATTAGGACCTTGACAGACAACTAGAGAAGGAATTTCTAGAAGAATTTCCAAAGAAACACTTGAACACGAACAACTCATTTTTGTTGTTCTGCGTTGTATGTTCTGGTTGCTGCTTCTAGGCAGTGGAGGATGAATGGCAACAGTCTGGCATCCCTGAAGCCTTGAGCTGCTCCCAACTACATGAGGGAGACACACACATATTGCCTAATTCTGTGTGTACCTAATTCTGTGTGTGTGCATGCATCTGTGTGTGTACACATAATGCACACACGCACACACACACAGGCCAAATAAACTATGAGAAAAGCCTCAAAAGAAAAGAAAATGCTGTAAGAATATAAAAATGGGAGAACTCAGGGACATTGTGGAAGGCCTCATTGAGGTCACGGTCACTGAGCTAAGAGCTGAAGGATGAAGACAGAAGGGAAAGGCAGAAACGAATAAAGCAATGCAGGCATGCTTCATTTGACTGCACTTTATGTTGCTCTGCAGATAGTGTGTTTTACATAAATGAAGATTCAAGGCAACCCTTGGTGGAACAGGTCTATGGGCACCATTTTTCCAACAGCATTTGTTCACTCCCTGTCTTTATTCATAGCCTGGTAATTCTCACAGCATTTTGAACTTTTTCATTATTATTATATTTGGTATGGTGATCCAGATGGTGCAGTGGGTCCACCTGGATCACCATAAAGAATCTGCCTGCCAACGCTGGAGACGCAAGAGACACAGGTTCAATCTCTGGGTCGGGAAGATCCCCTGGAGGAAGAAATGACAACCCACTCCAGTATTCTTGCTTGGAAAATCCCACGGACAGTGGAGTCTGGTGGGCTATAACCCATGGGGTTGCAGAAGAGTCAGACACGACTGAGCAACTGAGCACACGTGGTTTACCTGTGACCTTTGGTGTTACTACTATGACTCACCGAAGGTTCAGATGATGGTCAGCAGTTTTTTAGCAATAAAGTATTTTTAAATTAAGGTATGTATCTTTTTTATTTAAAGACGTAATGCTGTTGAACACAATAGGCTCCAGTATAAACATAACTTTATAAAAAAAATTCATGTGACTTGCTTTATTGTGATAATCACTTTATTGTGGTGGTCTGGAACCAAACCCACAGCATCTTGGGAGCATGCCTGCTTGTACAAATACTGTGAAAGAGGAAACCACAGTGCTTTCAAGAAATGGAAAGCAAGCCATTGCACGTGGAAGCAGAGAACAAGGAGAGAGCATGGTGTCATATAAAGCTGGAAGGCTTGTAGGATTTTGATCTTTATCCAAAGTGCAATGGTGTAAAGGGTTTTAAGAGGAGGAGCGGTACCACATGCTAAGATTCTAGTTAAAGTATGACAAATACACGGCAGCGGGGAGGGCAAGAGTAGATGTAATAGGTAAGCCAGGAAGCTATCATGGTTCCAGATGAGAAATGGTGGTGGTGTCTAGAGACAAAGCCAGTTCCTTTACCGATGTCCCTTTTCTATCTCTTTCTAAAGCTCCTAAAGGACACTGTTTCCTTTCCATTCCTTTCTTCAGCATCTGCAGTCTTTCCTACCCCTCTCTCCTCATTTCACAAAACCCGTGGTCTCTATCTTGAAAAATAACAATAAAACCACAGCAAAATGCATTATGACTCGTACACATGTCTCCATTACTTGACGTCTTCTTTCCCCCTCTATTTTTTCTTATAGTTACTTGGCTGTGTTGGGTCCAGCTGTGGCACATGGGAGCTTTGCGGTGTCACGTGGGATCGTTCACTCCTGCAGTGCAAGGATTCTCTGGTTGTGGCACACAGGCTCTTCATTTCCCTGTGGCACGTGGGATCCCAGTTCCCAGACCAGGAATCAAACTCCCCTGCACTGCAAAGCAGACACCTAACCACTGGACCACCAGAGAAGTTCCTCCCTCTATTTCTAAAGAAATAATTTCTTCTCAGAGTGGGAGGTGCACTGTGCCTCTGTTTCTTCTCTTCTCCACCTGGTGAAAATCTGGCTTTTGTCCTCACCACTCCCATGAAACGGTTCCCCTGGCGGTCAGTTACCTCCCTGGTGATATCTGTATGCCTCCTGTTGACCGTGCTGGAGTTTGCTACATTTAACAGTATGGTCCATGTTCATTACCTTGGAATCCTTTCCTTCCTTTGTTTTTGGGGGCATTATATCCTTATGGCTCGTCTCTTAGCTCCTCCTTCTCCTCACTCTTGAGTTACCTTCAAGGCTTTTACCCTCCTTGTCCTTCCTCACTGTGGATTTCTGCCAAACGAGGACTCAGATAACTCTTCTGTGGGTCACTCCCTTGTAAACCTGAACACATCTCAATGTGAGTTTCTCCTCCAACTTCTAAAATCCACCCATAAGCCTTAAAATTTTGGAAGATACACCTGCCTTTATGTACCACCATCACTACATTCTCAAGTGCTCAGAAAGTACCCCCTCATTTTCCCAGTAAAGGAATTGCTGATGACTTGATGCTCCTAACAGGCAACCTTTACTCTGTAAGCTGCCAGAGGAAATTAAAGCATAAACTAGTACCTCCCCACAAATGGTTCCCTCCAAAAAACCTAACCTGCCCATCTCTCTTGCTTATTAGTTTTTCCTGCACACTTCTACCAGATACCAGATCAAATCATACGAAAACTGTATCTAAGACTGCTTAAAACAAACAAAATAACAAAAATACTTCTCTACCCGAGTGAAGACTCTCCAGCCTGGCATGCAAGTCCCTTTTCTTTTTCTTTTTTTTGACCATGGCACATGGGATCTTAGTTCCCTGACCAGGGATAGAACCCATGCCCCCTGCAGTGGGAGCACAGCGCCTTAACCACTGGCCGACCAGCAAAGTCCCTCAAGACCCTTTTCAATAAGGTCCAACCTCCCTCTCCATCTAAGTTGTAGCTTCACTCACCTACCCAAACTCCAGGTCAAACAAATACACTGTTCTACTGTGTATTCCCCACTCTTGATTTTCTTTAGTAAAATGAATTTATTTGGGAATAGTTTTAAATTTATAGAAAAGTGTCAAAGATAAGCTAGAGAGTGCTTATATGCCCTGTACCCAGTACCCCAGTCCCAGCATCTTATGTCCTCAAAGAACATTTTTCAAAAGTAAGACACCATCACTGGCCCACTGAGGGTAACTCAGCTCCAGATCGCACCAGGTTTTCCTGTCCCAGGATCCAAACCAGGACACCACATTGCATTTAGCACATGTGCTTTTTATTAGCCTAAATATCTCCTCTCCCTCTCAGTTTGCTTCTGGCTTTCCTCTTTCCCCTGCTACTTCCAGACTTCTGCCATGGAACTCTCTTTCTACTTGCCTTCATTGTGAAAGTTGCCTGCTTCTTTCTCTTTCCTTCTAATGCTTCCAGAACTCTTTTCTCCACTAAACTGACTCTTACTGTATACACCTGTATCAACATCGGTACCCAAAATACAGAAGGAATCAACATTCACTGATTCATTTCTAACTGAGAGCTAAGCAAAATCATGTTGTAAAGGACTCATTTCAAGTGTAATTTCCCGCCGCTCCCTGCCCCCACCTCCATTTTCCTACTAAAGGAATTACTGATGACTTGACTCTCCTAATAGCCAACCTTTCCCCCAGGACCAAAAGAACTTACTTTCCTTTTGAGGTTCACCAGTACAGGCAACAGTTTTGAAAGAAACATATGTAATTTATCATGCCCAAAGAAAATGTTTTTCTCGAACAACTGCT
The DNA here is from genome assembly GCF_019320065.1 of Cervus canadensis. NCBI lineage: Eukaryota > Metazoa > Chordata > Mammalia > Artiodactyla > Cervidae > Cervus > Cervus canadensis. The sequence goes on from NC_057389.1 coordinate 30,043,932, forward strand.
TTATTTGGCAAATGTGCCACTTTGTAACATTGGTATAAAGCATGTTTGTAGAAGCAGCTTTAGATTTTATCTGGGTTCTGAGTGGACTGGTGGGTGACATATCTACTGTAATATATTCCTCAATTAAATACGTGGATAGAAATAGAATTTAAATATTCAGGAATAATAATTGTTGGGGAGAGGAGCCCTAAGCGATATTCCTCACTGTCTATCATTTTTCTATTCTTACTTCTTAAATTTAGGGCTTATTAACATTTTTCTAATATTTTTCCCCCAAGCGAGCAGAAAGGTGAATGCTGAAGTAAAACTGAAAAGTAACAGAAAGTTACATTACAAGGTAGTCTTATCATAATTTGTACCCTAGCTGGTCATGTTTACACAATTCTGGATGCTTCTTAAGAATAAATTGCAACTTGAGGGAGAAATTACTATTTATATATGCTTTTACCAAAGAGAAGAAAACAGAAAATGAAAAAAGCTACGAAGAGATAGAAGTTGAAAAATAATAGTCAATATTTATGAAGCATTTACCATCATCTATTACACATGGTTATGTAGTGATTATAGTCATTCTCTCCTTTAATCCTCAAAATCACCCCCATCAATCTATCATAACCCCCATTTTACAGATGAGAAAACAGAGCCTCAGAGACTAAGTCCATGGGCCAAGATCATACATTAACAATTGGTGGAACTGAGTGCACTCTTGATCTCTAATCCCAGGTTTCATCTACACCACCTCACAAGGGAAGGTGAAAATATTTCATCTCAGGACATGATTTCATTCTAGGAACGGAAAAGCTCTCTCTTGAGGCTTTCACAGCAAGGAGAGACCCTTTCACTCCTGCCTATCGCCAACAGCTGGGAGGAACAAGTGTTTGCTGCGCATTCTGGAGAATCCAGGAAGTGAGGTGTACAAATAAAAGGTTTTCCTCCCCCGAGTGCTTTCCGTGCGGCAGGGCTCGCAGAAGGAAGAGGACAAACTGGAAAACTCAGTCAGGGACAGAAACCTCGGAGGAGAAGGCTCCTGCAGAAGCTGCGAAAACCTTACTGAGCTTATAGCAAAAGTCTTTTCTTCACATTACAAATGTTGACATCAATATTATCATGTAAATGCCTGTTAACAGAACAATACCTCCTGGAGGTAAAAATGAGTCACCTTAAAAAAAAAAAGACATCACAGATCACTATGCAGGGTTTTTTTTTGCCACACTAAGGGAGCATGTCAGATCTTAGCTCCCCACCAGGTATTTAACCATTGTCCCCTGCAGTAGAAGCGCAGAGTCCTGACCACTAGACCACCAGGGAAGTTCCACCGTGCAGATTTATGGTGGTAACAATTTCCCGAGAGTCACTGTTCTACTGAGTGAAACAAGCTCTGGTGTTTGTTGCTGTTCAATTGCTCAGTCGTGTCCAACTCTTTGCGACCTCATGGACTGCAGCATGCCAGGCTTCCCTGTCCTCCACTATCTCCAGAGTTTGCTCAAGTTCAAGTCCACTGAGTCAGAGGTACTATCTAACCATCTTGTCCTCTGCCACCCCCTTCTCCTCCTGCCTTCAATCTTTCTCAGCATCAGGGTCTTTTCAAATGAGTCAGTTCTTCACATTAGGTGGTCAAAGTATTAGAGTTTCAGCTTCAGCATCAGTCCTTCCAATCAATATTCAGGACTGATTTCCTTTAGGATTGACTGGTTAGGAAACTCCTAAATTTTTTAAAAAGAAAATGCAATTGAATTGTTGCATTTGTACAATTAGAAAATGTCCATGGGTTAAAATGCATCTGGTAAGGTACAACTTATGTTGATAATAAAATCCTCTCTTATTTAAAAAAAAAAAAGAAATAGTTCACTCTCCTTCTCTCTTCTTTACCTACAGAAAAACAATTATTTCAATCTTGACGATAAATGCATGTGACACCAATCCTCATTGTTGGGAAGACAAAATGAAGAGCTGGGGACTCTGGCCCCCTGGAAAGCATATGTTTCAACTGAAAGATCAGCACCTTTGTGCGTGAATGATGTCACATGGGTGTGTGGCTCTGCAATCAGACTGTGATATTTCAAAAACAATTGGAACTCTAGGTGCTTGCTTTGTTTTGAACCCTAGCCCACTAATTTCAAATTTTCTTAATTACTGTGTGGGTCACACAAGACAGGTTTGTGCCTTTTAAACAGCAAGAGAAGGCTCAGATCAAGAGGAGAACTTGCCTCCTGATTTCTAATTGCAGAATTTGAGAAACACTGATCATACTTAGGGTTCCAACTGCTTTCCTTATATGCCATGCAATCATGATCCTTGTTAATTTATTCAATACATATTTACAAGAATTTACTATATGCAAACATCTATTTCTGCTTCATTGACTATGCAAAAGCTTTTGACTGTGGATCACATAAAACTGTGAAAAATTCTTAAAGAGATGGGAGTACTAGACCTCCTTATCTGTCTCCTGAGAAACCTGTATGCGGGTCAAGGAGCAACAGTTAGAATCTTACATGGAACAACTGACTAGTTCAAAATAGGGAAAGTAGTATGACAAGGCTGTATATTGTCACCCTGTTTATTTAACTTATATGCAGAGTACATCAAGCAAAATGTTGGCCTGGATGAATCACAAGATTGAATCACTATTGTCAGGAGAAATATCAACAATCTCAGATATGCAAATGATATGACTAATGGCAGAAAGTGAAGAGAAACTAAAAAGCTTCCTGATGAGGGTGAAAGAGAAGAGTGAAAAAGCTGGTTTAAAACTCAACAGTCAAAAAACTAAGATCATGGCATCTGGTTCCATCACTTCATGGAAAATAGAAGGGGAAAAAGCAGAAGTAGTGACAGATTTTATCTCCTTGGGCTCCAAAATCACTATGGACGGTGACTGCAGCCATGAAATTAAAAGATGCTTGCTCCTTGGAAGAAAAGCTATAACAAAAATAGACAGCATATTAAAAAGCAAAGATATCACTTTGCCAACAAAGGTCCCTATAGTGAAAGGTATGGTTTTTCCAGTAGTCACGTATGGATGTGAGAGTTGGAGCACAAAGAAGGATGAGTGCCAAAGAACTGATGCTTTTGAATTGTGATTGCTGTTGGAGAAGACTCTTGAGAGTCCCTTGGACTGCAAGGAGATCCAACCAGTCAATCCTAAAGGAAATCAAGCTTGAATATTCATTGAAAGGACTGATGCTGAAACTCCAATACTTTGGCCACCTGATGCAAAGAGCTGATTCATTGGAAAAGACTCTGATACTGGGAAAGATTAAAGACAAAAGGAGAAGAGGACAGCAGAAGATGAGATGGTTAGATAGTATCACTGACTTAGTGGACATGAATTTGAGCAAACTCAGGGACATGATGAAGGACAGGGAAGCCTGGCGGGTTGCAATCCATGGGATCGCAAATAGTCAGACATGACTTAGTGACTGAACAACAACAAAGCACTTTATTATGTTCTGTGGAATATGTCCATGTTTCCATAGGGAGGGTGTACGTGTATTATATTTTTAATAAAATACATGTATAAAAAATTACATATATACATACATGTATATGATATAGTTCATGCTTCTTAGAATATACAATGTGCCAAAGAGAAAGAAAAAGAACTCAAAAATTGAAATATGATGGCTAAAAGATCACTAGAGAGCTTTTATTAAAGACACAGGCTTTGTGAGATGAAATCTAAGGATTACATAGATGCTCTGCTGACACACCTGGGGTTTATTTCTTAAGCCAAATGCATCCTTGTGGGCAGTTATTGATAAGGTATAGACATATAGAAACAGAAACCTTTAGCAGAGATGTGACTGGCCATGAAATTTTTGAGTCATAGCCTAAGGGTTAGAGTGAAAAATGAAGGCCAAGATCTATTTTTCACTGGAAAAGAGGAAGAATCACTTAGTCACTGAATGGCTGTCCTGCCAGTGTGATGGAGAAACATTTTCAATATGGAAAGCATTTGAGGGAGAAGTCATGTTTTCAGACATTGTTTTCTGAGGGATGGATTATCACTTGGGGGTTTCAGGCAAATGTTTTTGCAGGGATATACTGAGGAGAACGTTAGAGAAAGGAGTGTTGAAAAGTCACTTGGAAACTGAGTACCACCCCTGAACACCTGTCTCCCGTCTGCTGGTATGTGTGTGCATGCTAAGTCACTTCAGACATACCTGATTCTTTGCAACGCTATGGACTGGAGCCTGCCAGGCTCCCCTGAACATGGAATTCTCCAGGCAAGAATACTGGAGTGGGTTGTGACGCCCTCCTTCAGGGGGTTTTCCTGACCCAGGGACTGAACCTGCATCTCTTAAGTCTCCTGCATTGACAGGCAGGTTCTCTACCACTCCTGCCACCTGGAAAGCCTCTCTGCTGCTGCTGTTAAGTCGCTTCAGTTGTGTCCGACTCTCTGCGACCCCGTAGATGGCAGCCCACCAGGCTCTTCCGTCCTTGGGATTCTCCAGGCAAGAACACTGGAATGGGTTGCCATTTCCTTCTCCAGTGCATGAAAGTGAAAAGTGAAAGTGAAGTCATTCGTGTCTGACTCTTAGCGACCCCACTGACTGCAGCCTACCAGGCTCCTCTCCATGGGATTCTCCAGGCAAGAGTACTGGAGTGGGTCGCCAGTGCCTTCTCCAGAAAGCCTCTCTATTTGACTGCTAAGACACTTTAGTTGTGTCTGACTCCTTGCAACCCTATGGACTGCAGCCAGCCAGGCTCCTCTATCCATTGGGATTTCCTAGGCAAGAACACTGGAGCCAGTTAGCATTTCCTCCTGCAGGCAATCTTCCTGACTCAGAGATCAAACCTGCATCTCTCTTATGTCTCCTACATTGACAGGCTGGTTCTTTACCTTTAGCACCACCTGGGAAGCCCTCGGCTGGTAAACATCTTCCTAATACTGATTCCCACAGTGATGGTGAACGACAGCAGAAGGGTGTCTCTGCAATAGAGGGGCTACAGGAACCTCCTCTTTTATATTCTCCCAAGTCTAGGGACCTAGTGTTGACATTTCCAGGTTTGCTTTTGGACATCCACGATCTGAAAGCCCATTATTCCTCTCCCTATTTTGGTTCCTCTGTGTTAAAAAATGATGTTCTGGCAGTTGGAGAAGGCAAGCATGTGCATTTTCTAAGTAGGAATCACACAGAGTTGAACATCGCTTTACCCAAATAAAACTTTTTTGCTTTCAGACTTTCAGTGGGCATGTTCCTTTTTTTAGCTTAAAAATTTTCTGGTCTGTATTAACAGCTTCTTTCACCCGCTTAGTCTCTCCCGTTTTGCCAGCTGTGGACCCCGCCAGTGTGATTTCTTTTGTGTCCGGCTTTAAACAGTCTTAGAAACAGACCGTATTCTGCCATCAATCCATGTAGAGAAATCGCTCTGACAATGAATGGCGGCTCTGTGCAGGAATCAAAGCCAGGGCATGGCTTCATCATATCTTCAAAAAAAAAAGTCTGCTTTTTATTTTGTCTGTTATTAACAAAAAATATACTCAAAGCACTGAGATAGAGGTTAAATCAAGAAACCAGGCAATGAGAAACTCAACTTCCGCGATGTTATTTCTTTTATCTGTAAGCTATAATAGGATCTAGCTCCCTTTTAAAAATTTTCAGGTATGAATCCCTGGATAATTACAATGAAAATAATGCTGGTTAACATTTATTAAGTACATATTATGTCTCAGGCACTGTGCTAAGTACTTTGAAAAAGGATAATAACCTTCTAGAAAAGGAAATATTGTTAAAGTCCCATTCTACCCCACTGGTGTAGCTGAGCCAAGATTTGAATTAAGGCAGTCTGATAGCTGATAGCATATTCATCATTGCTTCTCTAAACTGCCTTAGAAGATGACCTGAAGGATTCTGCTGTTCATGACAACAAACAAGGGCACCCACTAAGTTAGTTTATAAAAGCTAGCTGGCCAGAATCTAAATAACACAATTGAAAAGGAACAAAGAAAATCCAAATTAGTTAATATGAATGCTAAAATAATCATTGTTCACAGGGCTTTCAAAATGCCCAAGTGACCTGGAAGATGACAAACCCATGGCCCGTGGGCAGCCAAAATTGGCCAGGCTGGCCAAAGGGGAAAATGGCACTCTGCTCCTACAGCCTGCTCCGGGCAACCGTGGCTCCTCTTTCAGAAACCAAAGAATGAGCTGGCCTTAGCTTTGCAGAGAGGATGAAAGATGGGCAGAGAATCAGACAGCCATTGACCTACAACTTGCCTGGCTTCCTACACTGGGTAACTCCTGCTTATCAACCCTCTGTCAGATGCTATTAAGGTTATAATGATCCTTCTTTTATCTCAAAACCTACCAGGAGGACCGAGCCTAGGAAAAGGAAAATATGAATCTCAAATGATTGCAGCTATTGATCTAAGAATTACTTTTGAGCCCCATCTTGAGGATGTGTTAGTTTGCTTCAGTAATTCCCTTACTCAACTAGGACACATTTAGGTATGACGCTGGGCAATAAGGATGCAATGACCAATGAGACACAGCATTCTTGGAGTGCTCACAGAATCCTAAATCACAGCAGGGGCAGTAGGCTCTAGGGTGGCAGAGTTGAAGCAGCTGGCCCATGTAGATTTTGGTTTTGCCTCTCCTTCTATTGTGAAGGTTGTTGCTATATTCTGTTTCTTGGCCTCACTTGCATCTTGGTAGGGCCACATAACTATTAGCAGAAAGGGAGAGGAGTCATGGGTCAGGGATCAAGAAAGTGGTACTTTTCTTATGGCTGAATGGAGAGGATGCTGACAATCAAAAGGCAGCAGAGCCAACAACTGGAAGCAGTTTGCATTCCTGAATAGTTATGGGGAAGCCTGGGCCCTCAGCAACCGGACTGTGATGCAAGTGATCATGCATTTTTCTTCTGAGGTAAGCTACTGGTAGAATCCAAGCTTTTCTAGCATCACCTTAACCTAACACATGACCTATAAGCAAAGTATTGTTGACGATCCAGTCTGTGATGAACCATTTTGAGTCTTAGAAGACCTAAATACCGGAGAAGGCAATGGAACCCCACTCCAGTACTCTTGCCTGGAAAATCCCATGGATGGAGGAGCCTGGTAGGCTGCAGTCCATGGGGTCGAGAAGAGTCGAACATGACTGAGCGACTTCACTTTCACTTTTCACTTTCATACATTGGAGAAGGAAATGGCAACCCATTCCAGTGTTCTTGCCTGGAGAATCCCAGGGACGGGGCAGCCTGCTGGGCTGCCGTCTATGGGCTCGCACGGAGTCAGACATGACTGAAGCGACTTAGCAGCAGCAGCAGACCTAAATACATCCTGTATTTTCAAGATCTTGTTTGGTATTCCACTGTTGCTTGTATATGCCACTAACAATTACTAAGAACACTTTTATCATAAAAATGAGTTGTAAATCAGGTGTCTTTTTCTTGATGAAATAGATTCAGTCTAGGAAATATTTTTATAGATTCCTTTACCATAAGTTAATCTATGGTTCACATGTTATAAGAGATTTCTTATTTAAAGGGTCCCTGTGAGTAAATCACTTGAAAGAGAAAAAAAATATTTCCCATGAGCTAGGCACTGTGTTAAGATCTTTTTACAAATCATGTTGTCTTAATTCATCCTCATAAAAATCCTATGGAGGAGGAACCTGGAGAAAAGCATTGGCTCAAGGTCACACAATGGCCAGGATCTGAGTCCATTACCTGCTATCTACTGTACATATATTTTCTCAACAGTGTAGTAAATAAGAACAACACCTCTCATTTCTGGCAAAACAGTAATCTCTATGAACCACCTATCCAATTACTTATATTCCTATAACTGTCATGGGAAAATAAAAATAATTTTTTAAAAAAGTGAATATAAAACCTACTACCTTTAAAGGCCTACACCATGGACAAAGGAGAGACAAGATATAGTGGAAAGAGTACTCATTTGAAATTAAATGTCTGTGATATTATTCTGGCTCAACCATTGGGCTGGCAGACTTTCTCACCTGCCATAGGCCACCTTCCACTAACAATCCTCTGGTTTCCCTTTAGGGGCCATCTCTCCCATGCTTTCCACCCAAGTGGGTTATGAGGGTCATCTCCCATTTCTAGGTGCCCAGGAATCACCTGACTCTATCATGGTCAAACAAAGCATGGTATTTCTTTGACCACAGAGGTCAGGAATAGGCAGGCAATGTAAGACAGGTCAAGTAGATCTAGTAAGATTCTTAGAACTATTGGAAAATGAAAAGCTTGTCTCTGTTGAGATTGCTAAAAGATGGAATGAATGCTCGGAACTACCTGGGGAAGACGCAGGCTCTAAGCAAGTGAGAAAAGGAAGGGTGATAGATGAACATCCAGCTTCCACTTGGAGACAAAGAACAGAGGGAATCTTGAACAAAAGAGATCCAAGGTGTAAACCCCTAGAATCAGCTCTTCCTGGACTTTTCTGTCATTTCAGTCAATACATTTCCTTTTTGGTTGCTGTTGCCGCTGTTAAATTAGAGATCAGAGTTCCATCATTTGCAATTGATGAATACTGAAAAGAACATCACTTAATTACTTGATAAGTAATATTCAGGGAAAAATGTTAAGTACTAATGCCTTAAAAAAATTAGTACACAGAAGATAAAGATGTGAGACCGATGAAAGCACTGCTCTGGGTTGCTACAAGGCTTAGATCTCCTGGCTCCCTGGAACACAAATTAGAATCTTGAACAGCACAAGCTCCCTATTTGGACTCTGGGGATAATCATTTCTATGCTTTGTGAGATGGCTGCCTGAATACAATAAAGCACCACGTAAGAAAAGAATATCTAACAAAGTACCTGATATTTAGTAAATGCTTAATAATGTAAGTTAAAGAAAAGAATGGTGAAAATAGAGAAAGAAGGGGTTCACCTTTTGTATTTGAGTCATTGCAAATTGTACTGGTCCCTAGTCCTGCCTTCAGGTCAGTCCAGGGAGTGCTAAGATATTTTCCTACAAATTCCAACTATCTAAGCCCCATGCTAGTGGTCCTGCTCAGAGAGACAAGCACTGAACCGAATACAAAGGGGAAGCATGATAAATATCTATTGTTTTTACCTGCCAGGTTCTTATCACCTTCTTTTAAAACAGTGTCTCAGTCTTTCTTGTTTATTCCCAAGCAAGGACATTCCCTGGGGAGACTTTACCTCCAATCAATTATTCCTTTCTCCTGGCCATGCTGATTGCTTTAGGAAAGATCTTTTACCCCCAAAACTATTCCAATGAGATCCCTGGGTGGGGAAGATTCCCTGGGGGAGGGAAAGGCAACCCACTCCAGTATTCTTGCCTGGAGAAACCCACAGACAGAGGAGCCAGGTAGGGGTCACAAAGAGTCGGACATGACTAAGTGACTAAACACAGCACATTTCAATGAGAATCAATCTTAGGATTTTGTTGTTTAGAGTCACAAAAAACTAAGATCATGGCATCTGGTCCCATCACTTCATGGCAAACAGAAGGGGGATAAAGTAGAAGCAGCAACAGATTTTATTTTCTTGGGCTTCAAAATCACTGTGGATGGTGACTGCAGCCATGAAATTAAAAGACTTGGAAGGAAAGCCGTACAAATCTAGACAGCATATTAAAAAGCAGTTATCCCTTTGCCAACAAAGGTCCATATATTCAAAGCTGTGGTTTTTCCAGTAGTCATGTATGGATGTGAGAGTTGGACCATAAAGAAGGCTGAGTGCCAAAGAATTGATGCTTTTGAATTGTGGTGCTGGAGAAAACTCTTCAGTCTCTTGGATAGTAGAGAGATCCAACCAGTCAATCCTAAAGGAAATCAAACCTGAATATTCATTGGAAGGACTGATTATGAAGCTGAAGCTCCAATAGTTTGGCCACCTGATGCGAAGAGCTGACTCATTGGAAAAGACCCTGATGCTGGGAAAGATTGAAGGCAGGAGGAGAAACGAATGACAGAGGATGAGATGGTTGGATGGCACCATTGATTCAATGGACATGAGTTTGAGCAAGCTCCAGGAGATGGTGAAAGACAGGGAAGCCTGGCGTGTCGCAGTCCATGGGGTCACAGAGTTGGACATGACTGAGAGACTCAACAACAATAACAAGAAAGAGAAGCTCTACCACAGTTAGGTCGGGTTATCATATAGATATGTAAGTCTGTATCTACCAGAACTCATTTTGTCATGACAAAGGGAAGTCTTCTTAAAAATGAGGCCAATAGGGGGAAAAAACCAAACAAACAGCCAACAGGTGGAGACAGTATGTCTTGATGAGCTGATTCAAGCATCTAGATCCAGCCACACCTTTAGCTAGAACTTTGCTGCTCACGTGCAAGGCATTGAATCCCCCTTTAATTTTTGCTGAAGCTGGCTGAAATTCACTTCCTGTCAATTTTAAAGGAGAAAATCCTGTCTAATACTGTAAGCAATAGCATTCCACAGGGCTTGGTACCTTCCTAAACCAGAAGTTGAACTTTATGCATGGCATCTGGTAATGACATCAGGTACCAATAAATAAATAAATAAATAAAACCAAACGGGAGCAGAGCAGAAAATTTGAGTGTGACACATTGGGTAAGGGGTTTTACTTCTCACCTTCTAAGTTTTCTATTCTGGAAAATGAGAGGTGAGACTAATTCAAGGGCCACAAACAGCAGGTTGTTGGCAAAGATAACCAACGAATGTTTTTTTCTATGCAGACAGACTTTTCTTTGGGGGGAGGGGGACTTCCCTGGTGGCTCAGCTGGTAAAGAATCCACCTGCAATGTGGGAGACCTGGGTTTGATCCCTGCGTTGGGAAGATCCCCTGGAGAAGGGAAAGGCTACCCACTCCAGTATTCTGGCCTGGAGAATTTCATGAACTGTATAGTCCATGGGGTTGCAAAGAGTCAGACATGACTAAGCGACTTTCACTTCACTTCAGACTTTTTTAGAAAATTGAAGTATAGTTGATTTACAATGTTATGTTAGTTTCAGAAGTAAAGTGAATCAGTTATACACACACACCACACACACACTCTTTTTTAGATTTTTCCCAAAAGAAGTTATTATGAGATATTGAACATAATTCCTGGTGTTATATAATAGGTCCTTGTTGTCCCATGAATATGTTTTGTGTGGCCATTTTATTTCCTTACCTCCTAGCATAACATCTGCCTACTTATGCTGTCTTATAAAGCATTAGTTGAGCATTTACTGTCTTACACCCACCCACCTGGTACTTGTAGACATCTATATTTGCAATTCTTTGACTAATGTTCTCTTGGGGCACTTGAGTACCATCATTTAATGTTTTTACCTTGGATTTGCCAATTTATAAAGCTTGAACTCATGAATTTGTCAGTTCACTATGACAGGGCAGACCCACACAGCGGTGAACGTGGGTGAGCACACCTGCCTGCTTCAACTTCTCTCCGGACCCTATGAAGTTACCATCCTGGGGATTTTCGTATTGATGAGAGGATTGTTCATGCATTCAGGACGCGGGTGATATCGAAGCATCCCACAGGGCCTGTATCTTAGCGATCAATCCATCTGACTTTTCTGCTGTTTCCCCTTTTCCTGCAGGGCGGGAAATCAATTGTGTGTTAGCTACTCTCTAGGTCTGAATCCAGGGAGCCTGGGAATTGAATCGCATATGGTTTCATTAGCAACATCAGCAAGAACACACAAAAAAAAGGGAAGAAACTCCCCTAAATAACTTCACCAAATAAAATGCATATCAATAGATACTTGAATTATCTTCCAATGACACTGAGGAAAAAACAGGAAAAATGAAAACAAATCCAGTGACCATATTAAATCATACAGTATGATACTCAGAAATGAGGATGGACTGGGGTAGGCGATCAGGAGGAAGAAACTCTGTATGTACATAGACTCTCTATATACACATGCCTTGACAGACTGTATAGTAGGGGGGAAAATAAAGAAACTCTATTTTAGGATTAGATATGTGAAATTTTTTCCTGTTAGTTCAGATTGGCTCAAAATACCACACAGGGCTGCATTAATGAAGATTAAGTATATTTAGAGAGAATAATTCAGAAGACTTTATCAGTTTGGCACTATTTCTTTCAACATGAAAAAAACTCTTAATTTAACAGGAAATAGATGAATTCCTAGATTTGTTGAAATAGTTTGGAGTTGAATAAATTGAGTAGGAGTCACAAATCATTTGTCTTTGGTATTTTAGATTTTCCACCTTGAATTAAAACCCAAATAACACAAACTCTCAATTTTGGGCGATGTTCTGAAGAGAGACTGGTACACATTTTGATATTTCCTTCCAATGCAAGACATCCCTGTTAACCTTCTTTTCACCCCTTTTTTTGGGAACAAAAGAATTACAGTGACAAATGCAAATGTGTCAAATCTCATATTCATTGGCTGGCTGACAGGAAAACAGAATTTTATGCTTCTCTGGCACCCAAAAGTCACATAACTCCTCATGCTGGAGAAGGTTAAAGAAGACAGGAACTATGCCATTCTTTGGTCAGTAACTATATACATGTGGTCGCACTTAAGATTTATGTGACAATGTATCACTTAGCCTAAAATAGAAGGATGGATGATTTCTGTAAAACCACTGTTCCCACTTTACATGATCTAGCCATAGAAGAAAAGTAAAGTGGTCTAGGCCACGTGCAAGTGATAGTCACACATACGGCTTCATTTATCTCTTTATCAAAATGAAACCCCAAACGGAAATGTAAACCCTTCGGATCATTATTATTTTCCCCCCATTTTATAGAAGAGGCAACTGAGGCTTTAGAGATTCAGCACTTTTGTCCAAAATCTAAAATTTAATAAGCGATTGAGTCAGAATTTTAATTAGACAATGAGTTTAGTGCCCATTCTTGTTGCAGCTATGATCCTGTAGGGAATCCTGCCCTGAATTAACCCCAAAGTTGGTTACAAAAAACGCCACAAGGTTATCAATTTCACTGCATGGTTTACTCAGTTACTACCAGGTCCCTCTCTCTCCCTTTCTCTCTCCTTCAGTTCCAAACGTTGATAGTCATCATATGCCCACACAGGACCGTACAGTAAGTCCCCGACACAGGAAACTTCAAGTAGCAAACTTTCAAAGATGCCTTCAACGTCAGGTGTTGCCCTCAATCTCCTGTTGCAGACAACCCTTCAGTTCTACCATCTCCCACCTCCTCCAGTCAGCAACCCTTCTGCCTGTTCACTAGATCCCAGCCCCTGTATGCCAGCTGCCGTACTGTACTAGGGTACTTTTCAAGGCACTGTACTCTAAGATTAAAAATGTTTTATGTTTTGTGTTTCTTTATGTATTATTTGTGCAAGTCTTATAAACCTGTTATAGTACAGTACTGTATAGCTGATTCTGGTAGTTGGGAATCCAGGTTAACTTTGCTGGACTTACAATCAAATGGGACTTCTGAATGCTCTCTTGGAACGGATCTCGTTTGTATGTAGGGGACTAACTGTACCCATAAGCTTGACCAAGGCCTTGCTAGAGTCATGTGATGTCTCAGCAGAACCAAGTGATTTGCCGGTAGGCAAAGAATCCTTCACGTGTCAGTTGACGTTTTTGTAACATTAGAAACATCCTCAGAAGGCCGGAAGCATCCGCAGAAGGTCAGCGTGGAGGAAGGGGCGGGGCGGTGAACGGAGGAGCTGTTCCGGCCCGGGTGGAGCGCTAGTGCGGCTTCTCTTCCTCTCTGTCTGAAGCGCACACAGCCGTGGCATCTAACTGCATTAATGAGTTTCCTGGGGATTGGAGCCGGAGCCGTGAAGGGCTTGTTAAACTGGGGTTCAGAAACCCTTCCTTGTGAAACGATGTACTCTGGGTCCCAGCAGTGAAAGCTGCTGCCAGGGCCGTGTGGGTCTGCCCCGCGCCGTCCAGTGGTCATCCATAAACATGCCCCACTCCTGCCCTGCGCCGCCCTAGCCTGGCCCGCACCAGCTCCCAGATGAACGTGACCCTTCTCCTTGGACTTGAGTGAACTGAACCGGGTTGTGCTGATGAACAAAACCATCCGGTGGGAATAAGAAAAAACAAACAAAAGCAAAACACACACACACACACACCCCAAAACCAAAAAACCTGTTTTTAGTTGGAGCTGATGACTGTTTCACTGTCCTTGCTAAGAACAGAACGCAGACCCGAGCTTACATCCGATTTCAAAGGCATTGTCCTTCCACTGTGCTTTGAAAATTAAGCAACCCTTCCTCCTCCCTTTTAAGTGGCAGAAGCAGCCAGTCGGTCAGATGATCATAAAAAATGTCAAGCCAAGTGGAGACACACATCTGATGATTAGAAAAGAGGTGAAAAAAAGCTTCTGCTTTTATACCGGAGACTTTTGTTGTCCAGCATAAGCCTGGCGACTGAGCTAGGCAAGCAGACCCTGTGTTCGTGGCATCTGACAGCTGCTTGATTGACTTCACCTACATTTGTTTTTTAATCCAAAGCAGCCTTCCCCCATAACGCTCCTTTCTTTTCCACCAGCAGTACTTTAAGCTAAGGTGAGGAAAATTAAAAGCTGCTAATTCCTTGGTGAAAAGATCAAAAAAGTACCCAAAAGGCAGCTAAGGGGACTTTTTGTCTCTTTAATTGCTCTCATTTCAGTTTGACTGCTCCCTTGTACTTTTTTTGTTTTTATATCTTTTGCTCCAAGTGCCAAAAATCTCCCTTCTCTTGTGCGTTTACTATAAAAGCAGGTTGGGGGACTTCCCTGGCAGTCCAGTGGTTAAGACTCCAGGCTTCAAGTGCAAGGGTGCAGGTTCAATCTCTGGTTGGGGAATTTTGATCCCACATGATGAGTGATGTGCCCCCCATCCCCTCAAAAAAGCACATTGAGGAATGGTTTGCCATAAAGAGCTGAACTTGGAAATGATCTCAGTGCCTTACTGAGGTGGGGTGGGAACATCTTCCCTTCCCAGGGGTACAAGCGAGTCATCTTTATCAGATGGCGGAGAACCAACTTGCTGGGTCACTGGCCCACTTGTGTTTTGAAGGCCACATCTGGTGAGCTAGATTATTAACAGTAATTCAGAAGACTGTTGTTAATTATAAAGAAACACCAACTCGATGGACATGAGTTTTAAGCAAGCTCCAGGAGACGGTGAAGGATGAGAAAGCCTGGCATGCTGCAGTCTATGGGGTCACAACGAGTCGGACACTACAGAGCATCCGAACAACAGTAACAACAAAGAACCAATATGGAAAACTCCTAACCCACGATCTTCATAAATTCTGCCTAGAAGGTCAAGGGATATAGTTTGAATTTAGAATGGCCGTACACTCACCCCATTCCTGTCATTTACCCTTTTCACTCTTTTGACTTAAGTCACAGAATCTCTATTAAATGTGCTCGTGGCTACAGAACTAGATTCTAAGGAGGCAATAAGTAAGAAAGATGAATAATAAATGCCTTCTCCAATTTCAGGTTCCCATAAACGTTTACTTTTTCCTACCTCCTTCACGTTATTATTTTGTGTTTGCATTTACAACCATGTTTCCTAGTCCATATTATCATTGGCTTACATTATATAAGTTTCAATTAACTCAGTTTTTTCACTTAAATAAATGTATCTGGGGAAAATATTTATCGCTTTATAACTGAATGAAATTTTATAATACTATTGTATTTATGCCATAAATTGAAAGTAACAAAGATAATTAATATATGAAAAACAAACAAGGGGAAACAAAAGTGTTTACAAATTCTTACAAATGCTACTGTCACCGAATTGTAAGGACGATCCTCATTATTCATGATAGTTTTAAAGTCACCATGGACACTGAATTAGGGAATACTAAACCTTTGCTCCTAAGGAGGAAAAAGGGTTAGGGTCCTATGAGCCTCTGTTCATAGTATTTTCACTGACTGGCCAATACATAGTTCTATTTCATGTTTCTGTTTAAAGATAGAATTATATCTCATTTAATATTAATATTAAATAATATTAATCTTATTTAATAGATATTCTTGAGTCACTGACACTGAACTTCTAGCCAACAGCACTGTAATTCATGCCTGAACAAAGCTTATTGAACACACCCACTTTCTCCATTAGTCACAATGCAACCTTCTTGTGCTCAGGATCACTAGACAGCACTTCAGCAGTGTGCTCAGGGATCATTTTAAAGAACAGAATCACCAACAAAACCCACAAACATGTGAAAATGTGACACCAAAGAGACTGTGAAATAACACTTTAACACTAGGAGAATGGAAACAAGAAGGCAGAGCATGTCCTTGCTCGGCCTCAGCTGGTGATGAGCACAGGACAACTGAACTCTTTCACGGTCTTGCACACATTCATGAATGTCTGTGGAAGCGCCATGAGTGTGGCTTTTTGGGGGTTAACAATAAATTTTAGTGAGTATGCAAATTCACAAATATGAAATCCACAAATAATAAGGATTGCTTGTATTAGGAAGAAAGACATGCTAGTATCCAATGGAGGCTTTCTCCTTGACATAACAAAAAGCCAACACTGCTTGCTCTGTGATTCAATACACTTACATGTCAAGCATGTGAACCAGCTATTCCCTGGAGTATCACCACTGATACTTGTCCCATGCATTGGGAAATTCTCCCTTATCTGTATACATTTGGGAGACTGATATGTGTCATGCGCTTCCTGGTGCCTGGCCCTGGTACCCTTGGAACATTGAAGGATGGTGGCTCACAACATTTCATGGCAAAGAACAAAGCTGCCTATGTTTCCTTCTAGTGCCCCAGTTGCAGCTGGATGTAGCCTTCTGCAGAACTGTGCTGGGAACAGGGTAGACTTTTTGTGCAGCAAGTGTAGGAGATCTTTGCAAAGCCAGTGCTTATAAAGCATTTCAGAAAGTCTGTCTCTTTAAGTCACATTTATCCTGGTGTGTTACCTGACTCCAACATCAAGTGGAGGACCACATGGCTTAAAACTCAGTTATTTAAAAGAATTTTTAGCCATAGTATATGCTGTTTTAAGCTTACTGGTACCGAGACTAAAGGGAAAGTGGGTTCTAGTAAAGTCCTTGTAATATAGGATGATAGGAAGTAACATATTTTCATTTTTTCCCCAAGAGTCTGCGGTGTGCTCACCTGATTTTATGAATTTTTGGACACAATAAAAGTGCATTTGGGATCTCATGATGTATAATCTAGGCTACTGAGGACCAAGTCCATCTCACCATTAACCCCTACTCCCATCCGACTGAATTCTAGAGAGGTTCTTGGTTGGTAGGGCAGTGAATATTTCCTCTAATATCATCTGTGCTGTTGGGTTGCTTCTCAGTTCTGAGTTGCTAAAGACTTTTGTCAATGGAGGCTTTAATAATTAACAGAGGACCTCAAAGATGCAGTATAAAAACCCTTCCACCTAGAAGGCAATGTTGCTGCCTACTGCTGCCTGTCTACTTGATGTTTCAAAGGTTGCATATTGGATACTTTCCTTTTCACTTTACATTTAGGATGCAAACTTTTTTCCTTCCACCTCATTACCACTATGATGTTCTGTGCCACAATGAAGGCCTATAAAGATACCCTCAGCTCTGGGTGACAGCCTGATGTGTGCTAATGCCGTTGACACCATTAGCCAAGGGCTAAGTCGAGTGTGAGTCAGATCAGACGTTGATAACTGGCAAGGTAAGCACGCAGATCCTGCCACGGCAGAAGGAATTCTGATAGAAAAGATCATTTTATGTTGTTTCCCCAAACTAAAGCTTGTGCAGCCTACACATACATGAACGCATGACTTTTAAAGGAAGATACTGTGAGCCTTTTAATCCAAAAGAAGCATCCCATTTTTGAATTACTATTTTAATACCTTTTGTTGAAAAGACCGCTATTCTGCTAATGTTGATGAACTCTGCTGCTGACTGTATGCAACTAAGCTTGTTTCCAGGGAAGAAACCCACGATGTTTTCTTTGTGAAAGATGGTGGGAAATAGTTCTCAAAAGGATTACAGGACTACGTGAAACTTAATTTTCTCTTCCTTCCCAGTAATAATCTTGCTGAGATCCCATTTTCTCATCACCGTGTTGCTCTAATAAGTACCTATTCATGTTCTAGTTGCAGGTTTACCTTCTATAATCCCTGCACATATTCCACCATCAGATAATCTCCTGTAAACCGAGCTGTGTTTGTCCTGTCCAACAGCCTGTGTGTGGCCCAACACACAAGACTTAAGCATCTTTGCTGCAGCGGACAAAGATCTTCACATTGGTCCTACTCTACTCAGCCGAACTATTTTTGGAACCTATCCTTCCATATATCTTACTGGCTTCAGCAGCATCCTTGAACACACCATTTGGACACACTTCTGACAATCTCTTTTTGTCCACCTCCTTCTATCTCACAAAATCTTCCCTTTTCACTCCATCGTATAAGGATACTCAGTGAATTCCCTAC
Organism: Cervus canadensis; assembly: GCF_019320065.1. Taxonomy (NCBI): domain Eukaryota; kingdom Metazoa; phylum Chordata; class Mammalia; order Artiodactyla; family Cervidae; genus Cervus; species Cervus canadensis. The sequence continues at coordinate 30,062,267 of NC_057389.1, forward strand.
AGCACGGGTGGGCAAACATCTTCCATAAAAACCAAGTAAGTAAATATTGCAGCTTTTGCAGTCCACACAGTGTCTGCTGTAGTTACTCAAACTCTGTCTGCTGCAGTGTGGAAGCAGCCACAGACAATAAATAAATGAATGGTGTGGCTGTGTTCCCAGAAAAACCTTATTTACAAAAATAGGCTGTAGGTCAGATTGGGGCCATGGGTTGTAGTTTGCCAAACCCCTCTCCCACAGCATCAAGACAAGTACTTGAGATCTCACTTAATCTTTTGTTTACTTGCATTTTTCTTTGACTAACAGGTAAGCCTCAGTTTGACTCACAATTTAGAAATTTGGCCCCTTGACATGAGAAAAATAATACTAACACAAGACTAGCTATGCATACAGAAGTACTTTGCATCATGAAGTTTTTTAGATCTTGATATACTTTATCTGATTTCACAAAAGCCCGGCCATTGGATGCTATTACTACTGTCTCTATTTTGCAGTTATAGAAACTGGATTTAAAATAAACTTTCCCAAAAGTATACATGTAAAAAATGGGAAATCTGAGATTCAAATTCAAACTCGGACACCAGGGAGTCCGAGTGTAAAGACAGTCCTGCTAGCAAATCTGTATCACCACATCTCAAACACAGACTGCATCATACAGCCCAGTGCCAGGTACGCCGCACTTTTTGTCTTTTATATTTATTTAAAAATTAATTGAGTAATTTGTCTGCTAATAAAAGAATGCTTGCTCATTGTAAACAGTTTAAACAATAGAGAAGATGAAGAAAATAATACAAATGTGTCATAATTGCCCACTTCCAGTGATAAGAACTACTAACATTGTGGTTTCTATTCTTCCAGGCTTCCCTGGTGGCTCAGATGGTAAAGAATCCGCCTGCAATGCAGGACACCTGAGTTTGATCCATAGGTTGGGAAGATCCCCTGGAAGAGGGGATGACAATCCACTCCAGTATTCTTGCCTGGAGAATCCCCATGACAGAGGAGCCTGGCAGGCTACATTCCATGAGGTTGCAGAGAGTCAGACACGACTGAGCGACTAAGCATACACACACACTCTTTCAGTCATTTGCTTTTGTCTCCTGGCTAATGTATGTACCAAGCTTCCTTGACTGACTTTCACTTGAGTGGTTGGCTGAATTAGCCCATACTCTGTATCCTTCTGTAAAACATATAAGCATATCCACAGCACACAGCTTGTAGGCTACTCTCTAATAACCTTCTCCCTTCTGCTCCTGGAAACTGTGCTTGTTCCCAAACCTATTTATGTCAGTTGTATTTTAATCTAATTTCACAATTCAGTTAAATATAGTATGAACCAACAAAGTGGTATAAACACAAAGCTTTTTCTTAAGTTCAGTGCTTTGAAAAAACTCAATGCATGCAAATTGCTACAAACAATACTGTCAAATTAGGTATGGATACAACCGGAAAAAATTGCTGGAGAACATGTAAACATCTAGAAGGATTCAAGATTCAGACTTCTTTGCAAGCCATTTGATTTCTGGCTTTATTTTAAAGAACTGCAATAGGAAATCATACAGACTGCATAACGGGAGTAGTTTATGCAAGAAAGAAACAATTTCACACTCAAAGAAAAAGTTTAGCCTTGCCCCTTAAGATCAGTGTAGTTTAGGATTAGTGGAACAATACTTTTCTGTATTTTAAGTTGAAACAAACTACTTAAGATATGTATGGATTGATCTTTATGACCCACTGTTTTACTGTTTTAGCTAACCCATCAATCATTTGGTTTGATCATATAGCATGAAGGTTTTTCTTCCGTATTTTTTTTCTTTTCACAAAAATAAAAATCATACTATACATATTTCTTTGTAAGCACTTTATTAAAAATAAATTGAAAACTCTTTCCCATGCTATAAAGTATTCTTCACAAAATTTAAAATTCCTCCAAAATCTTTTAGTTGGTAGATGTCATCTTTAGCTAATCCTTTTTGCTACATCTAGAAGGTCGCATTTCTGCTCTTATGAACACTTCATAATAATACTTATTTATGCAACAAATAGTCATTGAGCATCTACTTAGCTACCAGTCAACATGGTACAACTGATATCCATTTAAATATAATTTTACACACTGTTTCTCTGGATAAATTCCTGGAAATAAACCTGCTGGGTCAAAAGGTAACACAATTTAAACAACATACTGCTACACTGCTTTATACTTACCTGACTACACCTGTCTTTCCCAGTCCCTGAGAATAGGAACCATGTCTTGTTCATCTTTTTATCCCAGAGCACTGAACACAGACTGTGCCCAGAGTAGGCACTCAAAAAAAAAAAATGTTTATTGAATCTTGAATAATGAATAGTCCTTGACTCAAGTACTTATTTACTAGAATTACAGATTTTTTTTTTTCCTAAACACTCCTAGTAAAGTCAATTAAAAATCATTACTTGCATTTGTAACAGGAGGCAGGATAAGAGGAAATATCCAAAACTGACTGCCATTTTTGTCAGAAGTATCTGAGGGCCTTAGTTAAGCCTAGTTCCTAGTTACCAGCAGCTTGGAGGCTTACCAATGCATCCACAGTCTCAGGAGATTTTCCAACAAGAGCTGGAAATTCTCAGGAGAGAAATTCTGTCTGCCAAGGGACCACACAACCTGGTATCTTCCTGCCCACTTCTCCTGGTGAGGTGGCCTTGTGAGATCTCACATACTGGAGAAGGCCCAGCACATCCTCTGGACCACTTGCTAATTGGGCAACATTCATTCCCTTGACAGATGCACTGGGAAGACTGTATCACGGACACACACAGTGTTGAGGACAGGTTTTAAAAATACTTTCAGAGAAAATCATGGGTATATGGACTCTCAGGCTTGCAGACTACTGCCCACAGTCCTCTACTTTCTCACCAACCATTCTGCGCGGAATACATTTCTGAGACTCTTGATCTGATGACTGGATAATACCCACAGTTCCTTTTCAGTAACTTGAAATTCCCCATTCCCTTTAGTAAACCATGTGAGGCAACCGGGGGGTCTATGTACTAGTTAAATGGATGTACATCTATTAGATATTTCTGTACCTTTTCTAGAGCTGACTACCGCTAAGAAAGATTGCTGCTCCTGATGTACCTGCTGAGATGATAAATGGCAAGATGAAGAATATTGCATAATTTCCACCTGGTTTAGTATTTTCATGTCTAGGTTTAAAGATGCCTATGAACTGAGGGTAAGGGACCAGACTCATGGGCAAATTCAGCAAGGCAAGTCAAGCCATCTCCATGGTGTGCTAACCATACTGAATATTGTCTGAGATAAGCATATATAACACTTTATCTAAAGAAGCTGCCCTCAGCATATCTCATCCACCTGAGAATCCATTTACCTTCTTTTTTCTTTACAAAATACTAAGGTGGCAATTGTTTGTGATTGGCAACCGGGGCAGCCCTTTCTCACGGCTCCGTAAGGACTCAGCTTTTGCTGCTGGCATGTGGGTCACCTGCTTCTTCTAGGCATGCCCTTATATTAGTTAATTTGTTAGCTTGCTTGAACCACAGTCGAGAACCCTTCAGCTTTGGTTTGCAGCAATAAATTCAACTGACAGCTGAAATTTGGAACGCTCACTTAATATTGATTCTGAATGTAATAACAAGCGACATGACCTTTTGGATGGTGTAAAATATGGCCGCCACAACATCTGTGCCACATTTCTTGCTGTTTAGTAATATGCTGTAACAGCATGGAGCTGGCATTAAAGCTAAGCTTTATTATCAAGCAGATCACTCCATCTCTCTGGCTTCATTTAAAAAAAAAACGCTTTCTGCTTCTAGAGTTGATATCGTGTCTAATACAACGTCGCTGTTTTTTGAGACTTAATTTACTCTGCAGTAAAGGAAAAAAAAAAGATATCTGATGACCAACTAGGGAGAACAGAGTGGGTAAGAAAGCCCCCCCTCCCCGACACCCCAAATTCCAATAGGTCAGAAGTGACACAATTCTCCTTGACTATGGCAGGGATACTAAGAATTCTCAATTGTATCCTTGAAAAATATCTATGAAGTTGATGTCATTTAGAGATTCCCACAAGATGGAAAAATCGCTTTCCTTTCTCAACACTCTCCCAATAAAAAAAAAAAAAGATGATTACCAGTGGTACTCGCCCTTATGCCTGAGCATCATTCTAATTTAGCATTGCCCTAGGAAATCCTAAACTAATTTTGCTAGGAAGGATACAGGGATGTTTGCATCTGATTTACTCTCACTGTTTTTCTTTGAAGTCTTGGTATCTTTAAAACATTCTCCAAGTAGGCAGAACATCAATTTGTGCACTTTAAAAAATCCAATTTAAGCAGGTTAAAAATTGTCAAAATAGTCTAACCATATTTCTCCAACAGAATTTCCAACTATGGAACACACAGAGAAATGCTCAACTTGAAAGCTTTCTATCATTTCAATATATTCCATGGCTCAGATTGGCTCGTACCCTGTGAATAGCGAGGATTTAAACCTCTTTATCACAAGAGACAGATCTGGACTCTGAAACAATAGAGCATCTTTTTCTCACTGCTGTGATATTCTGATTCTGTTTGGTTGAGCCTTTTCTGGAGGGTACAAGCACAAAGTTTTAAATCCTGTTTCTCTGGAGGGAAGAAAAGAATTAAATCATATTTAGGAAGTCTTCTCCCCTGTAAAATATACTTCCAAAATAAAAGACCTGTCAGTATTTTGAAAGAGGTGAAACATACAGAAAACAGAGAAGAGTTTTATTCATTCTTCTGGTTAATAGGGTACTATTAACCAGATGCTATTTAACATGCAAGCCTGCCTATTGAAGGTGCTTAAACTTGGCACAGTGGTCGTGTCTATGCAACGTATTATTAATAGGGGGCTTTCAATATTAGGACTGCAGAAAATTGGGTCTGATACTTGGTGTTTTATTCAGAGAGAACACCAGGTCTGGTAGGTAATTGAAAATGTCACACTTCAGAGTCCTAACACAAAATGAGAAAAGGTGGCCTGTACCCTTTCCTGAGGGATACCAAGGAGAACACCCACTGGGATAACATCCAAAAGAGTAGAGAGTCATGCTGCCTAAAAAAGCTCATCCAGCCCTAAGTGAGATGGCCTGACAGTGAGATGCTGGTCTGGAGAAAACTTTACCCAGCCGATGTACCTTTAGGTAGATCACTAAGACTGACAGGCACTATCACTGTTAATCCATGCTGCTTTTCCCATTAGATTCCATCAATTATTAGGATTTCTTTTTTTGGATATGTTATTTGTTTAAGTAGTATTCATTTAGGAAAGATCAGCAATTTGGGAGGCTACTCCTATATGCCAGGGAGCACATATCTATCTATAAAGACTAAGCTTATTATCCACATGGAATAAAAACTGGTAAGATGTGATTGGATTCCTTTATTGACTGCAGTCTATGCCAGATGGCTGAAATGCCACTTTCATTTCAGGAAGACAGGCAGCCCTCACAGAAAGAGGAAGGCTGAGTTGCAAGGTAGGATCCTTCTTAATTATTAGGCCCAGGGAATGCATGGCCCTCACTGTCTTCATTTATTTATGATTAGAAAGTGAAATTCAAACTAAGGAGTTCAAAGCCTACCATTAATAACAAAGTACACACGGCATCCGGGTTAGAGGGTCTGTGAAGGGGAGCTGGACCCAGATCATCAAAAAAACATTGCAGCTTTGAGATGAGTTTTTGGTTCTGGGCTTAGAATGAATCAATCCTCAAACTTGGCAAGTAATAATTAATTCCAGGAGTGTATCACTCATCTGTGTAGTGGCTGCTCCCTCAAATAGAGATCTTACAAAACTCTCCCTGGTGCGATCAGCGGAGCCATCAGACACAGCCATATGTTCAAAGCTCTGAGCGGATTGGTCAGGAGACAGCTGTCTCTGAATTGAGATGTTAACTGCCCAGCAAAATTTTCATAGCCTGGGGTGGAGAGCCTCGGGGTTGTATCAACTGTTACCAAGAAAGCAAAGAAAAACAAAAGCATGAACCCACTCCTCTTCAAACATTTACATCCACTCTTTTTCGTTATTTTTCTTTCTGGTCTGATAATTGACGTGTTCTCAGAGATACTGGGATCCCTTTGTTGGTAGCACCCACTGAGGCCAAGCGAAAGGATGAAATGATTGGGAAAAAAGAAGTGCCCACACAGACAAGGTAAACAGGCGTGAATTGGATTACTCCAACATCCTCCACTGAGGTAGGATTCAAAACTAATCTGATTATATGAATATTATGAGCCACTAAGTATCTTTCTCCAGCAATTACCAAGCTTGCACACATAAAAGAAGGCCTTTTCTTTAGCGGTGGGCTAAGCTATCAAGTGTTTAGCTTCAAAGCAAAAGTTGAGGGTAGGGGAGGAGGGGGGTGGGGAAGGAGCAGGTGGGAAGAGAGGGAGGGAGAGAGAGAAAATATGATTGAAGTGGACTTTAAAAGTAGCGATGTTTCTCTTCTCTCTTCCCCTCCCCTCCTCTTTCCCCCTCTTTGTATGGAACCTAAGAGGATTCTTTTCATTGCTTAAATACACTGTAACCATCATTTAATATAACACCAGTTTTGCTCTCTTTAAACTTCTTTTCTGGACGTCTCAACTTGGTATCAGCTAAGAAAGCTATACAGTCCTCTCCCAGCCATCATCTGCCCAAAGGGACTAAGAACACTCACTCAAACCCTAAATTCTAAGCCTCTTTCTAGGCTTGAAGACCTAAGATTTGGCATAAAGATAACAGCGGTTGTATGAAAGGTCATCTGTGTACTGTCTAGTCTACCAGCAGTTAGCTTGGTTTCTTTTCCATGACAGCGTTGCTGGCGGCTCAACAGTAAAGAATCTGCCTGCCAAATGCAGCAGACACAGGAGACGTGAGTTCGATCCCTAGGTCAGGAAGATCCCCTGGAGAAGGAAATGGCTACCCACTTCAGTATTCTTGCCTGGAGAATCCCATGAACAGAGGACCCTGGCAGGCCACAGTCCATGGGGTCACAAAGAGTCGGACACGACTGAGCAACTGAGAAGGAAAGCCAACGGCAGACTAAAAGTAGCAGATTCTATGGAAAGACCACATTGACACTGGAGACAACACTGTGAGTGAAAACCCCATGAAAATGCTTCAGAAACACCTTACAGAGAAACTATAATAGGATGGTTATAAGCTCAGGCTATGGTTATATAGCTATAATAGAGTTATAAACTCAGGCATCCTCCATAGGCCACTTCCTAGTTGAGGAAGGAGGTAATTTCATTATTTTAAACTTTGATTTGCCAAAGCATTGGGACGACAGTATCAATAGTATCTACTATTGTACTAAGTTGGTCTAAGAAGTCAAGACACAACTCCTAGTATGGTCTGGGGGACTGGTCCTCCTTACTTCTCCAGAGTTATTCTGGACCTTGCTTTTCCAGGCTCCAGTCATCCAGAACTTCTCCCAGATGCCCACTTGGCAATGCCCACACCTGCCACACAGCCACATGGACCTTGCTTCCCTTGCCTGAGATGCTCATTCCTAGTCATTAAGCCTTCACTGTTCTGCCCAATTGGCTCCTTTTCTGGGAAACCTTCCATAATTCCCAGGACTACATCACCTCCTCCTTGATCCCCAGAATATAAGCTCCAAGAAACAGGGTTGTGCCTGCCTTGGGTCATCATTCCATCCCCAGCTAGAAGCTGAGGGCTTAACACACAGTAAGAACTCCACAAATATGAGTTGTTATCATGATGCTATGTGTTAGGTCTTCAGAGCAGAGGCTGGGGAAAACCTAATGCCTGTCCTGTAGGATTTCTAGGCATTCAGAAGGTAGAAAGAGGCAGCATTTTGGTGGTTTTGAATTTCTCATAATTCATATGATTGAGACTGGGCATAACTTCAATTGACTTGTGATTGTAATGAGCAATGTTCTATGTTTGCTGCAAAACTCAGGAAAATCCAACTATACATGTGTACTGTGCTATAAGCAGTGATATGCATCCTGGTTTCACTGGCCATTGTCTTAAAAGCCATCCTTGAATGTGCACCATCCTAGTATTCATAGGCAGCAGCCCAGGTATTAGTATTCAAGTTTGATCATCTCTCTGCAAATCCAGTGGCTAAATACATATTTTAATTGAGCCCAGGAGTGTTGACTTGCAGACCCAGTGTAGAAAAAAAAATCACTAGAAAAATGGCAAGAGGAAGCAGCCTTTTACCTTTGAATGGAATATGATACTTACAAAACATCAATAACAATTTTCTGCTGGGGAAAAGCCTGCAGCAGGAATAACCGGCTTAGGTTTTTAAGCTGCAGCTCAACCAAAAATTAGTGTTTCTTTTTCTTTTGAAAACAGAACTGCCCACAGTAAGCCAGGTAAGGCAGCTTTAACTGGATGAAATATAATACAATTAGTTTTCTGTAATGTTAAATTATTGAAATTATCATTAGCCAGTGAACAGTCTCCAATGTCCAGAATGATGTGAAGAGGGGTCATTGTGATTCAAATGGGCAACATAAATTTAATAAGAAACAGAATAATGAGAGTGGGTGAGGAGGTGCCTTTGAGATCAGATCAAACTAGTTATGGACCAAGATTTCTAATCACTGTTGTACAGGGTAAAATCCTGCTAAATCTATCACAGGCACCAAGTACTCCATAAAGTATAAAGCACTTTTCACATTAATTTCACTGTCATATACATCTGGTCACATACATAATGACCCCAAAGTATCTATTTCTCTATCTTTTTATATCATGTCTCTCCATACATTTATTTTCACTTATAATGCCTTTCTCATGAGCATATAATTTGCTGTGCACTGATGATAATAACAGCTAATGCTTACTGAACTTTTACTCTAAGGCACTGTTCCAACAGTCTTACGTTTAGTATCTCAATCATCACAAGGACCTCTGGAGATAGATGTGGCTATTGCCCCATTTTACAGAAGATAACCCTGGGCTTCAGGGAGTTTAAGTACATCTAACGTCACACACCCCGTCAGTGACTAGGATGTGACTCAGACAGTGGAACTGCTGAGCTCTGGACCCAATCAATGCTTCTATAATTTTATAACCTCATGGTTCTGACCATTCTGGAAACATCCAAAGAAAACAAAACTCCCAGGGACTTCAGAGGCTTCATGGGAAGCCCAAAGTAACCCTTCCACAGATCATTAAATCTTACATGGAGTGCTTGCTCATATCAAATGTTTTCTTAATAATATCATTAGTTTAAAATTCCAAATTGTTTATGTAGGATGCTACTAAAATGGGGGTAGATTTTCAAATTTTTTAAAAATAAACCTTACCCACATTCATAACCTTTCCAGTGGGCTTCCCAATTGTTTGTATCTGTACCATGTAATTATCACATAAAGAACTATCTACTTATGCAGAAGCAAGAAAGAGAAAACAAAACAAATGGAAAACACAAACACAGGCATGTTTGTTGTTTCATATTGAGGGTTATTTAGCTTGGATAATAAATCATTACAATGAATGTCAACACTACACAGGGGAAAGGGAGTAGTTAGTTGCATATGCTAATGGAAGACATGCATTACTAATAAGGGAAGGAATGAACGACTCCAGCCACATGCTAGTTACCCCCGCAAATCACAAGACGAGCCGTGTTCACCCAGAGCCTATGATTGCTGTGTGACAGTTCACACAAATATTCACATGTCAACAGCAATAGCTCCCATACTCCATCCAAGACTACTGAAGGGTTTAAAAATAAAGCTTTCCTTGTCATGCACCAAGACGTCAAGCTTAAACACATCTGCCAGTCAAAGGGATTTTGCCAGTCTTTACCCTCCATAAGTGTGGTCTAAAGGCTTCAAGTGTATCAGAGTTCAAACTATAAAGAACTGTGATGTTATCCAGCAGTAAGTCCTGTAGCTTTTCCCCTTTAATATATGTCTCAGATTCACAGATCCTCTGCATCTCTATTGCCACTGAATCACCACTGTCTTAATACTGGGCTAGAGCAGTAACCTGTCTTCCTTACTGTTTTCTTGCTTCCTTTATATCTACTATAAAATAGAGTGGGGTTTTTTTTTGAAGCTGTTTTATATTATGGCAAAATAGACAAAACATAAAATTTACCATCTTAACCCTTTTTAAGTGCAGAAGTGGCATTAAGTACATTCACATCATTGTACAGCCATCACCATAATGCATCTCCAAAACTTCTACCCCCTTCCAAAAGGAAAGTCCATACCAGTAATAACTTCTTTCCCTTCCCTTCCACTCCTGGCCACCAGCCACTGTACTTTCTGTCTCTATCAATTTGACTACTTTAGGTCCTTCATATAAGTCTGACCATATGATATTTTGTGTATTTGGCTTATCTTCCTTAGGACAATGTCTTCAAGATTCAACATACTGAGGCACGTGTCAGCATTTCCTTTTATAAGGCTGAATACCATTCCACTGTATGTACTGCATTGGCCAAAATGTTGGTAAAGGTTGTTCTGTAAGATGTTATAGAATAACTCAAAAGTACTTTTGGTCAACTCAATATATATCATATTTTTCTTATCCTTTTATCTGTCGATGGACAATTGGTTTATTTCTGCCTTTTGGTAAATGTGAATAACGCTGCTAATAACATGAGTGTACAAATATCTGTCTGAGTTCTTGCTTTTAATTCTTTTTGGATTATTTTCAGAAGAGGAATCCCTGGATAACATGGTTACAATGTGTTTAATATTTTGAGGAACTGTGACACTGTTTTGTATAGTACTATGCAATTTTATATTCCCATCAGCTATGCATAAGGGTTCCAATTTCTCATTCTTGCCATTAAAAAAAAATAATCATCACCCTAATAGGTGTGAAAATATAGTCTTAAAAAAGATATAAGCTGAACTAAGAAACACTCTTCCATGGCATCTAACTGCACTTAGGATAAAATGGTGGACACCTTCCATGGCTACAAGGCCTCGATCTACTCTCTGCAGAAGCCTCTCTAATTCCATCTCATCCCACACTGCCTTCTTGTTTTGCACTAGACATGCTTATCACCATTTAATTCTTCAAACATGCCAGGCTCTTCCCCAGTTTAGGATCTATACACATACTATATTTTGTGTGTGTAGAAAGCTCTTTCCCTTTCCAGTTTCAAGACTTACTTAGCTTCATCCTTTCTATCACAGCTTAAATATTGTCTCGCCTCCAATAGACCTAGTGGTTTCCCTCCCGATGACCCCCTCTATTCTCTTGCCGCTCTTCTCACAGGGCAGTGATGTCACTGCACAATTACAGTATTTTGCTTGTGTGTTTATTTTATTGCTTCTCTCTGTATCCAGGAAGGAATCCTATGAGAGGAGAGCCCAGATCTTGTTCCCTGTTACATCTCCAGAGTCAAGCAGAGTGTCTGGCACATAGTAGGTACTCAATGAATATCAGTTAAGTTTATGAGTGAATTACAGGAAAAGGCAGACCTGCAAACACAACTTGGTAGCAGGCACAATGATAAACTCACTTAGTTCTGGGAAAAGGTTGGAAGGAACCTATCCCAATCAGATATTCATCAGCCCTGGCAACAGGCCCTGAGAGTCTTAGGTCTGAAAAAAAAAAACACACATCTCAATAACAATGGGATCAATTTTGACATTAACACGAATATTACCAAAGCCCAAGAGATACATTTAAATTCACCGAGCTCTGCGGGAGATAATATAAAAGCTCTAACTTGCTCTCTAGAAACAAGAAACTTTCATTTATGGCTTCCCAGCTCTTGCTAATCCTGCCCATTAGGCCCCAATATTGCATTTTACACAGGATGCAAGATCATACAAGAGACTGATGTAATACTCAGGCACAAAACCAACTGGCAGATTTAACACTAAAATCCCCTGGATTCAGAAGACACAAATCAAGCCCAGGATGCCTTTTCTGACAGATTCCTGCATGTCCCTCATTACAGATAGATGAAAGAAGAAGACTGCATTCCAGGGCACAACCCCCCTGCATTTGCATACTCTGTCATTTGTAAACGGAAAGAAACACAGCCCCGCTTTTGCCCAGAGGTGAATGTTTACTGAGAAAGGTGACTTCTGACATTGACAATAATGTCAGTTTTCCATCTGCATATTTTAAGGTAATGCAGCCTGCCTTTAAGTGCTTTTACTTCAGCTTCTTGGTTTCCCTCTTTCAATGAGCTCGGTGACACCCAGACCTCGAGGTCTCAATTTGAATAACTTTCTGGGAGGAGACAGAAATGCAATAAGGCTTCCTTCTAGCCCAAGGACAGGCATGGGGTTGCTAAAAAGTGAGCCTGATAACTGGAGTCCTTTCATCTTCCTTACCCTACCATACTCCACTAGCTCAGGGCTAAAAGGCTCACCCCAGGCTGCAGATGAAGCCTTCTCTAAAATGTGGTTTATCCCCAGAGATCTCCCTGGAACATGTGCTCAGGTAGCTGAGCAGTTCATCAGCATAGCAATTTGCCTGGTCAGCTCCATCCGTCAAAGCAAGGAAGTGTGGCTGGCGGAGGGGAGACTCGTGGGAGAGCTCCCCGTGGGCAGGTAGGAAAGACACATTCATTCAGAGATCATAAATATGCATCCTGGCCCTGGTCTCTGCATGAGGGTGATAGACTGGAGAAAAGGCAATCCTCATGGCCCACAGTGTCCCAGCGCCCCTGTTCTGCTTAAGAATGTGCTCTATTTAGATCTAAAAAGGCAGGTGAATTTAGCCACAAGTGACTCCATGGACTGTCTGAAACACAGAGGCAAGAGTGAACGAACACTCTTTCTGGCTTCCAGATCACGAAGCTTCCAGATCACATCCAACAGAGGTCTGTTTCTCGGGAAGCTCCTCTTTGCCAGGTGGGATCCGACAATGAGTTAGACAGCCTCTCACTCCTTGGAGAGCTGACAATCGAGACAATTTAAATTAAATTGCTAAATTAATTTAAATAGGATATAAGAAGCACTATGATGGAAAAACAGATGGTGCCATGAGAGCAGGGAAGAGGAACCTTACTTAACTGTGGGTGGTGTGGGCCAGGGAAGGGGGTGGTCACTGAAAATTTCCCGGGAGAAGTAAAATCTGGACGGAGACATTAAAAAAAAGCAGATAGCAGCTTGAAGCATCAAATCGGAGTACAAGAAGTGGAAGGAAAACTCAGCAGTCTCTCAAATTTACCCCCAATGATGATTTTTTTTCCTTTTTGCCACAGCTGGAATGTGAAATTGAGAATTTCCCAGCATTTCTCTCTCTCTTGGCCAGACCCTATCTAAAGATGCCTATGTTAAGAAGCTAAAATAGACAACACACTACCAACAGGATTAGCTTGGAAATTCAGACTTTCATAGGATTCAGACTTTCCCCCTAGAAAGCCCAGATTAACAGTGTATTGCTTTTAAGTTGTTCATTGGCTTCTACGCCGGCCAAATATGAGAGGGCTAAAGAAAAAAAGAGAAAAAGAAACGTAAGAAAAGGTAAAGAAAAGGAAAAATAATGCTCTCTGTAAATTAATGCTTGTCAAGCTCAACAAGTTGGAGAGCTGGGGAAGGCTTAATTAAAGTAAACAGACAATTTAAAGTGAGGGGAAGTTCAGCCTACATGGGAGAAATATTCCAGGCATGAAAACAAATTCACGAAAAGTTAGAAGTACCTACTGCCAGTTAACATTTATTCAAGGCAAGGCTGGTAATGAAATTAGCAAACTGCCTCCAAATGTGGTGTTAGCACGACTTTGGCTATTGAAAGATGCTGAGTGACTGAAGATGTGGTCTTTGTGTCTATGCGAGGCATCTTTTTACCTTTTCCCCCTTTTCTTCTATTCCTCATCCCACCAGAAACCTAACAATAACACAATCCCCCTTCAGCCTGCAGTGCCTCCGTATCTCAGCTGGTTTCTGTGCTTGGGGACACTTGACATTTGCTGATCGCTTGGGAGCTCTAGGCTGCCATTTCAAACTCTCAGCATAAAGAATCTAATGCAAAGAACAGAATGACATTGACTTGGGAAAAGCCCTTGGTAAAAGCTGTGCTTTCTGTTGCCCGTGTAGGTGAGAGATAAAATGATCACAGCAGGCAGGATGGAACACAAACCAATCTACCTCAAGAAGCACTTTTTAAAAACATCTTTTAAAGCATTCACTTGCTTAAACCCCATGTTTCTCTAAGCAGCAAGTCTTGCATGGGCGGCCTTCAATGAGAGAGTTGGAGTAAACTCTTTGGGACTTGGAGTGGCGATATTTAATAACATGTGCATTAGGGCCAGAGAACTGATTACTAGAATTGCTCTGGAGGGGGAAGGCAGGCCAAAGAGAGTGTCAATGTGGACTTTACAAGCCAGATAATCAGTGATAATGGAAAAGGAATCAAGGCAGGAAGGGGAAAAACAAAACAAAACTCTGACAGTTCAGTTGGATTTTGGCAAAGTATTTCCTGTGTGGCAGTCATTCTTTACCCCCAAAGACAGCAGCTTTTGGAGGCTAAGACAGAGAGGTCTTATGACAATCCTTCTGGTAACAACTGTAGGAGGAATTCTGATTGCTTTGCAACCCCTATGTAAACTTAATGAAGCCTATTGAGTTGGATGTTTCTAAAACTGGGTTAAAGGAAGGGGGATGGCACCCTGAATGTCAGTGCTACTTTATAACAGATTGAATATGCTAGGGTCGTAAATCTGCCAAAGCCTTTGCCTAAGCAAAGCAGCAAACCAGCACAGCAACACCTTTTCTGATAAACAGAGATCGATACTAGTAGAGCATCTAAAATTGACTTTTCATCCCTAACCTTACCACTGCCTGCTGACAACCAGAACTCTGCAGACTGGGGCACCCACTTAAATCCAAGAGGGTCTTGCATCGCCTGAAGAAAGAAACGCAGAAAGATAAGGGGAGGGAGGTAACCCTGAGAAAATGATTGGCCATCGCAAGCATCGTGCATTCTTGTTGCTCTTTAATGAAATTTTTCTATGGGATAAAGAAGTGCTAATGGCGTTATGCAGACAAAAACCAGATCATAGATGTGGCTAGCTTCCCCCACACCTACAAGCAGAATAAGGATGTTTGCGGATGTAACAGGAGGAGGCTTTTTTCCCTCCTAAAAAGCTGCTCAGATTCTTAGTTCATTTGTAGACAACCTTAGATCTAGGTATGCATGTGCGTACTCTGTGTGTGAGAAAGATGGAAAATAAGTCACTTTGATTTCCTTCCAAAAAACCATCTGAGAATCAAGGACTTCATGTTCCTCAGGCTAGCCCCAAGTTAGGCGTACTTGCACATCTGCTTAATTCTTCTCAGCCGCTGAGCTGGTTCCTGCAGCCCTCAGCTCAGGATGCAAGCATGCTGAAGATTCAAAGTGGAAAGTTCCAATCAGTGATGTTGCTAGATGTGGCCCGGCTGGCACTAGCAGACTCTGGCCCAGAGGAGGCATGATCATCGCTGGATGCCTCTGCGGTGGAAGGGGGGATTGTCAAGGGCCCGAGCTTGCAACAGCTGCTGGGAAACTCAGGAAGCCAAATGGAGATGCCAGTTTCCTCAGAGGGCCCCCCAGGGTGGATCCTGACGCTTCACATCAGGCCACTGCCGCCCTCGATCAGAAGCCTCCTGGGCATTTTGTGGGGGTCCTGTGCTACTCGGGGATTTTAATCTCATGTTTTCAATTTAATAATCGAAAGCTAAAACATGTATCCATTATAAAGACAAAGTTTTTCTTTTGCACTGATACTGAAATTTTCATAGAATCTGATTTTTGAATGATTTTTCTTAATGGCAGTTCATCATCCCCAAGGTAGAGAAACACAGCACTGGGCCTCTTTCTAGAGTTAAGGAATTTCTTGGCATGGCCTCCTCAGGATGCTTGTTTAGTCATTCATTCTGCAAAATATTCACAGAGAGCCTACCATGTACCAGGTACCATCCTGGGCCCGAGGGACATATTTCTGAACAAACTAGGCAGAGTTTCCTGCCCTACTGGGGCTTATGTATCACGGGGTAGAGGCGAAGAAACCATAACATAATAAGTAATTTCATAGCATGTCAGAAACTCAGTGTCATGAACAGGGAAAACAAAGAAAAGAAAGAAAAAAATAAAACAGACAAAAATGGTAAAGGGGATTGAAAGTGAGGGGGCTGGGTGGGAAAGAGAGCAATTTACTTTTAAACAGCATGTTCAGGAGAGGACTCACTGAGAAGGTTCCTTTAAAAAATGACTGAAAAGAGGGACTTCCCTGGCGGCCCAGTGGTTAAAACTCCAAGCTTCCAATGCAGGGGGCACAGGATTGATCCCTGGTCAGAGAGCTAAGATCCCACAAGTCCTATAGCCAAATTAAAAAGAGAGAGAGAGAGAGAGACAGAGATGGAAAAGAGGTGTAGCAGCAAGTTGAGAAAGGAGGGTACATTCCCTCAGGATCTTAGTCACAGGCGGTCCTGGACGGTGCTCAGCGGGCCCCTGGCTGGGCAGGAGTGTGGACACCCACTGTGGACAGAGTGACAAGAGGCCAGCTGTGGTGGAGGGAGCATGCTGACCAGGGATTGAGGTTTATTTACAAGTCACTCCATCAAGGGCGTCTTGGGCAACCTCAACACAACTGATCGTCAGCTCCAGGGTTAACAACCTTTAGGATCAGAAATCAACACCCTAGTCAAAGGGGAAAAGGGGATATGTTAGGACCAGAGCCTGACTTGCAGAGATGGGACGGCACGAGCTTCCTCCTAGGATCCCATGGCCTCCGACAGGGTATTAAATTCTCTCCTTGTCTGACATAAAGTAATAACAGAGAGCTGTCACTGGGCAACAGGAGATGAGATGACTTTATTTCCTTTTCTTCCAGAGGCATGTCCCAGTCTCCTATTTAATGACAGGAGAGAAGCCACTGGATGTAAGTCAGGGAAGCAAGGATTCAGCACACCTCCGGGGAGACCGGGAGTAAAGCCAGGAGGATGAAACGTACCACTCGGAGTTTTAATCGGGTAGGAGCCAGCCTCCTACTTAAGCTGTTTAGGACAGTCCAGTCTCTCTTTCCAAATACGCCACAACTGTTCTCCAGGATGGTCACACTAACATATAGCCCATTTCACATCTCTGAATATTCATCAAAAATTCCAAAGGAAGAGTAAACATTTGAAAAACAAAATCTCCTTTTTTCAAAAGAAAAGAACCCGATGCTTCGTTTCACACTAGGACTAAAGAAATCCTGTCTCCAAATGGGAGCTCATCAGCACCTCTGGGAACCCGCTCTCGTGTCGTCAGTGTTTCAGGAAACCCCAGCCTCATGACCACCTCCCTTAAGTAACAGAGCCCATGGTCTCCCCTCAGGTCTGCCAGCTGAGAAGTGACACCCACCCACCCTGCCGGAAGGGAGCCAATTCCTGGCCCTCCCGAGCAGAGCATAGCTTCCAGGCACATCCAGGCGTGTCCGTCAGGCTGCTGTCTGCATTGCTGTTCCATCTGTCCTTGCAACCCCAGGACTCACATCCCCCCAATCCCCAGAACCTCCTCACTACTCTTCAGCATTCCTGGGAACTGAGGACTTTATCCTCATGAAATTTTATGACATTGTGCAAGGCTCAGGAAAATCTGCACGTGTTCCATTTTCAGAAATAGAGTCCTAATCAATGTCTCCATGTGCAGAATGTGAGTCCGAATGAAGAGCCAACGCTAGTAAAAGCTAACGTGTACGGAACACTTACCATGTGCTGGGCACTTATGAACATTTAATTCAAAACACATAAGTATATGAAGCCCTCTGAGCACACTGATATCACTTACCCGTCACCACAGCCTTTTAATTATGAATGAGGATACTAAGACAGAGAGGTCAAGTAACAACTAGCAAGCGGCAGAACTGGGATCTGAACTCAAGGCTCTGAACCCATGATTTTAACCCCTGAACGCTAATATTTTTCACAGCAACTAGCAATATGTCTTTCTAAGAGATGATGTATGTGTGCCAAGTATGAAGCTATCCATCAGAAAAGCAGTATGGTTCAAAGACTAACAAAGTAGGGGTCAGGAGAAGGAGAACCAGCTGGGTTGTGATGTTCGTTGGAGCTGCCACTGTGCCGAGTCACGTGAGGAGTTTACTAAGTAGACTATTTGAGAAGTCGTGGTTGGGCTTCAGGGAAAACAGGAGGGTTGGCGCAGTGTTCCCAGGCTGGCCAAAGAGGGAAGCTGCCAGCATCATCAAGGAGTAAGGGGCAGGAGTGAGGAGGAGAATCAGGAGGAGAACACTACATGGGGTGGGCCACCCAAGAGGACTGGCATCTTGGGGACAGAGAAATAGCCAGCCCCTGGCCCCATGACAAAGAGGAAGCTGGTGATAAGGACGTGCTTCCCTTTCCTCCATCCTCTGATCTGTTCCCACTGAGTAAACAGTTGGCAGCCGGAGGACAAGGGCACCCACTGATGCAGCCCATGTGGTCAGCTCTCAGGGTGGAAAGCGGGGTCCTGAGAGATGGAGGGGTACGTGAAGGACAAACGGAAAATATGGAACACAGTCATTATCGTGATAAACTGGGACAAGCCTCAACCTCCCTGGGACTTGATTTCTTCATCATTATAATGAGACAATTGGACCACATGCAATTTATGCTGCCTTCCAGCTCTGACATTTTAAGATTTGATGAATCCACCCTCCACCTATGTCTCAAGAGATTTTTTAAAAGAATAACTTCAAAAAAAGAAAGTTGAAAAGACAGCCCCCACCAACTCGGGTGATATTCCGCATCATTTCTACATGTGCAAGTGGATGGAAGCAAGAACGCAGACTGTGGCTGAGCTGGGAGGGCATCTGTCTGATCCAGAAAGTAACCGGGGCATTGTTCAGTGATCTAAGAAGGTGGCTTGAGAATACGAAATTGTCATGACAAAGGCGGCAGTGTAATGCGAAATCCCTCATTCTCTTTCCGCAGTGGAAGCAAAGGTACCTAAGGGTACTACATACTTGGTAAACCTGCAGAGAGATCCTGCCCGCTCTGGTGGGAGCCTGTGTCAAGCTCCATTCCTGGGTTCTCAAAAAGAACCAGTGGACACACGCTGTTGGGCCTGAATACAACACTGGGAGGCAGCAGATGAAGGGTGCTGTTGGGAGGAGAGGATTGTATCCGCCTGAATCCTATGCGGTTCAACCAAATACCATTAACATATAGTATATTAATGCAAATATATGGAACCTAGAAAGATGGTACTGATGAACCTATTTGCAAGGAAACAACACAAACACAGAGAGCAGACTTGTAGACACAGTGGGGGAGGGAGAGGGTGGGATGAATTGAGAGGGTAGCAGGGAAATGCATACATGACCATATATGTAAAATAGGTAGCCGGTGGGAATTTGCTGTAATGATTCAAGGAGCTCAAACCTGGTGCTCTGTGACAACCTAAAGGAGTGGGATGGGGTGGGAAGAAGTTCAAGAGGGAGGGGACATTATGTGTACCTGTGGCTGATGCATGTTCTTGTATGGCAGAAACCAACACAATATTATAAAGTAATCATCCTCCAATAAAAAATAAATAAATTAGGGGAAAGAAGTGCTTCTAGGGAATTCCCTGGTGGTCAGTGGTTAGGATACCATGCTTCCACTGCAGGGGGCACAGGTTAGATCTCTGGTGGGGGAACTAAGATTCCACATGCCACAAAATGCAGTCCAAAAAAAAAAAGAAAAACCACACACACAAAGAAAGGGTTCCTAGAATGTACTTCATGAGTGGGTCTTAGCTCTCAAGGACTCTGGCTGACCAGTTCTTGACAGAGCACTAAACTCCATTCTCCAGCCGCTGGGAACACATCTGCTTGTTCTCACAGGCTGCGGGACCCTATGTGTGATGATCTGAAGGATACCGGCATTCCCCTCAGCTTTCCCTAATTCCTTCTACTCAAACAAATCTCAGTGAAATCACACTATTACCAAATCAGCCTTCTGTTTTCTCTAGACTCATGATAGGGAATATTAACCTCCTATCAGATTTGCTAACGATTTGCTTCTTTAATGAGAGGAAATTCACAGTATCTCAGGGCCGCTAGATCCAGGAAGCAAAGTGTGGGCATGTGTGTGTGCGCACGTGAATACATGTGTGCACCCCTGAGGCTAGGGAGGCAGCACACACTCAAACTGAACTTGTTCTACTCCACACCTGTCCTTACTGTGACCCGAAGAGCAGAAAGCAGGTCAAACAAGGAAAACGGCAAATACGTGCGACACTAAGGGAGCAGGAATCTACGTTTGTGTGTTTGTGTCTCTACCAACTACAACTCAAAGCCTGAGGCATGGAGTGGGCTAAAATATCAACACATCTGCTTAGTAGCTGTATGACCTTGGAAGAGTCCTTTGTCCTTAATTTCCTCTTTTGCAAAATGGAGCTGATAAAAATCGTAATGCCTACCACACAGGGTTGATGTACTGATAAAAGGAGATCAATTCGATAAAAGAAGTGAGAGAACTCTGTAAAACATAGATTGCCCTGAAAAGCAAGGGATTATTCTGACTTTATTTAAACTGCTGTGACAGCAGTGTGCTCTTTGAAGGCAAACGGTACACCTGAAGATGCATCAACAGACTCAGCATCTGCAGGGGAAGACACCAGGAATTTCTTAAAAATCTGTTCAGCATACTAAATACCAGATCCAGATCGCAAGAATCATCCATGTTTCGAAGAAAAGTTTGGATACTAGAATCAATCAGTTCCCCTCTCTCCCTTTTGGCCTGTTTTTTAAAATGCCTTGACACAGAGCCAAAATCAAGGGTGAAGCCAATCAGTGCACAGAGAACTCCCACAAAGAGGTCTCTGGAGGGTGAAAGAATGTGACAGATGTAGAGAGTCCCCCGAAAGTCTATTCTGGCAACAGACCTAAGATGCTTGACTCAACACATGTTTACAGTTAGTCGATCCCATTTTATATCTACGTTCACAGCATCTTTTTCTGATGCCGTACCTGGCAGTCATCATGGAGGTCACAGGAAAAAAACCTGCAGACCCACAGGCTGATAGGAATTAGAAATTACACTTGGTGGCAAGAGGCTGTGGCTACTCTAAGAGAGCTGTGGGTAGAAGCAGTTTCACTGTCACCTGTCCTTCCCTCCACACCCACTGAAGGGTTCAAGGAGATGGTCCAGCTCCCCTGTCCATTCGGAAAGGTCCTTGTGGAGCCCCATCTGCATGCATATCACATCCGATATCCTTACCCAGAGACTCCATCACCACCTTCCCACGGAGAGGGCTCGCGGGCAGGGGTGAGGCATGGCCGTGTCTCCATGAGAGGTGGTCTGGCTTGCACTCAATTGTGCCAGCCACGCTGGTGATCAGCAGAGACTGGCTCACCATTGGCATACGCTGGGAACGGGCTGCCAGTCCTTCGGCGGTCCCCTCTAACTACAGAAAATCGCCAGCAGTCCCAGCCTGCCACAGCTGAGGTCTTCTCCAGCTGCGAGGGAAAAACATCATCCCACTGTCTGCTCTCCCTCTCCTCCCTTTTCTCTCCCTTCCCTGTAGACAGACACAGCATGAGGTTCCTGAGGAATTAGTAGCAGGAGACGCCTCCCCCGCTGGCAGCCAAATGCCAACTGCAAGTCCTGCCCATGTAATGTGTCTGACATTTCTGCATCTCTCTGGGTTAATGTTGTTTGACACAGACTTTTAAAAATATCTCTTAAAAAGGTTTGTGTGTGTGTGTGTGTGTATCTGTGTGTGCGTGTACAACTGCAGTTGTTGCAAGGCATCGTTGGGTGTATTTATTATTATTTAAAACAATTATTCTCTTAGTTGCTGACATCTCTCTGCTTTGGCATTTCTACTTAGGCAGAAGTAATTGGTTTCAGAAGGCTGGAAACCCTTATTTGAGACCATGCGCGCATTCCTGTTAATGGATGCCATAAAATGTTCACGTATCATCTTCCCTCAAGTAAAACAAGTGTTCAAATCCACAAGGAGGAAATGTGATTGACAGCACGGCATACTTCGACAGTAACTACCTGTTGTCAAATTCTTTTAAAGCACCTGTATGTGGAGTGGGGTCGGCTCTCCTTCTTGGTCAGTTACCTTTAGCTATATCTTACCAGGTCCAAAAGGGATTCTCTCGCTCTCCTTTCTGTACTAGAAAGTACTTCCCCTGTCTCGTGATTCCTAGCTGTCAACAGGTCCTAAGGCAAGACCTCCCGCAAACATCCCTATCAGGCACAGTCTCTGGGACAGAAGACGCCACACAGCTCTCCATCATGTCTGGAAGAAAGGCTGAGATGTAGCTCGTGCACCCAGAGAGCAGGGTTGTTTTTCTCTGCAATATTTTGGGATATGTTTTTTTTACTTTTGTAAAGGAATGGCATGGCATGGCTGCTGAAGTGGATGACGTCGATATGGCAGACAAAGAAAATTCTACCAAGAAACAGTGAAGCCCAACTCCAGATGGCGTGGGGAAGGGGGTGATCGGCTACGTGTATATACAGAAGAACGACCTGGGCATGGAGGTTCAAGCCCAAGGGCTCTGGGTGCCCATGCAGAAAGGCACCTCTGAACGTGTGATGTACCACCACAGAACGCGCTCCCACTTGTGGACGCTTTAAACATCTTGTAAACTCAGGGCAGAAATATATCCACAGATTCTCCAAGTAATGCCCACCTATAAGCAATATAGCAGCACAGGTAAGCCTGGGGACTCTACCATCAGACTGACAGGTCAAATTCCAGTTTTGTCACCTACTAATTGTGTGACTTTAGACAAGTGGCTTGGCCATACTGTGCCTCAGTTTTTCCATCTGTACTATGGGAATGATAAAAAAAATAACAAAAAACTTACGTCAAAGCCATGTTATAAAGATTGAGTTAATACATGCAAAAATACTTGAATCACTGCCTCTTATGATCAGTATTGTTAATATCCGGTGTCTTGCTTACTACTCCCCCATGCAAGACAAACTAGGTCCCCTTCCATTCTTGGTTAGATGCTGTCAGAAATTTCTTCTCCACACCAAGCCCAAATTAAGCTCCCTGAAATTTCCATTGATTTATCCCAAGCCTAACAGGAAAGGCAGAGCAGAGTCTGTCTCATTTCTCTTCCCCTGACAGTTCTACACAATATTTGAGACAGCTGTAATGTATCCCTAGGTCTTCAAGAACAAGCCTTTCCCACTTTTAACAGCTTCTCCTTATATGGCAATTTTCCCAGATTTTTCTTCATCTTTATCGTGTTTGATTCAGCATCTTTAAATTGCATCATATCATACAGAACAGAATTTTCTGGGTGTGGTCTCAGAGTGCAAACCATGGGAGACATTTTAATCTTCCTTAGCCCAGATATGCCATTTCTTCAATCTTACAAACCACCAGGCACAGTCAAAATTCATATTCAAAGAGCCGCCCACCCTCTTGGCCCAAATGCATTTTTCAGATACTTAAGAGGACTAAAGGAATTCTCTCCTTTTTTCCTCTGCCATCAGTATGAAGCATACATAGAGTCAAGCACTCTCTGGTGTACAGACCCATATAACTAAACATTTGCAATTATCCTGAGGCTAAAGAACCTTCTGAAAAATTAGTTCACAGCTCTCCTGGATGGAAATATATCTGGAACTAAAGACTCAAAAACACCTGAATGATCAGTCAGCCTATCCATCTTATTTTTCCAAAGAAACACAGAGAGCTTAAATGATTTACCCAAGCTCACATTCAGATGGAGCTGAAAGTTAAGCCAATATGAAATCATGAGCGAGAACTTTCCCAATGCCTTTCTATATGGCCAAATGGAAGTTTTCTTTCTCATGAGCTCAGGAAAACCTAGCCTATTTCTTTCCCAGAGAGATTCACCAGTGGAGTTTGGTAGCTTTTCCATTACAGCAAATCAGCGCACTTGATTGGCCATCCCCAGTGCAAGAGATCTGGATGTAGATGTTAGGAATTGAGGAATGAAAAGCAGAACGGAGTTTCAGAGGGTTGTTTCAAGAAGGGACCCCAAGAGCTATAGCAGAACATTGTACAGGTCTTTCTACCCGCAATCTCTTTCAGATTTCTCAGGGTAAAAGCATACTATCCCTTCCATTTGTCTGCGTGCCCACATTGTTGACTTGGTAGCAATATGCCCTCTGCAGCAGTGGTCCCCAACCTTTTTGCCATCAGGGACTGGTTTTGTGAGACAATTTTTCCATGGACTGAGGAGAGGGGATGGTTTAAGGATGAGGCAAGTGCATTACATTTACTGTGCACTTTATTTCTATTATTATCACACTGTGATACATAACGAAACAATTCTACAACTCACCATAATGTGGAATCAGTGGGAGCCCTGAGCTTGTTTTCCTGCAACTAGATGGCCCCATCTGGGGGTGATGGGAGACAGTGACACCTGAAATGTGCTGTGTTCCTATGAGAATCTAATGCCACCACTGATCTGACAGGAGGCAGAGCTCAGGTAATAATGCAAGCGATGGGGAATGGCTGTAAATACAGACGAAGCCTAGCTGGCTCGCTCACTGTTTACCTCCCACTTTCAACCCGGTTCCTAACAGGCCAGGGACTGGTACTGATCCATGGCCGAAGGGCTTGGCGAGACCCCTGTTCTACAAAGAGAAGATTTGTCTCTAAACCTACCCGACTGTACTGACAGACAGATGACCTGGACAAGGAATGGGAAACTCACCTACTTCTTTCTAAAAGGAAATTAACCAAAACCTGCTTTCCACTGCCTGCCAAAGATAATGTGAAACTGAATATAAAATGTGTGTATGCTGTAGCTTTAAAAACAACGGAAACAGTGGGAATGCTACTTTTAAAGTAATTTCTTATCCTGGAGGCAGTTGTAACTAAAATCAAAACAAGAGCGGAAAAGCAAAAAACAAAACAAACAAACCTCAGGTCACAGGATTTGCTGTTCAACACATAAGAAGATATTTCCCTTATTTTTTGCTGCTAAAAGGGGCTTTTCCCTTTTCTCATGTTATTTTGCTTAATTCCTGTGGCACATTACATACTGCATGATGACATGGGTACGTATGTTCACTTCCTTACTCTTCTGTGAACTTGCGAGGCAAAGGGACACGTTGTCATGCTGTTCTCTGCCATGATTGCATCTTTCACAGTATGACCACCTCCTGTTGGTTCTCTCCATGTCACTCCTCCCTCTAACTCTTTATCCACATGGTAGGCAAAATGATCTTTTAAAGACAAATCTCATCATTATAACCCCTCCTTCAAAATCCTTCACTGGCTTTCCAGTTTTCGATGGATGGAGTCCATACCCCTTTAAGATGACCCAGGAATCCTTGCTGGATCCGGACCTTTCCCACTTCTTACCATCTGTTTCACGCCTCTTTCCTGCTCCCTCTCTGCCCCAGTAACCTTATCCTTTCACTCCCGGAACTCACTCTGTTACTCCCACTCCACATATATTCCTCCTCTCCCTCCCACCCTCATCCCCTCCTCTGGTTACTTGCTATTAATCAGTTTACTTCTTTAGGGAAGCCTTTCTTTGATATCATATTCAAGTCAGGTTCCCTCCATGTTACATACTGCTGTCCTATCCTATAAATCTTCTCTAAGACCTTCCCAAAGCATAATTTTTGAAACACTGGTGGAATATGATATAATTGCATCAGAAAATGTTAAATCCTAAGTTCTCAGAGACCTTCTGAAGAGCCATACCACAGAAGGAGGATTTCTATCTTCCTCCTGGAAATAAAATACCAGTCCAGACATATTTCTGGAGGGGAGCGGAAGTTAGAATCTACCATAATGTTGAATCAGCCACCCACATCATTTTTACTTAAAAAAACAAAAAACAAACCCAGGCTGGGTAATGAGCTTAATATTAAAAAAAGACTCCCAAGGTCTAGAGAAAAGATTTAAATGTAGGTATATTACTTTAATATCACATGGTTTCAAGGTCCCAGTTGCCCATCTGTGATTAGCTGCCTCTATGGTATGTCAAGCAGATCACCCCAGCAGAAAGCATTAGGTCACCACACACACTCATCCCCTTTATAATCAGACTCACAACTTCAGAGAATGCTGGAGGTGAAAAGAAGAGGGCCACTGCTGGATGTCAAGGGCAAAGCTACCATCAAGAATTACTCAGCACATCAGGAGTCAGGGAGAAAGATGTTGTTTTGATAATCGAACCCCCACACCCTGAGATGTTACTAAAGCCCTTGAGGCTCTAAGCATGTTTATTGGAACACCAGATGGAATACACAGGGCAAACCCATCCTGGGGCCGGAGCAGGGGGAGAGGGATGAAGAAATTACATTCACTGAGCACCTATCCCAAATCACTGCAGATGGTGACTGCAGCCATGAAATTAAAAGATGCTTGCTCCTTGGAAGAAAAGCTATGACAAACCTAGACAGCATATTAAAAAGCAGAGACAGTACTTTGCCAACAAAGGTCCATCTAGTCAAAGCTATGGTTTTTCCAGTAGTCATGTACAGATGTGAGAGTTGGACTATAAAGAAAGCTGAGCGCTGAAGAATTGATGCTTTTGAACTGTGGTGTTGGAGAAGACTCTTGAGAGTCCCTTGGACTGCAAGGAGATCCAACCAGTCCATCCTAAAGGAAATCAGTCCTGAATATTCATTGGAAGGACTGATGCTGAAGCTGAAACTCCAACACTTTGGCCCCCTGATGAGAAGAACTGATTCATTGGAAAAGACCCTGATGCTGGGAAAGATTGAAGGCAGGAGAAGGGGACGACAGAAGATGAGATGGTTGGATGGCATCACCGACTCAATGGACATGAGTTTGAGTAAACTCTGGAAGTTGGTGATGGACAGGGAGGCCTGGTGTGCTACAGTCCATGGGGTCACAAAGAGTCGGACACAACTGAGTGACTTAACTGAGCACCTATGCTGTGCCAGTTCTCTGTTAGGGATTTTAAGGTCAGTTTAGCATGTAAATAAATTTGCCCCTTGGCTGGATCCTTCCTTCTTTAGAATTCTCCAGGAAGATTGATAACGTTCCCCTTGAATAATGAACCAATCCTGCAAAGAACCCCCTTATGTCTTTTTACTTAAAAAAATCATCTCCATTACTTTTGACCAAAGTCTGCTATACCTGATGAAAGGAAAAGGGAGATCATTCAGATGACAACGATTTTACCAGAATGGGCATTGTAGCAAGTGATCAAGTCAGTTCTGGATCCCAATTTTGTCCCTGAATTTCCTTCTTCATAAAAGGGGTGGGGATAGATATCCTTATTGGATGGTCTAAGAGATTCAGGGTAAAAAACAAAGATACCCGCTCAGAAAAGAAAGATATCAAATGCTAATACAAGTCACCAGCTCCTCTTACTGAGCTGCCCCCTCCTCTCATGCTGACTGGAAGATGTGGGTCATAAAGACTCAAGTGTTGAATTTGTAGAGCTACTCAGCCTTTACAAATCTCACTTTTGGGACTTCTCTGGTGGTCTAGTGGCTAAGACTCTGCACTCCCAACGTAGGAGGTCCAGCTCAACTCCTGGTCAAGGAACAAGATCTCCCTGCCATGATTAGGTGTTAGCATGCAAAAACTAAAGATCCTGCAAAAAGAACCCCCATGCCACAATTATAGATCCTGCATACCATAACAAAGATCGAAGATTCCACGTACCACAGCTAAGCCAAATAAACAGGTCTCTCCCTTTCCCTTCACCTTTTATTTCCTTCTGTTCTTCTAATTATGAATACCTGAACATTTTTTTTTTTGCCCTAACCTACTCAAGTGCAAGTTTTTAAAGACAGGAATCATGTCTTATTTATCACCCTATTCCTGTCAGTTCTTAGTATAAACACCTTG
Organism: Cervus canadensis; assembly: GCF_019320065.1. Lineage (NCBI taxonomy): Eukaryota > Metazoa > Chordata > Mammalia > Artiodactyla > Cervidae > Cervus > Cervus canadensis. The sequence continues at coordinate 30,089,967 of NC_057389.1, forward strand.
CATACTTCTTGTCCTAAATTACAATTTTTTTTTTTCACTTTTGCCTCAGTTTCTCTATTGTTACAATCAAGGTAACACTCAATTTCAATAGACATGTAATGAAATCACTATGTTTGATTCCTCTTAAAAAATGGAAATAAATACACACACACACAAAAATGTGAATTGTTCTTAATGAAAAACCAGCAGCTTTTCACAGATTGAAATGTCTTTATACATCAACACCTTAAACAGGGATCAATGAAACGTAATGGAATTACAAAAGCTTCTCAATATATACCATAAAATAATTTAAGTGTGCAGTGGGAAGAATTCTACAGATTTTTCCTAATGGATAAAAATTCTGTTAATGACTACAGGCAACTAGAAGAAATACAGACAACCAATTCTACAATAGGAAGTAGTAGAGGGTAGTAAATTTTCAAAAAGGAATTCTCTGGAATAGGGAGATGATAAAAGGTGAAACTATACTTTTATCCTAGAAATCTTTAAGGAAAAAATGATCACATAACTAAAGGTTTCTGACAACTGGAAAGTAACCAGATTTAGCCAGAGAAGCTTTGTAAGAACTGTGAAAAAGACTGAGGATGTACAGAGAAGAGCATCTGAAATAAAATGTAGTATGTCACTTAAGATTGTAAAAACAAAGAACAGGAACCTACATTTATTAAAAGAAACTTCAGAACTAGAACCACCTGTTGTTTTTCTAATTCATGAAATAGTTGAAAATAAAAGTCATAGGATACGGCTGACATTGAAGACCAAATCTACAGCAAGTAACCAAGAAGCAAATTCAGTTTTTAAACCCTTCAAATAAAAGACGATATTTTCCCCCCAAAGGGAAGACATCCTCATGATGAAATGAGTCAGAAAAGGCCCAACTGATGTTACTGAAATTTGGCAAAGGTATTCACATTTCAGCTGAATTATAAGCTTGAGGTTTTACAGCCCAGAGGCATATCTTTGAGAAAGTTATAGGGGAACATAAATAGATTTTTAGAATAGAAATAGCTCTTTCAGCATAGGTTAATGGAAGATATGTTATCACTAACGTAGGCAGGGAAAATGGAGAATTGATATATTAACATTACCCAGGCTTGATAGAGAAATTGCCAATCTTTACGGAAGATTTGCAGAATATTTATTAAAAAAGACACAGAAGGAAAGGTTTTACATTTTTAAATGTGACTATTTCTCTCCATTTATCCTGCCAGGCCCATATTCAAAGCCACTGGGATGTATCACTTGCTCCCTGCTAATTCTTCATACATTGCCTAGAGAGGTGGTGTTCTGATTTTTTTGTTTTGGTTAGTTATTCATTTTATTTTAATGCAAATTTGAGCATAAGCCCACTGTCTTCTGCCCCTGACAGACATGTCCTCTTGACATACTCTGTTTCTTCATGGCTTTTCCCACGATTTCAGTAATTTATCTATTTATTGAATACCCATGGTTTTTGGCAGCTCAGGCTGCTATAACAGATACCCAAAACTGGGTAGCTCAAACCACTGACCTTCACTTCGCACAGTTGTGGAGACTGGAAGTGTGAGACAGGATGCCAGCAGTGAGCTCAGGTGAACTCCGTTCGGCTCCAGTGAACTCAGCACCTGCTTCTAAAGTGCCTTCCCATCTTGGCCTCACACCGTGAAGAGAGGGACAGCTGAGTTCTGGTCTCTTCATCCCCTTACAAGGGCACTAACCCCATTATGGAGGCTCCACCCTCATGAGCTCATCTAAACCTAATCACCTCCCAAAGGCCTTACCTCCAATTGCCATCATATTGAGGATTAGGGATTCAACACATGGATATTTTTTGGTTGGGGGGGAAGGCACAAATGTTTAATCTATAACCTTCACCTTCCTTGTAATACTGTAAGCTCTCAGAGGTCAGGGAACTCTAGTTTTGCTCCCTGCTAAAACCTGCATGCCTTACACTCGACCTGGAACACTATGGGTATTTCATAAAGATTTATGGGATGTATGAATGAAAAAAAATATATAATCCTCTTCCACCTCCACTCCGTGTATGTCTGCACACATGTGCAAACGTGTATATATGAATACAATCTCTAGGGGGAAGCTGTAGATTATCTAATTATCCAACTGGGAAACAAGAAAAAATAAACTGCCTCATCAATAACATAGATGATGTTAACGTCTCTATGTTTCCACAGAATATCTTCTGAGCAGCTCACTAATTGCATAGAGTCTAGCCCTCTTTATATTATACATTAGTAATTTACCTCCACAGTGGCCACATAACTCAAGAAGGAAATAGGCAGGTGCCACACGAGTTGTAAGTAGTCTGAATATTAGCAAAGGTTTTTAACTAATCAAAGCTCTCAGTACGTGTGTAGTTGATTCTACATTCTTTAGATGAGCGGTTATGAGTCTGCGCTTCCATCATACAGCTCTCAAGGGGCCATGTTGTTTGTCATTTGTCTTTTGAACTCTCACACTGCCTATCCTGTGCTAAGCATAAGATAGAAAATTGATACACTTGCACGGGTCTATGTATCAATGTTAAAACTGAGTTGGAAGTGACCTGCTAAAATTCAGATGATTATATTTTTATGTGAGAGAATCCTAGGGCAAATTTGCAAACCTCAAATCCATTTAAAGTGGCTACACTGGGGACTTTTGATGTGGCTAGAGGGCGGGCAGTGGGGTTTGTGGTGGAAAGTGCAGTGTAAACGCCTGCTTTTAGAGAGGTAGAGAGGCTGCCAGGCATGGTGGAAGGAGCATAATTTGAATTTTGGCCCCAGAAACATTCTTTCCAAGTTAGCATGCTTTTCTAAGTCTCAGTTTCCTGATTAAAATTCTTGTATTATCAGTTGTGAAGTCTCAAAAAGATGCACTGAAACTGATGAGCATAGCTTGGAGCACATGAGCATTTAATAAGTGGCAGTTAAAGAGGTCCATGCGAAGAAATGCATACAAATGTTCATAAAAGCATAATGGCGCACAACTAGAAATAATCCAAATATCCATCAACTGGTGGGTGGATGGATGCAGATAAGGTGATACATTTGTGCCCACAGAATAGTATTCAGTCACAGAAAGGACTGAACTACTGGTACATGCTACAACATGGATGAACCTCAAAAACACCATGCTACATGTTATATAATTCCATTGGTAAGAAATGTCCAGAAAAGGCACACTCATTGAGACAAAAGGTAGGTTAGTGCTGACTGAGGGCTGAGAGTGGAAGTGTAGATTACCAGGAAATGAGCAGAAGGGAATTTCTGAATGGTAGAAATGTCCTAAAACTAGAGCATGTTGATGGCTGTACAACTCTATGAATTTGACAAAAAATCATAAATTGTATACCCATGGATAAATTTTATGGTATATAATTTATATAGCAAAGTTTTTTTTTTCTTTTACTTTTTTAAAGATCTATGAGTGCTGAGGGAAATTGAGGAAGTAAGAAATCTCCTTGTATTCGCTATTTGGGGAAGGGTCCCAGATGGAGCTTGATGCAGAAGCTGATATAAAGGCGGTGGCTTTGCTGGGCAAAGTGATGATGGTGCTGGCATTCTTTGAAACTCTTGGGAAATACCCTCATTCCATCATAGAGTAGGCAGCCAGCCAGAATACTAGGGAATGGCTCCTGGAGCCAATGTCCACGCAACTGTTGGCCTGGGGAATGTGGGCTCCCTCAGGGGTACTCAGAGAGCTGCCACCAGGACTGGGTTTTGAAATGAGAAATTCTGGTACTTCCTATTCCTGCCTTCCAGCCACCCTTTCCAATTTCATCTCATTGTAATTACTAACTAACGGCAGGCAGCTAATTTAAGAAGTCCTCTGGACGACTTGCTGATCTGATGAGAATCTGTACAGGGGCTGTTGGCTGTTACCTGTCCAGAAAGGTGTTCAAAGAGACACGGGTGAAGCTGACACGGGTGTCTGGTGTCACACGGAGACAAAAAGGTGCCTGGAACACCATCAGTCAGCCACAAACATACAAGTTCCAATAAAAGAGGAATAATTGACATTAAAATCTATAGGTCCTAGGAGGATACGAAACCCATCACACTTTTTTTTTTTTTTTTAAAGAGAGAGATAGAGAAAGTACAGTGCCCACAATACATCAATTAAAACCTGCCATCTCCCCGAAGCTGTCAGCTGCGGAGTGGCTGCCAGAAGTCCTCCTTCTCTGAGGGCGTCTTGAAAATGAACACCTGGGGCGGCCAGAGCTATTAATAGGTGGAGGGAATGATATAAAATGTCACAATGCACCTTTCCAAATAAAAATGTGTCCAGACTTCTCAGGGAGGGGAGGAAGAGGGGAAAATGGCCCAAAGTATTTAAGAAATGATTGCATTTTCCTTTTTCTGAACTCCTACTATATATTACCAGGGAAAGCTTGTCACTTCCAAGGTGTCCAGTCCCTCTCACTGCTGTTTGGAGAGTTCCATAACTCACTCATGGCCGGTGGGGTCTTCATGTTTCATTCTACTCACAACAGGGGCCAGACAGGCACTGCTTCTGTTCCAACGAGGAGAGCACATGGGTACAAAGCGCTTGTCACAGCGTGCCATGGGGAGGAGGGCTGGGGGTCCCCTCTTCCACTGTTCGATGCTTAGTCCAGATTAGAGAACTCTAGGTCTTTAATGGGTATGCTCAAAATCCCTGACCATGCCTCTGGATTGATTTCAGAATAATCACCATAAATTTGTTTTTAGTGTGATGCCTTCCCAATAAGACAGAACAGACAGATTCTATATCTGGAGAAAATAAGTTTCCATTCCTGCTGATTTCTAGAATTTAACCTTGAAATTCAAAAGCTGGGTGAGCGTGGGCAAGTCACTTAAGTGCTTTAGACACCAATCCCTCCAATTACAAAATAAGATACTCTCACATAATGATGATTCAAGCTTCCTATGAGTTTTAAAATTCCTGGACTGTATCAATGAGCTAATAATTTTGCCCCTGGAACAGACTCAAGAAAGCTCTCAATGAAGAGAAGGTCAGTAGTCATCGCTTCCGTAGAGGCTGATTAAAAGATCTTTTCTTTCTTTCTTCTTTTTTAATAGCAAAGGTTGTTCTATTTCCCTCCAACCAAAACTATCAAGCTCCTAGTTGCTCTAATTTAACTTTATTACTCTTTTGTCTTGTCAACAAGAACATAATAGTGTCCTTAAAGAAAATGACAGCTTTTTTCTTTTTCTTTGAGGTTTATTTCAAACAATTTTCTTTCTTCCTAATGAGCCTGATCCATGTTTGCAGTTGCATATTGTCTTCTTTTAATGGGGAGGTTTTCAAATACAGAGAGGAGAAAGAAAAGCTGGCTTTGTTTTGCTTATTTTTTGCTAGCCTTTTTGTCACTTCAAATAGTTACCTTACAGATCATTTACAAATCATGGGCTGTTTGCAAAGCAGTGCATTTCGAAGATGGTGCCTCTTTTTTCTCTTTTTTAATCTTTTTATAAATGAGGTCTTGCCCAGAGAGTCAATGTGTCCAAATCACCCCTCCTTCTGAGGTCTTGGGTTCCCTGTGTTTTCTTTCACAAACGGTAGGGGCCCAGCAGCTTTAAAGCTTTTTGATCAGGTTTCATGCAGGGAGACAATATGCATTAACTGGCATGTTGGAACTACCACTGTGGCACCATTAGTCAACAGTTATTGGTCTTTTAAACTCTTGCTTCAGCTATCCCCCAGTTAGCAGACTCCCGAGTTTTATACTAAAAGACAAAAAGCAACTATGTGTGCCTGTGTCTTTTTTTTTTTTTTTCTTTTTTTTTCCAGCACTGAAGTGAGCCCAAGGATCTGGATTGCTAAAGATTTGGGCAACTAAGGATTGGTATTCTATTCTATCGACTCAGATGACAAAAGAGGATGAGAAGAGAACACAGTCATCCCTCTGTACCAATCAGGTACTGGCTCCATGACCCACTGTGGATCCCAAACTCCACGGATGCTCAAGTTCCATAGTTGGCCCTTCTGTGGGTTCTGAATCTGCAGATGCAATCAACTTCTGATGGCAAACAAAATAGACAACCCATGGTTTGTTGAATCCACAGATGCAAAACCCATGGATACTGAAGGTTGACTGTAGTCAAATCTGCAAGCGTGCTTCCTTTTAACCTACTTCTTTCTTCTCCTTTCCTTATCCAACTGTTTTTCCCCAGTTTAGTTTCTCCAGTTTACTGGAGAAAACTTCTCTCTTAATTCTCCACTTGATTTGAGAACTCTAAATGGGCTCTGACAGTAGCTGCTAAATACTAGCCACGTGGACAGACACCTACAAAGCCTAAGTGAAAATATATTGGCTAAAGAGCCTTAAAAATCAGCAAATATTTTTAGGGCTAGCTTTCTGACTTGAAGCCTAGGAACTTTATTTTTCTTTTTGATACCATGCAAGGGTTGGGCTGAATAATGTTTAACGTTCCATGCACATCTGAAATCTATGATAGGAAATATAGAAATAAAAATAGGGGTTAAAGGGACAGGGAAGCAACTGGTGTGGCTGGGAAAGAGGAAATTATTGGAGAAATGTGGGAGGAATTTAGAGACATGTTCAGATGATAAAAACTTTTCAAAGTTCAGTATAAGAAAACTCTAGACCCAAACTGGAGTTAGTTTAGATTCTTAAAGAAGAGGTAGACTAATCCACTGCTGATAAGGATGATTAGTTTGGCAACAGTGCGCAAGATATGGTTAGAGGATTGTTATTCAAGAAAGGGGGGGCTTGAGGGACTTCTCCAGTGGTGCAGTGGTTAAGATTCCGCACTCTCAAAGCAGGGGCTATAGGTTTGATCCCCGGTCTGGGAACTAAGATCCCACATGCTGCAGAGAGTGGCCAAAGGAAAAAAAGAAAGGTGGTGAGGGCCTGGGTCCTGGGAGGGATGGTCATTCATTGTTCTTTCATCCAGTTAAAACAGATACAGGGTGACTCTTAGTTCCCCAGGGGCCAGAGCCTGGTTTGTTTATAAGCTTAGCACAGTCTCTAGGAGTAACAACAGGTGCTGAATGAATGCATGATTGCTTAAGTTTATAGAAAGTAAAATAACTCTTTTTTGAGATATTGAGAATAAGGGACTACAGATGGTGAAGAGCCAGGGAGGGCTGGGTTTTTTTTTTTTTTTTTCTTTTTGAGAAAAGAGAAGACAGGCAGTAAAACTGACAGGAGAGTTCAGAAGGTAGATGTAGTTGCTGAGCCAGAAGTCATGATAATATTTTCAACATGTTGGCTCAGAGGTGATAGTAGAATCTAGAAATGAGGAAAGATGGCATACATCCCTGAGAACATTTTGTGTAGACGTGATGTCTAAAGTGGCTTCCCAGGTGGCTCAGTGGTAAAGAATCTGCCTGCCAAGCAGAATATGTGGGTTTGAACCGTGAGTGGGGAAGGATCCTCTGGAGAAGGAAATGACGACCCACTCCAGTATTCTTGCCTGGAGAATCCTATGGACAGAGGCGCCTCGGGGTCTACAGTCCTTGGAGTCAAAAAGTGTCGGTCAAAACAGGGACTGAACAGCAGCAGGAGTCTGAAGCAAGATGGCTGCACCACAGCCAAGTCCCAGAGACGGCCCACGACCGGAAACTCCTAAAGAACTACAAACTTGAGTGCTAGAGCCTGAACCAACAAGACGGTTTCCCCACTGATTCCCTTCTGAAGATCATTCACTGTATTTTACTCTGAACCTCCCTCCCTTAACCCTATTCTTCAAAATTTATTCATTCAACAAAGATCTACTGAGTGTCTCATCTGTAACGAGCACAGTTAAAGATTCTGGAGAAATCAGGGACCAGAGCACAAAGTTCTAACCCTCACAGGGCTTACTTGTGATAGTAAGAAGGTTAAGGAGTTAAGAAGTAAGTGGAAAGGAGAGTGACCAGCGGAGATGGAGAGATGACTTCAACCAGGGTCATCAGGGGAGATTTCTTGAAGGAGATAACATGTGAGCTCTGACTGAACTTCTCAGATTCACGAGAAAGACACAGTGCAGCTATAGTGTAGGGATGTACCAGAAAGAGGAGACAAAGTCCAGGGTTTTTAGATAAGCAAGATGAGCATGAGCTTGGCATATATGCAGGGTCTAAAGGAGACCAGTGTGGCTAGAGCCCCGCAGTGAAAGGGGCAGTGGGGCTGATGAGGTCCAAGGTGGAGGCGCCACCAAGAAGGAATTAAGAATCAGGTCAGGGATGCTTTTTCTCAGAAAGAGAAAATCGAGATTGTCCTAATCCTTAATCTTTCAGAATAAAGCCCAGGGTACAAACGTCTGGTTGACCTCTCTCAGGTGCCATTCATGAGTCCCTGGCCCCAGTTACTGAGGCTAAAGGGTAGTTTTTATCTTGGCATTATCCCAATTGTGTTTGCAGAGGTAAGATAGGGATCAAGTAGGACATGGAATAGAAAAGAAATAAGAGCAATGCATGGCATTGTTTCTCAAAGATTGGCTGAGCTGAGGAATAAAGCCACCGGCAATAGAAACGGGAAATCCAAGCAGAAGGAGAATTGAAGTTATATAGAAAGGGAGATTGAAGGGAAGTAGAGTCAACAAAATGTCAATTGACTGAACAATCCAAAGCAGACAAGAGAAGGATTCCGTCAGCTGTGGGTGTGACCAAAGTTTTCCAAGTTCCATTCAGTGTATTTCAGAAGCTGAAATGCAAATGACCTTGAACTTCTGAGATCACAATGATTTGCACAAGTTTCTCCTTTTCTGTCCCTGTAACCCTATGTGATGGAATAAACAAAGAGACAGTACTAAAGCCGGAAAGCAAAGATACATATTTGAGTCACTGGCGACTCAGAAAGGGGGATTTTTTGGGCAATGGGGCAGTGAATGAAAATGGGAGAAACCTATGCATGTCCAAGCAAATGCAGCTACCATCCTGTGTTTGAAATGCAATGAGAAAGAGGGCAGACGTCTAGACCAGAACACCTCACTGGTGAAACAAGGCAGAAACCCCTGCATCTATTAACCATCCTAAGATTTTATTCTAGCAGCATCATAGCAAGTTTTCACAAAGTGGAACGACGATCATTTTTAAGAGACAGAAGGGTAGAAGAGGGTTACCAAAAGTTACTTATTGCACTTTCCTGGACTTTTACACTGGAGGGAGCAAAAAAAAAAAATTTCCATGTTTCAACTCTGTCATTTCACTGCTTAAGAAAATGTCTCAATTAAGCCCTCAGAGGAAAGAACAGAAAACATCAGTGAGACAGGGTGGAAAGTAGTCTTTTATGGGGTTTCTTCAGTTATCTATTCTGAGCTTTGGGGCAGAGTGGGGAAAAGGGCTAAGTTTTGACTATTACATTTGCAGAAATATGGTCTTTCTTACTGTCTCAACCACCATAACCCCCAAACTCATCATGACCAAGTAGGTGGAGATGGATGGAAGTCAAGAGTGGCTCCCAGTCAAAGAGATGGGAATCCGGAGTGTTGGCCAGCTTTTTCCTATTCAGAAAGTTATTTAAAATTGCTTAAAAGAGGTTATTTGGGAAGCACCCTGGGGTAGAGACTTTGCCTCCCCAGGTCTCCGACTTGCGGCACAGAACTGGAATCCCACTAAGGAAACTACAGGGGAGACTTTGGATTCCTGCTTTCTCTTCCCAAGCCTTTGAGAAAGAATTACTGAAGGTCACTGCTCTTAGTCAAACACACTAGCTAGAAGGAAAATTTCCATTCTGGTCTGCTTTTCACAGAATCACAGACTGACTCAGTGATTCCAGGCCCTTCATTTTGTAGGTTAAAGAACTGAGGCCCAGAAATAGACAAGCCCCAAATGACAGAGCTCACCTGTGCCCCCCAGCCCCTAGGACACCACCTCTGGTCTGCTGGCTGTAATGCCACCCTTCTTTTTCTGCCCAAGGGAACCTAGGTGGGAGCCTGTGACCATCACAAGGAATAACCTTAACTCATTTAAATGTAATGTTTATATACATTATTCTCAGATTTCTCCACTTTACTATGAACCAGTTTCCTGTGTAAAATATAATTCTGCTTATCTCATTCATCCCTATAATCTGAAGTGTGCCGCTTCCCCCCACCCCCCCGCCCCCGGCAAGTTCACATGTTGAAGTTCTAATCCCCCAGTACTAGAGAATGTGACTATAACTGGGAATGGGCCTTTTCAGAGGTGATTAAGTTAAATTGAAGCCACCAGGATGGGCCCTAATCCAATCTTACAGGTGTCTTTATAGGAAGAGGAAATTTGCACACACACACACACAGGTGCACACACAGAGGTAAAGACACAGGGAGAGAGCAAGCCAAGGAGAGAGGTGTCCGGAGAAACCAAACCTGCCAACACCTTGACCTTCGACCTCCAGGCTCCAGAACTGTGAGAAGTAAATTTCCATCGTCTAAGCCACCCTGTGATATTTTATTATGTCAGCCCTACTGAACTAACACAATCCCTTCACTAGATACTGAGCTGCTGCTAAGTCGCTTCAGTTGTGTCTGACTCTGTGCGACCCCAGAGATGGCAGCCCACCAGGCTCCCCCGTCCCTGGGATTCTCCAGGTGAGAAAAGTGAACATGAAGTTGCTCAGTTGTGTCCGACCCTCCGCGACCCCATGGACTGCAGCCTACCAGGCTCCTCTGCCCATGGGATTTTCCAGGCAAGAGTACTGGAGTGGGTTGCCATTGCCTTCTCCGAGATACTGAGCACTTCCTGCCAAATCTGTTCAAAGCATCAGGGTTATAACAGTGAAGAATCCATGTTTTGTTATGCCTTCGTGGGAATTACAGTCTTGCAAGAGTGAAAGACATCAAATAAATTAGGTTACTAATAATTACTTAGCTAGAGTGGCAGTAAGTTTAAAAGAAAATTGCCTAGCATAAGTCGTCACTCTCCTAGGAAGTAAGAGGGAGTCAAAAGCAGGAAAAAGCAGGTACCACCTAACTAACGTAAGCTCAAGTACTATGTGTCACTTTGTGTTCTAACAGCCTCTAATGCTACTTTCTTATTTGATAAAACAATTAGAACGTCCCCTAGCCTGAAATGTCCACCAACGCAATGTCATTGCATTGCCAGACGAGAAGTGTTCACGCACAGCAACCTGAGTTCTGAGTTACAAACAAAATTAAGAATAAAACCAAGCAAGTAACACAACAAGAAAGAAAAGCAAACGGGAGCTAGACATTCAGAATATAAGAGTGGATCAACCATATCAGCCATGACTACTGGAGCCCGGCCTGGGTTCCCTTTGACCTCAGAGGGATATGGATCAGCTGAGTGCCCCCAACAGACTGTCTGGCAAAGCACCCCGTGGATCAGAGGCAGCCCTATTCATTCTTGTGAGGTCTCTCCTCAGCAGAGGCCCCACCTTGTCTTACATCGTGTGTCCTAAAGTGATAGGTAGAACCAGGGTAGGGCAGGGGCAATCTCATCTGGTGTCTACTAAATGCCGCCAGTGGTCCTTTTGCAGGGGCAGCGCTACATCAAGAGCCTAGAACAATCCCTGAATTCCTGCAGCCATGACTGCCAAGCTCTTAATTACGTGGAGGATCCATGGATCATCTGGCTGCCTCTTGCCCACGTGTCTGGACTCCCTGCCAGGACTATAGACCACCCAAGGGCTGCACACCCCACAAAGACTGGACCCTCAGCAGGAACACATTAAATACGTGTAGAGTTAAAATGAAGGAGAAGATTGCCTGCAACTGGCAGCTTCCCAGCTGAGTTCTATCTTCCTGGGAGGTATCAGCATGGACCTTCCAATATGGCAGCCAAACAGTTAAGCCTCTGCCAGAAGACGGATTTTGGACTCCTGGGCTGGGGCACTGGCTCAGTAGCCGGCGGCGCTCGGTGACAGGCATGTTCTGATCAGAGGAGAGCCGTTCCCACCTCCCAGGGAAACTTGTTGATGAGCAGTCTGCCCCTGTAGGAACCATGGAACCTTTGCAGGGGCTCATCGGATGAGCCTGGCGTCCGGAAGGACCATCATTTTAGACTCGTCCATTTAAAATGCTTTGACATGCGGGCTCTTGCAACTGGCTAAGTACCCAGAGGTGAACTAATGAACTTAAAAATAGGACATGATGGGGAGTGACAGGAGTTGTCTTTCTGGAAGGCAGAAAGAGCTGAACTAGAATCCCAGGTGTGACAGGGACGGTTTCTATGGCCTTGGGCAACTCTCATCAACTCAGTTTCATTTTCCATACCATTCAGCAGGGAGGCTAGTGCTTCTCTGCAGCCAGGTCGACCCAAGGCTTAACCAGCCTGGTCCCTGTGGCTGGGGAAGGCGGGCTTCCTCGCTGGCATTCCACAGCGGGGCTGCTCCAGCCCCTCCTTAGGGCTCCCTGCTTCCTCAAGTTCTCTTTGGGGCAACTTCTCCTGGAAGTATGCATGTCAGGAAGCATTTCCTTTCCTCTAATGCCTCCCTGCAGCACCCCCAGCGTTTCTGTCCTGGCCTGATGCTGCAGAGGTCCTACGTGACTGGCTGTTAATCCAACACATTTATTGGAGCAGAATTTTTAAGGTTTTCTAACAGGTTTACATTTTCTCAGAGGAGACAATCTTTTACCGAGACCTTAAACACCTTAACCCGAAGAAATGAGAGATATAGATACTGGCTGGACAAAATAGGCATCTGGATATCTATCTACCTACCCACCCATCTACCTACCCAACTATCTACCCACCCACCCATCTACCTACCTACCCACTGACCCACCCTCCTACCTACCGATCTATATTGCATTTCTGTCTCCTTTAAAATCATGGACTAGAGGCAGATGGCTCTTTTGTGTTCAGATTCCTTTTGGTTAGAAGCAGGAATAGACATTTCTAAGTTCCTTCAGTAACATCAAATTTATAAAACTTCCTTTTTTTTCCTCTTTCCCCACTAGATGGTAAGTAACATGCATAGGGTCTCAATCTTAATCCCTGCATGGCACTTATTTAGGTGTCCAGTGAATAACTGATGAATTGATAAGGACGGCTCTCTGAACTTTCTTGGTCAACAGTTCTCATATTGTGCCCAACTCTTTCTAAACAATCTGCTAAGTATTTCAATAAAAGGTTTTGTTTACCAAGTTGCATTTATTTAGTATTGATTTTCTAACTGAAAGAAAACTCACTGATTTTCTAACCAAAAGCAATTTGACATTTTAGTAGCTTAAATCAAGAAGGGTGCTCTTTCTGTTAGGCTTTGTGAAATAATGACATGACCTTAGGCGCCCCTAGGTAGTTTTGTTCACATGTAAATTTTGAGACTCCAAAGTGGGAATTGGTGGGTGAGATTATTATTGCAAGTTAACCATAATTTTCAGACACACTGGATGTGGCTGCCTGACATACCACAGTATGATTGCAGTGGACTTTCAAAGCAATAGTATTTTGTTATTATTCTTTCTCTTTATACATTAATGTTTGTTGTCTCCATAAGACTCCAAAGAGAGCCAGATGCACCATGGATATAACTGGTTAGTTTGTCTACATGACACTAAACATCCAGATGCTTGGATAATTTGGAGACCCTGTTTGACCGGAATATTCAATTTTCACTGAGATAGGCTAATGCCATTTAGACCAAAACAAAGCAAGTGAGTTTCCTGCCAGTTTTGAAGGATAAAGATTGGGTGTGTGCACTGTGGAAACAGGCAGTTAAAACAGAGGGAGGGTAGGAGGGAGGGAGGGAGAATGAACAGAATTGATTTTTGTAATCACCTCTGCTGTGTGGATCTTCTCTGCCCTACAAAAGAGGGCAGTAGGTCAAGCTCAGTGTTTAATTGCCCCTGTATTCTTAAGGGTGCAGTACAGATTATGCTAATCATTCCACTTAAATAATTCAGACCACATTACTGAAAGCTGCAGAGTCACTCTGAATAATGCAGACAGAAGACACTGAGAAACTATGGAAATCCTATGAGTGGTACCTGTTTGGCAGAAGGATGAAATGAGGGAATAGAGCATTCTTTCCTTTAACCAGTCACATTTCTAGGAACCATAATTATTGATATTATTGACTGACATTTATGAACCACTGTTATTGATATTTATAGCATGTGATCCTTTTGCTTTCATTTTAGATTTTACTGCTTGCTCACATTTACTGCTGGAAGGACTATTTCTCATGCCATTTTATACAGGGCATTCAAGACAGGACACAGATCCTCTTATGTGAGTCCTCACAAGTTAGTCCTACCAAATCTCAAAGATGACATGTCAAATTAGATATGATAAATAAGAACCATGAGCAGAACCCCAAAGGGCCATGGATACTGTTCATGCCCTTTTCAGCAAAGGGGCCAGCTGCATTTTTGTTTGGTATTGTAATTTGTCCATCCTAAAGGAAATCAGTCCTGAATATTCACTAGAAGGACTGATGCTGAAGCTGAAGCTCCAATACTTTGGCCACCTGATGCAAAGAGCTGACTCATTGCTGGGAAAGGTTGAAGGCAGGGGGAGAAGGGGGTGGCAGAGGGCGAGATAGTTGGATGGCAACAGCAAACTCCGGGAGTCAGTGAAGGACCGGAAAGTCTGGCATGCTATAGTCCATGGGGTCACAAAGAGTCAGATGCAAACTTAGTGACTGAAAAACAGTTGTAATTTGTTCCCCACAAGTGTTTCCTAAATTATGGAAAACCTGCAAAGCTCACTAGGACACAGTAGAAACATCATCTCTCCAGACAGGATACCAAGGGTGGGGCAGTCTAACTACTGTTAGAAGTGAGACAAGCTAGAGCAATCGAGTTATCACTCCCACCTTGTTAGGTGTGAGATGTGACCTTGGACTTCTGCCTCTCTGAACCTTAATTTCCTCACATATAAAACGGAAGGATGATTCCTTTGCTGCATTCTGAGGACATCATGTATATGGAGTAACCGGCACAAACACTGTTAAAATGTGGTGGCCACTTTTGTTAAGATTTGCTGGGATTCTTGTTGATCACCTGGGAAGTGAAGAGTGAGGTAATGACTTTGAAAATCTGGATAGTGTTCTGGTCTTCAGCAGAAAACCATAGGACATTCTTTTTTTTTTTTTTTTTTTTTTTACAAAATGTGCTAATGTTAGCAGCTGTGTGTGTAAACATATGTAAGTCAGATTATCCTCTTGTTAAAAACTAGGCTTCAGAAGTTAGGAGACAGACATTCCAATTCAAGCCTTTCCTCTCTTTGCGCGATTTCAGGAGAGCCTCTTAACTCCTCTGTATCATAGTTTTCTTATATGTAAAACAGAAACTTGGAATAGAGGTGGTGGCATGCTGGTGCTGACTATTATGGACTCACGGGATCCAATTACTAGTATCTCTTTCTAATCCCACATTCAGTATCACATTGGCAACTTGAAATTTGGCCATGGTGAGAATGTTCACACCATGGAAATCAAATTGGCAAATGCTATAGACCAACCTCAACTCATGCACCCAGAGACTGTTGTTAACCATTTACCAGCACAGCATTGACAAGACATTCTATTAGAAAGATCCACATTTAGCTCCTTGATCTTATACTACGTTTGTATGGCTTGCACTTTCATAGCAGGTGATCAAAATCAAAAATGGCAGATTGAGTAGCTTCACCAGTGAGTATCTTTTGACTGAGAGCCATGGAAAACCCAATGATCTTGAATAATAAAGAAAAAGAATTTAGAAAAGAGTCCAGAAATAGGACAGGCTTCAGAGAGGGTTTAATTCAAAGGTTCGGAACTTGGCTCACATTTCTTTGAGATTCTTTTAGCTCTTCCCTTTTTTGGAGGATCCACTTTATCTTCAGGCTGGCTTCTCTCTTAGCAGCTAAAACTGGAGGCAGCCATTTCTGTCCTCACATCTTTACATCCTACTGATTCACTCTGAGCTGTTTCATGTCCTGGTTCTCATTAAGAGTCCTGAGAGGCTCTCTGGTCAGGCCAGCTTAGGTCAATGACCACGTGGCTAGAAGGATAGACTCGACTGGCAGGCTTAGTCTATATCTTGGCTTCCTCTCCTGTACCCCAAAGGAGACACTGGCACAGTTGGCAAGGGGGTGACAAAATTTGTTTGTTGCTGAAGATTAGGGGAGTAATACACAGACGTCCACCTCTGTGTGGGAACATGCCTTTCTCTTTGACACTACCAAGCTAGTTTGAAGAATCAAATTGAGGAGATGCGGGGGTTAAAGAAAACAGAAGAATTTGTCATTTTCCCTTTCTACTCCAGAAAAACATTTCCTGATGGGAAAATAAGACTCCAGTGTCAAAAAATTCAAACCCGTGCAGAGTCTTCACTACAGACCGAGCACCGTACACGTCACTCCTTAATGAAAAGTGAAAAGTTGACATTGTTAATGTGTTCAGTTACCCGCAAGCTTATACAGCCCGAAATGAACAAGGAAGCATCTTCCATTTCAAGGCTGCAGATTTCAGTACCACTTTGTCACATTTGGCACATCTACAGCCTGTTTGTGAATCGGAAAGATTGGTTCAGAGCTTCTCCACTCAATGATGGAATAACATTTTCTTGGAAACGTGAACCATGTCATCTATCTCTGTCAGAAAATCGTCCACACACAATAAAGTGAAGTGTCACTACATGTCACTAATGAGAAATTCTCTTGTCCTCCTCACCCTTCCAGCCAGGACACAATAAGAAACTGGCAGAAGAGGGTCTGACCAACAAACTCCAAAAGCTCAACTGAAATTCAAAAGAGCAAACTGTCAGCCATTTGGCAGCAAGAAAAAAAAATTCTTATCTTTGAAGTTTTCTTGAAAACAATAATGTATTCAGTTCTTTTTTCCCTCCATAACTGATCTTAAATCACATCACGTTGACACAAGACCCTGAGTGTACATTTTACACTTTCCAAAGCCTCCGATGCACTTAAGTTTTATCTAATGGACATTACATTCACATGGGACACATTACTCTCTGGACAGTTTTTTTAAAAATTAAGAGAAATCTAATTAAAATAAGCACAGACACAGTAATGGCTTAGTAATTTTTTTTACACATCCTGCTTCTGGCAGTTCTCCTAGGTGCTGACAGTGACCATCGGAGGAAAACTAAATACAAAAATACCTCATCTATCTGGAATTCAGCTGTCTTACAATATTGTGGATCCAGAGCTCACTTTCAAAAGAAGAAGCAAATTTTAAAAGTGACCTCTTTGCAGTCAAAATAGATGTCACAAAATCCACGTCTTTGCTGGGTTGTCATTACTCAGGCAAGTCAAGTCCTCATTCATATCCTGCTTAATCTTGATTTGCACATATTACTATTATGCATGCTATCAAATTTCCAAACCTGAACAAACTAGACATAGGCACTTAGAAAAGAGAAGGGGAGACACTGAAGCCAGAAATGCAGGAGCAAAAGTGGAAAATGACATTTATTCATTTAACAAATACTTAATGAGCACCTATTATTTGCCAGGCACTGTGACAAGCTAACAGCATCAAGGCAACACATGAGAGAGCAACATTATAAAATGAAAACAAAAAAGACATAAAACCTCATCAAAGTGCAACAGTTCAGGCAGGTTTAGGAGACCAGCAAAGAGTCACAAATATCTCAAAAACAGTTCTGAGAAACTGGATGTTTTAGCAACCACCCAGAGTCCATGAAAAGAGATTTAATTATACCAACAACATTCTAGGAAGGCAGAAGTCAGAAACAACATAATATACATATTTTCAAATGATGAAATAGGTCAATAAAAATATTTCATTATAAAGAAAATTAAACTACCAAGAAGATGACATTTTTTCCTGAATATCTGGAGGGTTGAGATATACCCTATTCTAATCTCATCTGACCACTGGGAAGTTCAGAATAAGATAAAGATCAAAGAATAACCTGGTTGAGACCTCAAAAAGCTGGAAATGATCATGCACCTGATAGAAAAGGCATCCTCAGCACACAGACCAGAAAAATCTCCCTCAGCAGATGCCAGCTAATTTTAATTCCGTGGAATGCAAGAAACTCTAACAGAGGTAAACATCTTCCATGTTGTACAAAACTACTGATACAGTTAAAAACTGAACTGTCCCCCTTAGAACTGGCAAAAAAGAAAAAAAAAAATCTAGAGGGTAAAAACCCACCTTAGCTAGCCAGTATGGGGTTTTCATAGATGCTTTGATATTAAAAGGTTATTTGCATCTTCCAAAGGTGAAAACAAGCAGCTGCCTGCTCCCCTTCTGTATTTGAACATGAGGGTGTTTCTCTCAAAAGAATCCTTGCCTCCACAAAGAAATCAGATTGACTATGTTCAAACACTGTATGGATTGTCTTTTAACTGAGCAATTTTCGGTGAGAAATATTATGTTGAAACTGTTAGGTATCTAGACATAAACGTATACTTCTTATTCTGCTGTCCATGTTGCAGAAATTTAGTGGAGGGGAGGATAAACATAACAGCCAGTTGGGTAAATCCCTCTGGGGAAACATAAAAGTTTAGTCTATTAAGAAAGTTTATTTCACTAATTTTTGGTTCCAGCAATAAAGTAATCAGCTTCACAAGTGATTGGATTGACAAAATCAATTCTTTGAGTATTAATCACAATAGTCCACCAAACAAACCCCACATGTCTCTCTCTCTATGTGAACAATGTGCGTGTGCTCGGTAAGCTGTGCCCAATTCATTGCAACCCCAGGGACTGTAGCCCACCAGGGTTCTCCGTCCATTGAATTTTCCAGGCAAGAATACTGGAGCGGGTAGCCATTTCTTCCCACAACTCTTGTGTCTCCTACATTGATAGGCAGATTCTTTACCACTGAGTCACCTCAGAAGCCCCCAAGGTGAACAAAGAAAACTTGAAGAGATGAAACTCTCTGATGGTTTGGTTCCGGAACCATGGGGGTGGGGGGGTGGGAGGGGGAGAAGAGCAGAAAGTCATGACTAAATGACTATCATTTAGTCATCACAAGAAGTGCTAGAAATTCTACAGGATCCACCACCTACAATGATTACTTTCAAAGGCCGGATGACACCCGGAACAGGTGTTGACAGAGAAATTCGAATGTGGGGCTCTTTTCTGGTTTGCAAAGCTAATGACTCACAAACAATATGCAGTAAGAAATGAGCTTAGAGCTCTAGAGTATTATTCATACCTTTGTCTTCACAGCCTCAGTCGAAAAGATCCCAACATCCTCGGCTGACCTCGATTCTGTAAATTGCATAAGTGACCAAAAATTCCCTTCCCTACAACTATTTGGAAACCACAAGATATTTTCATAAATAGGTTTCTGTAGTATGCTCCAATGAGAACATTTACACTGCAAGCCTAGAGTTACTAGCAGTTCCAGCTGAGGGCTGTTGAGAAGATGACAGATTTTAGGACTTTTGTATGGCAAGGGTTATTGTAAGCAGTATAGATTTTAAGAAATTAAGGGAATGCAATGCATGCTATCAAAAGCAGAAAGATGTCTTTATAATCTCAAAATCCTTTTCTAAATGGAAAACTATCTCAAAAAGAATAAAATGAAATCTCCAAATATTTCTCTCTGTACCCACAGCATGGTGGCAGACATATCATGTGGCCCTTTTATGGCCAGCCAGAAAATGACCTTCACATAGGAAAAATGTTCTGAGTGTAATTTCCTACAAACTGCTAAATTTAAAATTCTGTTACTAAACAAAACCTACTTCTGACAAACGGAAAAGAAAATCCAACAGATTCAAAAACAGGGCAAAACAAAATGGTCATAAACCTTCCCTCAGGCCTTAGACAGTCATTATGACTTTACCAGGACCATTTTCTAAGCTACAAGAGAAAATTGATTGTTTAAACAATATTATTTAACAATCTCCTGTTAATTGACATTTCCCAGTTGTTGGGTTCACCCAATTACATTAGCCTTTAAACAGCCAGCACACTTCCATAATTTTTAATAAAAATGGCCATTTTGCAAGGTTTAACTTGCTAAATAAGGGTATTAATTTCAATAAAGCAATTAACACATTTACATAATTTGATATTGTTATTTTAATGGAACACAAGAGCTTTAAAAAGCAGTTTCTAATACAGGAAGAACAGTGGCCTATTCACATGCAAAAACTAAACTTTAGCTCCCTGATTAAAAGTTAATAATAATAGCTCTTTATATTTTAGAAGTAAGTGAAATTAGAGAGTTAAGGACTTGGAAGCCTAACATCTAGACAAGGAGCCAACAGGGGAGAGGAAATGGGGAGAAGGAAATCTCTTTTAGGAATTTAAATGGCTACTTAGAGGTGAAAATCATGCCTGGGTTTTCAATGGTGCTTTTGTGAGGGAGGAGTTTGGTGAATGTGAAGTACTGTGGAGGACGTTTGGTTAGGGTACTAGGGCAAGGCAACACAAAGTAAAGAGAAGAAAGTAGGACTGTCACGGTAAAGATGCTACCAATTTTGGGTATTTGTTGAAACGGCAAGTATCTGCCTTCTTGATAAGCGTGCCCACATTTGAACATGAGAAGTGTCTCTTTCTGACAATGACCTGGCAGTATCACAAGGTCAGATTAGCCTGGACTGCATAGATTTTGTTTGGACCTCTTCCTCAGTGTCAAGGCCTGGGCATTTCCAGGAGTCCTTGTGATTCCCACCCACACTGGTCCATGAGCTCACTGTTGTTGGAGGAAGTGGCGGGTGGTCAGAAGACAAATAAGGCTGTAGATTAAACACATAATGAACCACACTCTCTCTCAGACACTCCACTTAATATTAGGAAAACTCATCTAATGCTTGTGTGCAGGCAAGGCTGAGAATCCTTGACTAAAGCAAGGGAGGAAGGGAGGGGAGGTAGCTAGTCTTTCTTGGCTTCTCTGAGATAACTCTTGCCAAAAACAAGGAGTATGGAATAAACTGGAGTGGAGAAAAAAATTTTTTAAAAATATACACAGCATGTGCAAGGAGCCTCCATCATAGCAATGGCTCTGGTTTCCTCTAGTCAACTCAGCCTCCTCCTTTTTAAGTAAAGAAAGTCAGACATTCAGTCATGTCTGACTCTTTGCGACCCCATGGACTGTAACTCACTAGGCTCCTCTAGCCATGGGATTCTCCAGGCAAGAACACTGGAGTGGGTTGCTATTCCCTTCTCCAGGAGATCTTCCCCACCCGGGGATCAAACCTAGGTCTCTGGCACTGCAGGCAGATGCTCTACCATCTGAGGCACCAGGGAAGTAAACTAGGTTTGAAATTGTTACCTTGCATGTTACCTAGAGCCATAATGTTAACACAGCCTAAAACTAAAGCCCAGATAAGCTAAGTGACATGCCCAGGGCCTCAAAGAAGGTTCCCAATGAGAAGTGAATATGCACCATAATTTTTAGCACAAAATGTGTTCATGCAGTGTTCAATGAATCCTGATTTGAACCTTGTCTGGTGATGTTGAAAACTCTAGAAATCAGGGTGGATATGAACAAGCACATACCTACACTACCAGTGTTGAGAGTCTGGAGGGTTCAGGATGGTGACACAGGAAGATCCTGAACTTTCTCCCACAAGCACAATGGATCTACATCTACACAAGGAACAACTCCTATGGAAAGGGGCCTGAAAACTGGATAAACAGGGCTTCTACAACAAGTGGAAAAAGGACAGCATTGAGACAGGTAGAAGAGGCAGAGATACAGTCCTGCCAAGGAAAAAAACCAGACCCGTCATGATGATTCACAGCCAGTAGGTGTCACAAATGAATGGATTTTTCCTTCTGGAACATTCGAGTTCCACACCAGGCACCTAAACCCTTAGAGCCTGCACAGGAGAAATGAGCCCCCTAAACACCTCGCCTTGAAACCTAATGAGGAATATCTCCAGGAAAATAGAACTATAGAACTACAGGGAACAGAAAAGCTGCTCTTAAAGGGCTTGTGTGCATACTTATTTGACCTGAAAATGTGCAGAAACACCTGACTGAGAAGCACAAAGACCATAGGTGAAGGGGCCTATTTACTAATCTTGAAGCATCTACTGGCAAGGCAGGAACCAGGTGGGATGTGCCCCAAGGACTGAGACACTGGGAGCCATTAGTCTACCCATCTTTGCACCTCAACTGGGCCTCACAGCTGGGGAAATGATAGTCCCACCCGTGAGCATGCTATAGAAGTTACAGTCGGGCCCCACAGCCAGTCCCAGAGACCAAACCCAATCAATTCTAGTGTTGCACATCAGCCATTACCCTTGCCCAGCAAGAGGGCACCCCTTGAGCACTTGGCTCTGGTAGCCAGGTGGGATTGCTCTTCTGAGTCCCACAAAACATTTCCTAAATATGGCCACTTCTTCAAGTCTAGGAGAAAGAGCTGATTTACCTAATACACAGAAACAAACACAGAGTTAGGCAAAAATAAAGAAAAATGGAGTATGGTTCAAACAAAAGAACAAGACAAGACCTCCAAAAGAGAACTAAAAGAAATGGAGATAAGCAATCTACCTGATAGAATTCAAAATAATGGTCATAAATTGCTCACTGAACTTGGGAGAGTAACGGATGAAGCCAGTGAAACTTCAACCAAGAAAGAGACGATATAAAAAAGAAGTTATAACTAAATTGAAAAATACACTAGAAGGGTTCAGCAGCAGACTGGATGAGCTGAAAGATAAAAAAGAAAAGGGGACTCAGATCATCAAGGGGAAAATTTTTAAAAAAAGATTAAAGATACTCTTAAGGCACACTGGGGACACCAAGCAGGACAACAATCACACTATAGGGTTCCCAGGATGAAAAGAGAGAGAGGATGAGCCAGAAAAACTATTTTCAAGAAAAAGGGGCTAAAAACTTGCCTAATCTGGGGACGAAAACAAACATCTAGGTCCAGGAAGCCCAGAGAGTTCCAAATATGATGAACCCAAAGAGACACACATTAAGACACATATAATTAAAGTGGAAGTTAAGAATAAAGAGAGCAACTTGTTACATACAAGGGTAACCCTGGAAGACTTTCAGTAGATTTTTTCAGCAGAAACTCTACAGGCCAGAAAGGAGTGACACGGCATATTAAAAACGCTAAAAGGAAGAAAAACTTTCAACCAAAAATTCTCTTCCCAGCAAGCTTATCATTCAGAATTGAAGGAGAAAGAGTTTCCAGATAAGCAAAAGCTAAAAGAGTTCATCACCATTAGACCAGCCCTACAAGAAATATTAAAGGGATTTTTTAGCTGAAAAGAAATGGCACTAATTAGTAATAAAACATACAATAGCAAAAATTTCATTGGAAAAAGTAAATATATAAAAGCAGTGGATCAGTCACTTACAAGGCAATCATGAGGTTAAAACAACAGCAGTAAAAACAATTAACACTACAATAATCAGTTAACAGATGCATAAAATAAGATGTAAAATATGTAAAAGCATAAAACATTTGGGGGGTAAAAAGATAAAACATCAGAGTGTGTTCAAATTTAAGTTGCTACCAACTTAAAACAAGCTACTAATTACATATGTGAACCTCACGGTCACCACAAATAAAAGACAATAAAAACAAAAGAAAACCTGAAAGCAATCTAAACATAACAATAAAGGAAACCGCCAAAACACAAGGGAAGAGAGAAAGAAGAACAGAGGAATTACCAAACAGGCAGAAAACAATGAATAAAATGGCAATATGCACCTACCTATCAATAATTAATTTAAATGTAAATGGGTATATAAAGCAAACAGTAATATACTTAAAGGGAAAAATTGAAAGAGATACAATAATAGGAGACATTAACACCACACTTACATCAATGGATAGACCATCCAGACAGAAAATCAATAAGGAAACATCAGACTTAAATGACATATTAGACTAGATTAATAGATATATGCAATATATTCCATCTCAGGCAGCAGGATACACATTCTTTCCTCAAGTAAACATAGAACATTTTCCAGGATACATCAAATGTTAGGTCACAAAAAAGTCTCAAATTTAAGAAGACTGAAATTATATCAAACATCTTATTTGACCACAATGATATGAAACTAAAAATTGCAAGAAAAAATGTGAAAACCCACAAAAACATAAATATCACATGCTACTGAACAACAAATGGGTCATGGAGAAAATAAAAGGAGAAATTTAAAAAATACCTAGAGATAAACGAAAACCCAACTTATGAGATGCAGCAAAGGTAATTCTAACAGGGAAGCTCACAGCAATACAGGTCTACCTTAAACAAAAAAATCTTCCCATTCCAAATCTGTGCATACACGCTCAGTTGCTCAGGTCAGCTGTGTCTGACTCTTTGTGACCCTGCCTATCAGGCTTCTCTGTCCTTGGAATTTTCCAGGCAAAAATACTGGAATGGGTTGCCATTTCCTATACCCTAAATCTACTTTACACTTACTAGAAAAAGAATAAACGAAGCCCAAAATTACTAGAGGAAAGAAATACAAAAACCACTGCAGAAAAAGTCTAAAACACAATGGAAAAGTTCAGTGAAACTAAGAACTGGTTCCTTTAAAAGATAAACTTGACAAATCTTTAGCTAGACTAACCAGGAATAAAGAGAGGATACAAATTAAATCTGAAATAAAAGAGAAGTTACAACTGATAAAACAAATACAAAGAATTCTGAGAAACTACCAGTATAAACCAAAAAATTGGACAACCTAGAAGAAACATAAATTCCTATGGCTAATTCATCTTCTAAGAAAACTAAAGAAATAAAAATTCTGAATAGAAGGATTATTACAAAGGAGATTCAATTCAGTTCATTCACTCAGTCATGTCCGACTCTTTGCAACCCCATGAACCACAGTACGCCAGGCCTCCCTGTCCATCACAAACTCCCGGAGTCCACCCAAACCCATGTCCATTGGATGGTGATGCCATCCAACCATCTCATCCTCTGTCGTCCCCTTCTCCTCTGCCCTCAATCTTTCCCAGCATCAGGGTCTTTTCAAATGAGCAGCTCTTCGCATCAAGTGGCCAAAGTATTGGAGTTTCAGCCTCAACATCAGTCCTTCCAATGAATACCCAGGACTGATCTCCTTTAGGATGGACTAGGGGTCCAAGGGACTTGCAGTCCAAGGGACTCTCAAGAGTCTTCTCCAACACCACAGTTCAAAAGCATCAATTCTTTGGTGCTCAGCTTTCTTTATAGTCCAACTCTCATATCCATACATGACCACTGGAAAAACCGTAGCCTTGACTAGACAGACCTTTGTTGGCAAAGTAATGTCTCTGCTTTTTAATATGCTGTCTAGGTTGGTCATAACTTTCCTTCCAAGGAGTAAGCGTCTTTTAATTTCATGGCTGCAATCACCATCTGCAATGATTTTGGAGCCCCCAAATTAAAGTCAGCCACTGTTTCCCCATCTATTTGCCATGAAGTGATGGGACTGGATGGGATGATCTTAGTTTTCTGAATGTTTAGTTCTAAGCTAACTTTTTCACTCTCCTCTTTCACTTTCATCAAGAGACTCTTTAGTTCCTCTTCACTTTCTGCCATAAGGGTGGTGTCATCTGCATATCTGAGGTTATTGATATTTCTCCTGGCAATCTTGATTCCAGCTTGTGCTTCCTCCAGCCCAGCATTTGGGTCAGTAATAAAAAATTTCCCAACAAGCAAAGTCCAACACCAGGTAGCTTCAGTAGAGAATTCTACCAAATATTCAAAGATTTAGTGCTTATCATTTTCAAACACTTCCAGAAATTTGAAGAGGAGGGAGATCTTCGATACAAATTTTGTGTAACTAGCATTATTCTCCCTGATAACAAAACCAGAAAAGGATACCACAAAATAAAAGAAAAAGAAGCCAGTATCCTTGATGAATATAGATGCAAAATTGCTCAACAAACTATTAACAAACTGAATTTAACAACATATTAATGTGATCATACATCCTGAATATACCAGGATGCAAGGATGATTCAATGAATGCAAATCAGTATAATATATCACATTAACAAAATTAAGGATAAAAAATATTAAAAGCATTTGACAAAATTAAAATCCACTCTCAAGAAAGTGGGTATAGAGGGTACATACAACAACACAATAAAGGCCATCTACGAAAAGTTAATATCATACTCAATTGTGAAAGCAGCAAGTTTTTCCTTTAAGATCAGTAACAAGTCAAATACGCCTCCTCTATTACTTTTATTCAAAATAGTATTGGAAATCCTAGCCACAGAAATTAGGCAAGAAAAAGAAAGAAAAGGCATCCAGATTGGAAAGGAAGAGGTAAAATTGTCACTATTTGCAGAGGACATGATACTATATATAGAAAATCCAAAAGACTTCACCCCAAAACTGCTAGAACTAATAAACAAATTCCGTAAGGTCACAGAATACAAAAATAAAGATACAGAAATACTTGGTGCTTCTATACACAAACAGCAAACTATCAGAAACAGAAATTAAGAAAACAATTCCATTTACAATTGCATCAAAAAGAATAAAATATCTAGGAATAAATTTAATGAAAGAGGTGAAAACTATGCTGAAAATTATAAAGATACCGATGAAAGAAATTAGAGAGGACGCAAATAGGAAAAATGTTCCATGCTCATGGATTGGAATAATTAATAGTTAAAATATCCAGAGTACCTAAAGCAATCTATAGGCTCAAAGCAATACCTGTCAGCATTTTAAAGGCATATTCACAGAACTAGAACAAATAATTCTAAAATTGGCATGGAACCACAGAACACCCTGAATAGCCGAAACAATCTTGAGAAAGAACAAAACTGGAGGTATCACGCTCCCTGATTGCAAAGTATACTATAAATATATACTAATTGAAACAGTAGAGTATTGGCACAGAAATAGACACACTGATCAATGGAACAGAACTGAGCCCAGAAATAAATCCACTCATTTATAACAATGGATGACTAGGGTACAAAGAATATACCACAGAAAAAGGATAATCTCTTCAATAAATGGTGCTGGAAAGACCAATCAGCAATGTGCAAAACAATGAAACTAGACCACTACCGTGAGTCATATAAAAAGTAACTTGAAAATGGATGACTTGACTATAAGACCTGAAATCATAAAATCCCTAAAACAAAACATAGGTAGAAACCTCACTCATTTCAATTTTAGCAGTGATTTTGTGGATCTGACTCTAAAAGCAAGGGAAACAAAAGCAAAAATAAACTAATGGGATTACATCAAATTAAAAAATTTTTGCACAGTGAAGGAAACCATCACCAAAACAAAAAGGCAGCCTACTTAAGGAGAGAAAATATTTTCAAATCTTATCTCCAATAAGGGGTTGATATCCAAAATACATAAAGAACTCACACAATAAACAACAAAAAAGAAACAATTTGATGGGCAGAGTATCATTTTTCCCAAGACAATATAAACATGGCCAACAGGTACATGAAGAAATGAACAGAGTCACTAAATATCAAGGAAATGCAAACCAAAGCCATAATGTGGTATCACTTTGCACTTGTTAGAATGGCTAGCGTACAAAAGACTAGGAATAACAAATGTTGGAGAGAATGTGGAGACAGGGAACCCTTGTACACTGTGGTGGGAATATAAATTGGTGCAGTCACTAAGGAGAACAATATGGAGCTTCTTCAAAAAATGAATACAACTACCACGCATGCGTGATAAGTCACTTCAGTCACGTCCAGCTCTGTGTGACCTTATGGACTGTAGCCCACCATGCTCCTCCATCCAAGGGGTTCTCTGGGAAAGAATACTAGAAAGGGTTGCCATGCCATTCTCCAGCCAATCGTCCCAATCCAGTGATTGAACCCATGTCTCATGCTTCTTGCATAGGCAGGTAGGTTCTTTACCACGAGCGTCACCATATGACACGCTATTTCTACCTCCTGGTATATGTCCAAAGAACATGAAAACACTAATTAGAAAAGATATATGAACACTTATGCTCATTGCACCAATATTTCCAATAGACAAGATATGGAAACAACTTAAATGTCCATCAATGGATGAATGTATAAAGAAGTTGTGGAACATATACTCAATGGAATACTACTCATCCATGAAAAATGAAATTCTGTCATTTGTGACAACAAGGATGGACCTTGAGGTTATTAGGCTAAAAGAAATAAGTCAGACACACAAAAATATAATTATTGTATGGCTTCACTTACATGTGGAATCTGAAAAAAAACTAAACAAATGAACAAACAAAATAAAAACAAACAGAGTGGTACAGAGAGCAAACTAGTAGTTACCAGAGGGGAAGGGAGTTGGGGTATATGTGAAATGAGTGAAGGGTGGTCAATTTCTGGTGACAGACGATCGCTAGACGTGTGGTAGTGTTCACTTGTAGCGTATAATGGCATCAAATCATCACGCTGTGTACCTGAAACTTAAATAAAATGAGTTGAGAGTCTCTGCCCTGTCCATCCATAGATAAACTGCAGATCTATGAAGTAGTCTTTGATTTAGCTGGGACTCAATAGACGCTGGTGGGAGCCCTAACAAGACCTGCAAAAAACCATGTCAGAAATTAATGGAGTCATTACTGATTCAGCAAGCTTTACTTTGGGTAGACTCAGAGGCTTCATTTCAGTAACCATTTAAAATTTAAAATACACAAGTTTTGCATTTGCACTGCTGGGATTTTCTTCAATAAAACATATTTATTAACCTCTCATGAAGACTTATTCTTTCAATTAATTACTAACAATAGAAATTCAAAGCAATCAATTCTACAGGACAAAATTGAAAGCTAGGGGAGTTTAGGACCATTAGAGGCATCCACAGTTATTAGCAAGCCCTCGGAATGAAAGGCAGGCTCCTGACATATATTGCCAGAGTTTGCAATGGTTCTATTTTTAAAAGGAAAAAAAAAAAAAAAGAAAAGAAGAAGTCCTGCTATTATTTATGAATACTGATATGATCAAATTGGATTTTTAGACTGTGGATCATGAAACCAGACTTCAAGTAGTAAAGAGTTTATCTACTGTGTGCTGTGTGCTTAATAGCTCAGATGTGTCCGACTCTTTGCAAGCCCATGGACTGTAGCCCACCAGGCTCCTCTGTCCATGGGATTCTCCAGGCAAGAATACTGGAATGAGTTGCCATTCCCTCTCCAGAGGATCTTCCCGACCCAGAGATTGAACCCAGGTCTCCTGCATTGCAAGCGGATTCTTTACTGTATGAGCTACACGGAAGTTCCTAGACTTCAAGTAGTAAAGAGTTTATCTGTTAATACTGCTTTTTTCAGAGCCATGTGATTTAAAGGCGCCTTTTAAATTCCAGGCTTCCCTGGTGGCTCAGATGGTAAAGAGTTTGCTTGCAATGTGGGAGATCTGGGTTCAATCCCTCGGTGGGGAAGATCCCCTGGAGAAGGAAAAGGCAACCACTCCAGTATTCTTGCCTGGAGAATCCCATGGACGGAGCAGCCTGGCAGACTACCACTACTACCTCCATGGGGTCACAAGAGTCAGACACGACTGAACGACTTTCACTTTACTTCACTTTTAAATTCAAGAAGTGCTTCCTGGGTACTTTCTCTACGTCATGTGGTATGCCCAGCATTGGGGATTTAAAGAAGAAGCCCTTAGTCCTAGTGCCTGCAGCCATCAGCTAATGGTCCAGTATTAGGGCTAGACAGGCAGCAATGACAACCAACCACAGTGATTCTGAGACTGGCTTCCCAGGTGGCTCAGTGGTAAAAGAATCCTCTTGCCAATGCAGCACATGCACGTTCAGTCCCTGGGTCAGGAAGATGGCCTGCAGGAGGAAGCGGCAACTGGTTCCAGTGTTCTTGCCTGGGAAAGCCCATGGATGAAGGAGCCTGGTGGCTACAGTCCACAGGGTCACAAGGAGTCGGACATAACTGAGCACACACGTCCTGAGAGGACACCTAACTAGACATAGAAATAGGAAGGGCATGAAATGCAGTCCGTGGGAGATGACTTAAGCTGGGACTTAAAGGATGAGTAGAAATTAGTTCGGTAAACGCAGAGACATCACCGATTCAATGGATGTGAACTTGGGCAAACTCGGAGATGGTGAGGGACACAGAAGCCAGGCATGCTGGAGTCCATGGGGTTGCGAAGAGTTGGACACAACATGGCGACTGAGCAACAAAAAGCAGAGAAGAATTTAGGTGGAGGAAGGGCATTTTAAAATGTGACAGCATGAGTAAGACAGAGCAAGGATTCTCTGAAGGAGAGGAAAGAATTTCAGGGTGATGGTAGGAAGCGGCAGGAGATACACTTAGAAAAATAAATAAGGGGCAAAAAACTAAAGACACCCCTGAACCACTCAGGGCACCGAGAAGCCAAGCAAAGATGTGAAAGCAGGGAGCAAAGGGGCATATTTGCATTTGAGAAGACCTCATTAGGAAGCTGCTGCAGAAATACAGGCGGGGAGGGTAGAGGCTGATAAGTGTATTTGTTGGGATAAAACAATTAAATGTACATTAGAGGTATTTAGCCTGTAAAATCCACACAACTTGGGCCTAATTAATAAACATTTAGAATGCAGCATAATATAGTCACCAGCATTAAGTATTTGTTGGGAGAACAAACAAATATGCCAATTAATGAAAACACTTTTTATTTAAAGATCTCCAAAGACCTTCAGATACTTTTTTGGTTCACACAGCCTATTAGGAAATACATATACCAGGGATTTTCTCATTATGTATTTTTCTTGAAGATATCCAAATCAAATTTTTTTTTAAAATAGCATGATTCATTTTGCACCATATCATGTGTGACATGATTGTCTTAAGTTAGGGGGAAATGCTTGAGCACATTTTGGATTAGAAAGTTAACAAATTTGGGGACTCCCCTGGTGGTTCAGTGGTTAAGTATCTACCTGCTAACGCAGGGGACACGGGCTCAATCCTGGTCCAGGATGATTTCACATGCTGCTGGGCAGCTGAGCTCACGCACCATCACTGCTGAGCCCACACTCTCTGAGCCCCTGCTCTACAAGAGAAGCTACTGCAGTGAGAAGTCTGAGCACCTCAATTAGAGAGTAGCCTCTGCTCCCAGAACTAGAGAAACCCTGTATGCAGCAAGGAAGACCCAGTGCAGACAAAAGTAAATAAATGAAACAATTTTTAAAAAGTTAACATATTTTAATAAGGATCAATTTTCTGTGCCTTTAATTAAAACCATGATTGATAATAAATGCAGTGTAGCACAAACACGCCAAATTACTAGAATATGCCCTTGTTTATGCCCTTTATTTTAGTGGAGAACAAATATAGTCTTTCTACTTGGAGAAGTTAAATCTGAAAGAAAGAGAAAATTTAAATTTGTTGGACAATTACTCGGTGCCAGAAGCAGGGATAAGACGATTCTCCCAGGAACACTTTGCCATGATGCTCCCAATATGAGCCACCTTTGCTAACATCTTGGAGCCCAGAGATTTAGCGCCACGCTCACTTCTGCTTCAGCCACAAGAGCCATATTTCTGGTCCCTGAATCATCTAGCTTTCAGCCATTGCAGGCACTTTGAACCTATTGTTATTCCCACATGGAACATTATTTCATTGAACCTTTGTGTTTGATTCTTCTCAGCATTTGAATCTCAGTCCAAAGAAAAGTCTTCCCTGAAAGCTCCACCTTCAGGAGTCTCTTTTTTCCCCCACATCTACCTCCTCTCTCTATTCCATCACCCTGAGTTTATTTGTTTTAAATACCTTACTAAATTATTTATGGTCTTCCTACTTTACTTTCACCATCCCCAACCACAATGCCAAAAGACTGAAAGCTTCAGGAAGACAGGCATCTTATTTGTCTAGCATATCACTCTTTCCCTAGCACCTAAGTGATGCTTGGACCATAGCAGGTACTCAGTAAAATGCTAAATAAATGTGAACCTTACAAAGTAGATCTTTAAAAAATATCATTTTATACATGAAGAGATTCAGAGATGTTAAGAAATTTGCCCAAAGTTACACAGCAAGTAAAAGGAAAAAAATATAATAGTATTTTGCCCTTATAAGGTCTTTTCCAAAGCTACTGACAAGGGGGCTGCTGGAGATGAAGGCAAGTGACACTGGAGCCTAACAGATGTACTATATAAAAAGTGTTATTTGTACAATATTCCCTGATATGAGATGCAGTAAGGGGTGTAAAACAAGCACGGGCAAAAACAAAGGAACCGATCTCTGGTTGTGCTGTAACAGTTATCCTGGCTAAATTATGAAGTACTCAGGAAACTCACTTCTGATCAATGGCACAGAGCCAAAAAGGCAGTAGAATCTGCGTATTTATACCTCAGCGAGTGTGAACACTGAAATTTGCAACCTGTTTGGATACCACCTTTTACATTATATTCAAGTTCCTGCCTAGTGGGGTATAGATCTAATTTTCATCAATGAGGGCTTGTTTTCTTTCCGATTTACACATTCATCAAATATTTACTGAGCCCCAACTACGTGGCAGTTTTGCAGTTAAGTGCTAGGGACACAGTCATGAAGCAGTTAGTCATGGTCCCTGCTCTAGGAGCTAACTTCTTAGTAGAGCCAACAGAAACCAGAAAATATGCAGGCAAGTTCTATAAAAGAAATAAAGAGGGTGATGCATGGCAGCATACAGGGAGGACTATAAATAGGAGTGTCAGGAGGCTCCGTGAACAAGTAACATTTGCTTTCGTTCATTCATGCACTCAGAGACATTTAGTGAGCACCTACTAAATGCTAGTTCTAGAAAGTATAGTGGTAATGAGTGAAGTGGGGAGATGTCCTGCATACATCTAGGGGATGACCACTGAGTCAGAGACAGCAAAGGTAGAGGTCTAGAGGTGGGAGAATATGTAGCACATTTGAGGGATGTGGAGAAATCTGAATGTGACAATGAGGAGGGGTGAGCTGAAGAAGGTGTCAAAGAAGTAACTGAGGCCGAATTGTGGAGGGCTTTGAGGTCACCGTAAAGACCCCTGTGAAACTAGAGGCCCTTGGAAGGCTGGGAGCAGAGCAGTGACAGATGAGACTGTATCAAGTGCCCTCTGGTGGCTGTGCTGAGAACACAGGTATGGAGGAAAGGCCTGGAAGGAAGAGCATTGGGGGCAGAAGGAACAGCAGGTGCAAAGATCTAGAGATGCGACGACCTGACCCTTTCCAGAAACAGAAGCCCAACATGACCACAGAATAGTGATCAAGGGAAACAGTGGTCAAATCAGCCAGGACATGCGGATCTCACGCTAAATATAAAGAAAGTTGCAGGTACAAGAATCTTTTTACAATAGCAGCCATGCACCTTTGGCAAAAGCTCACCTTTTAATGCTTTTCTTTGCTTAGTTGGCATCAGCCAACAGTAGAACAGAAGAGTGTGGTTTCTAAGCACTGACTAAAAAAAATGCCTTAATTTTTAAAAAGCGTGCCAATAGAGTTATAATTACTGAACACACAACCTCATGTGTATTTAAATGACAGATGTAGTGATTACAGTGTTAAAGTCCTTCAGGGATAAAGAAATCTAATACCATCATTCTGGTTCCAAAGAGGGTTTTGTAGTTGGCTGCCTCATCATGCTCTCCCTCCCAACAAAATGCCTCATTTCTCCATGACTTGTCATATTGGAAACATCTGTTTTCTGAAATTTAGGAGAAAGAGCTAAGGTAAAAGTAGAAACACTTCTAAGAACTTGAATAAAAAAGTTGAGGAGTTTTTCAACTCTTCCTAATAAACCCCTTCTCCTCCTTTTTAATTTATAACAAGGACTCATGAGTGAATAAAGATACTTTCTTCCCACAGCTTTCATGGAAAATGAGTAAAACTTTATTCTGGCCACAGCCTCCCTCACATTTGAAAGCCTGGTTGCATTCGCTCAAAGAGTAGTTTATCCGGGATGGGTACATGGGTAGGGTTCAAATGATTCCTTTTACCAAATATTAACAGTGAATCATGCAGCCAGCCAGAGCCACATGCTTGCTGACACCAGAAATTGTCTGCGTGTATGAATCGCGCCTGAGGGAAGGCAGAAGTGACACAGCTGAGCTTCGCGGAGCCAGACACTCAGACCGGTTGGTGACATGGGTATTCACAGCCAGACATTGACAGGGGAGATGCTCCACCAACATCCACTCCTTACCGCCTGTCCTGGGACAAACCCTACTCAGCGTCTTCAGGAGTTCTATTTCTACAGCATGAGTGGGGAAGAAATGAAGCCAACAATTCCATGTCCAGGTTAATTTCATTTCATTTCAAAGCTGAAGAAGTAACGGCTTCATGTTTGTTTGTTTAAAGACACTTTGAAATATGCTTTTCCGAACTTTGAGCACTTTTCAGAATTCCTCTCAAATCATACCGGAAACAAAGCATGCTAGGTAGAAAATGAATTCCTATAGATGTTCACATCTTAATCCCCATAATTTGTGACTATGTTACCCTCCACGGCAAAAGGGATTTTGCAGATGAAATTAAGGACCTCGAGATGGGGAGATAGATGATCCTGGGTTAGCTAGGTGGGCTCCATCTAATCCATGTGTGTGTGTACTCAGTCGCTCAGTCATGTCCAACTCTTTCACAAGCCCACAGACTGCAGCCCACCAGGCTCCTCTGTCCATGGAATTTCTTAGGCAAGAATTCTGGAGTGGGTTGCCATTTCCTTCTTCAGGAGTACTTCCCAAACCAGGGATTCAACTCACATCTCTTGTGTCTCCTACGCGGCAGGTGAATTCCCGCCCCCCTGCCTCACTGAGCTACCTGTGAAGCCCAATCCATGAATCCCTGTAAATGGAGAAATTTTCTTGGCTGTGTTGAGAGAGAAATGTGCCTAAGAGCAGGGTCAGAGACACACAGTGCTGGTAATCTTTGATGATGGAAGAAGGGGCATGAACCAAGGAATGTGGGCAGCCTCAAAAGGCTAGAAAAAGCAAGACTCAGACTCTCCCTTGGAAATTCCAGAAAGAAATACAACCCTTGTTTATCCCAGTGAAACTCATGTCAGACTTCTGACCTATAGAATCATCAGATAATAAATATGTGGTGTTTTAAATCATTTTTGTAGTACACTGCTATAGTAGCGATAGGAAAATGAATTCCTAAGTTTTTTAGTGGCATTAGATAAAAAATTAAACCATTCAAACCACTGAAAAAATTTTCAACATTCAAGTGATGTGTTACCTTCTTTTTTTTAAACCTGAGAAATGATGATAGCTGATTGTATTAACTGACTTTTCTGCAAATGGAAATGGGGATTAGGTATAACATCAAGCTAATGAATGATTGAAGGACAAAAGGTCCTAAGGCTTTTAATCCTTTAATACTATAGTAAGTAGGATCAAAGGAGAGATGAGATATAAGTTTTCTCCTAGAAAATTAAGTAATTGGGCTACTAGAAGGTAGGGATTTATTATGCTAAATACACATGCCTATTTCCTAATAAACTGCCATTTGTAACAGATTACTGTAGATTTCATTACAGCACAACACACACCCAACTTCCTCTCCTGCAAAGCTCCTTCCAGGTCCTCTTTGGAGGGGTGCATATTACATTCACGTAACTAAGGGAACTTAAAGCTTCCGTATAACATGTAAACAATAATCAATTCCTCCCTTCTTCCTCTGGGCTTCTATTTCACTCAAAAGCTCTGATGTCAGCCCAACACCTCCATTTAAATTATGTCCTCGCACTCAGCCAGGGAGTATACATTATCCGGGCTCTCTCCTGAATACATCTTCTAAGAAGATGCACTGAAATAAATAAATGCAATATTTCAGAGTGAAAAAATGCAAGGGGATGGAATCCGTTTTACAAACAAAGCAATCAGATGTGAGCATCTGCTGTAACTACTCACTTATAACGGGGGTGGGGAGAATCACTTAAGTATCAACAATAAATTCAGTTCAACAAACACAGTGAATGCGTATCAGGGAAGCGGCTGTATTAGCATCTTGGCACACTGAGGAGACATTAGACTTTTGTCATTCTTAACTGCTAGAAATAGTATGAGGGGACTATGGACTAGAATATTCTTAGCTTCTTCTCGGCCTGAGCCATCGAGATGACGTATTCTGTCAGGAAGCAATCTTTTGTTCAAATGCATGGCTAGGTTTTGTGTTTGGTTGTGTGTGTTTAAACAATTTAAGGTCAACTTTGTCTACTTTTTTTTTTCCCCAAGTAGATACTGTGGAGTAATTAACATGAAATACTAGGTTAATAGTATTTCCCATACTACATTTTGAAGAACATTTAGAACTTACGAAGTTATTTCTAGGAAAATTGGCTTTGGCAGTGCTTCCCATTTTAATTAAATACTCAGAAACACTCTGTAGTAAAGAAACCTATTTACATTTTAGTGTCACAGAACCTTCCAAATTTATGGGGACACGGAACTTCCTCTTCCCAAGCCACATCTCCCCACCACTGCCCCGCGAAGTGTGATTATCTTGTGGCATGCAGATGGGATGGGGTTTGGAAAATGCCTTTCTGGAGCAGCGTTTCACACCCTGGGCCCCCCTGATGTCTTGGGCCAGGTAACTTTGATGAGGGGGTGGGGGCTGCCTTGTGCAGTGTGTGGGGTGTGGCGGCACCTCTGGATTCTCTTCATAAGATGCAGGCAGCATGCCTACCCCTGTTGTGTGAAACAAAAACGTCTGTAGACAATACCAAAACCCTTTGTCGGGGGCGGCTGGTTGAGAATCACTGTTCGAGAGGATCTGCTCAGTCCCTGGGAAGATGACCTTTTGCGTATTTCATTGCACACATGCTGTTTATTTAGATTCTCCTTCCATCTTGGCATGAGCCCTGTGCCCAGCCATCATCCAGGGCTCAGGATGCTTATTACCCATCCGTCTGCGCTCATCCTCAGTTCATCAAACACTCATTTTACCTTTCGCCTCCTCAGAAACACATCTTTTCTCTATGGAAGCCCAATTCAAGCTGTTTAAGTACTCCTCCTGCTCTCCAGGACCCTCCGAGCGCAAACCCTCAGGAATTTTCCTTACCTCTTAGTGTTGCCCTAAAAGCCTGGTGGGCTACAGTCCATGGGGTGGCAGAGTCAGGCACGACTGAGTGCACGTGCACACACACACACACACGTGCAAAATCACCAAAGTGCTGTCTTCTCTATTGAGTCCTCTGTGATCAGTCACTGGGACCAAGGGTATTGACCCAAGACGAAAACTTGGTTCACAGGGACCTTCACAAGCGTGTAGGCCAATCCAGTTCAAAAAAGTGTTTCCAGTTTAAAAATCTACCTTGAAAGGTGACGCATATTTCATTAGGAATGGGATCTCCTCTCTTGACAAACAATTTCTTTCATCTGTTCTGTTTTAATTACATTTCCAACCCATACTTGCTTTTCTGGGTAGAATTCTACTCATCCTTCTTTTATTTATACAGACTTGAATACCTAAAAAAGCATCTATAACACATGGGCTGAGTTCAACAACTGATTTAGCCGTACCCTTGAAAGGTGTGAAAACTGGAAACAGTCGTCACTGTTTCTCTGGGGCCTGGGCGGATCTCTGGGGTTGTGCCTGGTGCTTTACATATGTTTACATCTCTCTAGTTCATACACACAGAAAAGCCGAAAAACTGCTGTTAGTATCACCTTCAGGCAGATGAGGAAACTGGAGCTCAGGTTAAGTGAAAAGCCAAAGGCTTCTAAACTGGTACATTTTGAAGCAGAACAAAATCTAAAGCTAAACCACTGATTCAAACTAGACTGTCTTAACTGGAACCTGCTTTGCGGGGCTTGAAAATTGGTTCCTCTCAATTTGTGCGAAAGCTGGTCTATGGTATGGCCCCCAAACCTCGATTCTTTCAACCACACCATGGATAATGATTCCAATATCAAATCCCACTCAACCTGTCCTTGAATTACAATTTGACTTAGGCTTCTTTGGGTCCCAGAGGGTCACACAGGCTCTGCACTCTCCCACACTACCGATGTTCCTCTGAAATGTGTTCATCCCAGGAGGTTTTTCAAAGCTCTTTAACATACATTGTCTCTGGCAAGGCACAAAGGACAAGGGTGATTACCCTGTTTTAGAGACGCAGACACGAGCCACAAAGAAGCTGTGACTTACCCAGGTCACCGGCTCTTCTGTGAGCGGTCCAGGAATAGGACTCAATTTGTCAGAAAATAAGCCTGGCACTATCGCCTTCACACAACACAACTTCAAGTGAGGTCCTCAGAGCTGTATCAGTTCCACAGCAACAGAGAGAATGATGGAGGCAATTATGAGGCCA
Organism: Cervus canadensis; assembly: GCF_019320065.1. NCBI lineage: Eukaryota > Metazoa > Chordata > Mammalia > Artiodactyla > Cervidae > Cervus > Cervus canadensis. Next base: position 30,127,913 of record NC_057389.1, read on the forward strand.
TATAAAATATATATACACACACACACACTAGAATAAACTGGATGAGAATTTCCCGTGCTTAACTCTGCTAAGAGAGTTAAAATTCCCCACGTTACGTAGAAGGAAGCTGTGTCTCTTGGATTCAGGAAATAAAGTACATCTAAAATCCAATTCATATTTGGATGATAGATTCAGAATTTCACAACAGCAAAATCTTTTAAGACCACCTATTTAAAATTAAAATTCCCTTGCAAATGAGCAGGGCTAAAAATCTCAAAAGTCAAGGTGTTTGACAAATGTAGAACAGCTCACTGTAATTTCAACTCAAAGGCCACTGGTCTTTCGGAGCAAAAGTTTGGTCTGCTTTTCCCAGAAGTCCACTTTGGGGCAGTCCCTGAGGGCTTCCCTAGTAGCTCAGACAGTAAAGAATCTGCCTGTAATGCAGGAGACACAAGTTTGATCCCTGGGTCAGGAAGATCCCCTGGAGAAGGGATGGCTACCCACTGCAGTATTCTTGCCTGGAGAATTCCATGGACAGAGGAGCCTGGCGGGCTACAGTCCATGGGGCTGCAAAGAGACAGACCCGACTGAGTGGCTAACACTTTCACTCTCACTGTGAGCAAACTGATGCAGTTTCTGCCCCATAGTGATTTCAGGTTTTGTTTACTTTCATCCCCATTTTGCAGCTTTACAAACGGAGGTTCAGAAAAGTGAACCTAAGGGCACGTCTGTCAATGATGCAGCTTTGATTACTGCTTACAGCCAATTCCAGTGATCATGCTTGTTTGTTACAGGTCCTTTCAACCAGAAGGGGAAAATACTGCTTCCTCAAGAAGCAGGAAAAAAAAAAGCACCAGTAAAATCTCAAAAGAGATAGATGGTATAAAAACTATAACATTCTAGTAAAAATTAAAAAGCATTCAAGGAGGCAACAAATTCAGAACATGAAGTGTGTGCTGATAAAATAATTTAAACACAACTCTTGGGTTATTTGAGAATATGTTCACCTATTTCTGAACTATATTGCTTTGAGACTCTAAAATTGAGGCTGTAGAAGGGGTTACTTTACAGCAAGCATGAAGCACTCAAAATACTGAGTCGAAAGTCAAGTCGAAGAAAGCAAGTTAGTGTAGTCTTAGTCATGTTGGAAAATGTACAATGCTGAGTAAAGATGGCTATATGCAAATTTTTTATATGCAAATTTTACTGCTTGAAAATACAGGTAACAAAAGACTTAAAATTGATTTTTTCCCTTTATATTTCTGAATTCTAAGCATAGCAATGACTTGCCTCACAAAGTCAAGTTTACCCAGCTTTCAAATACTACTGCTTAGTATCTGTTTGGATTGCTCAGACTTGCATAAAGCCAAACCTTATATTTTATGTTTGTCAGCTTTACTGGAAGCCATTCAACTCATTTCATTTATTAAAAGCATAAATAAAACACTTTTTTTATTTAGAAAGAAAGAAGTGACTTTCTGAGCTCCTAGACCTTAGCTCATTACACATTCCATTGGTCTCCCTACCCAAAGGCCACAATCTGGAAGTTATGTAAATATTAACAATAAAAGTCCATGAATGAAACTGCTGTTAATTCCAGCTGACGTTAACCCATTGCTGATGAACACTTGAATTTTGGTCATCAACTCTCAGATGAAAGCACGGGGGTGATGCACATTTCACAGACATGACACAATAACAGGAGCTGGGTGGCGTTCGAGGAGATGAAAGCCTAAGTCGACAGACTAGCAGATTGCTGGAGGAGGCATGAATGTTAAAGAGACACCTTGGGATCCTTCACAGTGCAGTTTACCAGTCATCGTCAACCCCCAGGTGACTTGTTTTCAAGCCTTCTTGACAGCAGCCACTGTTTCTACAACAAAGGACCTCACCAGGTCCCTGTGCTCCTGGGCTGATGCGGGATGAACGGGGGACCATGTTCCTCAGTGGCCTTGAAGAGCCTTATTCTCCAAGCACACACTGGCAGCTGTCGCTGGTGTGAGCAACGGTGGGGACAGTGACACCTCCTCCCCAAGCTCCACCTCTTTTGTTTGCGATGGCAGCAAAGTGTGCCTAATGGTTTGACCTCCACTGTCCCTCTTCTTAAAAAGCCTCGTGTAAAACATGCACAGAGGGAATTAGAAAATTTAAAAGTTCCCCAAGGAGAGACGCGTTCTAAAATAACAGATTCACTGAATTGAAGTGGACCCCTCCTGCATCCCAGACAAATACAAGAAGGTGGCAGGAATGTATTTTGCAATCAGCGGCTCACATGACCTCTATAAAATGAGAACCCACGCAAGGAAGCCTTGAACTCACTACTGGTGTTTTTTCCTTCGTTACTTTGAATTTTTTTCTCTGTCACTCTGATTCCAAAGAAGACCTGACCCCGTCAGTTCACTCTGGATGAATGGGTTCTACTCTGTGGAAATGCATATGAAATTGAGAAATTACATTGTCTAAAGTTTATCATTCCTAGGAAATATTTTCTCAATAAAAACATCAATCTTGGGAAAATTCTGTTGAAAAGATCTGTTTGTATCCCATAAAGTCAAAACAGCCCAGAAGTCAAAGCAATGAAAACGATATGTTAATTCTACTGCATTATTCTTTTAATTAGAGTATAATTGCTTTACAATGCTGTGTTAGTCTGTGCCCTACAACAATGTGAATCAGCGGTATGTGTCCATGTACCCCCTCCCTCGCGAGCCCCCCTCCCCCTCCCCTCCACCTCACCCCCTGGGTCATCACAGGGCACCCAGCTCAGCATCCTGTGCCACACTGCCGCTTCCCACTAGCATCCTACTGTTTTAAATCTTTTAACGGCTCATTTTGGATCAAATGGCTTCTCTAGCCCCCTCTCCATCTGGGCCTCTGTAAGTAGCACACACTACCCACCCCCAGATACAGATTTCTTGAAAAATCCCCAAAGAAACAGGTGGTCACTAATATATATCCCTCTGCGGGGACCTGTCATCCCAGCTAAATAGATTTGACTAACCCTTTGCTTTCTTCTCAGATTTAGTTTAAAATGTACCTTCTTGCATCCACTCTGTCAAGCCAGCCTCCTTTCTTTGTAGTATCCTTTTCCCAGCCTCACCATCATGTGTCCATCTATTTTGCACTATGAATTCTCTTCAATATGAACTTTCCTGTCTCTTCCTTCCAAGACCATGAAATGGTTGAGGTCAGGGGCTACGTTCTGTTCTCTTGGCATCCTTAGAGCCTAACACTAAGAGTAATGTGAAGGAGGTACTTGTTGTATTAACTGTAAAGAGGATGTTGCTTGGAAATCGTGAACACAAGGGTACAAAGTGTTTATGTAATTATATATGTCAGGACTATCTGAGCTAACACTGAATTTCCACCTACACTGCATTCACCAACCTTGGGGACAAAATGACGGTGTAGGGGCTGTGGAGAGAGCCTTAGGGACATGAATTTGGGGGCAGTGTCTGGGTTAAGGGTGATAGGCTAAAGACTGGGAAAATACTGAGTCTTCCCTGGTGGTCCAGGGGTTGAGAGTCCATCTGTCAATGCAGGGGACACGGGTTCGATCCCTGGTCTGGGAAGATCTCACATGCTTCGGGATAACTAAGCCTGTGCACCACAACTACTGAGCTCCCGAGCTACAACTACTGAAGCCCACCCCCCTAGAGCCCAGGCTCCGCAACAAGAGAAGCCACCACAATGGGAAGCTCCCGCCCCACGGCCAAGAGCAGCCCCCACTCGCTGCAATGAGAGAAAGCCCACGCACAGCAACAAAGGCCCAGCGCGGTCAAAAATAAACAAACAAAAATTTAAAAGAAAGACCGGGAAAAATACCGCAAGAATCTCATGGGATTTCAGCTGGGAGATGCTTCCTCGATTTGGCTTGTCAACCCTCCTAATCAGTTTGCTTTGTTTATCCAATTTAGTTACAAAAGCCAGTTCCTCTCACTTGTCTGTTGTTCAGGAGCCTCCCTGGCTGGGCTTGTTGGCCTGAAAGCTGACAGATCACAGAATCCTGAGCTGAGAGGCCTGGGAGGCCCAAGTCTACCCACAACAAGAGAGGCAGGAGTCAATGAACTCAGGTCATTCAACTAAAAGAGGCAACCCTCCTCCTCCTCTTCCCGTCTCTAATCTTTTCACGGTGACTTAGCAGAGGTCAGAGCCAGAGGTGCCCTTTCTCAGTGCCTGAAACAAAAGAAGAAGAAAAGAGCAGAGAAAAGATCTACAGAGTGTGATGAAGCCACCCCCAACTCCTGCCACTTCTTGCCTCAGCAACTTTAAAGGCCTCTCTCCTCAACCCAACACAAAGAACCCTGGAGTACCAGGGAAGAACAGGGACGTGGAAACCCATCACCCAAAAGAAGTAATGGGGGAAATGGTAGAAAACACATACAAATCCTTGTGTGTGTTAACCCCCTGGTCCTGGAGACGGAGGCTGTGGGATATCCTCAGTTTCATGTCCCTCACTCAGTACGACGTAGACAGCCCAAGTCAAAAGGCAAGGCCAAGGTGACCCTCGCTTCATTAGGGTTAGGCTTCAGGGAGCTGTTTCTTCTGCTTAGGTGGGTTATGAAAACTTCCATACCTGCTGCATAGGACTGTTCAGTGATCTTGTAAAATGAGATATAGGCTTCATCTATAGAAATATCATATTCTTAACAGCTATGGGTTATCAAAAACCTCAGAAGAGTCTCAATATGGGGCATGTTGATGGATAATGTATCATATCATACAGGTCAGAATGGCCAAAGAGTCCACAAACAATAAATGCTACAGAGGGTTTGTAGAAAAGGGAACGCTTCTACACTGTTGGCAGGGAAAGCCATAATTCAAAAAGATACATGCACCTCAACGTTCACTGCAGCACTCTTTACAATAGCCAAGACATGGAAGCAATCTAAATGTCCACCGACATAGAAATGGATAAAGAAGATGTGGCATATACAATGGAATACTACTTGGCCACTAAAAATAATAATGCCATTTGTAACAACATGCATGAACCTAGAGATTATCATACTAAGTAATGTAAGTCAGATACAGTAAGACAAATATCATATGGTATCACTTACCTGTGGAGTCTAAAAAATAATAGAAATGAACTTATTTATAAAACAAACTCACAGACTTTGAAAACAAACTTACGGTTACAAAGGGGAAAGGTGGAGGGCCTGGATAAATGTGGAGTTTGGGATTAACATGTACATATTACTATATATAAAAGATAAACAAGGACCTACTGTAAAGCATGGGGAACTCAATACTCTGTAGTAACCTATATGGGAAAAAAATCTGAAAAATAATGAATATACGTATAACTGAATCACTTTGTTTTACACCTGAAACTAATACAACATTCCCATAAGTTAAGCATACTTCAATATAAACACAATTTAAAAAGGGAACAAAGAGAGTTTAGGCGGGAGAGGCAAGAGGAAAAGGGCATCAGATCTGTGTATGCATGTGGGTTCACACACATGCAGATGAATGCATCTGCATGCGTGTGTACTACACGTGTCTGTGTGTGTATGCACACATAGGCATGTGCTGTAGGTGACACATGCATGCATGCCTGCGTGTGCACAGGGGTACATGATATGCATGAGCATGTGTGTGTGTACATGTATGTCTGCATGGGAGTGCACATGTGTGTGCTCATGTCTGTGTGCATACACCTATATCTGTGTGTGTGTGTGCTCAGTCCATGAGATCAGTACCTTACACACGAACTAGTGAAATGATTCACCAGGAAGAAGGGGCCAGCCAAATTAAATAGGAAGCTGAAACTCAAGCTCCCGTAGCCAGCTTTGGCACAGAAACCTAAAGAGAGTACTATAGGATGGCGGTAACAAGTAGCTTCCTGACTTCTCTCTAAGCGGTTGATTTGGCATCTCTCATCAGCGTTATATTTTAAAAGACAGAAAAAAAACCCAAAATCTCCATAGGAAGGCAGAAAATCATGGCAGAAGCTCAGGGAATTCAAAGCATTCTAACAAACATTCACCGAACACTACATTCACTGAACATCACAAACAGTGTGTCCTTTTCAAAGTGCTTTTAAAATATATAAACATATACAAAGGTGTATACAAAAGTATGTACATCCATGTAGCATCTCTAACTGTGAGCCTCTGAGACTCCAAAATACTTTTAATCAGCCTGAGTCATAGGCTTAATTTGTGCAATCAAATGCTTCCAGCAGGAAGACACTAAAATCTAGAGTAGGGTGATGTTATCATTTAATAAGGAAAACATGCACACGCAAACACATATGGGTGTTTGCTGAGAAATATTCTGTCATTTTAGAGCAAACAAATTGTTTTCTCCATGAAACTCCTACTGGGTAGAACACCGAAATAATGTGTTCTCATTTGCTTATGTCCAGATTCATATTTTATCCCACATTCAGAAAAGCCTCTGAAGTTATAGGCTTGTCTTTCCTTGTGGTGCTTCAATCTTTACTGAACGTATGTTTATGTTTTTGAAAAAGATCATCAAGCAAAGGCATCAAAAACCAGTTCCTAACCTAAGAGAGAAATGGCTCTCATGGGTCTCAGATACTACTTCCATGTAAAACAAAAAATAAAGCAAAATCTTTAAAAGAGGGCAATATGGCCTTGGAATTTTCTGACCGTTAGACTCAGCTACAAGTACTAGATAAAAAGAAGCATAATTCTAGAAATAAAACTTATTGTATCATCTTAATTGTATGATCCAATTTTTCTTCACATTTTCCCACTCACATTTCTGATATTAGTATGTGTGCATGCTAAGTCACTTCAGTCGTGTCTGACTCTTTGCAGCCCTATGGACTGTAGCCCACCAGGCTCCTCTATCCATGGGATTTCCCAGGCAAGAATACGAGAGTAGGTTGCCATGCCCTTCTCCGGGGGATCTTCCCGATCGAGGTATCAAGCCCAAGTCTCTTTATGTTTCCTGCATTGGCAAGCGGCTTCTTCACCACTAGCACCAGACTGAATTTGCATTTATACATTTAATTTCCCCCAAATCCCTTAAAAGACTCTCAATTGGTGGCATCTTAAAACTTGTTAATATAATATATAGTAAAAGACCTAGTTTTTGAGACATTAATGACTTTTGCCTTTCTTCACTTGTTAAACTTATTTTTTATCTGGTTATTCAGTGGCTGGGGCTTAGAAACGGAAGTGAAACATCATTTGGGGGCTAATTAAAATCTAGTTGATTGGAGCTTAACCTACTTCATCCTGACCTGAGGTAAGGATGAAGAAAGTTGAGCCCTTCTCATAGCTCATTGTGGGATAATGAAAGCTCTGTTAATGAGGACAATACTACTTTTTAAGAAAGAGGATAAATAACTTTATGTGAGTTTGCAAGGTGCATACATTTTAAACAATGTAATAAAAACTGTTTGTGCACAATTGATCAAGTTTCAGTGGGCGGCAAGAAGAACCAACTTCTTTCCCTGAAATAAGAGTGGAGAGAGGACAGTAGGTCTGAACAGAACGTGGAGGTGGAGGGCAGCTTAGTTGAGTGACTTCAACATGCATGACCTTGATTCCTAAATCAGTGGCAAAATCATCTCACCCTGCAAAGAGCAGATGTCTGGCTAGGGTCTAAGGAGAGGGGCTCTGTGTAGTACAGGACGGAGAAGTAGATAGAAGAGGATGAGGGGGAGGAATGCACTAAGCCTGGTGGTTTTGCAGGGGTTACTGCATGGGTTTTCAGGAGCTGCCACAGGCTAAAGGGACAGTTGCTTTGAGCCAAGGAAAGCGACTGGTGAGTTGAGCATGGTGGCGAGCTCAGCGGACAAAGGACTGCAGCAAGTGTAAAACAGATAGCTGGAAATACTGGCCAAGGGACCCAGCGGGGCTGGAGAGACTGACTAGCTAGAGAATATGGAAAGGCCAAGGGTCTGGAGAGAGTGATTTTGGCTAACGACTGGTTTCTAGGTGACACGTTTCAATTGGAATGCATGTCAAAGCCCTTTTCAAAAGTGAACACAGAATTCCCTGGCAGTCCAGTGGTTAGGACTGGATACATTGGGAGACTGGGATTAACATATACACATTGCTATATTTATAACAGATAGCTAATAAGGACCTACTGGGTAGCATAGGGAAATCTACTCAGTACTCTATAATGGCCTATGTGGGGAAAGAATCTAAAAAAGAGTAGACGTACGTATATAGTAATATAACTGATTCACTTTGTTGTACACCTGAAACTAACACAATACTGAAAATCAACTCTACTTCAACAAAATTTTTTTTAATTTAAAACAAAACAACAAAAAACAAAGCAAATAAACAAACAAACACACACACACACACAAAACCCCAAAATGAACAAAGTTGAGTCCTTCTGCATTCGCTATCCTAGACATTCAGGCTCAAAACATGGGAGTTATCCTGGGTGTGTTCTCCCTTATTCCCTGAACCTGGTCAATCACCTAGTCTGGATAATTATACCTCGAAAATATTTCTGACCTGTCTCCCTCCTTTTCATTGCTATTACCATTGGGATAGTGGTTAATTACTGAAGTTTGTTGTCAGAGTGACCTGGATTTAAATATTGCCTTTGCCACTTAATGGCTTAGGGACTTCTGGCCAGGTAATCTCTGAAACTCAGCTTTCTCACCCGCAGTGACAGCACTTGACACCCTAAGTCTTTTCTGGAGATTGAATAAGATTTGAGTAAGATGGCCCATGGGAGATATCTAGGGCAGTACAGGGCACAAAAGAAATGTTAATAGCTATTTGTTGAATTCATGAATATTTTTGTTATTCTGCTTCAGTTTAGATCTCCATCTCTCCCCTAGATTATTGCAATAGTTACTTAGCAAGTCTCCCTGTATCCCAATTTTCTTCCTCTCATATCTGTTTTCCATTTATCTGCTGGGTGATCAACATGAAACATCAGCTTTTTTTTAACTTTTCATTTTGTATTGGGATATAGCTGATTAACAATATTATGATAGTTTTAGGTGGACAGCAAAGGGACTCAGCCATACATGTATGGGTATCCCATGGATACATGGGAGACAGGTATCCATTGTCTCCCAAACTCCCCTCCCATCCAGGCTGCCACGTAACATTGAGCAGAGTTCCATGTGCTATATAGTAGGTCCTTGTTGGTTATCCATTTTAAACATAGCAGTGTTTACAGGCAACCAGAAGTTCTAAAACACAAGTCTGATGGTGTCACTCCTCTGCTTAAAATCTTTCCATGGTTTCTCAATGTCCTGAAAGTAATATCTAAAATGGATTAACCTGGCCAACAAAGCTCTTTAAAGTCAGTCCTTTGCTCCCTCCCCACTGCTTTCCCCTCTTTACCTCCTTATACTTTAGCACATCCTAGCTACCCTTCGCAGAACATTCCATATTATTTCTCATCATCATGCCTCCATCCATGTTATCCCTCCTACTGTGATGGATGCTCACCCATTCTTCCTCAGGCCACTTCCTATTCTGCCTTTCAGAGCCATCTCGGCATCTACTCCTTTGGGAAGACTTCTGGTCATCCCCTTTTCTGGGTTAGTAAGTGTTGCCTGGGCTCCATGAGCACTGTGTGCAGGAGTTTAATTTTTCTTGGTTTGTGTGTCTGTGTTTCCATGAGACTGAAAGCTACCTGAGAACAAGGGCCTTTCCAGTACCTGGTACAATATGTATTCACCAAGAGTGTTGTACACACATGTGTAGAAATATGTACACATACATATATATACACATGTATATATATATGTATACATACATACATATATAGTATATATGTATATGTGTATGTATATATATGTATATATATACTATATATATACAGGCTCTTCTGAATTTCAGGTTTAGAAGAAGTTAAATTACAATCAGTTTCTCTCTCATCTCTCATTTCTTTATATTCCTCTACCATTCCTTTTCTTCACTGTAGTTAGATCTTTTCCAGGTTGTGTCTGATACAAAATGATTCTTCTTAATTTATCCACAGATTTGGGACCCCAGAGCCTTTTTTTTACTCTGTAACTTTGCTCTCTTTGTTCGAGTTTATTGGGTCAGATGTGGATGCTTGAACGAGTTGGACCAAGAGCAGCCTCTCTCCCTCTCTACCCTCCTGTCCCCCTAGTCTCTCTCTTTTACTCTAATATTTTGAACTAGTGAAATCAAAGCCAATTTCTCTAACAGGGAAGGTATAAAACTTTGGGATATTGGCAGCCATGTCCTGCCATGTGAACTTTGCAGCAAGGAAAGTGGGTCTGCAGGGAAAGGAGTGTGAGAAAGATATGCAGAGACAAAGATATTCTTAAAGATTTAAAGAGAGAATGAGAGAAAGCACAGACACACACAGTCAGTCTTCCATTTGTTCTAGTTGCCTTATTGCAAGGACAAGTAAGTACCCGTTGGACCAGCCCCGGCTCCCATCTCTTCTAACTTTCACTCTAGTTTCCCTGTTCTATTTATAAGAGCGTGGCCATCACAGTTAAGTATATATTTGTACTCTACAATGAATACCCAGCTGTCAGGAATGAGACAACACGTTTAGAATCCAAAATGGCCTGGATGCACTGGAGGGATTACATGAAATGAAATTCAAATAAGACAGATACAAAAAAATTACACTTAGGAAAGGAAAAATAAATTCTATAAGACCCAAATAGAAAAGTGCTGGGGAGAAAATGAGAGAAGTCGTCCAAATAACTTGGGGATGAGAGGAGGCCACACAGTGAACCCAAGTGGGCAGAGACAGTAGCTACAAAGCAGGAAAGTGACTCAGTCAAGGATGTACGTGCCGGGGAGGGAGGGAAAGGTGATGTGTCCCCTTCTGTGTGCCCTTGAGCTCTCCTCTGAGCTCTCGTGTAGTTTTGATGCCTGCCTCTGGACTCTAATGTTGACACTGTCACCTTCAGAGAGCTCTGTGCTGATAGACAGTTCGAAGCATAAGCCCGGTTTAGGAAGAAGGGAAGTGTGCTCAATATTCCCATTTAATGAAAGAGAAAGAATGCTGTGGGAGAGGCTTCTTAGCCGATGTGAAAATAGAGAACTTGTATGGAAAGGGAAACCGTACACTTTGCTTTCTTGAATTTTTAATTCAGACTTCTGGTATGTTTTACACTTAACCTGCCTGCAATGTAGGACACCCTAGTTCAATCTTTGAGCTGGGAAGATCCCCCTAGAGAAGGAAATGGCAACCCACTCCAGTATTCTTGCCTGGGAAATCCCACGGACAGAGGAGCCTGGTGGGCTACAATCCATGAGAGTCGGACAGGACTGAGGGACTAACACACTTAGGCTTTCTAAAAAGCTTTGACATATACAGGATGAGTCAATGTAGGTGGCCAACATGGACCGTGTGGTGTCACACAGAAAAAGTACTTCTTGCTCACGGCAGCACAAAGCAGGTGGGCAGGCAGAAGTGGGAGGGGCCGGGGGAGGCCTCTGCTCCACCCAGCCATTCAGGGACTCGGGCTCCTTCTCGGTGTGGGCTCCCTTCTACGTTTTCTTACCAAGTCCTCTCCATTCCTTCTGCTGGTGCACAGGGAAATAGGATGGGGAATCCTATATGGATTTGTTTTCTTTTCAGGAAATGATGCCATTTCCTTACACATATTCCACTCTCTGAACTCATGAACAGGGACATACCTAACTTCAAGGAAAGCTGAAAGTGCATGTTCATTGTTTGCCCCAAAGGGGAAGGAGCAGCAGGTTGATAAACGACGAGCCAGTATCTGTCACCTATATCGTGCCTTTGCACCCTTAGAAGCGCACATACCATTATTTTAGATAACTTGGTTCACACATATATGTCTGTATAATGCATCTTTCTTCCTCCTCTCCTTCCTCATCTTGTGACAGAAAGTACTCTTCAATCGTGGCAGCTCTTCCTTTTTTTAAATAGAACCCAGATATCGCAATCTTCTCAAATCAACACCTTAGGTAGCTACTATCAACAGACGGGAATCAGAATTTTAGATAAAATCTATTTGCCTTTCCAACCCTAGACTGTATCTCAACATCAGTGAGTTAAAATACATGAAGATGGCAAGAAAGTCCTGATCATATTCATTGAGCAGAGAAATGGCTGGACCAGAAAACCGAGCATCACTCACTTCTTTTGTAAATTGTAGCTAATATTTTGACTTTCAATGTGTCCCTGAATACTATTTCCCAAATTGATGGGGAGTCCCTACTCATGAGAGCTACTTAAAGACCTGTATTAAAGCTCGGAGGCTTCTAAAAAGGAACAGTTTTCCAATGCTCATATACACATTCAGTCTGGTTTGGACTTCATACCAAAGTCTAATGGAATACACAGTGCGACTGTCCAAGGCTTTATGCAGGATACAGGGACTGTGTTCCAGGATTTCGAGAAGTTCATCATGCACAATTCATGCTGTAAATTTTGATGTATTTTTAATAACACCTCTATGCATTATGAGTCTAAATCATTGCTAAGTGTTAGAGCAGAGAATGCACCTGGTGAACTACCTTGAACTGGATGAATTAGTTTCAACGGAATGTTAAGAAAATCTACACTTTCCCTCTCCATCACAGCCAGTAAATACTAAGCCTTGCCATTCATCCTCTTTCAAGCTTCACATTCAAAGCAAATTACTACAGAAATAGACAAATTGTAGGGAGGATGCCAATGAGAGAGCCAAAGGCAATCATAAATATTCTGAAGTTCTATCCAGAACTACCAATGGGGGAATAAAGGGAAAAAAATAGGAATACCCAGATATGTACCAATTATTCCCCAGTTCTGAGAATTGTAGTAAGCCAAGATCTTATTATTCTATTTCACTGACATAATGCCTGTTTGTCCATTAGCTGGTTTTGTATTGGCATTAAATGATCACTTAGTATTGAACTCAGTAGAGTCCCAGTCACATATAACAGGAACATAATAACCATACTTGCTAAAAGCAGCAGAACAAAGTTTTCCCTTTAATTACTATTAAGGAAATGGATAAAGCAGATGTGGCATATTTAAACAATGAAATATTACTCAATCCATAAAAAATGAAATAATGCCATTTGTAGCAAAAAGGACCTCAAGATTAACATGCAAAGTGAAGTAAGCCAGAGAAAGACAAATATCATATGATATCACTTATATGTGGAATTTTAAAAAATTATACAAATGAATTTATATATAAAACAGGACACCCATAGACACAGAAAAGTAACTTATGGTCACCAAAGGGGAAAGGCGTGGGAGGGATAAACTGGAGGTTTGTGATTAGCAGATACAAACTACTGCATATAAAATGCATAAATAAGGTCCTACTATATAGCACAGGGAACTGTACTTGACATTTTCTAAAAGCCTATAAGGGTAAAGAATCTGCAAAAAATAGCTTTATATGTATGTACAACAGAATCACTTTTCTGTTCGCCTAAAAACAACACAACATTGTATTCAACTATACCTCAATTAAAAAAAAAAAGTTAGTTCAAGTCTTCAATCACTTTTCACCTCTGGATGCACAAAAAAGCACAGGACTGTTAGGACAGCAAGGGATTGTCTTCCTCAAGTGCTTCTGCAGACTCAAAGCAACACGTGGTTTCTCCACAGAGCATTCCAACTCCACCGTCAATAATGCACGCCACAGAACCGACTGGAGATAAAGAATCAATAAGCGCCAGCTCCATCCACCTTCACTCCTCGCCACCTGACCTAACACACGCCCTGTGCTTTCACCCGAGGCGCCGCTCCCTGGCATCCTAGGAAAAAGACAGCATGTTAATTTCAACACCAAGAATCACAGCCTGGTGATAATGCACAAAAACTTTATTCCAGTGAAAAGGAGTGATTCTTGCAACTCTAACAACACAGCAGCAAGAAGCAAAACCAGTTAACTCACACAAAGTTCTACACTTTTTATTCAAGGTCTTCTTTTTCCTTGAGTTTCCTGGTCGTCCCTGCCTCTCTCTTCCTATTATTGTTGTTTCTAGACTCAATCATGTAGCATAAAATACTGGCATTTAAGTTTTCTGTTTGAATATATTTTATATTCTTAGTCATAGTGAGGGGTGAGGGTGGAGCATTCTTTTTATCAGAGCCACTAGCTCTTCCATACAAAGGAAGACTCCGCCTACAGTATTAGTTTTTGCATTGTGGGCTTTGTATTAAATGAATGAGTCAGTAAGGATGGCTCCTACTGGCTGAGATGTGCTTAGATTATAGCTCTTAGAAAAATAAAATTATTAAAGCAACAATAGAAGCTGGGGCTAAGGTTGTACCCAGAGAAATAATGGGTAGTGACATATAGGTATCACTTGTCAAGAAAGGAACTCAGAGTGCAGATAAGGCTGAGAGGATGCCTCCATGAAGGAAAGTGGAAAAGACACAGCCTGCTTCCAGCCAGTTCCCCAAATCCCACATCATGACCATACTGAATTGAGGAATAAAAACCTCAATTATAGTAATCCCAGATAGGAGAGCTCCACAGCCAATTCCCATCACAAAGTTCTCCAATGGGACCAAGTTCAGATTTTCCTGGAAGTCATTATCGTACCTTTAAGAAATTCTTTCTTACTCTGCCTAACAGTTCATTCCTTCTTTCTCCCACCCCTGGCTTAGAAAGGGTTGGAGAGCAGGTGTGGACAGCAACAGACACAATAAAACACAGACTGTTGATGGAGAGACACAAATCCTTACCTCCTGCTACTCTCCCCTATTAGTCTAGGAGAAAACCACTTGCTACATCACACCCAAAGCCCTAATTTGTTGATACAACTTTCCTAAAACAAACACATCAATTAGACTATGAGCTTGAGGATTAGTGCCAATTCAATGTCAATGCACTACTTGTTGGCTTCTACTATATTTTTCTCGGAAAAACAACTTTTTTCCTAAATGATATAAAGTAATCCTATGACGACTCCTGTTATTGAACAAGTAAGAATCACACTCAATTTGCTTACTGTTTAAATCAAGACTTACTGTGTCCTTTTTAATGTTGTATTCCATTCACTACAGGGATCCCCTAGCATGTATTATATATGGCTTTAGACTGTAAGTCTCTGGACCAATTTTAGCCAAGGCAGTTGTGGGGCATGAGAGGACACTATGAGAAGGAAGGCTAGAGGTCTGTGAGTGCTGACGTGTCTGGCTGTGCTTGATCTGGTGGGCAGAGTTCACAGGGCTTGCCCATTAAATAGTTAAATCAGCATGTCATCTCGGTTTTTACATGTATATTAAACCTTTCTTTGGTATTTCAGGATGATTCTTCTTCTGCATAAAAGATGTCAATAATCCTCCCTCGGACTGCTTCAAAGGGAGAGAACGTACTTTAGAGTTTTCTGCAACTGTTGCAATATTCAAAATGTTGTGAAAATGCCTTAAATCGAATGAGCCTGGCGGTTTGATTAGAGCAGGAAATACCTCTACTTGCCAAAGCAAATATTCTCTAAAAGAGACTGGCAGATAATGACATTGAAAGAAATATATTTACTTTTACTGTAGTTCAAGTTATTACAATATAAAATTAAGGAAAGGTCAAATAAAAAGTTAGCAACTATCATTAAAATCAGAAAATATTGATATAGTGATGCAGGTAGATCCTTTCCCAGTGCAGAGCAGGGAATACCACAATATAGTAATTATCAATATAAAAGCAACAATTTATAGAGTCCCACTAAGTAGGAATCAGGCATTTTGCCACTTTATGCATGTATTGATTCAGCGAACCCATATGACAGTCAATAACACGGACTCTTTTCTCTTTCTGAAGAAGGACACAGAACCAGAGTTTTAATGACTCACTCAGGATTTTGCACGCAGCTAGTGAGGAGCAAAGCAGGGTGAGCCTGGTTCTAAAGCCATTGTCTCAGACATTACATGCTAGGAATTCATGTTATTTTTCCTTCTTACTGAAACTTCAGAAGCTACACAGAGTGAGAATGAGTAATTGCTACCTAATGCTAATTTCATGCAGATATTTGAAACCAATATTTAAAAAAAATCCATCATAATAATAATGCTGGCAGTCATGGTTCCACCTTTTGTACCAGTTCAGGGTATTTGTAACTGAATGTTTACACAGCTTTTGCCAAGTCAAAAAAGCACCCCATTTAACTATGAATTTGCAACTTATGCAAAAATCTCACATCCTGCAAGAGTGAGGGAGATGTAATAATGGGGGAAAAAATCTAGTAGCTAGAATACAAAAATTCCATTTTCCACAATACTGCCACATTTCTTGTGTACATTTCTCTAGCAGCTGTTGTTTAGAAAGTGCTACTGGTCACACTGATAAAATGTGGCAATTCCATCACAGTGACATAAGTATTTTTACCTGAATAATCCCTGCTGTTCCTTTGAAACTGAAATTAATTCACATATTGTTTTCCCTGGAGTAGCCCAAAACCCTACTCTTTTTTCCTTTAAGGTAGAGACTGTGTGTACTGATGCTGAACCAAGTATTATTTCTGAACAGCGATTTTATTTTTCCAGTGCATGCTATGCTAAAAAGTAGGATAATGGTACTGAATATAGAATCAATACATATTCAAATGGAATCTGTTTATTTTGCTTTGAAAACATGGGCTGAATTGTGATATCCACAATCTACTGTTAATAGTATCAAGCCATTAATGTCTGGCTTTGTGCTTCCTATGAAGACCGATTTCAAATAACCCAGGCAAGCCTGGCCATGCCGATTAAATCAGCCTGCTTCTCGGCCTTGTGAGAGGATGCTTACAGGCCTACTGGTGTATCAAGAGCAGTGGGGAATAACTCTGAAGGATGCTCCTGGTTCAAATCCCAGCTCAGCCCCTTCCTAGTTCCATGAAGCCTGAACCAACCACTGAAACTCTGCCTTCTCAACAAGTGGGATAACATTAACCACCCCAGGGTCAGAGCCATTACACCGCCCTACACCAAGAGCCACTGTGCTTGTCGTCGTTTATGTGAATGGTGCAGTGCGTAACCTGAACATGCCAGCTTGCTCACGGGTTGTGGCGATTCAGGTCATTCTGTTTAGAAAACATTTAGCGCAGACCCTACCATGTAGTAAGGCCCCAGGGAATGCGCGATCTTTTTATTAGTTTTAACGTAGATCATCTATGACTTCTAGTTTCACATCTCAGTTTCGAAAAGGCTTGAGAAAATACTGTAGTCCACGTTCCATGTGATTTTCCTATCAAGGGAGCAATGGGATTTTGTAAATTTTCTAAGTATTCTCTATATGTTTTCAGGGCAATTGTCTTGGCAAATTCCATTCTATTTCCATGCTGTATTGTGTCTGTGGAGAAGTCTGAAGTACTCAGTTCAGTTCAGTCGCTCAGTCGTGTCTGCCTCTTTGTGACCCCGAACTCAAGATGTCCTCAAAGGGCAGAGTGACTTTGGAGTCACACTGAGTCAAAGTCCAGCTCTCTCCATTTTCCCCAAGTTTATCATTCAACTTGATATCAAGTTGATATCATTCAACTCAGTGTTCTCATTTGCATGTTGGAAATGATTATAATTTCTATCCTATAGCATTGTTAGGAAGGAGGAGGGAGATACTGCAAAGTGTTTAACAAAAGCCTGGCTCAGAGCTGATACTAAACAAACCATTGCTACATTATAGCTGCTAGTCTGTATCTCTCAGTCACTTGCAGATTAGTATTAGATCCATAAACCTCTTCAACTGCAAGTCCTGTCATGGGAATGTTGCCCCATGAACTCAGCATGGTTCAGAATTCTTAGAAAAACAATCAGCAGGGCATTGTTCTAGTTCTATTTTTGCTATTGTGGGGCTTGCTCATCATACTGATTCTGCAAACCTTAGCTGCTTCATCCATAAAGAAAGGTGATTAGATTCAGGGATTGTCTCAAGAGGTCTCTTCAAGTACCAGATCCTCTGATTTCAACATTAGGTAAAAGAGGCAGAATTTTTGTTAGGATCCTTCTTTTACTTTTTTTGTTACCTCTCCAGAGTTTGGATGTTACACATCCCTGCCTGATGCTCATAAAATTTTGCTGATGGATCCAATTATTTTTATTAAGTTTGAATGAGGCCTCAGAATCCTGCTCAGCACAGTATTTCTGAGCATTGAGCCTCTCAAGCCTTCTAAGTCTTGGTTGGAAGGATCTGACCTATTTGCTGTTTTGAAACATCTTCTTAAGTACTTAGGACTGTTTCTGGTAATAATCATGTATATTTCTTTTTGCTACCCCCTAGCCAAATATAGTCTGACTTTTGTAACTAGCTAACAATAGAAGCAATTCTCAATTTCAGGGAGTTTACATTTTAAAAGTACTTCATTAATTCCTATAGAAAATACTTAAGGGAGCCCTTTCCTGTTTTTCCCACTACACATTTCCAAGCAATGTTAGGGGTCAGGCAGACAGTGAATAGGAAGTGCAGTGTATCAAGCACAATGGCATTAAGATCAAGGGCCAGGTAAATGGGTAGGAAAGATGCTAGATACATCCTAGAAATTAAGAGATTGCTTCTTGAAGGTTCTGGGCAATAATGTTCTAACACATGGAACAGTGTGGCAAAGCCTGATGAAGAGACAGATATGATGGTCTGGTTGGGAATGGTCAAGTCACTCAGGGCAATAAAGCAAGTGTATTTGGTTTCCTGGGAGACACAAACACAGGGAGGTGAGCGGAAGCCCTTATATTGTAGAAAGAAATGCAATACTTTCACTTGGGAGGTAACACCAGAGGTCAAAACAAAACCCAAAACAACAATAATAAAAACCCAATGGATCTGGGAAAAGGAATATTACAGAGATAGGCTTTTAATGCAGCTCAAATGACTGCATGCAGGGGCTGCCTATTAAGGTTAATCAGATCTGGACACAGATCAGCTGATACAATGAGAAAAGCGGAGGAGGAGAAATTTCCCTCTATGGAGTTAGGTGTACTTTCTAGTCAACAATAAAGGCAATTATTTGTACCCTAAAATATGAGAGCAGCTGAATCATTTCGAGGGATAATTTGTTGGGTTACTATATTTAGAGTGAGTGAGTGAAGTCGCTCCGTTGTGTCCTACTCTTTGTGAATCCATGGACTGTAGCCTGCCACACTCCTGTCCATGGGATTTTCCAGGCAAGAATACTGGAGTGGATTGCCATTTCCCTCTCCAATAATATTTAGAGCTTCTGATTATTTATTTCTCTGTCTTAAATAACGTAAACTGGAGTAGCTAGGGGTGGCGCATAAGTAAGCACAGTCCTAGGCACCTGGGGTTATGGAAGGAATCTGACTTTGTTCATTCATATTTGTTTCTTGATACATGGAAACATGCCAGGCGCTATGGTAAGTGCTGGGAAGAAGGCAGTGAACAAATGAGCATGCCTTCAACACACTTACAGTCTGAGAAAGAATATTGTATTCAACACGTACATGTGGAATCTGAAAAAAACTGGTGGGGACAATCTTATTTATAAAGCAGAAATAGAGACACAGAGGCAGAGAACAGACATGGATACCAAGAGGGAAAAGGGGTGAGATGAACTGGGAGATTGGGATGGACACATACACACTATTGATAGATACTATGTATAAAACAGATAGTTAACGAGAACTTACTGTGTAGCAGAGGGAACTCTCCTCAGTGCCCTGTGGTGACAAACTGGGAAGGAAATCCAAAAAAGAGGGGCTCTATGCATACGCAGAGCTGATTCACTTTGCTGAGCAGCAGAAAGGAAAACTTTAAGGCAACTATAATAATAAAAAAAAAACCTAATACAATAAAAAAAAATGTATACCATCCCCCACCCCAACAAAGAAACTTATGGTCTAGTGAACGAACAGACATTAAAAAGTAGGCACACCAGGATTCATGACTACAAATCATGCCAAGCATTAGTAAGGAAAACTGAAGCACAGAATAAAAGGCCTGCATCAGAGGAATCATTTTTAAAAGTGGGGCTCAAGGAGGCTATAGAAGTAAACTGCAGCTAAGCTGTAATAAGGGAACAGGAGGAATAAGCGGACAGTGTCTCCAGCAAAGCAGGGCTTCTCAAGTGGCAAGACATTTAGCACCCGCTGGAGACATTTTTGTTGGCTTTATGGAGAGGTGGTGCTCTCAGCTCTATGTGGGACAGCCTAGGCCACTGCTAAATATCCTGCAGTGTGGAGGCCAGCCTGCCACTACCAAGAACTACCTGGCCCGAAGGTCCATTGTGCCAAGGATGAGAAACTCTGAGATGGAGGGAATGGTATCTGGGCTTCAGACCCAGAGGCAGTTAAGAACTGGGCAAGGGTGAGCACTGAAGAAAGGTCAGGGGTAGACTGAGTGGGGAGCATGAGCTGAGGCCCAAGATGGCAGGGATGAGACTCTGCAGGGTCTGGTGGGCTGGCAGCTTTGTAGAGTTTGGGTGTGCACGTTCCCAGTGCTTCCCAGGTGGTGTAATGGTAAAGAACCCGCCTGTTATGCAGGAGACTCAAGAGATCTGGATTCCACTGCTAGGTCTGGAAGATCCCCTGGAGTAGGAAATGGCAACCCATTCCAGTATTCTGGAAAACCTATGGCCAGAGGGGCCTGGTGGGCTACGGTACATGGAGTCACAGAGTGGGATGTGACTTAGTGACTAAGCACGCATGCATGTCCCCAGTGCAGTGAGGGGGCTCCAGAGGTTTTTAAGCAGGACAGTCACAGGCTGGTTTCCTGAAGACCTTCACTGGCTGTTGAGTGTAAGTGAAGGGAAGGCGACGAGGTGGAACATGAGCAAAGAGCTCAAGGAAGCAGCAGGAGGAGAAGACTGGAGATAATTTAGAGCCTTGCTGCGTCAAAAGTACTAAGAGAATGTGGTATGGGCAAAAAGCAGGGTCTTTGCATTAATGGAAAAGTTTACTGAATACTGTCATACAAAGGAAAGAGAGAGTCACCATTCTGAATAAAGATGAATCAGGTGGCTCCTGACATGGCAGTAAAAACATGCTAAGTGTTAAGATAAAAGACGTGGTAGGGAACTATGTGAGGTTAGAGTGTACTCTCCCATAGACGATTCCAAGGAGGTAATTCCATCACTCTTGCTCTGTGTATTTCAAGGGTCACCTAAAGTTTTAACCTTGTTCTGCTTTGGTTTTCAAACCTCAGCTGGCTCTGGTACGAGGAGGTGGATGCAGGATTTGTGTTTAGTCAGGGTTTTTTTTTAAAAAACAACTGTCAGCTGTGGGGAAACATGGTAAGGTTTGTGTTAGTTCTTTCCAGAAAGACAGGTATTCCTTTGAAGAAGAAAACGGTGGCCGACAATTAAACCTAGATAGCATTTTACCCAATACTAACCCTTCTACACATGTCCTGTGATCACTGCAAATCCATGGATCACCCAGAGTCTTCTCTACTGAGCGGTTTTCCAGAAGTCATCTTAACAATCCTGCTCTAAATGGAAAAATCACTTAACTAGACATGAATACAAGGTAGTTTTAGAAATAACATTTAAGGGATTCAAGACAGTCTGCTTGAATTCTAGCTAAATAGTCTTGTCTAATAAAGAGATAAAACACACACCTTCTAAGTCTGTTGAAACAGTAAAATTCACAGGCTTTAGAGAAACATTAATGTCAGTCACACAGAGGCTTCCCTTAATGGCAGAAATCAACAAATTTGCCTGGTGATTATTTTTGAACAAACAGCAAGCTAAGAGTGATTTTTACAGTTTTAAATGGCAGAAGAAAATATAAAGAATACTATTTTATGACATGTAAAGATTATGTGAGATGGAACTCTCAGCATCCATAAAAAAGGCTTATTTAGAGCCATACCTATCACTTCTGAATTGTTTCAGTACAGTTCAGTTTAGTCACTCAGTCGTGTCCAACTCTTTGTGACCCCATGGACTGCAGCACACCAGGAATCCCTGTCCATCACCAACTCTTGGAGTTTACTCAAACTCATGTCCACTGAGTCTGTGATGTCATCCAACCATCTCATCCTATGTTGTCCCCTTCTCCTTCCTCCTTCAATCTTTCCCAGCATCAGGGTCTTTTCCAATGAGTCAGGTCTTCACATCATGTGGCCAAAGTATTGGCGTTTCAGCTTCAGCATCAGTCTTTCCAATGAATATTCAGGATTGATTTCCTTTAGCATGGATTGCTTGGATCTCCTTGCAGTCCAAGGGACTCTCAAGAGTCTTCTCCAACACCACAGTTCAAAACCATCAATTCTTTGGTGCTCAGCTTTCTTTATAGTCCAACTCTCACATCCATACATCACTACTGGACAAACCATAGCTTTGACTAGATGGACCTTTGTTGGCAAAGTAATGTCTCTGCTTTTTAATATGCTGTCTAGGTTGGTCATAACTTTTCTTCCAAAGAGCAAAGCGTCTTTTAATTTCATGGCTGCAGTCACCATCTGCAGTGATTTTGGAGCCCAAGAAAACAAAGTCTGTCACTCTTTTCACTGTTTCCCCATCTATTTGCCATGAAGTGATGGGACCAGATGCCATGGTCTTAGTTTTCTGAATGTTGAGTTTTAAGCCAACATTTTCACTCTCCTCTTTCACTTTCATCAAGAGGCTCTTTAGTTCTTCTTCACTTTCTGCCATAAGGGTGGTGTCATCTGCATATCTGAGGTTAGTGATATTTCTCCCGGCAATCTTGATTCCAGTTTGTGCTTCTTCCAGCCCAGCATTTCTCATAATGTACTCTGCATATAAGTTAAATA
Organism: Cervus canadensis; assembly: GCF_019320065.1. Classification (NCBI taxonomy): domain Eukaryota; kingdom Metazoa; phylum Chordata; class Mammalia; order Artiodactyla; family Cervidae; genus Cervus; species Cervus canadensis. The sequence continues at coordinate 30,150,465 of NC_057389.1, forward strand.
AGCAGGGTGACAATATACAGCCTTGACGTACTCCTTTTCCTATTAGGAACCAGTCTGTTTTTCTATGTCCAGTTTTAACTGTTGCTTCCTGACCTGCATATAGGTTTCTCAAGAGGCAGGTCAGGTGGTCTTGTATTCCCATCTCTTAAAGAATTTTCCAGAGTTTGTTGTGGTCCAAACAACCAAAGGTATTGGCATAGTCAATAAACCAGAAGTAGATGTTTTTCTGGAACTCTCTTGCTTTTTCGATGATCCAACAGATGTTGGCAATTTGATCTCTGGTTCCTCTATGTTTTCTAAATCCAGTTTGGCCATCTGGAAGTTCACGGTTCACGTACTGTTGAAGCCTGGCTTGGAGAATTTTGAGCATTACTTTGCTAGTGTGTGAGATGAGTGCAATTGTGCAGTAGCTTGAATATTCTTTGGCATTGCCTTTCTTTGGGATTGGAATGAAAAGTGACCTTTTCCAGTTCTGTGGCCACTGCTGAGTTTTCCTAATTTGCTGGCATATTGAGTGCAGCACTTTCACAGCATCATCTTTTAGGATTTGAAATAGCTCAACTGGAATTTCATCACCTCTACTAGCTTCATTCCTTGTGATGCTTCCTAAGGCCCACCTGACTTCACATTGCAGGATGTCTGGTTCTAGGTGAGTGATCACACCATCATGATTACCTGGGTCATGAAGATCTTTTTTGTATAGTTCTTTTGTGTATTCTTGCCACATCTTCCTGAGAAGGCAATGGCACCCCACTCCAGTACTCTTGCCTGGAAAATCCCATGGATGGAGGAGCCTGGTAGGCTGCAGTCCATACGGTCGCTAAGAGTGGGACATGACTGCATGACTTCACTTTCACTTTTCACTTTCATGCATTAGAGAAGGAAATGGCAACCTACTCGTGTTCTTGCCTGGAGAATCCCAGGGACGGGGTAGCCTGGTGGGCTGCCTTCTATGGGGTCGCACAGAGTCAGACACGACTGAAGCGACTTAGCAGCAGCAGCAGCAGCAGCCACATCTTCTGAATTGTCTACAGCTGTTTGGTTTTTTTTTTTTTTTCCTGCTAAATTGGCTGGGCTGACCTGTTGCTACAGAAACTGTAGTGCCTCTAAAGCCTAAGATATTTACTATCTGGCTTTTTAAAGAAAAAGTTTGTCTACCTCTCCTAGTGATCTGAAGCTATTTAACACCACCTCAGGGGCTGTTTCTAAAATCATGTTGTTACCACCTGTTGTATATGTAGCTCACACACTGGAAAGTTCTGCTCTGTGAGTGAGCATAGCTAAAGACTGGTTTTGGTTTTGAGTTTGGTTGTGTTTTTGAGTCCCACAAAAAGCAATAAAGCTTGAGAAAAAAGCATATCCCTTTGGGAAATGACAATATCAAGAGTAGACAAATATTGTACAGAAATGTATATGGTGTATAGTAATTAATCCAAATTCCTGGCTCTTTGGCCTGACTAGGAATATGAACAGAGTTAAGTTTGCTGCTGGTTTGTTCCTGCTCTGTGAAAGAACGGCCTGCTTATCTACATGGGACCTTTTTCTTTTCTCTCCAAGTAAACATTAAAGTCCATTCCACCGAACAATGTGATTATGTGGCCCAGTTTCAGCGAGCTTCTATACCTAGTTTCACTTAACACAACTTATGAGAACTATTCACACACACCCGGAGACGGAGAAGGGACCCAATGCTCAAAAACGTAGGAAAGAAGAGAAATTAGTAAGCTATGTCGGCACCAAGACTCCAACCACTGAGCTCCTTGAAGGCACAACAAACTAAGAAAGCAAAGCAAAGCAAGGCAAAGCAAAGCAGTGACACAATGAGTGGGTTCATCACGAAATCAGCTCCCATGGAAATGAGACCATGTTAATTGTTATGGAAAAGCAGTCAGGAGCACAATTTGCCTCTCATTTGTCAACGTTAGTCATGAAAAACATACCTGCGGAGGGGGGAGACTTCTCTCTCGCGGGCTCTGGGTCTGGTTGTTCAAGAGAATCATGTGGGGGCGGGGCTTAAAAGCCGGAGTCCCAGGCCACGCCCCCAACCAATTAACCAGTATTGGAGGTGCCTGGGGCTGTCCAGGTGATTCCAATGTGCAGCCAGCGCTGAGAGCCATGCTTCACTGTGCTACCTCCTGCTCTGATGCCCACAAGATTGTAAAATGGGCTCATACGGGATGAGATATTGAACCGAATGAGTGCAGAGGCGGTAGGGTGAACATGCGGGGCTCTGGAGAGAGGTCGACTTAGAAAGTTGAAGATTTTTGCAGATCTCTGGTAGTACTGGGGCTTCCCTGGTGGCTCAGACAGGAAAGAATCTGCCTGCAATGCAGGAGACCCGGGATGGATCCCTGGGCTGGGAAGATCCCCTGGAGAATGAAATGGTAACCCACACCAGCGTTCCTGCCTGGAGAATTTCACTGACATGAGAGCCTGATGGGCTACATCCATGGGGTTATGAAGAGTCAGACATGACTGAGAAACAAGAATTTTTGATGGTGTCTTCAGGGTTTTCTGTGTAGAGGATCATGTCATCTGCAAACAGTGAGAGTTTTACTTCTTCTTTTCCACTCTGGATTCCTTTTATTTCTTTTTCTTCCCTGATTTCTGTGGCTAAAACTTCCAAAACTATGTTGAAAAGTAGTGGTGAGAGTGGGCACCCTTGTCTTGTTCCTGACTTTATGGGAAATGCTTTAATTTCTTTACCATTGAGGATAATGTTTGCTGTGGGTTTATCATATATGGCTTTTATTATGTTGAGGCATGTTCCTTCTATGCCTGCTTTCTGGAGGGTTTTTATCATAAATGGATGTTGAATTTTGTCAAAGGCTTTCTCTGCATCTATTGAGACAATTACATGGTTTTATCTTTCAATTTGTTAATGTGGTGTATCACATTGATTTGTGAATATTGAAGAATCCTTGCATCCCTGGGATAAAGCCCACTTGGTCACGATGTATGATCTTTTTAATATGCTCTTGGATTCTGTTTGCTAGAATTTTGCTAAGGACTTTTACATCTATGTTCATCAGTGATATTGGCCTGTAGTTTTCTTCTTTTGTTGCATCTTTGTCTGGTTTTGGTATTAGGGTGATGGTGGATTCATAGAATGAGTTTTGCAGTTTACCTTCCTCTGCGATTTTCTGGAAGAGTTTGAGTAGGATAGGTGTTAGCTCTTCTCTAAATTTTTGGTAGAATTCACCTGTGAGGTCTGGTCCTGGGCTTTTGTTTGTTGGAAGATTTTTGATTGCAGTTTTGATTTCCATGCTTGTGATAGGTCTGTTAAGATTTTATATTTCTTCCTGGTTCAGTTTCAGAAGGTTATACTTTTCTCAGAATTCATCCATTTCTTCCAAGTTGTCCATTTTATTGGTATATAGCTGCTGATAGCAGTCTCTTATGATCCTTTGTATTTCTGTGTTGTCTGTTGTGATTTCTCCATTTTCATTTCTAATTTTGTTGATTTGATTCTTCTCTCTTTTATTCTTGATGAGTCTGGCTAATGGCTTTTCTATTTTATTTATCTTCTCAAAGAACCAGCTTTAAGTTTTGCTGATTTTTGCCATAGTCTTCTTTGTTTCTTTTTCATTTATTTCTGCCCTAATTTTTATGAGTTCTTTCCTTCTGCCAACCCTGAGGTTCTTCATTTCTTCTTTTTCTAGTTGCTTTAGGTGTAAAGTTAGGTTATTTATTTGATTTTACTCTTGTTTCTTGAGCTAAGCTTGTATTGCTATGAACCTTCCCCTTAGCACTGCTTTTGCTGAATCCCATAGGTTTTGAGCTGTCATGTTTCCATCTTCATTTGTTTCTATGTATATTTTGATTTCTTTCTTGATTTCTTTTGTGATTGTTGGTTATTTAGCAGTGTGTTGTTTAGCCTCCATGTTTGTATTTTTAATAGTTTTTTTTTTTCTTGTAGTTGACATCTAATCTTACTGTACTGTGATCAGAAAAGATGCTTGAAATGATTTCAATTTTTTTGAATTTACCAAGGCTAGACTTATGGCCCAGAATGTGATCTATCCTAAAGACTGTTCTGTGTGCACTTGAGAAAAAGATGAAATTCATTGTTTTGCAGATGACATGATCCTCTACATAGAAAACCCTAAAGACACCACCAGAAAATTATTAGAGCTAATCAATGAATATAGTAAAGTTGCAGGATATAAAATTAACATACATAAATCCCTTGCATTCCTACACTAGCAAAGAGAAAAGAAAGAGAAATTAAGGAAACAATTCCATTCACCACTGCGATGAAAAGAATAAAATACTTAGGAATAAATCTACCTAAAAAAACAAAAGACCTATATATAGAAAACTGTAAAACACTGATGAAAGAAATGAAAGATGACACAAATAGATGGAGAAATATACCGTACCCATGGATCAGAAGAATCAATATAGTAAAAATGAGTATACTATCCAAAGCTATCTATAGATTCAATGTGATCCCTATCAAGCTACCAACAGTACTTTTCAGAGAACTAGAACAAATAATTTCACAATTTGCATGGAAATACAAAAAACCTTGAATAGTTAAAGCAATCAATGGAACTGGAGGAATCAACCTACCTGACTTCAGACTGTACTACAAAACTACAGTCATTGAGGATATTTCCCGGTAAATGGGAGCCCGGGCGACCTGGGCTTCTGTGAAACATGGTGGTCGGCTGGGACCATAACACAAGCATGACTATATGAAAGAAGAAGAAGGTTTTCCTGAAGATGAGGCGACTGAATCGGAGGAAAACCTTAAGTTTGGTGAAAGAGTTGGATGCCTTTCCGAAGGTTCCTGAGAGCTATGTGGAGACTTCAGCCAGTGGGGACTTGGAGCCTACAAACCTGTCAATTTTGTTCCCTTTGAAGATGGCCACACGGACAACCACGTACCTCTTTTAGAGAATAATACACATTAACACCTCCCAAGTAAAGGAGAAGAACTTTTTGCCTGAGACATAAAACCTTTTTTAATAATAAAATATTGTGCAATATATACAAAGAAAAGAAAATATGAATGAGAAGCAGAAATCAGACCTGGGGGGAAAAAAAAAACCCAAACTGAAATCCTATATGTTTCGTGTCTGTTACAAATGTTCTAGAAGAAATTATGCAGCTAATCTAATCAGTGAACAAGCCCAACTGGAGTATTGCTTTGAACATGACCCCTTCTGATATTTTCATAGCAGATGGGCAGTATTGAAATCAGACCTTGCTTCTTGATGACAAAGAGCCTGAAGGAAGAAGTCAAACCACATCTAAAGAAAATGGCATTGATAAGTGCAAATGTTTTCATCTCTTTGTTTTTTTAAAGATATGATGTCAGAATAAAATATGTAAAACAAAAAAAAAAAAAAAAAAAAAAACAAAACTACAGTCATTGAGACAGTATGGTACTGGCACAAAGACAGAAATATAGATCAATGGAAGAAAACAGAGAGCCCAGAGATAAATCCGTGCACCTATGGACACCTTATCTTTGACAAAGGAGGCAAGAATATACAATGGAGAAAAGACAATCTCTTTAACAAGTGGTGCTGGTCAACCACTTGTAAAAGAATGAAACTAGAACACTTTCTAATGCCATACACAAAAATAAACTCAAAATGGATTAAAGATCTAAATATAAGAGCAGAAACTATAAAACTCCTAGAGGAAAACATAGGCAAAACACTCTCTGACATAAATCACAGCAGGATCCTCTATGACCCACCTCCCAGAATAATGGAAATAAAAGCAAAAATAAACAAATGGGACCTAATTAAACTTAAAATCTTTTGCACAATGAAGGAAACTATAAGCAATGTGAAAAGACAGCCTTCAGAATGGGAGAAAATAATAGCAAGTGAAGCAACTGACAACGGATTAATCTCTAAAATATACAAGCAGCTCCTGCAGCTCAATTCCAGAAAAATAAAGGACCCAATCACAAAAATGGGCCAAAGAACTAAACAGACATTTCTCCAAAGAAGACATACATATGACTAACAAACACATAAAAAGATGATCAACATCAGTCATTATCAGAAAATGCAAATCAAAACCACAGTGAGGTACCATCTCATGCCAGTCAGAATGGCTGCTATCAAAAAGTCTACAAACAATAAATGCTGGAGAGGGTGTGGAGAAAAGGGAACCCTCTTACACTGTTGGTGGGAATGCAAACTAGTACAGCCACTATGGAGAATAGTGTGGAGATTTCTTAAAAAAAACTGGAAATAGAACTCCCATATGACCCAGCAATCCCACTGCTGGGCATACACACTGAGGAAACCAGATCTGAAAGAGACACGTGCACCCCAATGTTCATCACAGCACTGTTTACAATATCCAGGACATGGAAGGAACCTAGATATCTGTCGGCAGATGAATGGATAAGAAAGCTGTGGTACATATACACAATGGAATATTACTCAGCTATTAAAAAGAATGCATTTGAATCAGTTCTAATGAGGTGGATGAAATTGGAACCTATTATACAGAGTGAAGTAAGTCAGAAAGAAAAACACCAATACAGTATATTAACACATATATATGGAATTTAGAAAGATGGTAACAATGACCCTATATGCGAGACAGCAAAAGAGACACAGATGTAAAGAACAGACTTTTGGACTCTGTGGGAGAAGGCAAGGGTGGGATGATTTGAGAGAATAGCACTGAAACATGTATATTACCATATGTGAAATGGATCAGTCCAGGTTCAACGCACGAGACAGGGTGCTCGGGGCTGGTGCACTGGGGTGAGCCTGAGGGATGGGATGCAGAGGGAGGTGGGAGGGGGGTTCAAGATGGGGAACACATGTACACCCATGGCTGATTCATGTCAATGTATGGCAAAAGCCACTACAATACTGTAAAGTAATTAGCTTCCAATTAAAATAAATAAATAAAAATTTTAAAAAGATACAGTTACAGAAAAGAGTATCTTTTGAAAAGCAACAGTTATGAAATCTAAAAAAAAAAATAATAAAGAATTTTTGATAGTACTAAAACCTCAACTTGAGGTTTATGGTGCCTGTCTAAAAATCTTAAATAAATGGAACTGGAAAAAGTTCATTCAACCTATTAGTCTGTTCTGCTTCCAGGATTTAAGTTAATTTTAAAAGATAAGATTTTGCTGGATTCCTTGAATTTCAACCTAAAGCTAAGTCTCTGGGGAATGGGAACTCCCCATAAGGGATGTTCTCCTATGTAACTAGCCTTCCTATATGGTGATCATGGAGCTACTGCAGCAGTGTGGACATGCTAGTCAGTATACTTTGAGATATAAATTGAACTTAGCATTAAAGTCTATCTGTGTATTAGTTTTGCTACAAATATCTGAGCTATATGTCTTTTACCATCAACCCCAGGTCTTTTCACTCCAACTCATGTTTAATAACTCTTGCGTTAACCAATATATTTATCTATTTTTTGCCTAGAAATTTCTTAAAGGGCTGATGACAGTGAGAGGGAGCAGCATCAGGTGCTAGTATATGACAGTTACCTGGTATTCCAGTAACAACTGCTCAGTTTATCCACTGAGACTGTTCCTTAGGACATTAATTTTTGATTCATCTTAATCAAGCTGAGCTTTTTTTTTTTTTTTCCTGGGAACCCAATCTACCTTTCAGGAAAATTATGCAACTATTTAAATATTCTTTATTAAAATCCTAACTTCATACAGCAAGTGTCAAATGAAGTTTGGAGGAGCGATACTTTTTTTTAACAAAGTTCCATTATTTGTACTTTTTCCACATTAAACTAAGCAATCCTGGCTAGTCCCTTTCTTGATCACTGAGGATAAGATTTCTTAGACTTTGGAGACTTAGTAGGGTGATTTCTGGCAACAGTGCTGTCTGAGTTAATCTTCCCAGAGGTTATGATATTTACATTTATTAAGCGGCATATATACAAAATGCCAGGCATGCTGTACTTATAGCTCATCACAAAGCCACGAGTTGGACAATATTATCCCTAATTACAGATGAAAGATCCGAGGCTCACAAAGGCTATGCAAAGTGCCCCATATCACAGTTTAATCAGTGGCCATTCTGTGATTCAGACCTAGGGCTGTCTGACTCTAAAGCTTGGGCTTTCAATTTCCACTCCATCCTGCCAAATGGATCCATGCAAGCCAACCAGGCGCCCTTCAGGGGACCAAGGGAAGAACTCAAAAAAGCCTTGTTCCCAGCACAAGTGAAACTGCAACATTGTGGTCCATCTGCCACAATGCTACAGTGTATTGATGTCATTCTAGAAGAAAGCCCAAAGGCCATTTTCACAACTTCTCAGCAGTTCACCATTTTATTTGTTAACCTAATGGATCTTTTTCTTGGGGAAGAGGCACCTGACTAAACAGCTGGTCTCCCTACTGTATTGCAAACAGGATATGAATAAATCTAATTGGGTCTGCCAGAGCACATACACAAACTGGATAAGCCTTTGAGATGTACGTTTTAAAAAGTCACAAATACATAATTAATTGCTTTCAATATAGGACACTGTGTCTTCATGGGCTGACAATGAAGTTCTGTCTTCAGTGATATTCCCCAAGGGCGTAATTTCTGTCTAGCAGTCCAGGCACTGGCTGTGTCCCATCACCTGACATGCTAATTAAAAATACAGATTCCCAAGCTTCACCCAAGACAAACTGAATCAGACTATCCAGGGGTGATGATCTGGAAACTGTGTTTCCAACAAAGCCCCAGGTGATGGTAGTGTGCAGCCAGAATTAGGAACTAATTCAGTAGGTTAGAGTGAATGGGGATGATTGCCTCAGGCTAATTCATTTGACTTTTCAGTATATATTTATTGATCTAATACTCTGTACTACCACTGTTCTAGACTCTGAGAACAAGCTGTGAAGAGGATAGACAAATCCTGTCCCAGGGATTTACAATCCAGTGAGGGGAGAATAGCAGTGAGCAAGTAGACATCACACATAAATAAGAGAATTTCAGGAGCAGCATCCCAGGGTGGTAAAGCAGGAAGGAAGACAGGGCTCCGTACAGTGAATCAGGGAGGGAGATGGTGGTGTAAGGAGGCAGAAGGTGAGCGGTGAGCACACATACACTCACATATGTGTTGCTGTTGTTTAGTTTCTGAGTCATATCCGACTCTTTTGCAACCCCATGGACTGTAGCCCACCAGGCTCCTCTGTCCATGGAATGCTCCAGGCAAGAATACTGGAGTGTGTTGCCACTTCCTTCTCCAGGGGATCTTTCCAACCCAGAGACTGAACTCACATCTGTATTGGCAGGTGGATTCTTTACCACTGAGCCACCAGGGAAGCCCAGATTCTTTTCCATTTTTTCAGATTCTTTTCCACTATAGGTTGCTACAACATACTGAATATAGTTCCCTGTGCTATACAGTCAGTCCTTGTTTATTTATTTTATGTATAGTCATGTGTATCTGTTAATCCTAAACTTCTAATTTATCCCTATCCCCTGCCCCTTTGGTAACCTTTAATTTTCTATGTCTGAGTCTGTTTCTGCTTTTGTAAATAAGTTCATTTACATCAAGCACATAAATTATAGGTGTTCTTATAGATGTGACAAAAATAATGGTGATGGAAAATGGCTGAAGTTTGCTAAATACTATCTGACTCAACCTCCTGTCTTTACCGAGGGAAAAACTAAGGCCCCAAGAACTTAACTAATTCGCAGGCACACAACTATTTTGTAGCAGAAATGGTCATAAAATGCAGGTCTCTCAGTGCAGTAACCTTTTCAGGATGTAAAGAAAGATATCTGTACAAACATTAGAAGTGCTTCTCACATAAGTGAAGTAACTGGTGGGATTGAAAAATTTTGGCAAATCTATTCTGTATACGAATTCAGGAAAAACAGAGAAAGAACAGGTTGAAACCCCGATCTGTGCTTTCCAGTTATGTGCCAATGAAGAATCACCAGATTTTTCTGCACTTCATTTCCCTCTTCCGTTAAAAACAACGAAACGAACACAATGACACAAGCCCTACTTACCTCAGAAGGCTGTCAAAAGGAAGGAAGAGGATACTATAAAAGCTTGGCACAGAGACAGTGATTGTATAAGGCAGCATTCTTTTTTTTTTTTTTTTTTTTGCCTTCTGCCCCTCAAAATATATGCTGGGTTTTGAATGGCTGGAAAGCATGTGTTCTTTCTTAAATTCCACTTCTCCATTTAAATTCCACTTCTCCACTTAAATTCCATTTCAAAATGATTTTTCAATTCAAACAGGAGGAGGGGTTCCTGGGTTCATTGCCAAGAATTATGGTAATCCAAGGATCACTCTCCACCAAAAGCAAAATTAGCAGCAGCCTTAGAGTGCCTCAGAGTTTTTTTTAAGAGCAGATGAAGAGGTAAGAACTGGGTGAAGCACTGTTTCTTTCTCCTCAGCTGATAGAATTTAATCAAAACAGGACCCATCCCTCCAGTTGGGAAGATCCCCTCGAGAAGGACATGGCACCCCACTCCAGTATTCTTGTCTGGGAAATCCCATGGATGGAGGAGTCTGGCAGGCTACAGTCCATGGGATCATAAAGAGTCAGATACAACTGAGTGACTGAGCACATCCTCCAGTTATGCTAACTCTCTGCTGGAGATCAGTGGAGAAACTGGGAGAGGAAAGTATCTAAAGTATTTAAATAGTATATATAAAGTATTTAAAATAGTATATTTTCTTTTTAAAAAAAAATAGAGGTGAATGATTGCAGTGGTCACCTCAACTTACTCTGTGTCATTGCCTGGGTGGGTATTTGTGGTGACCATGAAAATGCACCCCTCGGATCTCCTGCTATAGGAGCACAGGTGGTGGAGAGCCACGATCACGGGCCCCTTTGGACCCACGGCTGGACGTGTGTCAAGGTCAGGCTTCCTACGGAGCACTCTCAGCCAATGATGGAGCAGAGTAGATAACATCCTTCTATCCCATTTTTGTGGAGTGTAGGAATGCTCTGGTAGACAAATGTGGTTCCTAGATTCTCCACTGTCCTGGCTGACATTTTTTAGAGCTAGCTACACTCTGGGGCTCTTTTACCCCAGCCTCCTTCCCTCCCACTCTCCTGTCACCAGTGTCAGACTCACACTGTCAGCTGAGAAGCCTCTCCCCACCTTCTCTGGCACTTCTGTTTTAGTCTTCAGGTGTTTCCCCCAAGAAATCTCTTGCATTTCTCATCCTGCCTTGGTATATGCTTCTCTGAGCATTCCAAATGACACAACAGTGTTCCAAAAGTTCAACTAGTGCCAAACAGATCATTCTGCACAAGCTTTAAAATGAGCAGCTAGTTGGGGACTCAGACATGTCCCACTGGTTATAATAGAAAGGGGAAAAAAATGTTCTGTTAGCATCTTGTATAAACTTATGACCACATTTTATCACCCAAAGTGTACCTGCACTGACTACCAGATGTGTCATTAACCATTTCTGAAAAAAGTGAAATAAAACCATCCAGCCTGAGAATGCTGTAGAATAAGTCAATACTAACAGATGGTGTTTATTTTGTCACTGCTTGTGTTAAAAAATTACCACCTAGTCCCATCGAATCCATTTCTTTAAGGTGGAAGCTTTATGTAAAAACTGCTACAGAAAATGCAATATTTTATCAGCTGTCATTGAGTTCCTTAAAATATGAGCACTTGTTTTCATGGTTTTCAGTTTTCTAGGACATGGTGCAATACACAGGAGATGGGTTTGTATAAATCTGACACGATGGAGTATTTTGCCAGCAGCTCTGTCTTGCAACATGCAATCTGTTTTGTTTTTCAAACAAAGTTGGTACATGAGTTAGTTGGAATGCTAGTGTTTCCAGGATGAAGACAGAAACTCCTCAATTATACAGCCTTCTGCCATGTGATACAGTCTACATGGCCCACAAGAGGGAATCATTTAAAGACATTATGGCCTGCCCTTCAGATGAACTCACAAAGAGAACCAAGAAAAATGGCACCATAGAAGAACACGTGATAATACTGGGGAAAGTTTACAAAGTGTTAAGTGAAAAAATTATGAAGCAAGAAATAAAATATGATGCCATTTTTGTTTTAAAATATACACACAAAGAGGTAGTATAACAGAATAGTTAGGTTGGGAAAAGGTCAACCTGAGCTTGGCTGGCTGAGATCAAATCCTGGTTCTGCCACACATATCCATTACCTTTATAACCATGCTACGTCACGTGACCTGTCTCGACCCAACTTTCCCCGTGCATCCGGGATGACTGCATACCTGGCTCATGGAGCTCTTTGGAGGATTAAATGTAAAGCATTTAAAAAAGTGCCTGGCACAGAGTAAGTGCTATAAAAGTATTGTTAATATTGTTTTAATTTTTATTACATATAATTATAAAGAAAGTCCTAGATGCATATTTCTCACAGTGTCCATAGTGATTCTTGCTAAATGCTAAGATAATAGATGATTTTCTTTTTTCTTTTTCTAAAATTAATTTTTATTGGAGTATATTTGCTTTACAGAGTTGTGTTAGTTTCTCCTGCACAACAAAGTGAATCAGCTATACGCGTACATGCATCCCCTCTTTTTTGGATTTCTTTCCCATTTAGGGCATCACGGAGCATTGAGTGGAGTTCCCTGAGCTATACAGTAGGTTCCCAACTTTATACATACTATCAGTAGATGATTTTCAAGTGTTTTTTCCCCTGGCTTCTTTGTTTATTCTAAAGTTTTCTTATACATACAAACATCTACCATTTGAAAAAAGGGAAGGGAGAGAAAGGGAGAGGTAGAAGGAAAATTCTTGCATGCTTCTGCCTAACAAATTCTGCTTCCATAAATAGTGTATAATTGGCTGGATAAAATGGCTTAATTTTTTTTTTTTAGTCTTAAACTCCAAGTACCTTGATCATTTAGAACTTATTTTAAAATACCTTAACTAAAACATCTGTGAACTCTCAGACTAAATGATAAGTGAACAAAATCACATATCAATCAATATGACCTTGGGATCAAAGTGAAAACACTGCATACACAGAGTTTTCTCCTGATAACTAAGTTGGGGAATAAATATTCTCCCTTGTCTGATGCTTCCATGTCACTTTCCCTAAATTATGATGAAAATTGAGCCTATTTTTTTTCTTCAGAAAACGGTGGTCTCAGTAACTTTTGTACATGCATAATCCTAAAAAATGTACTGGCAATTATACCAAATGAAAGTATAGAACATATATGTGCATAAGCTCTAAATCTGTAAATTAGTCAAATATTACATGGGTGACATTTTTATGTAAAATGATGGGCTTAAAGCAATCAATCATTGTTTTCTGGAACCCTAAGAGTACACCCGAGTCAATTTTCCCTGAAGTTACTACAGAACACATCACTAGAATTTACCAGCAAAATAACAAGCAGAGATATAACTTCATTTATGTCCTATACATATTTTTAACTGCATATGTCTGTCATGTCGTGTGACAGACATTTAAGAAACGTGACAACAGATTTTTCAACAGGTAGGGATCTGATTATAAGACTGGGACTCTTCTGGACTATGACTCTGTCTTCTTTGCCCCAGGATTTCAGTGAGAACTTGGCAAATAAGAAGTGGAAGCTGAAGGATCTCACATGTGCCAAAATGCCATAAGCTTCATTTCTTGATGTTCCTTTATTATCTTGACATAGTCTTTATTATCTGAGGCATCAGTTCCTTTATTGGCTCCAGCATCTGACAAAGCTACAGTGATGTATCTATCCTATTGGTTTTAATTTCCATGCTTAGGTTGACTATCAAGAAAACTCCAGAACATATCTCTGGATGCTATCACATTCCATGAGATTGGCCATTGTAACACTGAATGAGGTTACCATAGAAACTCCTCAGGCCCCACTTATACCAAGACCTTGAACACACATGCACACATCCAGCTTTTCTATGCTGGAAACATGTTCCCATTTTTAAAGCTCTCACTTAATCAAAGTGCCTGCCACGCAGAGGCTACCTGGAGCAAACAGGCCCTCGGGGTACAAATGTAGCAAACTTTGGGCTGTGCAATAGATGCCTGCAAGGAAAGAGATATTAACAAACGTGCTATAGTCCCTTTAAACACTTAAGTTAAAGACATGACAATTATTCACCCAAGATAGCAGAGTTTTCCATCTCAAATCTAAAACACTAAGGGTAAGAAAAGTCATAGGTTCTACATAAAACCATCTTCTTGGTCATTAATCATGAATCTGCACTGCTGAGGCATTTATGAGGGACCTGGGTTACCCTTTCACATGTACATACTCAGTGGGCCATCTCTACTCATCAGGGAAATGCAAATCACAACCACAATGAGATCTTACCTCACACATGTCAGAATGGCTGTCATCAAACAGACAAGAGCAAACAAGTGTTGGCGAGGATGTGGAGAAAAGGGAACCCTTGTGCACCACTGGTGGGAATGTAAATTGGTGCAGCCGCTATGGAGAACAGTGTTGAGGTTCCTCAAAAAATTAAAGATAGAACTGCCATATGATCAAATGATTTCCTTTCTGGGAGTTTACTCAAAGGAAATGAAAACACTAACTCAAATATCTGCACCCTCATATTCATTGCAGTATAGTTATAATAGCTAAGGTATGGAAGCAGCCTAAATCTAAGGGCCCATTGATAGATGAAAGGATAAAGGGGATGTGGCGTTACATACAATGAACTATTACTCAGCCACACAAAAGAATGAAATCTTGCCATTTGTGAAAACATGGATGGACCTAGAGATTATTATGCCAAGTAAAACGAGTCAGACAGAGAAAGACAAATACCATGCGCTTTCACTTATACGTGGAATCTGAAAATCTAACAAATATAACAAACCAGAAAAAGACTCAGATACATAGAACAAACTAGTGGTCACCAGAAGGGACAAGGGCGGGGGGAGGTATGAAAAAGGTAAAGAAGATTAAGAGATTCAAACTACCAGATATAAAATAAATAAGTCACAGGGATGTTAATATACAGCACAGAGAATAAGGGCAATAATTTTATAATAAATGTGTATGATGTGTAACTTGTGAAAATATAGAACTACTGTGTTGTACACCCGAAACTGTGATGTTAACTATACTTCAGTTAAAAATGTGCCTTTACAAAGATGTCCTTTGTTACAGGATAGGCAAGCTGATCTTGGCAAATTAATATTAAGCAATCAATAAATTCCAAGTCTTATTATGTGGCAGGTACTATTCTAGGTGCTTCAGTGCATTGCTTTATTTGAGTTTTGCATCATTCATATGAGAAAAGCACATTTATTATTCCACATTATAGATTAGGAAGTTGAAGCTAAAAGATGATAAGTGACTTATTCAAGGTAACATCACCCCTGGCGGCCATGCTGGGTTTGAAACTCAGATGATGTACTTATATAAATGTATACCTATCTGCTTTATAAGCTAGTAGCTAATTATAAGACTCTTGGAAAACCTTATGGACACTCCTATTCAGCCTTACTGCTCCATCCCCTCTATAGCCTTTTCCCCTCTTTTGAAAGGTAAATGCGTCCTGTGTTAGCAACAGTGACATAGCTGTTCTGTTTTTTTAAATCACCTATCACAGACTGTCATATACCATCATGGATTATCTATTTGCCATGCATGCTAAGTCACTTCAGTCATGTCTGACTCTTTGCAACTCCATGGACTGTAGCCCACCAGGCTCCTCTGTCCATGGGATTCTCCAGGCAAGAACACTGGAGTGGTTTGCCATGCCATCCTTCAGGGGATCTTCCCGACCCAGATTGAACCTGCATCTCTTACGTCTCCTGCCTTGACAGGCAGGCTCCTTACCACTAGTGCTACCTGGGAAGTCCCACCTATCTACGATGAATTGCCTTAACTATATAGCTCTCTTGATTATGTTTAGAAATTCAACCATTAGGAATATTTCAACTTAAAAATGCCTTTATTCTTTCACAGCACTTTTGTAAGCCCTAGCACCAGGCCGAAGCCCGTAAGTATAGGTAGGAGTATAAATTCTCTGAAAAAGAATTACTGACACAGCAATGATCTGACAGTACCAAACACTGAGATATTGAAAACGCGTTTCTTCCCAATAGTATGTAAAAGATCATCTCAAGGATTTTAATCTTCACAATGGGTTTCATTTTTTCCACTAAACCATACATTTGAGTCACTTTTCAAGATGTAATTTTTAATATTTAACAGTACAAACATTCCACAATTCTCTTTTCAAGTTGGTTTCTGAAACTAACAGTAATGAAACTGTTTAAGTACTGATGACTTACAACTCCACAGGAAGTTCTAAGAGTCTGTTTCTAAAATGTGGCTTTGGAATGGTAACAACCAAGACTGCGCTGTGTACCTGTTGGGACCTGAAAGTTTGCATTCCATAGGTTCTCATTTGGGTTCTAATTTGGCTACTCCACCTACAAATCATGTATCCTTACTCTAAATGCTTTAGATCCAATTGCCTCCATTACTCTCGTCTATAATATGCTGATATTAACAGAACCTAGATACTTATTAACAGAACTTTCATGAATTAGCTGAGAAAGTGTATGTGAAGGGGATTCAGTATAGTTGTTATTCAGTCACTTAGTCATGTCTGACACTTTGCAACCCCATGGACTGCAGCATGCCAGGCTAGCGCAGTATAGCAGGTGCTCAATAAAGATTTCTATTCTTGTTATGACAGTTACAACAATTACTTCTAATCTTATTAATGGGAAAAGGACTTCTAGTGATGGTAGGAAAGAATGTAATGTCCTTACAGTAGGTAATATATAGCCTGATTTATTCTTAAAATATTTTAACTACATTCTTCTATTGTTTCCCACATGGCACATGCAAAACAGTGGATGAAAGTGTTTGCTTTAAGGAATCCTCCTGTAAATATTATCCAACTTCTCTCTGAAGGTACGAGTTTTCTTTATTTGTTGCAGACCCATTCTCCCAACTCACTCATTTGCACCATGAACGAAATGTCAGCCCGGTCCCTGATTCTTGATCAGGCAGATACTGAGAGGTGCATTTTTGATACCAAAGGCACACTAAATGAAGTGGGAGATTCCTGAATGCACAAGCCTCCTGATCTGTGCCCAGGCCTAGACAGAAGCAACTTTGATGCTGACCTGCATGAGAATTTGCCAGGTGGCATCATTTGGAGAGACCATTAACCCAACTGGGACAGGTAGCCAAGACTGGGGCCATCTCTCTCCTAGAGAAGACTCCAGTGAGTGTAGACGATCTTAGGAGAGGCTTGGGTGTGTACTTCACGGTTGTTTTCACTGAAATCACTCTGAACATCGGCCAGGCATACTGAAACATGGCTGGTGAAGAGGGGCTGGCGCTGCAGGAGTTGACCCTTTGATCCCACTCACTGGCACATCCACATGGAGTGTGTGATTTGTCCTTTCAAAGCTCGAGAAGCCACAGGCAAAGCACAATGGCCACCAGGCTACCCAAGAGGCATCTCCTTTATCTGAGTACTACGAGCACTTTTAACTTAAAAATACTTCCAATTACATTAGAATAATCATAAATAAGAGCACAATGTGGTAGAGAGTGAAGCTGGCAGGCTATTTATAGATTGTTATTAAAATTAGCATTATTATGATTCCATCAATTGTTTCCACACTTTGAAATGTCTTCTTTCCTTCCAAACCTCTTTACATGTTTTTATGAGTTTCGTTATAACATCAGGTATCCCTTTCATAGGAACATAAATTTTATGTCTGACAAATAAGGTTTGCCCTATCTCAGGAAACCATTCTATTTGGGACACAGATAAAATGACAATGTTTTCTCTAATGCTGCCTGTGTTTATTCCCTCATGTAATCCCAATTATTGGTAGCTTTGGGGATTCCAGTACAGTCAATTGGATGTTTAAATAACAACACACTTCAGTTTTTAAAGATAAACATAATGAACATGAACAGTATTCTTCTTCTCAGAGGTTAGTGATATTTGAACAACCAGGAAGTCAGATGATGCTACAGGAATCATCTTCCCTTTGAGAAATTAAGACAAAGTAATACAAAAATGCCAGTGAAGGCCATGTCTGTTTCCTTGAATTTTCTATCTCTGATGCTCAGTGAGGAAAAGAGAAATGGTCCTGCCTATGATGGAGCTACTGGAGAAGACAGCCAATAAATATTCAACCAAACAAATATATGCAATTAATACAGATTATGGTAACTGCTATAAGAGAACTAAGTAGAGTTGCTATTATTATTTTCATACAGGAAACTATGCTAACAAGCATCCAACACATTGAAAAGATGCTGTATGTTTCAATAGCAGTAGGGTCTTGAGATATATATATGTGTGTGTATATATATATGTGTGTGTGTGTGTGTGTAATTTTTGTATAATTCATTCAAAGGCAGTTTACAACATTGAATCAATTGAGGCTTGTGGGTCAAGAAGCAACAGTTAGAACTGGACATGGAACAATGGACTGGTTCAAAATTAGGAAAGGAGTACAACAAGGCTACATATTATATGTCACCCTGCTTATTTAACTTCTCTGCAGAGTATATCATGTGAAGTACTGGTCTGGATGAATCATAAGTTAGAATCAAGATTGCTGGGAGAAATATCAAAACAATCTCAGATACACAGATGATACCACTCAAATAGCAGAAACCAGAGAACTAAAGAGCCTCTTGATGAGGGTTAAAGAGCAAGATGAAAAGGCTAGCTTGAAACTCAACATTCAAAAAACTAAGATCATGGCATCTGTTCCCATCACTTCACGGCAAATAGAAGGGGAAAAAGAAGCAGTGACAGATTTTAAAATCATTTGGATGGTAACTGCAGCCATAGAATTAAAAGATGCTTGCTCTTTGGAAGGAAAGCTCTGATAAAACTAGACAGCATATTAAAAAGCAGAGACATCATTTTGCCCACAAAGGTCCACATAGTCAAAGCTATGTTTTTTTGAGTAGTCATGTATGAATGTGAGAGTTGGACCATAAAGAAGGCTGAGTGCCAAAGAATTATTGCTTTCCAGTTGTGGTGCTGAAGAAGACTCTTGAGAGTCCCTTGGACTTGCAAGATCAAACCAGTCAATTCTAAAGGAAATCAGTCCTGAATATTCATTGGAAAGACTGATGCTGAAGCTGAAGCACCAATACTTTGACTACTTGATGCGAAGAGTAAACTCATTGGAAGAGACCCTGATTCTGGGAAAGGTTGAAGGCAAAAGGAGGAGAATGGGGTGGCAGAGGATGAGAAGGTTAGATAGCATCACGGACTCATTGAGCACGAATCAGAGCGAACTGCAGGAGACAGTGATGGACAGGGAAGACAGTGATGGACAGGGAAGACAGTGATGGACAGGGAAGACAGTGATGGACAGGGAAGGCTGGCACGCTGCAGTCAATGGGGTCGTAAAGAGTCAGACATGACTTAGTGACCGAACAACAAACAGCAGCATCTTCAGTGTGTGCCAAGCATCCAAAATGTGTCAGGCAGTGAGTTTGGCTTTAGATTAAAAAAAAAGCCTGTAAAAGACTTAGCGACTGGACAACAACAGCAACATGCTAGACACATGCTTTGATCTCAAAGTTCTGCCATCTCTACCTCCTAAGCCTTCCCAGCAGCTCTTCAGGGCTTTGCGTCTTCTCTCTCACCTGTATGCCTGGGCCACCATCTTCATGTAGTGACAGAACTATAAGCTAGCTTCTGCCTGTCCTCCTGTTCTCCACCCCTCGGGCTTTTTAAACTGTGTTCTCCCCATGTGATTGCACATAAATATATGCTCAATCTCTCTCTGTGTCCTTAACATCCTAACTGGAACTTCAAGGCCTTTCCAATATCTCACTCTCTAAAGTCCCCCCATTTCATTTTTACTCCCGTGACTTTCAGTTCTTTAAACCAACACTCTCTTGTTTGCCCTAAATTTTTATAATTCGTTTTTGCCTGGAAACCTCTTGTCCAACTCTTTTGTTGAATTCCTATGTATCCTTCAGATTCATCCCTATTATTACTTTCTTAGGGAGTTTTCTTTTTAACCTATCAGAGTACCATATATATATATTCTTATATATATATACACACATATATGTATATATATATATTTTCTTCAAACCCCTTTTCATGTTTGTTTTCTCTATAAATTTGTAAGCAGTACAAAGGCCGAGATCATTTCTTTATCACCATCCCCAGGGCCAAGTACTGTACCTAGCATAAAGTGGGTTCAACATTGGTTGAAGGAATGGAGTGATTAATTAATTAGACTGGAAAACCTATGGGAGCCCTGAGAAGGGAAGTCCACTGCAGCCTGGGGATATTTTCTCCAAAGCCTGTGTCTTGAAGAATGACAAGGAGAAGACAAAGGCAATGCAGAGACAGACTTCTGATATTTAACCAGGTGGTTATAAAATCTGTGTTCCCTTAAAAATAAAGAGTAACTTGGCCAATGAAAATATCCAACTTAAAAAAGAGAGCTGTTACCATGATGAAACATAAACCATAAATGCTATCCCTTCCAGAATTGATCCCAGACTATCTCAGGTGAGGATTGCAAAAAGGTTTGCCTTTTCTGTTTCTGTATGTGGAGACAGATTACGTTTTAGAGTCTTCATCAGTGTAATCGAATTCTTCCATGGACCTTGAATAAAAATCTAAACTGCTTATAATGTCGGAGAGTATCAATGTCTAATAACATTAAAAAAAAAAAACAGCCTAAGAAACTAATTTCCAAGCTTTCCCTGTTAAATTACTCTTTCTGAAATAAAAACTTGCATTCAGCACCAACAGAGAAAACTGGTTTAAAGCTGAAATATGAATATATTGAAATTAATCATGATCACATAACCCCTTAACTTTAAATAAGTCTAATTATTCCTTATCTAAACTGGATAAAAATAATGCACATAGTTTCAAAAGAAGTATGTCTGTCGTACTTGCTGATAGCATATGGATTCATGCCAGGATTCCTGAATTGAGAAAATGCTTTTCACAACCAGAACTTTGAAATCTAATGAATTACCTATTTTATTTTTACTGCTTGAATTCCACTGTATGAACGTGGAAAAATAAGTATCTTATAGCAATGCAGTTTAACATATTATTAATACTATTTTTTCCTAGGTAGATCTTGAAGCTTGTATAAGTAGATGATAACAGAGTAAATCTCATTTTAAACTTAGAAGTCAGAAAGGCTATAGGAAATAGTCCTGTGGCAGCTGATATGAAATTATAGGTACTTCATCAAAACCCAGGCAGCCATAGCTACCTCATAACTCATGCTTAGGGCTTCATAATGTGATTAGGTTTTCAAGAGGGTGCATTTGTGTTTTGGCTTTCTTTTAATCACTTTATGTTCAGCTAGACTTCCAACTTACTACTGATTGACTACAGTCATCATGGTGAGAATAAAGAGATCGTCAACTTTGCTGAAGAAAAGTTATTAAATTTTAGTTTTCCTAAAGGGAAACATTCCCTGCAACAGTAATTGAAAAAAAAAATAAAATCTTTATTGACATTCTTTGAGGGGAAAATACAATATTCAACATTTAGGCAGAAGCTAGATAGGTAAAGGAAATTCAGATTTGAGGCAATTATACAGTCAGCCAAGAAAATTGACTGTGAGAGGAGGTGTCTTGTCTGCTCTTATTCTGGTCTGATTGGCAGCAAGGGCTTCTTTTCTATTTTACTGAGTCGCTTACATACTCACTCACTCCATACACATTTAAGGAATACCTTTATATATGAATCATCTCTGCAAATGAGATGCAGACTAATGGGTCATTGGGTATGAAACCAAAGACTAATGAACAAAGAGCTGGACTTCAGGGTGGCAAGTACTGTAGCAGAAACAGACTGCTGTGGGAATACAGGGGAAAGAAAGAATGACTTTGCAGGTAGAACCTGCTTATTAGATATTTTTGCCAATCTCTAGGTACTACACCATTGTCATCCAGGTGGAAAAGGCTCCGTGTTGACTGAATACAAATCCTATCTTATAGCTTATTTTGAGAGACAGGACTTATCTGCCAGATGTGATAATAATAAATGGCTCATATGTGACTTTTTAAAACAAACACTTTTCCCCTATTTAGAAATGTAGCACATGAATTCCCTGGCAGTCCAGTGGTTAGGACTTGGCATTTCCACTTCACGGGGCATGGGTTTGATCCCTGAGCAGGGAACTAAGATACCGCAAGTGGTGTGTGTGTTGAAATCTATTCTTTTTTTTTTTTTTTAAAAAAAAAAAAACAAGAACAGTCCTAGGTAGGCTATTTTGTAACCTGCCATGTTAAATTTTATATTTTAACACAAACACTATTCCATATTTTAAAATGTTGTTCTACATCATGTTTCTAAGTCACACATTATTTTATTGCATTGATAGATTAATTTATTTGGGCTTTTCTCATGTGACTCAGCTGGTAAAGTATCCGCCTGCAATGCAGGAAACCTGGGTTTGATCCCTGGGTTGGGAAGATCTCTTGGAGAAGGGAAAGGCTACCCACTCCAGTATTCTGGCCTGGAGAATTCCGTGGACTGTATAGCCCATGGAGTCACAAAGAGTCCGACACAGACTGAGCGACTTTCACTTTCACTTTTCATTAAATTATTTAACCACCTGCTTACTGATGAACATGTAGACAATTTCCACCTCTTCTACATTATAAACAATTTGTATCTTGGATCTATTAATTTTGGGGAAGACAAATTTATCATTTCAATCATAGTCTATTCAAATTTATCTTAAATTTTCTGCTATTATCAATAGATTTATATTAATAGTATTTTATTTTTTATATTTGAAACCGTATTTTCTTAACTAAATGGTCCCCAAATATTCTAAATTTCCTATAGACTTATAGGTTTAAAAGAAAAGTTAAAAAAAAAAAAACAATGGTGAATAAGAGTTGGAAAATATGAAGAAAAGAGAGAAAAGATTAGTACACAGAATATGAGACATAAATATCTACAGATTTTGATAGAGGGGAATAAAAATCTAGGTATGATTTACTTGCCAACCAATGGAAACAGAAAGATACTATTAGTCAAACAAGCAATAATTTCTTTTTTTTATTTTAACAATTTCTTAAAAAAGAACAAAAAGCAGTTCCTCTTTATCTATTCCAATACTAAGTCATGAGAAATGTTTTCTTGCAAATCTTCATAAAAATCTATGTGATGTTTGAATGATATCCTCATTTACGTGGTCAAGGTAAATGCAATTATTTGCTTCAGTAAAATTGTAATTTTTAAATAAAATTTACTGCTAAGAACACTTAAACTGTTTAGAGAATCATTTCATGTTATAATCTTCTCCTGAGATAACTAGAAACACTGGAAAATTGTTAAACAATGTTGCGAGTTCTCTAGAACAGTTCCTCTTGCAGCTGAAAAGAGATTTGATGACATTCCTTTGTCCTCCACATTTGAAAGACAGGTGCACGAGTCTGAATAGGACACAGAGGGAAAGGCCACTGACCGCCTAATGCCCTTACTGTACAACATGCATACATTTAGGGAGAGAATTACCTACAGACATCAGCTGACTTTAAGAGGTCATTTTCAGGTGCTCTGTTCTCACATAGTTTAATTAGTTCGACTTTTTCTTGATGACAAAAAGCATTAGATTCACAATAAAGGCCTAGTAGAATCTCAACTTTTTCAAGGACACTTCAAGAGGGAGGGAAATGTATGTTTCATTCCATGAAGTGCTGTTTTAACAAAGGATACAATGTAATGTAGAAAACATTATTTATGGGATATGGGTGCAGGAATAGTCACTGAAAAAAAAAATGTGTCACTCCAAAGCTCCCTTTATAGCTTTTGAAACTTAATCATCTGACATTTTTCCAGGAAGCCTTCCCTGACTGACACCTTGCAACCATGATTACTCTCCTCCTGGACAGACATGTCCGTCTAGTCAAGGCTGTGGTTTTTCCAGTGGTCATGTATGGATGTGAGAGTTGGACTGTGAAGAAAGCTAAGCGCCAAAAAATTGATGCTTTTGAACTGTGGTGTTGGAGAAGACTCTTGAGAGTCCCTTGGACTGCAAGGAGATCCAACCAGTCCATCCTAAAGGAGAGCAGTCCTGGGTGTTCACTGGAAGGACTGATGCTGAAGCTGAAACTCCAATACTTTGGCCACCTCATGCGAAGAGTTGACTCACTGGAAAAGCCCCTGATGCTGGGAGGGATTGGGGGCAAGAGGAGAAGGGGACGACAGAGGATGAGATGACTGGATGGCATCACTGACTCGATGGACATGAGTTTGAGTAAACTCCGGGAGTTGGTGATGGACAGGGAGGCCTGGCGTGCTGTGATTCATGGGGTCTCAAAGAGTTGGACACGACTGAGCTACTGAACTGAACTGAACTGGACAGACATGAATGCATATATTCAACGTATGAGAATAGTATTACATGTGCCATATTACTTTGTATACATTCTCTAGTTAATTTATTACTTTGTCAAATTCTTGAGTACTAGACATTAGAAATAAGTGTAAAGTATAGATGTGCTGAGTTTTCCTTTTTTTAACCTAGGCTGCATATTCCAAAATAATCCAGGAATTATGCCTGCTATTTTTTTTTAAATTTTTGATGGATGATTTATAGGGTGAGTATTTAGACTGGATAGAGAAGAATGACTACAGAAGGGTGTTAGTGACATAAGTATGCCTAATTTCAAGGGAGAAAAATCTAGATTAAAAATTAAAAGGCTGAAGTTTCAACTAAAGATGGTTGAGATGAGAAAATTATAATCAAAGATGCATAGAATAGATAATACCTGCAAATACCTGCAACATTTTTTTCTGGAAAAATTCACCATGCATAGAATAAAAGTGCCATTTAAATAGTTATGAGCTGTTGCAACAATAGAAGACTTGGGTGATAGAATTTTTTTTTTCTTCAAAACTAGCTCTTTGAATGTGCTTGAGACTTCACATTGCCTATTCCAGGTTGCTGTCGAGCATCATGGGTCAGTAAATACTGCAAAGGTTTTAAAAGACAGACTGATCTCTGGCATTTCTATATTACCCAGATGACCTAAGAAGTGTACAACTACCAGGATGATCAGGATACAGAAGGGAGAGAAGCTTCCTGTAAAAGTATTATCTGGATATAATGATATTTGTCTTGTACTCTCTATATGAGAATGTGACTCTCTGACTTTAACAACTGCCACTCTTTATCAAATATTGAACATGTGCTGGATCTGACTTACTCCCTTTGAGCTAGGTACTATTATTTTTCCTACTGTACTGATAGAAATATACAGCCTCTGAAACAAAATCACCAAATTGTAAGTAGCAAAGCTGGGATTTTTAACCCCTTAACAACTATACATGGGAGGCTAGACAGTCTCTCACATGAAGTCCTTAAACTGTGTGATCAAGAAAAATTTCTAAAATTCTGTGAACATGAATCATCTTCAGATGACTTCAGGGGTGCCATGATTAATGTCAGTGTTGCTGATGCAGACAAGGCAGGGGTGATCTCTTGATCATCCAGGCCTGGCCCTCCAAGGAGCAGATCAGCTACCTGGTACAAAGATGTGCAGTGGATACACATGATTTTAGAAAGCCAAATATTGTTAATGGAAAGATAGGACTACTGTGCTCCGAACATTATATTCCTTTTTCCTTGCGAACTTTATGTAGCAACTGACTTCAAATTCTACATCCTCAGGCTTACTTAAATATCAGCAGGGATGCAAAAGTCTTTGCGAGTCACCCCAAACAACAGGAAACAAAATTCTCAATCTTCCCAATGGAAAAGAAGCACAGGCCATTAATAAACCATGCCAATCTTGTTAGACTACAGCGCAGTTGTGTGTGTTTTTTTTAATCTCATTATATCATATTGGCATTGGGCTTACTTGATATTTTCAGAGCTCTTACATATTACCAGAGTGATGTCTTTCTTTTTTCCCCACCATGCATTGGATAGCACATCAGTGTGACAGAATGGGTGTTCTAAGTTGAAAATTTACTTTCTTTCCTTTGTTTTGCGAGCCAGTGAGATAGAGAATGCAAATACGGGAAATGCAAATTTGGAGCTGTCTGGGACTGGAGCTTAAACAGAGCCCAGCTACATAAAAACTGCAGTGTTTTGATAGGGAGACATTTATAAAAGCTTCAGTGCTGACAGTGTGACCAGCTAGTACATAAACACAATCTAAATTCTAGGTTTAGGAAGATTACCTTCCTGTTAACTGATGCTCCTCTGGTAAAATTCCAGGACAGTTACTCCTGTGCCCATACCCATCAGTGCTACCACCATTCTTGATTACTTACTAGGTGTTTCACATATTTATCTCACTTGAGCCACCCTAAGAAGGAGATTCTATTAATGACCCCACTTTCCAGGCCAGGATTTCCCTGGTGTCTCAGATGGTAAAGTGTCTGCCTACAATGTGGGAGACCCAGGTTTGATCCCTGGGTCAGGAAGATCCTTTGGAGAAAGAAATGGCAACCCACTCCAGTACTCTTGCCTGGAGAATCCCATGGACAGAGGAGTGTGGTAGGCTACAGTCCATGGGGTTGCAAAGAGTCAGACACAACTGAGTGACTTCACTTTTCTTTTCTTTTTCCAGGCCAGAAACCTGAGACACAGAGGTGATGTAACTCACCCTAGGGTCACTTGGCTTATAAACAAAAGAACCCTGGTCTCGAATTTTTTTAAATTTTCTTCTTTTCTGATTATTTTTTTCCCCTTACTACAACTTTGCCTTTCAAATAAATGCTTTAGACTGCCCATTTGGGGTATCTGCTTCCCCAGGAGTGGTTTTACATGTGTTCTAGGCATCGGCTATGGATTTCTATATTTGAGTTGCATATGTACTTTCACAGGAATAAACATTTGGGGACACTAAATCAAAGGTGAAGACCTAAAGAATAAATGTTCAAAGATGCCAAGGTAGAACAGAGGAGACGACATGACTGAATAATCAGTTATTGACCCCAGGTGACCTGACCTGTATAATCCTGGAAATTCATTTGTCTCCATCAAAAGGGCAGCTGAGTTGACTAAACTGCATGCAGGAAGGTCAAATGGCTTTAGCAGAGTGACTGGAGACACAGACATTCAATGTCAATACCATGCAGAGCCACACACCCTGGAGTTTATTCCCCTTTTAAAGAGAATGTAGTAGAGAAATTCCAGTCAGCAATAAGTTAGCTTTTCAGGAGTCTAATGACATCATTATAGAACATTCTAACTTGGCTCTGTAGATGCAATGTCATTAGTGCCCCTGGGGTTTAGACTGTGCTATGTCAGTTATTCTATGCAGCCTCTCTCCATGTTGGATCCTCTCCCATATGTCGGGAAAAAATGAGAGCTTTTATAGACACAATAGGGTCTGCAATAGCCTCAAGAGCACACAATATTATTTTATTCATCAGTTGTCAAGTGCCTGCAGGGTTCAAAGAGACAGGTCAGTAGAAGGGTGTATATAATATGAATTGTTCTACACTCAAAAAAAAAAATAAGGTATTTGCAGGAAGGTGTCTCTAGGGTTCAAATTTAATAGAAACTGCACATTCAATTGGGGTCTCTCAACTTTAACCCTTTTCTGAGACCGCCAACCTAGAAGTCAGTATTTGAACTAGGATTTGGAATTTTTTTTTTTTGAAGATTCTTTATTATCTTTAAATGCCCCCACAAGCATCCTTTATGCTAAACACTGAAGCCCGCCCATCAGATTCTTGCTAAAAATCTCAAGTACTTGAAACACACTGTACACAGTGGGTGTTCAGTATATGTTAGGTGAAGGAATCAATGTTAGAGGTTTGGTAGAGACAATCTATCGGAGAAGGCAATGGCACCCCACTCCAGTACTCTTGCCTGGAAAAGCCCATGGATGGAGAAGCCTGGTAGGCTGCAGTCCATGGGGTCGCTAAGAGTAGGACACGACTGAGCGACTTCACTTTCACTTTTCACTTTCATGCAATGGAGAAGGAAATGGCAACCCACTCCAGTGTTCTTGCCTGAAGAATCCCAGAGACGGGGGAGCCTGGTGGGCTGCCATCTATGGGATCGCACAGAGTCAGACATGACTGAAGTGACTTAGCAGAGACAATCTATGCCTCTGAGAGCTTTCCCAAAGGCAATCATGAGAAGTGGTATTCCCTTTCAACAGGAGTGAACAGACTTGTTTTGGCATGGGAGCCAAATAAAAGTCTTACTGGGAACCATATTTTAATTAAAATTAGAATAAACTCATTTCCCCTCATTATTAAAGTAGTATACACACACTGCAACAAATGGAAACCATACTGAAAACTAAAAAGGAGACATCTTCCCTCACCCCAAACACACAAGGTGATACTAAAATACAATTTAAATTATTTTCTTGAGTCCTACTCACAGATGTAGATATAGAAACAGCTGTATGATGACTGGTATCCACATATTGGTGACACTAGCGTAAGTCAAAACATGACCTGATTATTTCATGCTCTTTATACAAAGTCACTGTGTTGGGGTGTGGGCGTGGGTAAGGTCAGTTGGTATCACTTGAGAAACTGACATGGCTCCGCTTATTATTATGTGGTAAGAGTTGGACAAATCATCACATTTTCCTATTTTGCTTAATTTTTGGCTTACTTTAAAGCGACTTTCCTCAGCCAAGTATTTCTGCCCAAATTATTCATCACACTATTACTCTTCTTGTGTGCTCGAGTCACCAGTCAGTTTAAGTTCTCTTCTGAGAGAAAAACATGTTTGTGTGTACACCTGTATTCATGTCTCTGAAGATAAACTTTCATTTAGGCATCAAAGGTATTATTAGTTCCTGGTTTGATTTTCAGACAGACAGACCTACTCTTAATGGTGCATATCACTACGCCAAATCTTTTCTAGAGAGCATTGCCTACCTGATCATTTAATTCCAAGCTTCTATTGAAAGCCTGGCTGAGAGAAATGATGGGCCAGAAAACCTGTCTGTGGGATACATGATCCATTCACCCCTCTAGTAACTGAAGTCAGATCACCAGAAGGCCATGTGCTTAGACCTCAGTCAAGGAGTATGAATCATACTGAATCAGGTTCTAATGCTATGCCATTGACTTTGATCCAAGAATATTATTAGGTATGCACATTCAAAAACCCACCTGAGTCTCGGTTATCAAGAAAAGGGCATTGAGAACATTGCTTATGCCATCCATTCAATATCCCTGATTTAAAAAACTGGGCATGAAAAATTTGGGGATTTAATACCTGGAAAACATTTTGTCTTCTTGAGTAACTTTTATTTTTCTCTAACCCCTACACCCATTTTGATTAACAAACAAATAAAAAAACTATGTAACTATGTACCATGGTAAAAACATGGTAACTATGTACCATGAACTTCATGTCTATAACTGAGAAATTCTGAGTCTAACACTGAAGTTCAATAAAAGCAGCTATGTTGATTCTTCTGGTTGATATATTCACAGTCTATTTTTTCCCATATTGTTTTCTGTTCTCTATCTCATAACTTAGATGAATATACTTTATAGTGTAGCAGTATGCAAATGGGATAGGAAAAATGAATGCTAGTTATTGTGTTTTGTCACTGATTTTAAGTTTTCACAATTCTTTTTATTTAAAGAGTTTATAGATGAATAGACATGTACATGGTCTACCCTTCACATACAGCTGATTCCTGGGAAATTTAGAATATAGAACTGAGCTTATACTTTACACAGTTAGGCAGATATTTTTAAGTTCTTTTGTAAGTGCGCCACCTGGATTTTTATAATCTATTTTTCTAAAAGAACATCCTAATAATAATAGTTACTATTAATTGAATGTTAACTCTGTACACTGTACTATAGATTTAGCATATGTACATATTTGATCTTTATAACAATCCTCTCTGGGCAAAGTTATTGTTCCCATTTTATAGATCAGGAAACAGGCAAAACAAGTTAAGTACCCAGATTACTAAGAAAATAGAATTAGAATATAAGCCCAAGTCTGCCTGAATTCAAAGTTCATACTCTAAATGACCAATTCATCTTTTCTGAAGCAAGGCAGGTCCAAGTACAGAGTCCTTTTAAAGTCACAGAGCTTGACCTTGGTAACAATAAGTGAGAGCTGGACTATAAAGAAAGCTGAGCGCCAAAGAATTGATGCTTTTGAACTGTGGTGTTGGAGAAGACTTTTGAGAGTCCTCTGGACTGCAAGAAGATCCAACCAGTCCATCCTAAAGGAGATCAATCCTGAATATTCATTGGAAAGACTGATGCTGAAGCTGAAATTCCAATACTTTGGCCACCTGATGCGAAGAACTGACTCATTTGAAAAGACCCTGATGCTGGGAAAGATTGAAAGTGGGAGGAAAAGGGGACAACAGAGGATGAGATAGTTGGATGGCATCACCGACTCAATGGACATGAGTTTGGGTAAACTCCGGGAGTTGGTGATGGACAGAGAGGCCTGGCGTGCTGCAGTCCATGGGGTCTCAAAGAGTTGGACACAACTGAGTGACTGAACTGAACTGAATAATAAGTCATTTAAACGACACCAAGTCATGGTATTATGTCTGCAAGAAAGAGTGGTATGGGCTTTATTAATTAGCAGGTGAAACATCTATCTGTTTTTTCAGCAGAGGAGTAACACAGATATTGGAATCAAGGTGGAGGAGAAAATGTACAGTTCATTCCTCCTAATTTACAGGATGCTTCTCTGGGCTCTGGTCATTCTATCTTCAAAGTGGAGTCAGTGACACCTTCCCTAACAGTTTTAACAGGGCTGCAGTGAGTATCAAATAAGGTAAATGATGAGGCAACACATAATAAACTAAATAAGCCCAGTAGAGATGAAAGTTATCTTAGCATAAGAGAGTCTTCTTATAGCTCTGTAATTATATTAAAAATTTATCTTTTTCCGTGTCTACCTAAGCCTAGTGGATAACAAAACCTCTTGCTGTTGTTGTTGATTTTTTCAGTCATCCCTGACTCTTTGTGACCCCATGGACTGTAGCCTGCAGGCTCGTCTCTCCAAGGGATTTCCCAGACAAGAATACTGGACTGGGTTGCCATTTCCTTCTCAAGGGGATCTTCCTGACCCATGGATGGAACCCATGTCTCCTAAAATTGGCAGGTGGGTCCTTTACGTGTACATTCCTATTTTTGCTGAAGATCACATCTCTATTTTTGCTAAAGATCACACCTCTTCCTAAATGAGTCCCTCCTCTACCTGTCCTTGATGCTAGACATAGGGGGCAGGAAGGAGAAGGCCAGGGTGAGGGAACCCGCACCTCTTCAAGAATGCCTGTGTCCACAGATTAAAATGTCCTCATTTGTAGGATATGGCTAATAGTAGAATGGTGTATTCTTCTACAGCAAGTGTTTTGTTGTTATATTTAAGCTGTTAGGCTCTTGGCGAATAAGGGAATAATGCCATGCAATTTAGAATTTCATTAGTTGATACATAGTTTTCCCCAGCATGTTCATGTTTTATGTTGGGAATGACAGTATTCCTAGGGATGAAAACCCAGCTGAATGCAGCAAGTCAACCAAGAATGATGTAGCACTCCCTGCCCCCTGTTGCACGTGACTTCTGCTCATCCCACAATCTGATGGTGGCTCATTTTGGTTGTATTTTGTCTTATAAGGATATATGGTTCTTCCTGATATTTGTATATTTTGCTTTTGCTCTTGTTTCCATAGCTCAGCAGTCTTTACCATTCCTACTCTTTAATCATTTTACCTTTAATTAAAGGTAAATATATATATATATATATTCACACATATGTATTCACACACATTAAAACTTAATAATTCTCCACTACATTGTTTTATTTTTTAGGATTATAATGTTTTGTTGATGCTTGATTACCAAGTTGTATGGGCTTTAAATGGTCTGCCCCAACCCAGATTTATAGTAAATCACCTTATTTTTTTCAGTGCATGATTTTGCATGTAACAAGATTTTTAGAGGGTGCATATACTGCATGAGAGAAGAAATGCAAGCACTGCATTCACGGATTTGTTGAGAGGATTGAAGAGATAAAGCATGAAAAACCCTTACCCCAGCACACAACACAAAAGAGTGGGCTCCGTTAAGGAGAGCTATTGGTATCTTGACATGTTCATATCTCAGGGAGGGGAGTTCATAACCTCTATACTCTAAGGAGAGTGTATAGCTCAGGAATTGTGAATAGTTTTTAGAAAAACATTTGTGGCCATTCTGCCTATAATATTTCTGATTCTGTACATCTATAGGTATAGATTGGATTCATATATAATACAAATACAGACTTTCTAAAGGAATTAACATGATCTAATGATAAATACATATTTATATTAACAAATGTAATGGATACACACAGTGTTTATACAGACATACATAAAATTTCAACATGAAATAGAATAGGTCCATAGATCTTAAACCTGGCTGGATGTCAGAATGATTTGGGGAACTTAAAAAATATTTCCATTTGGGGCATTACGCATGCTACTGATGAGGAGGCTTAAGATGGGACTTAGTCTGAGTAGCTCTATAAAGCTCTTCGGATGACTCTGACTTTAGTTGGACTTAGGAAAAAAGTCAACACATTGGACATCAAAATTCCTCTTTCATAAAATAATAGAGTGACTGGTTCCTTAGCAGCTTTATGATTATGCTAAATAAACAGGAGCTTACTCTTTGACTTATAGATTTTCAAATGCTTCTCCAATTATTTCAAAGCTATAGAATAATAAAAGTCTCAAAATAAATTTCACTTTAATTCACATTATATTTACAAAACAAATATATACAAGTCACCACTACAGGGCTACAAAGCTGTAGGGTGGGGTAATGTGTATGCAAGACCAAATTATGCTGACCAAGTTTTATATCTTTATCCCCGACACTTTGATAGCTATGAGGCTAAAGAGTTCATTAAAAGGTAAAAGAAAAGTAAAACTACTGGGTTAGACAAAAAGTTCATTTGAGTTTTTCCATACATCTTACAGAAAACTCAAAAGGACTTTTTTGCCAATGCAATATTATGAGATTCCATATTTGCAGTCATATTTGGATAAGTGTGGACAAATGAAAGAGTCTCATTGCTTAGTTTGGTGACACAAACTTACAAACTTGAGACAGTGTTAGATTTCAGTCTCTCCTATCCAAACAGAGACAAAAACTCTGAGGGAATGCGATGGTTTGGGAGGCAATGAAGGAGTAGGGACGAATGGGAAAAGAATGAAACACGGCAGTGAAGGAGGACAAAAAGGATCACCCAAGGGCTTCTTGGGAATGTAATAGAGTTTTCCAGGAGATCGTAGTGAAAGGCATGTGTCAAAATGTCTGATATAGGAAAATACAAAAGAATATACCTCTCAAGGAAGAAATAGAAGGGTAAAGAGATGGAAACTGGAAGGTGGCCTCCCTACGAATATGCACACTGCAGGAGGTTACAAAGAATATTGGTACTGACTATGTGGTCTTATCTGAAGAATTTACCTGGGTAGCAACGTTCATGACAATTTAAATGGTCATGTCTATGAATGGGTTGTTTTGTTGTTTTTTTTTTTTTTTTCCCCCTGAGGGGTTATATAGCTCTTTCAGTGACAGAGAAAATTGGAGAATGAGAGAGAGGGGGGATCTGAATCCATCTGGCCAAAAGGAATGCAATTAATAAAATGAAATGCAGAGAACAGAATGTGGACACACCATCGTTGACATTGGATCACATTGCCCTTTACGATGTGTATATGTTTAATAAAATTGCACCAACTCCCTTTGTCCTTATCTCTGGCCACCTTGGGAGTTTTGATCCTTAAAATCACAAAGAGGACAGAGAAGGATCACAAAGCACTCCCTCTTGGATGCACCGCCATCCATCTTTTTGATGTGGAACATCTAAAACGAAATTTTCAAAAATAATTTTCCACTGAGCATTTATTCTGAGCTCTGTTTCTCTGGTGATTCTTAACAAAGGTTTTGTTGCCAGTGCCCAGAGGAAAGACTAATTTAAATGTAGAAAGAGATGCTTAAAAAATAATGTCATCTGTTGGCAAAATCTCGGAGGGTATTACCTTCCTTTCACACAGGCAGGGAGCTAAACCTGATTGCATTTAGGGTTATCTTTAGCTGCTAAACTCAGAATCAAAACATTCTCATGAGGACTATTGTTCTAACTAATCTACTTATTATGCTTTTATTCAGTTTTAATAGTCTTTTATTAAAAAAAAAAAAACTCAAAGGGGACAGCAATGGATTTTGCAATTATTAGCGAGGAAAGCACAGCCTATGACCTACTATCACTGGTTTGTCTAAGAATGTTCATCTTTTGAAAGCTATATTTTAAACCATTATGTTAATTACAGGCGCTCACTCCCCCCTCTGCCATGCTGCCCTCTACTCCCAACAAAGTACAACCAGTATGAAGTTGGCTTTCCTCCGATTTGGAATCAGAGATGGAAGGGCTCAGTAGGTGCTATGCATGAATGATGTTTAAAAGAATGAGATGGAGCAGACGAGGGTGGCTTATTAGAAGAAAAAAAAAGTTACACTCTAGAATATCCATGAGTAGGGTGTTCAAAACTTTGTTTACCAATCCTTTGTGCCGTTTAATAGGAATTCGTGTCTTTCATTTTCTTTATGCTTCTTCCACCTTCCTATCTTCAGGGGATAGAACAAATCAGTCTGATGTGTTTCCTTCTTTATGCGTTGTTTGTCTTGGGCAAAAGATGTTCACATATTTCTTTTGACTGAAAGCTAGATTCACCAAACCAATTAAATGAAGATTTTCTAAATGCTTACTTCTTATTCAGGACTTTGTCCACAATGTACAAACAATATAACTTTAAAGTAAATAGCTCTTTCCCCCAATTCTAAACAGATCATCTGTTGTGCATTTGCACACAAATAGAAACTGCAAACATCTATAGACAAGCTTAGAGCCATGATGGTAGTGGTAGCTTAGTCCTTAAGTCATGTCAGACTCTTGCAATCCCATGGACTGGTAACCCGCCAGGCTCCTCTGTTCATGAGATTCTCCAGGCAAGAATACTGGAATAGGTTGCCATTTTCTTCTCCAGGAGATCTTCCCGACTCAGGGATATAACCCGAATCTCCTGCATTGACAGGTGAATTCTTCAACATTGACTCACCAGGGAAGCCCCATAGAGCCACACGCCCCAGTATATATGAAAGCAGCCATGGAAGGTAGAACCTCACCAAAATCATACTGGATTTTCTATATATTCCTGGATATACTTTCACTATTTTTTCCTTAAATTGTTCAGAAATCCCAAACGGAAGGAATCGCCTGTGGCTATGTTAAATGTGGCTCAGTCACTCGGTCGTGTCCAACTCTTTGTGACCCTGTAGATTGTAGCCCACTAGGCTCCCCTCTCCATGGGATTTCCAGGTAGGAATACTGGAGTGGGTTGCCATTTTCTCCTTCCAAGTATCTTCCCGACCCAGGGATGGAAGCCATGTCTTCTGCATTTCCTGCATTGGCAGACTGGATTCTTTACCACTAAGCCCCTAGGAAGCCATGTTAAATGTATGCTCAGTTAAAAGGCAGGGCCATGTGACTGCTGATTTATTCTTTAACTCCTAATCAAATACTTTATAGATTAGGTCTTTACTATCAGAAATCTTATTTTCCAGATCATTCTAACTCATGGTCTCTCAGAAAAGTTTTAAGAATCATCCAGCAGCAGAAAAGAAAATTAAACCTCACTCGACACTGCCATCTTTTGTTCCTAAGGAGCGAGTAAATGTGTCAGGGACCCCGCATTCGAGTACATGGATGATGCTAAAAGTCATATTAATGCAAATAGGGAATGACCCAAGGAGTAAGAGCACTTACCATTCATAGAACATTTCTAAAAAACTGTGTGAAATATCATAATTATTAGTTAATGAAACCTTATAATATCCTCATAAAAGACATGTAAGAGGTATAAATGAGATAACAGACCTTGATTGCACAAGGCCAGTCTCTGATAAACAAGGGTTTGGTCACTTACACAAGAGCGCTCGGGTCTTGGTAGAGCTGAGGAAGATTTACTTCAGTGACCTTGAACCCTCATCCCTAAATAAACAGAGCAGTCTCAGGAAGGAGGAAGAGCATAAACATTCAGCTCACATCACGAGAGCAACTCAGGGAGTTGAGGAAGATTTTCAAAGGCGAGAAAGTCAGATCACATTTTCTTTGTTGGGGACTTTGTTATGAGAATTGGGGCATCAAAGTTCCAGTGAAAGACTTTCTCTTGAGATGAAAGATCAATATCTTATTTGATTTGCAGGCAAGAAATAAACTTCAGAATGGAGAGTTCTTTACTGTTTTCTTTGGTTAGACCCTTCTTCCAGTTTAGAAGGCTGCTGGTCTAATCTTAAGTGTCAGATAGAGAGAAACTGAGGTAGGGAGAAGTTTCATATGGTTTCCCTGGGCCTTATGATCTACACCGACCAATAGGTGGTGATCCCTCTGCCATCTTTCTATTATGTCCTGGGAAATTAACAGCAAGAAGTACTCACATTTGTGTGACAAATGACTGACTAAAGAACACAGGTAGATTCTAAACAGGCAGGCTTCCCCTTCTTCCCCGCCCATGGTAGGCTCTGCTGTTTGCCTGCACCTTAGCCATTAGTTCTTTCTATCTCCCTCCTTCTCTTGTAACCAAATCCTACTTTTGTTCATGCTAAAAGTTGCACCAGTATTCTGGCCTGGAAAAATTCCATGAACAGGGAAGCCTGGCGGACTACTGTCCATGGGATCGCAAAGAGTCAGACACAACTGAGCACACACACACACACACACACACACACAAGGTGCTTAGCAAAGGTTGGTCCCTTCCCCAACCCAGGGGATAAACTCTGCTTTGTCCGATTGTCTAGTGATTCCAAGCATTTGCTCGACTGAGTAATGGGCAGGCAGTTGACCCAGCTCTCGGAAACATAAAAGGAAATAGCCTGGGCCAGATTCAGAAAGTGAGTTTTACTCCCTGATGATAAAAGAGAGATCTGCTATTTGCCCTTCTGGGTTTACATGCAGTAAAGAGAGTGAGATGCTTGAGGATGAAGTCCAAACGGAATCTGAGGGCAAATATGGCCAAAGCCAATACAAAGTTTCTCCAGTCGTCAAAGACAGCACTCCCCAGCCTTTTTGGCACCAGGAACCAGTTTCATGAAAGACAATTTTTCCATGGACGAGTGGCAGTGGGGGATGGTTTCAGGGTGGTTTTCACAAGGGTGATTCAACCTAGATCCCTCACAAGCACAGCTCACAGTCGGGCTCACACTCCTATGAGGGAATCTAATGTCACAGCTGATCTGACAGGAGCTGGGGCTCTGGCAGTAACGCGAGTGATGCAGAGCAGCTGCAAATACAAGTGAAGCTTCACTTTCTCCCCGGTTGCTCACACCCTGCTGCATGGCCTGCTTCCTAACAGGCCATGGGCCAGTACCAGTCCGTGGCTCCAGGGGTTGGGAATCCTGCTCAAAGACACTGTTGAACTACTAAACCAATCCAGAGCGATCTACCTCCAGACTCAAAGAAGGCCTTTCATTTTAATCCAGTTTTAGTTTGGCATCAAGTTGTTTTCAAAGCTGAAAACAGCTCTGAGGAGGATCTCTCCTCCCCCTTCCTTTCCCTCGGCACTTTCTTCACTAAAGGATTTTTAGAATTTACAAAAGACCTATGTGTTGCTTAAAGGCTCATTAGATTTAAGTGCTTTGCAGTGCCTTCCAGAAGCTGTAATGCATAAGGTGACAAACTCATCCAGTTTGCTCAGGACTGTCTTGGTTTTCACACTGCAAATGCTGCATCCCAGAAACTCTTCAGTCTTAGGCAAACCTAGACGGTTGGTTACCCTGCATGTACACAGGAAAACTCAACATATGAAAAATGTCCTACCCCAAATTGAGAAATTATCCGAATAATCCAATGTAGTTTGTTTCTCCGTGAACATCTGGGCATATCAAGTACAAGCAGAATTTGGACAACATTTAAAGAATGTCTTTAATTGCCCACTTTGCTTTCCAGATATAAACTGAGGAATGGAGATCTCTATTTGTGGGGGAAAAAAAGCCCCCAAAAACAAAAACTAGTGTAGGCCAATATTAGCATTAACATTAAATATTGCGAGGATATATGAAAAGTCAAAGTGTTGCTCAGTCATGTACCATTCTTTGCAACACCATGGACCATAGCCCACCAGACTCCTCTGCCCATGGAATTCTCCAGGAAAGAATATTGGAGTGGATTGCCATTCCCTTCTCCAGGGATTCTTCCTGACCCAGGGGTTGAACCCAGGTCTCCTGTATTGCAGGTGGATTCTTCATACTCTGAGCCACCAGGGAAGCCCTATGAGTATATATACATATATATGTGTGTGTATATATATATATATATATATATATAGTATATGTATATATGTATATATATATATAATATGCAAGGCCCTTGAAATACTATACTTGAACTATCTTACTGAATTCTCAAATAATTCTTAAAAAATATTAATATTTGTTCCCATTTTACAGATGAGGCAAGTGAGGCTTAGAGAATTTAAGTTACCTGCTGAAAGTCACTTATATGATAAAGGGTTTGGAGAACAATTCCTAATATTTGTGAACAAGCCTGAGTAGATTTAGTTTGGAGTTGAAAGTGTCACAAAACATGATCAATACTTCTGTGAACCGAGATAGAACATCCTAAATGCTCACAACCGTTTCTTAGAAATTTCACTGCAATCCCTTCCAACCTACAGATTTGAGCACAAGCCCCTGGGGCAAAGGATAAACATGTGCCTGGGAAGGTCCCTGTGGGTACAGGCTCCAGTTGGTACAAGTCACCCTGAGGGACCTACTAATTCACAGTCTCTGCACCCAGCAGGAAGGAAGTCCAATTAAAGGCAAATGCCACGTCGTGCATCTCTGCTGATGGGAATCACCTGTTTTACACGAATACCTCTGACTCTGGTCCAAGGGAAAACCACTCAGAGCATTTCAAGTAGTGGAATCAGAGGTTACTGAAGCGGAAGTTATCAGCCAGACCCTGTCCTGTATTATCTGCTTGCAGGAGAGGAATGAGAATGATGTTGGCGATTTTTGATCTGATTGTATTGGGAAGATAATGTCAATGAAAATTGAGTGTTATTACTAGTGCAAAGTAAATGTCGGGGCAGACTGAGACATTTAAGAAAAAATTGGAGAGGCCACTTTCCAGGGAAAACTATTCAATTTTATTAACATTAGAGCTATTACATGCTTTTTTTCCTTTTTTTGGCAAAAATAAAATAAGATAATTGAGGGCACCTGATAACTAAATATGAGTCAATTTATATAAGGGTATAATCCAGAATGGAACTGCAAGTGACCTTATTTACTTTGCTAGTTTCTCTTTTTCAAATGAAGTCCACAACTGCATACGCAAAGATATATTAGCTACTGTATTCTGAAAGTTACACACTGGTAACCATAAAATCTAAATCATTTGAAAGTATAGGTATTAACTTTTTCTTGCTCGTTTCCTACTCTGCCTTTCATCATCCAAATGTTTTAAAATAAATGAAATGGGGTCATATGTACATTTTTGTGTGATATTGGTAACCATGATGAAGACTCATCCACTAACAATAATAAAAATATTAATAATGGTCATACTAAGAATAGTTCCATATCACTGCTTACTATGAGTCTTGTACTACATAATTTTACCTGCATTTTCTTACTCCTTTTTCACAATGACCTACGATAATCCTAAAATCATTGTCCATTTTCCAGGAAGGAAACCAATCAGAAGAGTGAAAGATTTTGCCCAAGGTCACATGATAAAGCCTGTATTTAACACAGCCTGTTCACCTCAGCGTCTGTGTTTCACATCACTCCTCAATATGCCTTCCACTTGCACAGTTTACTTATACAACAAGATCTGTGATACTTAAAATCATATTTTAAAAGGACCTCAGGGTTATTTATCCCATGTCCTGATTAGTATAAGATCAATTCCATATAAAGACATGCCTTAAGGTTGTACAAACCAAAACTATAATGAGAGTTCAAGAAGGGTTTAGAGAAATTCCTGGATGATAGATCTTCCCCAGTTAGGGATGCCCCCTTTGAGGACAATATCAAGAAGGGCAACTCTCATCATGTCACACCAATGTCCCTTGGTGCTACTATAAAAGACAAAATACTGAATAGTGTGGACTATAATTCTTATCCCATGTGACTTTTTTATGTTCTTATGATTCTTAAAATATATCTAAGTAACCTATTTCTACAATTCATCAAGCTTAACTGTGAGGAATAACTGAATCTTGCTGTTCCTTGTCCAACTGGAGGCAAAGGTGAAGCGTTCTTATTAGAAGAAGGCATTGCTATTTTTGTAGCTTGTTTTGTTGGAGAGAAAACGAATGGTCTATGAGAAGATCTGGGTCCTTTTTTCATCTCTGCCTCCCAGGTGCTGGGTGACCCTGAGCAAGACAAACTCTGATCCTCACTTTACTCATTAACAGTGTGAATGACTTGAAGCTGGGGTGCTTCTCCTCAAAGAAAGGATGGGACAAAAAAAAATTCACCAGTCAGCAAAGAGACAGACTAGGGAATCTGTTTATCTAATCCTGAATTCTAGACGGAAAAAAGTGCCTTCTGAAAAATTTATCACCACAGGCCTGCCCTTAGGCAAATTTGGGATTCAACATTTACATTACCAGCATATATCAGGAAACCCCAAGACAAGAAATCAAAGTGGTCTTGACTTAGTTGTATTTTATAGAGCATGGCAGAAGCCAACACATATTTCTCTGCAAAGATGGAATGTCTCTACAAGGATGGGATACAGCTTCAAGTCAGGCTCCACAAAATATACACAGATAAATTCCAGAGAACATAAGCTCACTCTCCAAAACTGTAAAGTAAACAAGGAAACAGGTGTTCATGAGCAGTCATCAGAAGAAACAACAGGGG
The DNA here is from genome assembly GCF_019320065.1 of Cervus canadensis. Lineage (NCBI taxonomy): Eukaryota > Metazoa > Chordata > Mammalia > Artiodactyla > Cervidae > Cervus > Cervus canadensis. Next base: position 30,191,268 of record NC_057389.1, read on the forward strand.
GAAAAAAGCCTTTAGACATTGGAATTATGAGATTCAAATTGTAACATAACTATGTTTAAATATTTTTTAAAGAACTGAAATAATGAGCAAAGGGAAAGACACAATGGAAGAAAAACTGGTCAGGTTATAAAAAGAACTCTTGGGGACTTCCCTGGTGGTCTAGTGGTTAAGACTCTGTGCATCCAATGCAGGGGGCACAGGTTTGATTCGTGGTCGGGGAACTAAGGATCCCATGTACCACTGAGTGGGCCCCGAAAATAAAACTCCTAGGAATAAAATATTCTGAATAGAAACTCAAACACCAAAAAATTAAAAGCATCTAAATAAAAACCCAGTGTATATTAGTCACATGTTAGATTGGAAGATACAAAAAATTTATCCAGAATGCTGAAGAGAGAGACAAGAAGACTAAAATTTGAGAGAATAGGAAACAGGAAGATAAAAGAAAAATGTTTTGCAGTCTAACTTTCTTTCCTGAAAATAAAAGGAATGAACAGAATGTGGGATAATAATATGACTAAAAATTTTTCAAAAGTGATGAAAACTTTGAATCCTCAGATAAGACAATGAAATAAATTCTAAATGTGATAAGTAAGAAATATACACCTAGTCACAATGCCGTAAAATTGCACAATATAAAAAATGAGAAGATATTGATGACCATGAGAAATTAGAAACTCAGACTGTCTACAAAAGAAAAATGTTATTCTCAACAAATTTTTCAGCAACAACAATTAAAGCTAGAACAGAATGAAAATCTTTTAAATCTTTAAGTCACTGGAGGATAATAAATGTCAACCTAGCATTGTATAACTGACTGAACTATTATTCAATATGAATAGTATTAATAGATACTTTTCAGACAAACATAAAATGAGAATTTGTTACCAACTGATTTTAAATTAGGGGCTTCTCTGGTGGCTCAGACAGTAAAGAATCTACCTTCAATGCGGGAGACCTGGGTTTGATCCCTGGGTTGGGAAGATCCCCTGGAGAAGGGCATGGCAACCCACTCCAGTATTCTTGCCTGGAAAATCCCCATGAACTGAGGAGCCTGGTGGGTTACAGTACATGAGGTCACAAAGAGTAGGACATGACTGAGTTACTAAGCACAAGATCCTAAATTAAGAAACTTTTTGAATATCTATTGGAAGGACTGATGCTGAAGCTCCAATACTTTGGCCATCTGATGCAAAGAGTTGACTCACTGGAAAGATCCTGATGCTGGGAAAGACTGAAGGCAAAAGGATATGAGGGTGGCACAGGATGAGATGCTTTGATCGCATCAGTTTCTCAGTGGACATGAACTTGGGCAGACTCTGAGACATGGTGGAGGACAGGGAAGCCTAGCATGCTGTAGTCCATGGGGTCGCAAGGAGTTGGACATGACTTGGTAACTGAACAACAGTGACAAAGGAATTTCTAGAGTGACTTCTGGCCTCACGCCCAGAGATTCTAATTTAGTTGGTTTGAGGAAGGGTCTGGCACCTATATGGCTATCTCTAAATATACATATATTACACACACACACACAAACACACACACACACACACACACACACACACACACACACACACATTAATACTTGGGTTTTTAGGCCACCTAGGAGATTCTAATGGGCAGCCAGTCCAATCTCTGTCCTAAAATAGGGCTTCTTCAACTTTAATGCATATACAGATCATTCAGGTATTATGTTAAACTACAGAATCTAATTGAGTGGGCCCCAAATTCTGCATTTCTAATAAGCTCCCAGATGATGTTGATGATGCTGGTCAGGAGCCCACGCTTTGAGTAGAAAGGTTCCAAAGCGTTAGTTCAGGAAGACAAAAATTTATCTCAGGAGAAAGACTGAGGATCAAGAAACAATGGTAGTTTCTGCTGCATAATGCAGTGAGCCAGCTATAAGCATACACATAGCCCCTCCCTTTCGAGCTTCCCTCCCACCACCCCACACCACCCCTCTGCGTCATCACAGAGCACTGAGCTAAGTTTCTTGAGCTATACAGTAGGTTCCACTAGCTCTCTAGTTTATACATGGTAGTGTATATATACATGTCAACCCAAATCTCCTAATTCATCCCAGTCCCCACGTCCACAAGTCTGTTCTCTGCATCTTCCATCTCCACTCCTGCCTTGTAAATAGGTTCATCTGTACCATTTTTCTACAGTCCACATACATGCATTAATATATGATGCTTTTCTCTTTCTGAATTCACTCTGTATGATAGACTCTAGGTCCATCCACATCTCTGCAAATGACCCAATTTCATTCCTTTTTATGGCTGAGTAGTATTCCATTGTGAATATGTATACATGTACCACATCTTTATCCATTCATTGAGAAAAAAAAAAACCTAGCGCATAGCTTTTAAAAAAGCAACAAAAATGAAGCCGTGATAAACACAGAATTTATTAAAGGTGGGTAACTCTACACATTACTTGTATAAATGATAACATTAAGGTTTAATTTTTTATAGGAAAGAAGTAAAATGGGAGAGGATGATTAGAAAGAAAATGTTCCAAGATCTTCATATTATTCAAGTGAAACTTGGAAGCATTTATTAAGATGAATGCCATGGTGTACATTAAGAGTTTTGCAATTGTATCTGATCGACAGTAATAGATTTCAGAGATTCCCCAAGATCTGGCAACCTCAAATTTTATTAAGCAAACCAGAACACTTTTGAGAATAAAAGGGGTGCCATTAGTAATTACCCTGGACAACAGACACAAATCAGGATCATCCCAGAAAAGTCAAGACAGATGGACAGCTTCCCTCAGACTTGAGAGCAGTGTCTGAATCATCAGGTCTCTGGATCCTTCCTCCCCTCCCCCAGGACCATCTAATGAGAAATGTCCTTTTGTTTATTTCACACCTCATGCTCATTTGAAAACAATATAATGGACAGATTGCTTTTGCCTGCCCTGCCTCAATTCTTCCTTCATTGGGTAGCTGCACCTCAACTACCGTTGGGAGGAACCCACATCTAACCCACACAGTAACATTCACTATTGGTCTGTGCCAACTACGGGAATAAAAGCATCTCCCAGGCCTGGCCAAGCAGGTCACTCTGTTCTTTTGATCACTCTGATTGGTCGCAGTTCAAGCATCTGAGTCAGGACAGCCTAATGAGAGTCAGTTCTGAGAATCATTAAGAAAAAGATTGCTCTTTGTGTTGGGTTTTCCAGCTGGAGGAATTTTCTAAGTCTGACACTGCTGGGAACCAGCAGGGTGGAGGGTCTTGTCTGAGATCTATTCCAAACCTGAAGACAAGAGAGACTCACACCCCGGCGACATGGTTTATACCTGAATCTAGACAGGCCTGAGCAAATGATTCCCTTGCACTGTGAGGTGAGGTGAGTTATCTCCTAAACCAATTTCTGGTCTTATTCATTTCATTATTGTTGTTCTTATTTACTTAAGTCAGTTTGAACTGAGTCTTCTAACTAGCAAATGAGAGTCACACTTAATAAGATGTATGGTTTGTGCAAACCACTTGACCAAATTAACTTGGCAACCCCTTTCAGCTCTACTGACATGGCTGAGGGGACATAAGCTACATAAGAATGAGAATCAGAATTACTTTTTTCCCCGTATGCTATTATTTAAATCTACGGCTTGAAGCTGCTATGAATTTTAAAAATGTTTACTATTTCCAAAAATAGATTTTATAACCCAACTTGCCTAACATTTGAAAAAAATGGGCCAGGTTTGTGCCATTCTAAATTCACATTCTAAAAGAGGCAGCTTATAAAATTTTGTTTATGATCTGATTTTCAAAACATTTGAAGGGACTGATTTAGATCATAGAAATTCAGCTAAAGCAAGAGGCTGAAATTAATGCTTCTGAATTTCTTTGCTTCTGATTCTAAATCTCATAACTGTGGGTTATTCAAATGCATCATTGTCAGTATTCCAGAGAGAGAGCCACAACAATAAATAAGGTACCTGCTCACTTCAAGTTACCCTAATGATATGTAAGGAAAAAATACCTATTATTTTGCACTTTTTCCTGACCACTTGATTTAAGATTCTGAAACAGTATTTATTTGATGTGTTGTAATACTTTGATTTTTAATATAACATGTTATTTATATTAGTGACTAATATATTTTGAAAACAAAATTAAAATATGCTTTTGAATTGATGTATCCTCAGCACCCAACAGTTCCTGGCACAGAAAATTTCCTCAAATATTTGCTGAATGAATGACAAATAAATGAATATGCCTAAAGCATATATTAAAATATGCATTAGAGGACATAAAAGTGTAATATTCAAAAAGCAGGAGCATATATTTACCTCTGTGAAGTATGGTAGTCACTCAGTCGTGTCTCTTTGCAACCCTTTGGACTGTAGCCCGCCAGGCTCCTCTGGCGAGAGGAGAAAGGATACTGGAATGAGTAACCCTTCCCTTCTCCAGTGGATCTTCCTGACCTAGGGATGGAACCCACATCTCCTGCATTGCAGGCAGATACTTTACTATCTGAGCCACCAGGGAAAGCCATATTTACTGCTAGTTACCAATTAACACTGAGATCAGGGCTTTTGGTGTGTGTGTTCCCAGGAATATATGTTCCAATGCCAGCTGTTAGATTTAAAAAAAAAAAAGTTTTCATACATATCTTTCCTGCTGGACTTCTCAGAGCCTTGAACGTGCCAGTATGCATTTAAATATTCCAGAAAGAAGCTAAGTGAAGCAGTGGTTCTTAGTCATAATATTAAATTTGACAACCAAATTAATTTTTGTGGAATGTTTCTTATTAAGAGTATTCTTCAGACCCCACTTTTGAGGAATGCTTTCAGACTCTCACTGCCAACATCCAGAAAAGGGTTCATGATGGCAAACACATGATTTGGAGAGGCAGGTGTTTTTCTTGCATGGACAGAAGAATTCAACATGCATTTCCTGGAATGTGCAATTGAACTCTATGAGAAGATTTTTTCCTTGGATCCCAACAAAATAGAGAGCTTAGAGGAGCAGAAAGAATTACCCTGGATGTAGAACTGATCTGCATAAATTCATCAAAGGATCACACTGCAGATGTATAGATTATTTGAAAGAAGAAACATGAATATTAAGCCATGCTTTAAAAATATGCCTGAAATAAAAAGGATACTGTTTTCAAAACTCAAATGCAGTTCTACATTTCTTATGTATCAATAAAGTGTGGATAAATGTGTCAAAGAGAATATTGAGGATTTCATTTGCTCCTTGTATGCAACCACACTTTGGGTTATTCCTTATTGATTTATGATTTTATTAAAGCCCTAGGGACATGTTCTCCTGCATATTTCTAGTTGATGATTGAATGTGTATCTGATGTTTTGTAAAGAACACGTGGAATGCTTCCTTGCCAAGCTTCACCCACTTTTAAAGCAACACTTATAATAGGAGTTCAATACAACAACAAATAAGCATCATTTGTTTCCCTCTTTATCTTATCTTTGTTCCCCAGGAATTTAAATGCAAATGTGAAATAGAATGAACACCAGCAAATGCATCAGCCGCTCCCACAATATAATCATTGCAATCTATAAAGCATAACAGGCTCTCATGTGCTGTCTGCTGACTGTCACAGTATTTTGTGGTTGGAAATACATTCCGTGGGTGTTATTTTGCAACCACATTTGAAAAGGAACACTCTGAGGAATCATCCCAGTGTTTATGTGAAAAGAGTGCAATGTTTGCCTGTGCATGTATGGAACAGCTTTATTCTTTATTTAACTTATTTTCACAAAACAATTAAGGGAAACATATTTTTAGCATCAATAATTAAAACTGGGGAACTCAGAGGAAGGGCTGATCTCCGCAGCCTTATCTAAGCAGAGCTTTCTGCCTTGCAGAAACCATATGCCCCGCCTGACAGTCTCCTGAAACGCTCTACTCTGATTTATTGGCCAGAGCCTGCAACCTGCCTTCTGCCCTGAACTGAATACAGAGCATCCCAAACAGTCCTTTCACGGTGAAAAACCACCCCTATGTGCTACCCTAGGTTAATTGCTTACATTTTTTAGTACTCTAGAAGTGTCCCCAGGGGAACAGCCTGGACCCAGGGGACCACTAGACCAGTGGTTCCTAACTTACTCATACACTGAATTTTCTAGGACAACTTGTTAGACTCTCAGATTTCAAACCTAAAGATTTAGGTTCAATGTGTTTGAAGGAAGACACAAGAATCCGTTTTTCTAGCAGGTATCCCTTATGATACAGATGCATACGCGCCCAAACTCTGCCAGACTAGGGACTGGTACACGAAGGCCAATGGGCCAAATCTGACCTTCTGCTTAATCTTCTACATAAAGATTTTCTGGAACATAGCAATACCTATTTTTTAAAAAATCTATATCTGTGGCTACTTTCACACAACCATGAGACTGTTGAGTAGCTGTGACAGAGACCGCATGGTCTGAGAAGCTTATGATATTTACTCTCCAGCTCTTTATAGGAATGTTTGCTCACCTCTCCTCTAAATGATATGAATTAAGTTTTATGCTTCAGACTTAAGTTCCAAAATACTATGGTGTTATAATACAGATGTCATCTTCAGTATAGACCTCAACAACGTAAAGCTCCGCAATGGTTTCCTATCATGTTTCATTTCTTACTCTAGCCCTCAAGGCCTTTGCTTTACACGGTTCCCGGGTCCCTCACAAACTTCATTTCTTTCCTCTTCTCCCTCAGCCTTAGCTCTCTGCATCCCAGGGATTCTGGGCCTTCTTCCTGGCCCTTGAAGATGCCATGTTTGTTCACATCTCAGAGCCTCTGCACATGATGCCACTTTAAATATAGGGTATGAACTTCCATGCGTTTTTTAAAAAGTCAGTGTATATTTACGGGACATGTACTATGTCCTCAGGAACCGTGCTCAGAGAGTAAGCGAAGTACGGCTCTTTTCCTTAAGAAGTATACAGCGTAATATGGAAGAGAAACATCAAATAATGACGCATACAAAATTGGAATGGCCAAGATTAAAGGAAGCTCAACCAGATGCTCTGTAACAACCTAGAGGGGTGAGATGGGGTGGGGGGAGGGAGGGAGGCTCAAGAGGGGGGACATATGTATACTCATGGCTGACTCACGTTGTTGTACGGCAGAAACCAACACAGCACTGTAAATCAATTATCCTCCAATTAAAAATTGTTTAAGAAGTACAAATGACAAATACTGCACAGGGTGTGGAGAAAAGGGAACACTCCCACACTGTTGGTGGGAATGTAAACTGGTGTAGCCACTGTGGAGAACAGTATGGAGGTTACTTAGAAAACTAAAAATAGAGCTATCACATGACCCTGCAATCCTATTCTTTAGCATATATCCAGAGAAACTATAATTCAAAAAGATAACGCAACCTGATGTTCACTGCAGCACTATTTACAATAGCCAAGAGCTGGAAGCAACCTAAATTTCCATGGACAAATAAATGGATAAAAAAAATGAGGTATACCGTCAGCCATAGATACTGAATAGTACTCAACCATAAAAAAGAACAAAATAATGATATTTGCAGCAACATGGATGAAATTAGAGGTTATCATAAGAAGTCAAGTGAGTCAGACAAAGACAAACACCATATGATATCACTTACATGTGGAATATAAAAAAAATACAAATTAACTTATTTACAAAATAGAAACAGATTCGTAGACAAAATAAACAAATTTATGGTTACCAAAGGGGAAAGTGAGTGGGGGGATAAACTAGTGATTTGGGAGCAACATATACACATTACTAAATATAAAACAGAAAAACAACAAGGACCTACTGTATAGTGCAGGGAACTATACTCAGTATTTCACAATAACCTATATAGAAAAAGAATCTAAAGAAGAATAGATATATGCCTATGTATTTAGACAAAAAGTTCATTTGGGCTTTTCTTTAATGTCTTCTGGGAACCCTAAATGAACTTTTTGGCCAACCCAAATATAACTGAGTCACTTTGCTATGTAACTAAAACTAACACAGCATTGTAAATCAACTATACTTCAATAAAATTTATTTTTAATTTTGAAAAATGCTGTCATGTTAAACAGCAGATACCCTAAAAGAGCACATCAAGAGTCCTGATTTGATTCGGAAAGAAAAGGAAGACCTCTACCACCAAGTGATATTTATACCAAGATCTGAATATCAGTGGACTCAACTTAGGAATTTCATTTTTATTCAACTTTCTACAATGGGAACAGATTAAAAGATTTTAAACAGATGAATGACATGTTACAATATCTGGCTTTAACAGAATACTTTTCTACTAGGAGATGCAGCATTCTGTACTCAACTATATTCTAAGTCAAACGTTAACCTTCAATAATAATGGATAGAATGCTAGATTTTCTCTTGAACCTAACAAAGTTCCCTGAAAGTTTCATTCAACAAATGGTTGAATAAATTTTAAAAAGAGTATATTTTTTTAAAAACAGCAAGGCCAATTCATCCAAGGAGTTAATCCTCACCCTTGGAGAACAACCAATTTCAAATATACACACAAATATACTTGAGATATAAATGACAAGCAGCACATAATTTCAGGTGTACAATGTAATGATTTAATATATTTGTATATGGGGAAGTGATCATCAGAGTAAGTCTAGTGAACAACCATTACCACATATTTTTTCTCCTGTGATGAGGATTTTTAAGATCTAGCCTTTTAGCAACTTTCCGATATGTAATACAGTAGTATTAACTGGGCTTCGTAGGTGGCGCTAAAGGGCTTCCCAGGTGGCGCAGTTGGTTAAGAACCTGCCTGCCAACGCAGGAGACGCAAGAGACGTGGGTTTGATCCCAGTGTCAGGAAGATCCCCTGGAGAAGGTAATGGCAACCCACTCCAGTATTCTTGCCTGGATAATCCCATGGATGGAGGAGCCTGGCAGGCTACAGTCCACGGGGTTGTGAAGAGTTGGACACAACTGAACCGACTGAGCCCACAGGTGGCGCTAGTGGTGAAGAATCATCGCAGGAGACACAAGAGAAGTGTGTTGGATCCCTGGGTTGTGAAGATCCCCTGGAGCAGGAAGTAGCAACCCATTCCAGTATTCTTGCCTGGAAAATTCCATGGACGGAGGAGCCTGGTGGGCTACAGTCCATGGAGCCACAAAGAGTTGGACAGGACTGAGCACTTGAGTGTTATCTCATCATGTTGTACATTACATTGCAGGAATTATTTATAACTGGAAGTTTGTACCTTTTGGTCACTTTCACCCATTTCTCTCGCACCCTACCTATCAAAACATTTTATGTTTCAGAAAAGTGATTTGTCTTGGATCTGACAAGATCCAAGGTCTGTATCTGTGTCTGAGGTCTGTATCCAAAGGCTGCTGGCTGAGAGCTGGCTTCTAGTGGTGGAAACACTGCGATTCTTCTTCATCATTTTCACCTGTCTCCTACCTTTTCTGCCCTTCCTAAGAAGAAAGCATGTTAAATACGGATTGCCCGAATCCCCCCTTTTTGTATCTGGCTAGAGTGTCAAGAGATGACATTTATTTAAAGAGATTAAAAGCTGCAGCAACTTGTGGCCTAGGTGTTCCCACTTATAAGCTACTCTGGCTTTCTTTGTTTCTGTCTTTCTTAGCATCAGCTGTATAACACGCAAGGCCTAGTGCACAATGAAAGTATAAGCCTTTTGTTTGAGTTATTAACAACCTCAACAGGGGACTGCAGTATGTTAAGCCAAGTATGTGAAGTTCCTCTGAGTCCAGGACAACTGCACAGATCACAAGCCCATGAAGCTGGTGCTGGTTCCTCTCTTTATAGTCTTTCAGTGAGGCTTAGATGCAGCTATCTTGGGAGAAGCTGTGAATCAGTGCTAACTCCTGACTTGGGTAACTGAGGGCAGCTGAACTCTAGACACTGGGACAAAATCTTACGCTCTGTTGACTTTGCCTTTGTTTTTCTCTGGAAAGGACAAAACCTGCATTGGACTTGCCTTGAATTTGAGAGTAAGATCAGGTTTGTAATTCCAGAAAAGCAGAAAAACAAGACTTTCAGAGTGCATTAGTTCCAGGCTACTTAGCCCTAATAAACCCAGACAAAAGAGTCTTCTATATGCTCCAGCCAACACCACTGGAGTTCTACGTTAGTAACTAGGGTCAGTGCCTGAATTAATAATAGTGTCCTTGTATCCAGCTTATCTGGATTGTGCACACATTTCTAAGCATCCTCCAGGGGGGAAAGGGCTAATCTATAATAGAATTGGGGGTTTAAAAATCTGTGTCTTCGATATTCTCACTCTCCATACCTATTGGCAAAACCACTTCAACACAACTCACAGAGAGATTAGTCCAATTCATTTACTAATAGATGGCAGCATAGACTTTGAATAGCCAAATTGCCGAATTAAAATACAGCAACACCAAATTTTTCCTTTTATTTATTTTTTGCTTCCAAATTCAACCACATGCCTATGGACACAGCTTTGTGCTTTTGAAATCTGAACAAATGTGATATGACTGCTACAGTAAAGTATCATGATAAAATGATTTTGCTCATGTTCAACACAAATTGGCAATTTGCCCAGAATATGTGTAAAGTAGGCCAGCGAAGGTTTTCTGATTCTAACTGTACCCAAGTAATAGAAATCTGTTGTCTGTGTGTAGTGTTGGTAGAACTTTTCAAGAGAATGCTTTGCTTTCTCTTGGTTGTGGGGTAGACATACGATCGATCAACCAGGAAATTAACCTACTGTCCTAGAAACTAGTCTTAAGTAAAATAATGCAAAAACAAAACTTGAGTGGAATCATGCGAGGAAAATGATTGGTGGAAATTTATCCTGTTTGTGCTTGATGAGACTACAGATACATGTTCTTGTTATTTAGCTCCTTGGAGCTGTCTTGCTTCTAGACTGTTCCAAAAGTTTTCTTTGGAACCTGTTTGTTTGTTTGAACTGATGTTACTTTCTGAAACATTTCTTTTATTTGGAGTCAGTTTCTGTTGCTTACAACCAATGAGCCAATACCAGCACAAACACAGAGAGGCTACTGACCTCCCACAATTTTAAATAATCAACAAAATTCCATATAAAATGAAGATCTGTTTGCAGCTTATTGTGCTTGCTGCACAGGCTTCATCGATTTCATTGTTTTTTCTCTAATTGATTTATTTAACACTTTTATTAATAATAGGTGCCAGCTTGAAATCGACTTTACCGCCGAGAATTCTAGTGTAAAAGTAGCACATCTGTGCTGACAGAATGGCTCATGAGATTGACCCAGATAATGAGTTGTATAATTCTGGCTCCACAACAGACACCGAGCTATGAAAATATAAGCGAGTAAAAATTCAATCCTCTATCCCTTATTCCATGTTATTTCTGAATGTGTCACTTAGTAGAGTTATTGCTTCACTTCCTTGCTGGCAAATATTATTCAGAGGTTTTTTGAGTCATGTCATCAACAGACTCTCCCTAAAATCATTGTATATTGACAAATGACTGCAAGATGAAGCGGTAAAGGTTAAAAAAAAAGTGGAACAGGCTTGTCAAATGAGTATAATGCTGAAAAATAAATGTGATGCTGGATAATTCCCAATCTCATGCAAAATTTGGAAGTCTCTTGAATTTGCCTAAAGCTTATTAAGTAGTTACTCTGTTAGCAGAGTCAGAACTAGAATGCGGTGAGTTAAGCGCACAGGGAGCAAAATTTAAGGAGGTATACATTCTCTCTCCCTTCATAGGAGTGCAGAGTGAGCACTTGAGTGTGAGTGCTTCCTTAAATATTGCACCAGAGGCACCTTACTTAACACATCTTACTTTGGGCCCCATTTGCCAGACCAATTAAGAGCTCTTCGATTCATATCTGGTAGGGGTCAAGACAAGTTCATAAAGGATCTTAAAATAAGGATGAATAAAATATGTATCAAAATTGAGAAAGAAAATGATTGATGGTAGAGAGATACTGTGTTGAATTGGGAATGTTAATAAAGGTTCAGTGAAAGGAGTAGTATATTAATAAATGTTCAGTGAAATTAGTAGTATTTGAGATTGGTTGGTGGTATTGTTTGTGTTTTTCTTCTTTTGGAAAACACAATTCTGACTTAAGCAAGAGGGAAAATGACTGGTTTATGTAACTAACCATTCTGGGAATGTGGTATGATTTGGTTTGGGGTGCTCATAAGATCTTAGTGAGAATGAGTTTCTTTTTCCCAATCTCCTTCTTGGTTGACGCCACTCTCCAACAGATAAGACGGCTCTGGTAACTCTAGATTTTCTATCCTCTCAAGTTGAAATCCAACAGGAATATATGAAGACTGTTTCCCAGTGGTTTCTTTAAAAATCCCTCAGATAAGCTCTTTGCTTAGCTTAAATCAAATGCCATTTTGGAGCCAATCTTCATGAGCAGAGAAATGTAGCTTAATTGATTGGCTAAGCCCAAGGTCACATGACCCATCTCTGGACCAAGGACTGGGTTGAAGGCCTGGAAGGGGGGGGAGCCAGAGAAAGTAACACTGGAGGAGCAATAAAATTGGGCTTCAATAAATATGCCTTTAAATATGGATCAGATATTGATTACTAGGAAAAATGACATTCTGAGAAGAGGGAACATAAGCAAAGAAAAATAGGCAGAAAATACTAGGCAGTATTCAGAATTACTAAATTATCCAACTGTGGTCAAGTATAAGATATATTCAAGTTACTTAAATATATAGAAATCCCTCTTTATTGTTTTAGTCAAATTCTTTGCTTCCATTATACAGTGTGTGTGTGGTATGTGTGTTTGTGTTTAGTCTTTCTCTGAAGGACTGAAAATGAGACTGAAAATTCCACATTTGTACTTTTGTCTCTTTGGGATATTCCCTATTTTTGGTCCTCAATATTGATATTTTTTGCAAAAATAAAGAGATTAATGAATAGAATAATAAATGAAAAGTAGAAAACTAGCCTAGAAAAGTAGTTAGGGTCATATCATATAGGATTTTGAAAGTCAGGCTAAAAAATTTAGATTTTACTATATGGCTCACAAATGTTTGAAAGCATGGACACCAAATGGTCAGAACCGTATTTCCAGAATATAAATTAATTTCACAGCAGTTTTATAACCTAGAATGAGAGAGAGAGAAAAGAGGGAGAGGTTGATGACCTGTTGGGAAGTTATTTCCCTATTTCAGTCCCTGAGATGCTATTTCAGTATTCCTGAGGACCTGATTTGAGTAATAATAATGGCCTGAGGAAAGGGGAAGTACACATAATGGTAGAAATACAAAATCTGGTCAACAATTAAAGGGAGAGAGTGAGGGTGAGAAGTCAAAAGGAATGAGATGGTGAATCTGGTTGCCTATAGCAACAGAGGTGCCATTAACAGAAGTCAGAAACCACAGCTGCTTGGTGGTTTGTGGAAGAATATAATGAATGACAACTCAGACACACTGACCAGAATTAAAGGGAAATAAATTCCACTAGCCATTAGAAATGCAAGTGTGAAGTCAGCACAGATTTGGGGGCTAGAGTCTTCTCCTCCTGAAGGAAGATGAAGAGGAGGCTGAAACTGTAGAAGAGGATGCACATGGTCAAAAGAAAGAGAAAGAAAAGAAGGGGTCCAAAGTCAAACATTACCATTAAATATGGTAGAGTTGGGATTTTATTCTAAATATAGTACAGTGAGAAACCATGAGTGATGTTAGAACAAAGGGAGGGTGAGTTTTACTTTAAATTCTGAAAAGACTTTGGGTGTTGGATAGAGTGAGACTAAGGTCAGACAACTGCTAGACCAAGAGATATCTCTATGATCCTTGATTCCTAACTGTTAATCTAGGCCAGTTGATCAGGATGCTCCTCCTAGTTCTTTTTCTAGATCTTTAAAACAAAATTAATCAGAACAAAAATCTACCATTCAGCACTGAAAGGAGGAGGAGGAGACAGCAGGGGAAGAGAAAAGGATCAGTGAAATATGATCGGCAGTTCAAGTTACAGCTGCAGAACTGAGACTGAGATAATTAAGTAGCTGGGGAGAAGAGGCAGTGATGACACCCAAAGGCAATGCCTGAATCCTCTACTCTTAACTGCTATGCTAACTGGATAATTTTTTAAAAAGTTGGACTGACCAAGATATCCTTGGGTAATACATGTGGTAAACAACAAGTTGGAGGCTAAGTGCAATAAGAACAGAAAGGACCTCTTTATTTGACATCTACTGGAACAAAGAGCTTAGATAACTTGTCCACGATCATGACAGACATGTAGTATTAGAGGTCAACACAGCGACCAGGACTCCTGCATCCTGAGTGGTAGAACGACTTTCCCATTCTATCACGTGGCATTTTCTATGCAGAAACTTAACTAGATCTTAAGTTGGTTAACTTAACTACAGCTGCAGCTGTAAAGTGGGAACTTTTAGAGAGTCATGAGTTCAGAAGATAAATGGACCTAGAAGACAACCCAGATGATAGAGTAAAATTGGCCCAGAGTCAGAAAAATATTTTTTTCTGAGACTATCACATACCATTAAAATCATCACATATCCAGCATTATACTTTGTTTCTGCTTGACCCTGACATATATGCAAATACATACATGCAAGTGAAGATACTGATGTGCAAAGGAAATTATGTGAGAGGTGGTTCTTATTTGGAGGGTCCTGAGGAATATCCTCATGGGAAATAGATGGGGAGACAGTGGAAACAGTGTCAGACTTTAATTTTGGGGCTCCAAAATCACTGCCGATGGTGAGTGCAGCCATGAAATTAAAAGACACTTACTCCTTGGAAGGAAAGTTATGACCAAACTAGATAGCATATTAAAAAGCAGAGACATTACTTTGCCAACAAAGGTCCGTCTGGTCAAGGCTATGGTTTTTCCAGTGGTCATGTATGGATGTGAGAGCTGGACTGTGAAGAAAGCTGAGTGCCAAAAAATTGATGCTTTTGAACGGTGGTGTTGGAGAAGACTCTTGAGAGTCCCTTGGACTGCAAGGAGATCCAATCAGTCCATCCTGAAGGAGATCAGTCCTGGGTGTTTATTGGAAGGACTGATGCTGAAGCTGAAACTCCAATACTTTGGCCTCATGCAAAGAGTTGATTCATTGGAAAAGACCCTGATGCTGGGAGGGATTGGGGGCA
This sequence comes from Cervus canadensis, assembly GCF_019320065.1. Classification (NCBI taxonomy): domain Eukaryota; kingdom Metazoa; phylum Chordata; class Mammalia; order Artiodactyla; family Cervidae; genus Cervus; species Cervus canadensis. The sequence goes on from NC_057389.1 coordinate 30,206,322, forward strand.
AGAGGAGAAGGGGATGACAGAGGATGAGATGGCCGGATGGCATCACTGACTCGATGGGCATGAGTCTGAGTAAACTCCGGGAGTTGGTGATGGACAGGGAGGCCTAACGTGCTGTGATTCATGGGGTCGCAAAGAGTCGGACACGACTGAGCGACTGAACTGAACTGAACTGAGGAATATCCGGTTTTTTTTTTTTTTTTGGAGCCAAATTCAAGGAGGGTGAATGACACGGATTTCCTATGAAATGGGGATGCTCTTTTGTCATTCTCCAATGGTAATGCCTCTAGTTTTCATAAACACTTTATTTATACCCATAATAATAAGCAACATGATCTTCTCCACTATGTGAAAAAGTTGTGACACCAAGATTTCTTTTTTACTTCTAAGTCTAATGGTTAGCAAGCAAATAGACTATTTTAATGGTTTTGCTTATACTTGTTTGCCTTTACGGATCTGACATGATCTGATCCATGAGCTGCAGACTATCAAGTTCTCTACCTATGAAACCATTGTGGCAAATCACAGAAAATTCAGATGACATACCCTTACTGCTTATACCTCATTCAAATGTCAATTCAATGTTATTTTGCCTCCCAGAATCATCTGGTTTTACTTTCTGAAACTGTTGTTGATCTTGGTTTTCTAAATACCTTTAATGTTGCAAAAGAAATGGCTTCATTTGAGAACCATTACTAATAAAGCCAACTGTACTGTAACGAGTCTTAAAGCCTTCGTTAGCACATTCCTAACAACCTTTCAAAGGTAGATCAGCATTAAAGATGTATTACCAGGATCTCATAAAAGTTAAATATATTTCCTAGGAACCTTAGCTGAATTAGGGGCAAAGCCAGAAAAAAAGAATTATTACCTCTACTTTAGCCTTTAGGCCATGTTATAAGAACAGACACCCCATCAAACAACTTCATAAATGTGAAAAACCTAATTAGAAAATTAATTCCCAATTATGCACATAGAACGAAGCCTGCTAAATGAGGAAGGGACCACAGTGGGAGAGAGTCAAAGCAATGTGGAAATTATTTCAATTGGGAAACCTGCTTCTCACAGAAGGGTAGAGATATTGAGACTAGGGAACACAATTTATTTTATGGAAAAAGACCCTGTGGTTTCATTTCTCTGGCCTTGGGGACTTTCATTATTACTTACAGAAGGTCAGGAAGTCCTAAAGCTCTTTGAAGTATGGGCCACCTCCCATGATGGGGATGAGAATAAAGAAAAAACAAAACAAAAATACGTATTCATCTTTCTTCTAAATGAGTAATTCTAGAGTCTCCAGGTATGGGTGGTTTATCTATATGGCTTAATTTCCATTTGAAAAAGTAGAAAATGCCCATGCATAGGAATGCATATTTTATCTTTGAATACTGAACAGTACTCTGTTGCCTGAGATACTTTGATAGGAATCTACCACTTATATAAGAACAAGGGATTTATATACAAGAGGATCAACTATATCACATGTGCTTAGATACTTAATACCATGTTCGCATCCTTCAGGTCTGATGATGACAGCACAGGTAACAACCAGGCTCCTCTAAGACACATCCAGATCACTCCTGCCTATGTTTTCCAAGTCCACCTCTTTAAATGGGTTTCAGATGCAATTAAAATTAAAATGCCATAATGGGCCGTGACATTAGAACAAAACACACTCTCAGAAGGTTTCTGCACGTGCCTTTTTTTTTTTTTTCCTGAACACTGAAAATTATCTCTTTGTCAGCCCTGTGGCACGGTCACAATGCAGGGGCCTCAGACTAGGGAGATGTGTTCATTAGGAGAATTGGATGACTAGGCAAGGTGCCAGCTTGTGTTGCCTTGTTTGGAAGAGAAAGGAGAGCTGAGTTCTCTAGCACCACCTGCCCATCAAACCCCAGAGCATTTCTCAGCCTTCCAGGTCAACCCGGAGGATGTTAACTTGCATCAACAAAGGAAAGGGCAGGAAATTTGACTCCCAACCCATTAATTTAATATACTGTCTTACAAATCAAGATTGTGTTGCAGGAGCCATTCAAGGTGGAGTTTACCAAGAGTTAGGGATGGAAAGAGAGATGGGAGTTTCAAATTACGATCTAAGGAGGGAATTAGCAAGTTGTATGTGCTCTGCAGTATGAAAGACCCTTAACAATTGCTCCTAAAGTCATCCTTTTCTACAGATGAAATCACAAGGGCTCAGAAGGAGAAGAGGTCTGCTAAATAAGGATGGTACGAGAGTAGAATAAGAGGATCAAAATCGGGACTGCAGCTAGGGAGGGGCCACAGACTGAGCCCTTTTCATTTGCTTGAGATGCCCTGGAAAGTTGCCTTAAAGTTCCTCAGATCAAAGTACAGGCTGTTTGAGAAAAGAGCCTTCAGACTGTTTCCTAGTCCCTCAAACCAATTTCGGCTAGTAATTAACTGATTCCCAACATCAAAAGGTGAGCCATCCCAGGAGGAGTCAAGAAAGATCAAAGCCTGTGGTGAGGGGTCCCCCAGCACCCCTTCCACCCTCCGCCCTCTTTCCCAGACAGATATCCATCCGACTGCAGTAAGTGAACAGTCGCATTGCTTCTCACTAGAGAGCAACATCAAACAGACTTCCAAATCACTTGCTGGAGTTTTCAGGCTCTGTTAGAAGAAAAAGAGGAAGGTGCAGGTACGTGACCATATGGTTCAGATTTCCTAGGATGGTCTAGGTCTCTAATACTTAATCCTGTTGTCCCCATTGCTGGGACACGTTCCAAAACAGGGTCACTATGATAAAGAAAACTGGGCTGGGCAGTGCTTGGTGCAGAGTAGATGATAAACAAACTTTAGATCCCCTTTTCTGCATATCATCAAACTAGAATTCCTAATTACTGTATTTTTTTTTTTTAAATATTGTGGGCACAGTGTATACTTTTATAGTATGAAAGGCAAGAGTATCACATCATGGTTTTCAATAATTTGCCTAAGCCAGGAGCTGCAGACAAGTCTGCCAGAGCGGGTCAGTCTCTGTGAGAGTGGGCCATTGTGTGTGTGATAGAGTTACTAAGGCACTTTTTGTTTTTATTTTTTGCTGTACTGCACAGCATGTGGGATCTTATTTTCCCAACCAGGGATTGAACCTGCAGCCCTTGTGTTGGAAACATGGGGTCTTAACCACTGGACTGCCAGGGAAGTCCCCTTTCTGTGACACTCTGAAATGTGCTAGACTAGTGTGGTTCCTCCTGCTTTCATTCACACCACTGGTTAGTTGCTGTGGTTTTCCACACAGGTATGTACACACGTGGCTGAACCAAAGCAGATCCTGGTGACTGATTTTTGGACAGAGACTATCTCTAGCCCAAACTTTTACAGATTTTGTGAAGCTGAAACAAAGTCCAAGGTGACTTGCAGTCAAAATGGACCCAAGGATTGAATGTAGGAGAAAAATGAGAGAAGTCAGAATAGGGCTCAAGTTTCTAAACTGGGAAGGCTTCTGCCAGTATCTTAGGTCTAAAGATCTAAAACTGAACCTAGAAGCAATTCCTACAAAAGCAGATCAGACAAGGGGGCACTTGCAGGACAGATGCGCACTTCTAGTTTCTGTTTCTGTCCCTGGGAATGCTGCCCATGTGAAATAATTCAGTATCTCAGCCTCTTCCTTTTGAAACATGCTCCTTTCCTCATGGTCCGATGTTGACGGTAGAGTCAGCATCTTTCCTGAGAGTCTCTGTCAACAGCTATTCATTCCTGGACATTAATCTTCATTCTAGATCCATCAGCTCTACCAACTTCCCATCAGTCTGGTAATTTCCAATGCTACTATGCAAATTTCAGTCCTTATGACTCCTCTGCAGATTGTAACTTCCCAGGACTGGTTTCTGTATTTCAAACCACTGAACAAGACACCTTCAGATTAATTTGCCAACATCCCATTTTTCTATATATTATTACATCCCAACTCTTGGAACTCTTTGAGAGTGCCATAGTGTCTCTAAGACATGACATTGAGAAATCATCTCATATCTCTATATCCTATCCAGGCATGAAAGGACTTCTAAATTTCTCCTTTCTTTCTCTTCAACTACATGTAACCCTTATCCTCCTCTGGATTTTGACCCAGATTTTCAAAATATCGAAGGAGCTACTGGCTTGAGTTGAATTACAGCTGTGCCCTTCATGAGTCATTTGGCTTGCCAGTGTCTTTCCTTTCACAATTAGATGCCTTGACACTGAGGCTGAATATCTGTTACTTTTTAACTTTTCACTTGCGCTATTACATTCTCATCACAGGGTGAAGGGAAATATGGAATGCTTTTAATGCTCCCGTGTCTGTCACCAATCAGCCTGGTTCACTCATTTATGTCTCCAGTTTAGCTCCAGTACAACCCTGAATTTGTGGCTCCTGTCTCAGCCTTTGTGTAACTGTATGGAGCAGGCTAACCCCCAAAATATCAAAAGTTTTAATACCAAAGTATCTCATTTTCTAAGGTGCAGCTTGGTTTCCTCAGAACTACCCCTAGATTTTCCACATTTTTCCTTTCTTCTGGCATTTTAATGGAAATAACCATACCTCCACAACATTTAATAACATCTTCCAGAAATAAGCCAGCTCTTCGATAATGACCCACTATGCCTGATACCATCAGAAAATAATACCCAAGGATAATAACATGAACCTTGTGCAGAAAAGAATAGCTATGAGGTGAAACCCATTACTTGGAATGAAAACAGGAAAGGATTTTTTGTTGTTGTTGCTATAATATATATTCTTTTTTTGTTTTTCTTTTTACATATAGCTCCTTCAGGAATAACCTTTGTGAAAAGATAAAGATATCAAAGTTTAATTTTTTGACCTTTCTTTCTCTAAACTAACATTGATAACATACTGTGAAACTTACTTACTGGATAACATCCACTGAAGGGCTTATGAAAGCATTCTTTAAAAGCTCCATTGTCTATCTCCTTTTAATCTTTCATGTTTACTTTAAAAAAAAAAATCTCTGCTTTTGAAATTACATGTTCCTGACAAAAGAAGAAAAACACACAAGTTATTCCCGTGAAGAGCATCAGAGAAGCGTCAGAGACTGAGGGGGGTTTTCTGATTGATTGACAAGCTTGATTTGATTGGTGCCTGTTATGACTTCCTGTGGCAATTATAATAGCCCTAGTCCCGAGCGATGCTGGTCATCACCACCATCTTTCTTCTCTACCCTTCCTGCATGTTTCAACATTGCTTTTTCCCTCACTGCTGGCACCTCTTTCCATCCCAATGAGCAATTTACAATGGTTACTCCCTTCTCCCAGCCATGAGAATGTCATTTTAAAACAGTAGGAAAAAGAAAATATGATTCTGCTCAAGAAAAGGACCCTGGTATAGAATGAACCTCTCATTCTTTAGATTAATAAATGGAGACCTTAAAGGTTCTTTGACTTCTTAATGTAGCTGAGGAACCAGAGGGGTGGGGAAGGGCAGGTCTGATTGCCATTTTGAGAAATACTTTAGCATAAAGTGACACTAGCAGAGTGATTTTGGACAAGTTTCGTAACCTCTTTGAGCCTCCATTTGCCAAATGGAGTAATGATATAAGCTACATCATAAAGCATTTATCTTATCGAATCTTCCCAACATCTATAGTACACATACATAACAGTAGCTTCCATTTATTGAATGCATAACTCTGCACTTACTATTAATGTTTGGGCACCACACACCTACCTCCTGACCCTTTCTATGTGTGTGTATGTGTTAGTTGCTTAGCCGTGTCCGACTCTTTGTGACCCCATGGACTGTAGCCTACCAGGCTCCTCCGTTCATGGATTTTTCAGGCAAGAGTACTGGAGTGGGTTGCTATTTCCTTTTCCGACCCTTTCTATAATCCTCTGGAATTGTTCGAGTCTGGAAATCCATCCTACCCTTGGTAAGACTTTTCCCACCCCAGAGAAAGGAAGACAGCCTTTGCCCCCACTTAGAAAAGAAACTGGGAAAAGCCAGTTTCAGTTCTCAGTTATGATGTGAGCCAAACATGAGCTCAAATCTCAGGTTTACAAAGCCCATCGATACTGCTCTAGGAATTTCATGTGAAACACCCATTACCAGGCTGGTTTAATTTGTTTAGTTAATAAACTTTATGTGAGCCGTTTTTATTTAGCATGTGTATGGAAGCATTTTTATATAATTTCTGAGTCCACAGTGGCACGCTTTCCCTGAACATTTATGACGTTCCACAACTCAACTTCCAAAGAAACCCATTATGAAATTAAATGGATTCAGGTGGATAATTTGAGAGGGTAACTATATTGCAGGCAGCAAAGACAATATGTAAATATTGCAGCAATCTCTCTGACACGATATTAGAATATGAAAGAAAATGAAATCAACGAAACTATGAGAAACGGAATTAATTTACTTTCAAATATTAAAAGTAATGAATCTTCCACTTATTTTCAGATTCCTATGACTCATCTTAATACTATGATAATTCTTAACTCTATTACATTACTTAACACATATTTGCATCACAGCACTCTCCAAATGAATGCCTGGCACTTTTTTTCTCCCAAACAGTTTGCCAGAAATTGCTATTATATTTTCACCATTCTGGGTTTGAATAGTCTGGTGGGAAGTTATTTTTTTAAAAGTGCAACACTTGACATGGTATTTTCTTTACAAGAGGGACAAATGAATGAGAAAGTATAATCAGCCACATTACATGAGATCTAGAGAATAAAATCCTACTCTAACTCTGGATCTACCTTGCTTTTCATTGGAAATGAGTCTTCCCTCCAGTTTTTGAATATCTATCAATAAGTAAACATAAGCCTTTAAAAAGGCTTAACAGAAGCTGTTAATAAGCTGCTAAGCAATAGAGAGGAATGAACTACTGACATAGGCTGGATCCTGGATGAACCTCACAAAGATTATGCCAAGTGAAGCAAGTCAGACACAAGAGACCACATACTGTATGATTCCACTGATACACCCAGAAAAGGCAGATTTATAGAGGCAGAAAGTGGATGAGTGGTCACATGGGGCTGGGTGTGGGAATGGGGATTAACTGTAAGTCAGCAAGAGGAATCTTACTAAGGGGCAGCAAAAATATCCTAAAATTTATTTATGGTGATAGTAAAGTTACTTTAACATCTTTAGTAAAGTTACTAAAGGTCATTGATCTGTACACAGAAATGGGACAGTTTAATGATATATAAAATACACATCAATAAAGCTGTTGAGAAAATAACCTGGAAGAACAGATGGTTTGAAACTAATGGCAGGGCAGGCTGTTTGAGAGAGGAATTTCTGCCTTAATGTCATCAAAGAGTAATATCACACTTTGCAGTGATACATTAGGACATCTTCTCTGGGAATGCTGATGGCTTAAGCTTGTGCACCAAGCACCATGTCATTACTGAATCTTGCATGAAACCCCATGGCCTACTTGTAGAAGCAGGATTTCCAACATTCCCCTCCAAAGAAGACCTTGACCCTCCGACCTCACCTCTTTCTCACATGCTCCTTCCATACAGTGCATAATACTCACAAACTTAACATTCAAACTCAAATGATATCAAGAACATGAGTCTTAGATCCCTTCTTTGAGTTCCTTGACTTTTTCTCAGCACTGTATCTCCTCCATTCAGCAATGCTGTATGTCCAACTCTTTTACGGTTCTATCATGTTTTTGTCTATCTTGAACCTTTTGACATGAAGCCCAACTGTGACACTTGTATGGTACTTCATGGGGATGATAATACACAATAGCTTCATATCTCATAGGTAATATGAACTCACAGTAGATTCAATTTGGTGTGCAAGAGTGTGTGTATGTAGAGACATACATAGATGTAGGGAACATGAAGAATGGGAATTGAAAAGGAGTCTTTTCACATGACTAATGTATCTTTGAGAGAACTCCTTAAGTCTTCTGGTCAACTGTGTACAGTCATCGCAACAGAAAGGAGCTCATTTTATAAATTACTATCTATGCTGACTTAAATTGCTGTATTTTGCCATCATATCTCTCTTCTCACATCATTGTGTCCTCACTTTCTCAGTACATAACATTTTGGACGTCTGCTGCTGCTGCTGCTAAGTCGCTTCAGTCGTGTCCGACTCTGTGCAACCCCATAGACAGCAGCCCACCAGGCTGCCCCGTCCCTGGGATTCTCCAGGCAAGAACACTGGAGTGGGTTGCCATTTCCTTCTCCAATGCATGAAAGTGAACAGTGAAAGTGAAGTCGCTCAGTTGTGTCTGACTCGTAGCGACCCCATGGACTGCAGCCTATCAGGCTCCTCTGTCCATGGGATTTTCCAGGCAAGAGTACTGGAGTGGGGTGCCATTGCCTTCTTCGTTGGAAATCTGGGGTGCAGACAAAGAGAAAAAGGTGTGAAGTGTGAAAAAGACTCGTTTATGGCTTTTTACTAAAGAGATCAGGGAAAAGGGAAGCCACCAGTGAATGAGTGTCATTTTGTGCCAGGATTGGCAAGTGGTATGCTGGTAGGTCTTCCCTCTATATTATTCAGTCCTTGTAACAACTGTCTGAGGCTGGTTTTATCACCCACTCCCCCTTTACACTGATGAGGAAGGCAAAGCTCTGGGGAAGTTAGCAAACTAGCCCAGGTTCATCAGGCTAGTACGTGAAGCAGACAGATACCACTATAATACCCAGCTGTTTCATGATTGAAATTGAGTCTGATGCAAAGTAAATTTATTATCTTCATAATATTTAGTAAATTGTTATAGGGGGTGTGTTCTGCTCCCTTATGAACCTGAAAATAATTGTTTGAGAGATGAAACATCAAGAATTCTGGGAGGAAAAGAAAGTGACCGTCTTTTTAAGAAAAACAAAATACTTGTTTGTTTTCTGAACCATCTTGATAAATTCCTTACTTCCTCAATGAACTGCCTAATGGGTAGGGGTGTCTTTGCAATTATAAAGACCTCCTTCTGCAATCGGCCATGATACGCTGGTGATAAATGATTGATCTCCTATCGCATTATGGGAATCTGCTCTCCATGATTTATTTGGCTCTATGAATTTGCTGTTATGGAAATAGGTAGGTGACACACACTGATGCAAATCTAACTTTTGGGTTTCATACTGAACTTCTATGAACACATGTTCTGACACAGCGCGCTCAGTTGCTTAGCGGTGTGCTCCTCTGTCCATGAGACTTTCCAGCAAGAATACTGGAGGGTTTGCCATTTCCTTCTCCATCTAACACAGTAAGAACGCAGAATTCTGAAAGCTATCATGTGTACCTTATTAAATCACTTACCGCAGAAGTTCTCAAGTTGAGTGTGCATCAACATTCCCTGGAGGGCTTGATATAACACAGATTGTTTGGCTGATTCCCATGGTATCCACTTCAGTAGGTCTCAGGTTTGCTGGAGATTTTATAGTATTTTGGACAAGTTTTCAGATAATACTGGTAAACTGATTTGAGAACCAATTTTTCAGACCCATTTTTTTTTTCTTTCAAAAGAAAGAAGCAGCATCTAGAGAAATTATTTTTTTCTATTTATTTTGTTCTCCTCTATAGGTAGGAATACATTTTATAATTTCTATGGAATTTCAGTATCTGAATCCATTCAAAAGTAGACATACCGAGAATTAAGTTCTCCTTTATACAATTTAATTAAGTGGCACCTGGGTCTTGATTGTTATCACTGCAAACTCTATTTTTCCATTTTTCAAGTCATTTTGCAATTTTCTCTTACTTGGTTCTGACAACCACTCGACTGGCATGGCTAATGTATTATCATATTATAGATGAGATAGCCAAAGCCCTGGGCAGTTAAGTGACTTGTCCATACAGATAGAAAGGATTTAAATTGATGTGATTTTGATTCAAAATCTTAAAACTTTAAATTTTACAAATATACATATCATGGTGTGAATAGGCACAACCAGATAGACAAAAATAAAAGCAAGCGGCAAAATGATGGTGCACTGAGTCAGCAATTAGGCAACTGGGGACCGATCAGCTAGGTCTGCTTTAACAAGCTCTTGGAGACAAATCATAGATGCAAATAGACTTAAATTCACTCATCAAGAAAATACGGGGTAGACCAGATAGCTGAGATCCTTCCTTCCTGTGTTGGTTTATTTATTCATCTAGTTGTTCACTGAAGAAGTATTCATTATTTACCATGCATCTGGCACTGTGTTAGGCCCTGAAAATGAAGAGCTGAGTAAGAGACCCTACATGCCATGAAGCTTACATTCTAGGTGCACAGGCTAGCTCATATAAAATAGTGATCATATTTAGAGGTAAAATAAAACTGAGTAAGATGGTGGAGAATAACCATATCATTAAAGCATCACTGTAGCTAAGAGTCAAGGTCTCCGTGAAGAAGTGATATCTTAGTGGACTCTTGGGTTTAAAAAGGGAGACAGCTACATAAAATGACAGGGAAAGCATATACCAGGTAGGGATGTACTAAATGCAAAAGATCCTGAGATATAAACCAGCTCAACTTTTATAAAAATTAATCAACTAATTCTTTTATATTAGGAAACATAGGAGTCGTGGGTTCGATCTCTGGGTCAGGAAGATCCCCTCGAGGAGGAAATAGCAACCCACTCCCATTCTTACCTGGAGAATCCCATGAAAAGAGGAGCCAGGTGGGCTAACAGTCTATGGGGTCACAAAGAGTCAGCCATGACTTATTAATTAAGCACAACACATACTGAAGGATAGTTGATTTAGAATGTTATGCTAATTTCTGCTGTATGGCAAAGTGATCCAGTTAAACATACATATTAAACATATATATTCTTTTTATGTTATTTTCCAAACTGGCTTGGCAATTACAAGAAACAGGAAGAAGGTCAGTATCCTGGAGGCAGGAGTGTAAGCAAATGATAAGAGACCAAGTCTGAGTGGTACCCAGAACCTGATCGTTTCTCATTTAGAGTTTTTTTTTTCTTAATTTGAATGACATCTGCTGAAAATTTCATTAGAGGGTGTTTCCATTAAAAACAGAGTTAAAATGATCATAAAAATGTTCTTGTTATATAAAGTAATAAAACATCCAGCATTTACCTAGTTCTCTGTTTTCTGAAAGGTGCACTTAACTATAAGATAGTTATAACTGCAGTCCAGCCCTGTGAGATGTCAGCAAAGACTATCAAGGCAAGGCCAGTCCAATAAATATCTTTTCTTAATCTAAAAGATATAACTGGGCTTTTTAAAAAATTTACTTTACTAAAGAATAGTTGATTTACATTGCTGTATTAATTTCTGCTGTACAGCAAAGTGCAATCAATATCTTTTTGATTTTATTTTCCTTTTTGTATGCCACACCTTCTTTTATTTTATGTTTATTATTATTTTCATTTTTGAGTCTTAAAGGCCACCATGAGAATTTAGAGATCTTTTGGCAGAGAAAAGTAAGAACTGATTTAAGCTAAAATTACTCACTGGTTCTATGGGTATTAAAAAAAAACTATGTAAAAGTGAACATACACATACGTAAAAATCCATTTAAAAATTCTGACCTTTAAATAGATGTTTTTCCCTCATTTATTTAGCATATGAATGAGAACATACACATTAATACACCAGTCAAAATTGTGCCTTCACCATTGATACTTTAAGGATATTACTAAGTATTATAAACATGGGCAACTCAAATAATAATTAGGGGGAAAATCATATGGAAATTGCTCACAAACTCATTAGAGTGTGCTTAATTATTGCAGTGAAGGGTTAGCAAGAGGATTGGAGCTTACCAAATAAATCTGTTTGCACATGGATTGATATGCTTGTATCATAATTACTCACAGCTGTTGGACTTTCGAAGTTTATTAGGAACTTAATTCCAAAACTTTCATGCTAAAAAGATTTTTTAAGAGGAAAGTGTTAGCCCAGTGCCAGTAATGTGAACAAGGAGAATTTTTCTAGAAATTCTTTTCAGAGATTACTTACAGAGTAACACAGATCTCCTCATTATACATAATGAACTGAATCCACTCATTTTTGATTTTCACACACTTTCCAGAAAGAGCAGAGCCTCCTGATTGAAACTGCCTGAGCCCTGCGATGAGAAGTTGCATGTAATATGTATTCCAATTACAAAACGATCTCAGAAAACAGGCTTGATGCCTGATATATTCATTTGAAAGCAATTCTTGGCTAAATTGATCTTTAAATAATCTATCTATACGCTTGTTAATTTAATAAATCAGCTGACATCAGGAGAAGACAGCAGTGCTTCATCCTTCACACTCTGTCTTATAGCTGACAACTAATCCTTCTTTCTTGGTGATTCATTTATTATACTTTATAAATTAGAAGAAATGTACAGGGTCCCTGAAATACAGCTGAGGCTATGCTCAATAGCTTCTTCTTACTCATCATCAATCAGAAAATTAATACTGTGCATGGGCTCACAATTTTGATCTCAGTCTAATTTTTGGTCTATTTAACTGATGGCTGCTGTCCAGACTTACATTGCGACTGAGTATAAATAAAGTCATTATTTGTCTCTAAATGGTTTCCTTTGTTTCTGAGGCTCTTTTTAAGATCAGCTTTTGATAAGTGCTGAGATTACCTATTGAGGGCAATTTAAAAAGAAAACAACTTTAGAACCAAATGTTTTCACAATCAATGGATTTTCCATTGTGCATGCACGAATGTGCATACACACATTCTGCCAATATAGACCAAATCACAATATTAAAGATCTGGCCTTTTTATCTTTATCATATACCTTGAATTCCAGACTCCCAAATTATTAACTTTTCTCCAGATTTACATTGGACAATTAAACATCCGTGTGTGTGTGTGCTAAGTTGCTTCAGTTGTGTATGACTCTTTGCGACCCTATGGACCGCAGCCTGCCTGGTTCCTCTGTCCATGGGATTCTTCAGGCAAGAATACTGGAGTGGGTTGCCTTGCCCTCCTCCAGGGCATCTCCCCACCCCCCAGAGATCAAACCCGCATCTGTTAAGACCACCTGCACTGTTGGGCGGGTTCTTCACCACTAGCACTACCTTGTTTAGTTGCTCAGTCGTGTCCTACTCTTGGGGACCCTATCAGCTGTAGCCTGCCAGGCTCCTCTTTCTGTGGAATTTTCCAGGCAGAAATACTGGAGTGGGTTGCCATTTCCTTCTCCAGTGCCACCTGGGAAGCCCATTAAACATCCATGTCCATGTTCATTTCATTCACTCTTCCTGGAATGTACTTGGAATTTGAATTGAAATCCCACACAACCTTCAACCTTCAAGGACCAAATCAGTCTCTCTTCCTATGAAAAGTCACCCTCCCTGTATCCCAGGCAAAATCAATATGCAAATAAACTGTTTTAAATATGAATACATTATTCTTCATCAATTAAAATGGAAACAGCAACAATCATAGTGATAGTAAACATACTGTTCTAAATTCACTGTTCTTAGTTCTATGTACATCATCATCTCATTTAATCTGTAAAGCAACTCTATGACGTGAGTGATTTTGTTTTCTTCATTTTGCACAGAGCAACAGAGGCAATGAGAGATCAAATAACTCATTCTGGTTCACTCACAGGTAAAAAGGGCTGAGTCAAATCCTGGACCCAGTCATTGCGGCTTCAGAGTTCAGTCTCTCAACTCCTACTCCTGTCCTGTGCTACAAAGCCAAAGTTGCAGGGGAGTTGAAAGTGTTACAATAAATCTAAGGTGCCTACCATAGTATCTCAAAGGTAATTCAAGGAGCAGTGGTTATCGTTTTATCATATGCAATTAAAATGTTATAAAATAAGCTATAAGTAACAATAAATTTGATATGATATATTTATTGTTCTTATGTCAAACAGTCTATCATTTTAGGTGGATGCTCTATAAATCATCAAAAACAACTTTAACGCAGGAGTCTGCAACTCACACACGAAGCTGCGATGCCAAACAAATGTTCCATAAATATTAAGTGAATGAATGAATGAAATGAATGAACAAACTAATATGAGAAGTTTTTGGATGGGCTTTACCCTCTCCTTCATGTCTCCCTGAGGCACAGTGCTTGAATCCCTCAAAAATCACACAAATATTAAACCACTGGAGCATGGATTAAATCAACTTTTTCCTTCCATTTCAGTGAGTTATTACCTAAGGTAAAATCCACAAAGCAATATTTTTTAAAGTCTACATACAGAAGTAAAACATGGAAATTACCTGATTAATGCAGATAGCCACTCACCAATTTATATTCTTGAACTCAAGAGAATCATTTAGCTAATTGTATAGGTGATTATTATGCTTTTCACAGAAGTGTGTATCATGCATTTAGAATTTTTAAATTGCGACTCTGAGAGAATCCTCTTAAATCTAATTATTGTATACTTAGAATTTTCCATAATCATCTAAAAGACTTATTTATTTCTTTAAGGAAAGAGAACTTTTAAATATGTGGAAGCCCTCTTGTGAGAAGGTAAATTAAACATTTAAAAATAATTAAGCAGGCTTTTTCAAAAATACAGGCTAAAACACATATTAAAATAACTGGTCAATGAAGAAAAAAAAAACCTCTCTCATATGTTTTTTATCATGTATTTAAAGTTGAATGTGCTCCAAAAATGTATCAATAATTTAGTAATAGTCAGAATTCTTATATTTAGGGAAATTCTCTGATATTTTAGAAAATATTTTGAGATAAAGTGCAGATAGAACTATCGAGTTTGGAGAATGGCTGAAACCATTTGAGCATCGTATGTGACTGGTGATTTGATCTACAGAGAATACAGATATGCACTTAGAGAACATTCTCAGGTGAAAAAGAAAAAACTAGGGAAGGAAATAAGAAGGGATGGAAGGAACACATGAAGAAAGAAAGAGGAAATTTGTTTCTCTAAGTGACCTTAGAGAGAAACAAAGGAAAAATTAGTCTTCAGAGCTCTATCATTTGTCTGAAACTTATTTTGTCTCCTGTGTTCATATCAGTTTTTTAAAAAGGCACAAACACATACTATATGTATTTATTTATGAAAATATATACTTCCCTATTACATAAACTATATATATTGTGTGTGTGTGTGCTCAGTCACTCAGTTGTATCTGAATCTTTGCAACCTCATGGACTGTGTAGCCCACCAGGCTCCTCTGTCCATGGGATTTTCCCAGCAAAAATACTGAAGTGAGTTGTCATTTCCTCCCTACATGTTATTAAATGTACACAACATTTTCAAGGATGTTGAAATAAATGAAAAGAAGTTCAATAGCTTCTTCTTGTACCACATTCAAGAAACATTGCCCTAAATAAAGGCAATGACAATATTTCAAAATAAAAGATTTCCCAATTGGGAGATCTTCAATGTGTCAGCATCCCATGACATTCTAATCTGCCAAAAACTTAACCATGGACTCATCATCTAAAATCAATGTCCAAATCTTTTAGTTAATTTCACAGAAATCTCTTTTCTTGCTCATCTCTTTGACTGCAGCAAGAAAAAATAAAGAAAGAAAATGGTTTTTCAAGGACAAATGAACGCTTTGGGGAGGCTTTCAATATACTGGAGGTTTGTTTAACAGTTCCTCCCTGACTGAGTAAGTTGGGGAACATAGGGGATTCAGGTGGGATTGCTTCAAGTTAAATACATGGAAAAGTACTTTATTTACAGAGCCATCAATTTTCTTTATGGATCTGAGACTGCAGAGAGAACATTGGACTATGAATCAAAGAGATTTGGGTGCTGCTATGAGAGCTGATCCTGGGACTAAGTACTTGAATGACCTTGATCAACTCATTTAAATTTTCTGTGCCTCCCCCACCAAAAAAATCAGCTAACTTCCTCAGACATTTGTGAAGCTTCTGCTTGGCACCCCATAATAATAACCAAATGAATAATTAATCCTAATACTTTCAAGCACCTATTGAGACTCCAAAAAAGAGAATTTCTCACTTTTGACATATTTTCTCTTTGTGGTATTTTAACATTTAAATTATTTTCAAAGTTTATGCCAAATATTGAAATAAATGTGCTTCCTGAAACTATATGGGAATGCAATCATTGGCCAAATATTCATTATAAACCATAAGTTTCTTACAAACAGAAACAAAAGCCAAGCTTTTCAAATTTCTTGGATCATCAGAATTACTTCTTGAGCATTTTTAATCCCATGTCTCAACCTTGGCATTTATGAATTCAGGACATCTGAGCCAATATTTGTTTTCAAGCCCAAGTTTTCTAGCAACCAACTCAAAGAGGAAGCCAGAGTAGTTACAACATCCACGGTGTTCACAATGCAGAAACAAACCAGTTGCTCAGGAAAAGCCCAACCATTCCTTATAACTGGAGCAAATTTCTCTCCTGGGAGTGGATCAATGAACCAAAGCAAAACTGCTATTGGTAATAAAACTACTGCCTACATTTGTATTGGGACTACAAAATGATCTATTATATTATCTGAAGAATGTTTCCAGGGGTGGATTTCCATTGATTAATCAAACCCTTCTTTTGAGGGATTGTACCCATAGGAGGGTATAGGTACAATACCTGAAGCCATACAACATTATTAATTAATACTAGGGCAAAGATGGAAGAAAATAAAGAAGCAAGGGAGGAAGAAAACAAGGGGGAGAGAGAGGGAGAGGAAGAGTTTAGCTAATCTGCTAAAATTATACTTCCAGGAGCGAAGCTAAACCACACACTGTTTAGGCTGATTGGCACTACCAATTCAGTTTTGATTTAGAAAGATCCCTTCAGCTAACACTTGGAAAGCTTCAAATGAAACTCTACCTGATGTTGTTAAGTCAATTTGCTTGGATTAAATCCAGCATTTGCCATGTGTTTTCAAGAGTATTTTGACTGATTTGGTCCAATTATCCCTGAATGTCTTCTAAGAACTTTTCTCTCCAAATTCCACTCATTTTTCAAGGGCCAATTCAAGGCCTAACATTTTTTTTTTTCTTCTGGAAGTTCTTGCCAATGATTCTAGTCCTAAACATTTCTTCTTTCTCAAAAACATTTGAGCCTGTAAATGTTGACAAGTATATCCTGTCAACTCAACAGGAGTGAAAACTCTTTGAGCAGAGATAAACTGATAAAGCTAATCCCCAATTTCCTTACAGAGCATACTGTGTTTCTGCATTATCACATGTTTTTATTTCCATTTCTGTGATTTTTTAAAATTTATTCTTTAATTGGAGGGAAATTGCTTTATAATATTTGTGATGGTTTCTGCCATACAGCAATGCAGATCAGCCGTAAGTATACACATATCACCTCCTTCTTGGGCCTCCCTCCACTCTCCCATTCCACCCTTCTAGATCATCACAGAGCACCAGACTGGGCTCCTAGTGTTATATAGCAAATTCTCACCAGCTACCTATTTTGCATATGGTAGTATATATATGTCTATGACACATTTTCTATTTGCTTCACTCTCTCCTTCTCCCAATGTGTCCACAAGTCTGTTTTCTATATCTGCATCCCCATTCTTTCCCTGCTAGATGTTCATTGACAGATGAATGGATAAAGAAGATGAAGTACATGTATACAATGGAATATTACTCAGCCATAAAAAAGAATGGATATGCGTCAGTTTTAGTGAGGTGGATTAACTTAGAGCCTGTTATAGAGGTGAAGTAAGTCATGAAGAGAAAAACAAATATCATATATTGATGTATATATATACATCTATATATATATATATATATATATATGAATATTTATTAAATTCTGCTAGACCCCAGCTCAAACTCCAACTCAAACTTCTAACTTGAGCTATCACCTTTGAAAAATCTTCATATGTCTAACACCAACACCTCAAACTCCAAATATCCCAAACTAAACCTTGATTTCCTTCTAGGCTTATTTCAATTATGATCTTTATTAAACAAGCTAGAAACCCTGCAAACATCCTCAGTTTCCCCCTCTACTAGCTCCCTAGTGAGTGAAAGTCACTCAGTCATGTCCAGTTCTTTGCGACCCCATGGACTACACAGTCCATGGTATAAGGGTATAGGTACAATACCTGAATACACATGGTATAGGGTATAGGTACAATACACAGTCCATGGAATTCTCCAGGTCAGAATACTGGAGTGGGTAGCCTTTCCCTTCTCCAGGAGATCTTCCCAACCCGGGGACTGAACCCAGGTCTCCCACATTGCCGGAGGATTCTTTACCAGATGAGCCACAAGAGAAGCCCACTAGCTCCCTACTTGCAATTATAAACTGTTCACTTTACTTCAGAAAATGTTACAGGATAATGGGGGAGAAATCACACCCCAAAGCAATAAGACATTTGTCAGCCATAACTTCTGCTGATTTTTTGTCAGTGTGATCGAGAATAGGGTGTTTCCTTTCACTGGAGTATTTTTTTTAACATGTAGAATAAAAATAGCTATCTTTTTTTACAGTGCTTACTTTAAGTAGAGTGTGCTGGGCAGTATACTGTATACTTGACCTTATACACATGTATGTGTGTGTCTGTGTGTGTACACACCAGTGTACACCCATATTGAGTCCAAACAAAGTAAAGGGGTTGCTTTGAAAGTGAAGGGCAAAAAGCTTAATCACTCAGGACTGATAATTGACTTATTTCTCTCAACTGGGTAGATTTCAATGTGACTCCGGTGGGTGGTCGCCTTACAAATATGCATTAAAAAGCTGATTCGACATGTAGTGCTGAGTAGATTTATTGATTCTCCAGTGTCACTTTGACATTTTATTACATTGATACGTCTTCACATATTTTGTAACAGGCCAATTTATCCACAAAGAATACAGAATGATTTTCTCTAAGAGCTTCCTCTTTCTTGGAGAGTTCTCTGGTATATTTGGATGCAGGATGCCTGCCTCACAGATGCTGTCATGCTCACTAGGACTAATATTGTGAGAGCAAAGACTTTCCATTTCACTCTTCTTGACAGAGATCTTCTAGAGCTTTTGCGAGAGGACCCCCACCACCCGCCCCCACCTTGGGAGCTGAGAGACTGGTAAGGCAACATCCACAGGAGCTGTTTAAGGTCCGACTTCATCACTGCAGAAGTGAGATGGCAGAGTGAGACCCCCGTGCAGTCATTTCTCTGGCAGTGAACATACTGCCAGGCTCAACAGTTTGCTGAGTGTGTTCTACACACCAGATTAGGTGTGCTGAGGCTTCAACATGAGCAAAACCCTTCCAACTCCTGACCTCACAGTGCCCATAATCAAAAGAGAGGGGCAGAGAATTGAATGGATAAATACAAGGCTATAATCCACAGTCTGGGTTATCAAATAGAAGGCCAAAGAGTGTGTGACCAGCATCCTGATCTAGTCTAGGGTGTTGGGGGAATGAAGGGGTCCAGGAAGGCTTTTCTGAGGAATCCAAGTTTGAAGCAAAATCTAACAGTGTAGAAGTTAACAGGTAAAGGCTAAGAGGGTGGGGTGTAGGGAAACCATTCTTAGAAAGTGAGATAAACCTAAAATGGGAGGAAGAAATGCTAATCAAAAGAAAAGGAGAAGGTCTCTGGGCAGGTGCTCAGAGACTAAGATGAATCTTATGAGGAGGGAGGGGCCAGACCTTGTAGACTATGTTAACCAATTTGCTCTCTAGTCTAACGGCAATGGGAAGATCCTCCTGAGCGACTTAAGAAGGTCCAACACAGGTACAATGATCCAATGCCTATTTTTCAATGATTGATGTGAGTGCAAGGTAGAGACAGAGGGCTGTGTGGACTTTGGGAAAACAGCTGGTGCTCCAATAAGCATCCAAGTGAGAGCTGATGGTAACTTGGATGAAGTAACAGTTCTACATAGGGAGAGTAGAGGAGACAGATAAAGAGGAGGGAAATTCATCAGTACTTGATGGTAGGTGGAATATAGGAATGGTGGAGAAGAAAATAAAAGTCATGCCGAAAAGACATGTGGCCCTTCAGAAAATAAAATAGTTTTCCTTTGTTTTAAACATTGCCATTAGGAAGGGGAACGCATGTAAATCCATGGCTGATTCATATCAATGTATGGCAAAAACCACTACAATATTATAATTAGCCTCCAACTAATATAAATAAATGAAAAAAAATTAATTAATTTTAAAAAATTATAAGGATATACACACACACACACAATATAAACATTGCCATTAATAATTTATTTTTTTTGCTTTCAACACTGGCTTCCTCTTTTCAAAAATGTGAATACCATTGCAAGCTGTAACATAATTGGTACCCGTGTCTTTTGAACAAGTAAATGTACCATTGATCCAGCAATTAGCTAGGACAGAGAGGCAGGTACACAGGCGAGGAAGTGAGACTTAAGTTTGGTTTCTAGGCCTAATTACTAGCCTTGGGCAATCATTTCACCTCTCTACATTGTACTTGTTCCATTTGTAAAACGGGCATTAGAATATACAAATTGGTTGTAAAGGTTAAATACGTCGTATAAAGTGCTTGGAGTAGTAGCAGGAATGTGGTAAATATTCAATAAATTTAGCTCATTTCTGCCTTCAAAGACTCTCCATCGGAGGTGTGGTAGTACATTCCATCAAACCCCATGCCAGAGCCCAGAATACTATGTATCATCTGGCTGCTACCCACTTTGTTTTCTATCTTCCTTCTCTGCTCTCTGTACTTCAGCCATGTCCAACTTCCTTCTCTCTCTGGATGTACCCAGCCGGGTCCTATCTCAGGACGTTTGCCGTCACTATTTCTTCTGTGTGGGACACTCCAGATCTTTCCACAGCTGGCACCTTCTCATTGTTCAAGCCTTAGCACAAATATCACACTCTCAGGGAGGCCCGCCCTGATGGTCCTCTACAAAATGGTCCCTTTTTTTTGTCATCCTCCATTCTGTTATGGCACTGTATTTTCTTCATAGCCCAAATCACTCACCGAAGTTACTGAGTTTCTTTCTTTCCAAGCTGACTGACTGTCTTTCCTAAATATAAGGCAGCCAACAAGAGGGCAGGGGTTTCATCTGTCTTATATCCCAAGTAGCTGAAATAGTCTATGGCATGTAGTTAGCACTCCACGAATAACTGTTGAATGAGTGAATGAATTAATTACAACCACAAGTACTATGAAAGAGCAGCAATTTCTGTCAGGGATCCAAAACCCTGTTGAGGTTACAAGAGAATGCTGGGGAGTATTTTCTTGGTGGATCAAAATCAAGATTCATCTTCTTCATCATTTTGCCTCGGAGACAGCTTCCCACCCTGGGTTTTTCTCAGCAGAGAAAAGCTAGTCAGGGATGCAGCTCCATATATTTTTGCCTGCTAATTTCCCCTCTGAGTAGTGACACTCTTAGAACCACATCCCTCAATACTGTTCCAGTTTGCCTTTAGATATAATAGAAAAGGTAATTCTACTTTAAATAATAAATATCTGGGGAAGTGTGAGGTTTTAGTGCACGACTTTTTCAAGACCAGTGGTCACTGAAATCACCACATATTGCCTGGACCCTCAAAATCACCCAAAGGAGTGGACTAGGATTTCCCACAGCATCTTCCCAGTTATTTTTCTTCTTTTTAAATTTTTACATAGAAACTGAATTGCAACAAGATGTAACAAGCAGTGCATTTCTGGGTGATTATAACACACTGTGGGTGGTGTCATAAGGCACTAGAAAGTGTAATAATTTCCTCAAATCCCTGAGAGTTTTGTTGCCTTAAATGTAGTTGACGTTCTATATAACAATGAGAAAACGGGATGTGTGTATTTACTGGACACTGCAAAGGTGAGCTTGGGATGTTATTATCACCCCATCAGTAAGCCTCAAAAGTGTTCAGAGTCTGAAAACACCATCCTGGTTTATGTTCTTGCGTGAAGTCAATTCATATACTTGCTCAGTCCTGGATTTTTTTTTCTTTTTTATGATGAAACTGTTTTTGTCCAGAGAGGCTATGGTGTGATACCAATCAGTTGAAAAATATGTACCAACAAGGCATGGGCACAAGATTTAAGTGGATGTATTATAAGGGTATAATGATTAAATATTAATAGTTAACATTATAGAGCCTTTAAAACACACCATGTACTTTAACATGAGTTCATTTAACCCTCACAAGAATCCTAGGATGTAAATACTTTTAATACCCTAATTTTATAGATGAAAAGACTGAGGCTTATAAACATTAGAAAATTCACCTAAGGTCATATATCTAGAAAGTGGTAAAGAGTGGTAGCCTAAGTCTTTCTTTCTCTCTAATCTCTTTCTTTCTCTCTCATTCTCCTAGAAGTGAAAAGTTAAACACTAAACCATTTCTTCTGATTCAGCAGCTCATTCTACCACTTGGATGCTATATGACCATGGATCCAACTTTTGTAATGTAGAAAATGGTGACGCTAATAGGACTTACTTCATAGATGGTTTTGAGGGTTAATAGAGCAAAGTATTTCACCTATAGTGTTTAATAAATTATGACAACTATGCATGATCAGTACTTTATGGATATTCTGCCAGGTTCAGCTGTGAAGATCCAATGATACAAACCTCCTCTGGGTGGATGATGATAGATTTGGAACACAACACAAGTAATATACAGCTACAAATTCAGTGGGTCATACAAGGGGAAAGAACAAATGGTCAAGTACAGAAATAATAGCAATATAACACTGTCCTAAAGGCTTCCTCTATCCTTATGTAATCCCCATTTCCTAAAAAGTGGGCATTATCATCTTCTGTTTACAGAGGAAACCCAGAGCACAGAGTTCATTTGTTCTAGGAGCCCACTCAGTACTCTCGCCTGGGAAATCCCACGGACAGAGGAGCCTGAGGTCTGCTTGTGCTCAGTCGCTAGTCACGTCCAGCTCTTTGCGACCCGAGGGGCTGTGACCTGCCAGGCTCCTCTGTGATTCTCCAGGCAAGAATATTGGAGTGGGTTGCCGTCCCCTCCTGCACGGGATCTTTCCAACCCAGGGACAGAACCCAGCTCTCTCGCACTGCAGGCAGATTCTTTACCATCTGAGACACTAGGGAAGCCCACGAATACTGGAGTGGGTAGCCTATCCTGTCTCCAGGGGATCTTGCTGACCCAGGAGTTGAACTGGGGTCTCCTAAATTGCAGGCAGATTTGTTACCAGCTGAGCTACCAGGAGAGATCGGGGGTGGGGGTGTGCTGCGATCCATGGGATCACAAAGAGTCGGGCACGAATGAATGACAGAACATGCACACATACAGTTAGCAAGTGATAGAGGCGGAATTTGAACCCAGGCCAGCTCACCCTCAAGACTACATTCTCTGTGCCGCCTTATTCTATGCTATGTTGTTTCCCGCTATCATACAAGATCAGAACGGGAGGGAATGGGTGTCTATGAGGAAGGGAAAAATGTCTTAGAAACAAGGAAGTGTTGATTGGAATGCATGTTTTCAGGAGGTAGAACACCACCGCAGGAGGACAAATGAGAGATCCTGAGCAAAGAACAAAGGGCCCACACGTGAGACTAGCATGACGGAAGGTGATGGAGCCCAGTGCTGGAAATGCAGGGGAAACCACATCAGGGAGGACCTTCCGCTGCAGCTTGTGGGTCAATCCTGCCAATAACGGAGGGGTCAACCACTGTAAACCCTACAAACAACTTAGAATTTTGAGTTGAGGCCATGCAAAGATGACAAAGTCTTTGGAAACAACCCATTTGGCAGGAATGCGCAAAATGAAGAAGGAAATTCACTTAGGAGCTTTCAGGAAAAAAAAAAAAGAGGGACAAACCTGAATACAGAGCAAGGATGTGTTTCCTGTCTTGAGGAATCAAAGTCTTATATTTATAAAGATTTACTGGGTATGCCCGTTGTACATTTTAAAGTTGTTGGGAAAACGGTTGTCACAATTATCCTCTTTTTTTGGAGTGTAATACTCAGAGGTGAACTCCAGCATCTGGTTTCTGCACTGATAATGTGGTCTCACCATCTCTCTTTCAAAGGAAACTCATATGCTGAATGATCAGTGCCCAGATGAAACCCAGTTAATAGCTGAAATTGCTGTTTTCTTTAGTGTGTTACCTTATCTCTTTTTAACAAGCCTTACTTACTGGGGTAATTGCACTGACTTCAATCCATTATCTATGGATTAATTCATTAGGGTGGTTTAAACTTTGGGGAAATGGATGGGTTTTAACTGTCCTCCCCTCAATTCCATGCACTGACACTGTAAAACAAGCCTGTACCATTTTTATGGAGGCACCAATTCATGAAATAAAAATCAATGAAGACCTTTCCTTTCCAAGCCCTCATGTCATTGTTATGCTCCCTTGGTTGCATGGAAAGCCTTTGGGTAAAAGAAGGACAACTCTAATCAGAAAGAGAGTCATTGTCTTTGCAAAGCGTGAATAATACATTTCTGGGCCAGTGCCCTGACCACTGGAATGGCCCCTCATGTTACTGCCTTGGAGGGACATGGCCACAGAACTACATAGTCATATTCAGTCAGGTGGCTGGTATGGGGAAAGACAGAGGCTTTTTTGAAAGCAAAGTAGGTTATCATGAGTGTCAATGGTTCCCCTTGCCTTTTTTTTTTTTTTCCCAATGTGGTCCCTTACAAGCCTCTAGTTAGTGAATAGATTTGGTTAAGTATGGCAGTAGTTCCCAAACTCTGTTCTAATTGACTCTGTCAGAATCACCTAGAGCTTTAAAAACAATAACAGTTCTCAGGGCCCCATTCTCCGGAATTTGTGATTTAGTAGATCTGGGCTAGTGGCCAGAAATCTTTATTCATAAAAGGCTTCAGATGAGTCAGATGTAAAACCTATGTTTATAAACCACTGACCTAGTCAAGTTACTGTTTTCTATTAAAAAAAAGAAACAAACAGCCACTTAGCCAAATGAGTAGGGGAGGCTTGGATTGTTTTATATACGATACCAATAAGTGGTTTTAACTTTATTAAATACATCAAGCACTCTGGGAAGCCATGCCAGAAACACACACAGGAAAACCCACATAATGCTGTCAAACTGAGGCCATTCTGTGTACCTGGAAGAACATGGCCTTCCACAGTGGCCTTCTGATCACATTTCAAGACTGACCAAAAAAAAAAAAAAAAATACTGACGATCTACTCCAATTTGTCAAATCTATAAAAAGTTAAAAATTGTAAGTTAAAATTACAGGAGGTCAATCCTAAGGAAATCCACCCTGAATATTCTTTGGAAGGACTGATCCTGAAGCTGAAGCTCTAATACTTTGGCCACCAGATGCGAAGAGCTGACTCACTGGAAAACACCCTGATGCTGGGAAAGCCTGAAGGCAGGAGAAGCGGGTAACAGAGAATGAAATGGTTGGATGGCATCACCGTATCAATGGACATGAGTTTGAGCAAGCTTCAGATGATAGTGAAAGACAGGGCAGCCTGGCATGCTGCATCCATGGGGTTGCTAAGAGTCAGACACGACTTAGTCACTGTACAATAACAACAGCAAAAATTACAGGAGCATCATATGGTAGTTTTAAAATGTGTTTGCAAATTCTTTCATGCTTATTCCTTCCAAAGGCAGAGCCCAATCCTTCTCCCTTGAATGTGCGCGAGACTCAGTGACTCCCTTCTCGTGAATAGAAAATAGGGCAGATGTAACAGTGGGTCCCAAGATTGGATAAAAAAGATTGCGTCTTCATCTCTTTTGAATCTTGTGCTCTTGGAGAAGCAAGCTGCCATGTCATGAGGTCATCAAGCAACTTGTGCTGGAACCAAAGCAGAAGAGGACTTGAGCCTCCTTTCAGCAGCCAGGACCAAATGCTAGCCTTATGAAGAAGCGACATAGGAATCAGATCCTGCAGTCCCAAAAATGCCTTCAGATGCTGCACTTGGGGCCACAAACCCTTGTACAACCTCATAAAGTAATTCACTCCCAAATTTCTGACCCACAAGGACTGTGATTATTAAATATTTATTATTGCTTTAAACCATTACATTTCTGGTAGTTCTGTTATACAGCAATAGATAACTGATAGACCTGAAAAGATGTTCCTTTCCTGACATTTTTAACTCTACTTTTATTTATTTTTTATCTGAGATACACAGACACATAAAAATGATCACCATCACACATATCAGTAAACACTTCTTAATTCATAAGCACTGCTATAAGTATATAGTCCCTAAAAATAAGTCATGGTTAAATAATACAGTTTTGCATGACTTCAGTGAGGTGGAATGGGCTTCCCTGGTGATTCAATGGTAAAGAATCCATCTGCCAATGCAGGAGACGTAAGAGATGTGGATTCGATCCCTGGGTCAAGAAGATCCCCTGGAGGAGAGCACAGCGACCTGTTCCAGAATTCTTGCCAGGAAAATCCCATGGACAGAGGAGCCTAGTGGGCTACAGTCCACAGGGTCACAAGGAGCTGGACATGAATGAAGCACCTAGGATACACACGACTGAGGCAGTATATGATAATAAAACAGTCAAGGTAAGCATGGACTGAAAAATTAAACTTGAATACTGGTCCCCCAGTATTCAACTTTAATCAGGAAATGTTCCTTGTGTTTCACAAACTCACATATGAATAAGGAATTAAACTTATTGGTAATAATAGGCAACTGCAATTGTCACTGTGGAAAATCATGTTAGTCCTGACTCTGGATACATTTTTCAAAGAGCAAATTAGGAAGGGCAGTGGCTGAGACTAGTATACAGGTGGTGAGGATGAATGCTAAAAATCTGAATGTGTACCCACTGCCAAAAGGAAATGTGAGAGTGCTCTGTTCAGGGTAAACCAGCCATCTAGATAGTGATTTGCTAAATGAAGCCACCAGGAATGCAACACTGAAAATCAGCATAGTTAAGAGGTTGAACAGTTCCTTGGTGAAATAAGATGGGTGTTAATGCAAGATGCACCTTGTTTATAGCTCTCTATATAATGTTATGTTTCTGCAGATAAACACTTCTGCTAAGTGTTTGGTAATGATATCATAGAATATATTTTGTCATTCCCAGTGAATGTTCTTGTTATGAAGTCCTCAGTTTAAAAATGCCATCAGCTGTTGTTAAAGAGAAGTTTCTGCATCCTGACTCTTAACTGACAGAGTCAAATATCTGAGGCCCAGAGCATTCTTTTTAGCTAAATGAGTGACTTTTTATATCAGGATGTTGTCTTTGGGGGAGGATAAGAAGAATCACATAAATTATATGGTTCCTGCATGCAAAGTCACTTCAGTTGTGTCTGACTCTTTGTGACCCTATGGACTGTAGCTGACCAGGCTCCTCTGTCCATGGGATTCTCCAGGCCAGAATACTGGAGTGGGTTGCCATGCCCTCCTCCAGGGGATCTTCCTGATGTAGGCACTGAACCTGCATCTCCTGTGGCTCCTGCATTGCATGTGGATGCTTCACCACTGAGCCAGCGGGGAAGCCCAAATTGTATGATAGATATTGATAAATAAAATATGAAAACCACCTAATTTTTAAATAATTATTAAAATCTCCCAAGGGAGACAGAATTATTTGGTTACTAAGGGTAGAGGAGGGGTAAGAAAGAAAGAAAATCAAAATAACCAGCTGCTCCACTAGCATCTCCACCCAATGTCACATACCAAACCATACACACACATGCACGTGCACGCGCGTGTGCACACACACACACTAAAAGAATACAACTAAAGTACATACGCACCACTCCCACCCACCTCATACAAACACAACCAATACACACACAAAAGATGCATACTAACAGCCAACACACACACACACACACACACACACACACACACACACGTACTCTCCGGAAATTTAGCAGTTACACAAGCAGAAAAATGGATGGAAAAACTGTAACAAGATCAGTACCAGAGGTGGTCCTGCCAGGATTCCTTCAGAGGCCAGTGAGGGAAGCAGCCAGGTTTGAGGCAATTGTGGGTATTGGAGAGTATACTTAATGAAAGGCATTCAAATTCAATTTAAAAATCACTTTGCTGGCTACACAAACCCCTCTTGGCTATGACGTAGCCTGCAGATTGCCAGCTTATAATAATAGAAGATTTGATGGGAAACACAGGGTTAAGGAGGGAATTCAAAGGGCATGAGCTCAATTTACTAGAGGTGTTGGAACTGAAACTGAAAAAAAGTTAAAAAAATCTCAGGTGTTTTTTGAGATGATAAAGAGAAACCACACAAGCTGGGAAAATGATTGTCAATCACTCCTAGTAATTTTCAGTGAAAATTATTTCATAAAATGGGCAACAAAAATAATAATAAGCAGAACTCTGTATTAGAAAGTGAAATAAATACAGTCTTCTTTTTTCAGGACAGAATGAGGGCACTGTATCAAATAATCTGTGTTTGAAGTAGTTGGCCCCGAAACAAGAAACAGCAGCCCTAGTTCTTGAGCTGTGCATCCTAAAGCAAATCTTAGCCTCCTGCCATCTTATGCAGCATCTTACGGTGACATTAAAAAAAAATTGTACAAGATATTTTAACAAAATTTTGTTCTCAAAAAAATCTGCCCTATTTTTTTTGCTTTCCCTGCCACAAGTGCAAATTATTGCATATTTTGTTAGGATTCAGGTAGAAGGAAGAGGAAATGGATGATAACATTTGCAGCTTTGACAAGACAGTAAAAGAGGGAAATACCATAAAGGGGAAAACAAAACCAAACCCCAAAGAAGAAATGAAGGAATTCTCAGCCTCTGGCCTCCTCTTTGGCTATTTGGATTGGAACACACATATAGCAAAAATAGCTCTAAAGCCATGTTCCTCCTAAGCTGATGATCTGTCATTTTCTTCCTTGGAAATACTATTTTAAGCGATTGTCATGTCTACAGTGTTCGAGGGATTTTAAAAAACGCAGTGTACTTGGAGCAAGAACAATACTCACTTGAACTATGTGGTTTGGATTAATCTCAATGCTGAATCTTTTTCTCTGATATCTTTCTAAAAACTTATTGAGGGAATAGAGGAATCTAACTCTTCACCAATATTTGATGAAACTTGCCAATTGTGAAAGCTTATTCTGAATGTCAACTTACTGTTTTATCACTTAACCCTATTCTTCTTCTTCTAAACACTAGTTCATTAAGACCATATGTGTTTTTAACACATGGCAGACTTTTGTATCTCAGCATTTATGCAGTTTCCAGTCCTGAGCTCCTGGATTTTAGAGGTTTGCTGGCCTGTGGAGCCCAAAGGGTTTCCTTCTTCTCATATGTCTTCCTCAGCCAAGTTGAAGTTTACTTTTTGATAATAAAATCAAGTAAATGGAATAGAACAAAAGTAAGAATAGAATTAATTTCCCAATTTCACTCATTTTGCTTGAATTAATAAAGATAAATCTTAAGTATGTTAAAAATTGGCACACTTATGTAATCTTATTAAGAGCTAGTATATAAAATAGTGTAAACACATGCAGCTGTAAGCAGGAATCTTTCATGAATATACACACATATTAACTTAAATATTTTTGTCTTTGAGATTTTCATAATATAGTAGGGATTTCCTGAGAGAAATGAAAAGGAGTTCAGTTCTCCAATTTCCTAGACATAAGGCTTGTTTGAGGAGCTTAAATATGCAGAATGGAAGTTCTACTCTAAGAAAGCCTGAGTTCATAAGCTTGGAGTGAGACCTTGGAAACTTCCCTTTAAATAACATATCCTGCCGCTGCCCCAGATGACTTTGACGCAGGTAGGTTATGCCCACACTTTGACAATGTTCCCGTTCAGCTCTTTTTGGGTGTGGGTGCTTTATAATTTTTGTTAATTTTTGGTGCACCGAGTGCCATTGGAATCTTAAGTCCCCTGACCAGGGACTGAACCCATTCCCCAAAGGAAGTGCAGAGTCTTTATCACTGCCCCTCCAGGGAAGTCCCAACACAGCTTTTCTATAGTACAATTTGAGCTCAGTTTTTGAGAAAAAAATATAATACAAGCCAAATCACAAAGTTTGTGTCCAACATGGTTTGAATTAGAAATTTAAATCTGCAATAGCATTATTAAGAAGAAAGATGCACAATCTCAACCTATTCACAATAAGTTAAAAAAGAACTGGAAAGAGCCTTTGGCCCAAGAGTCATGAACTTCTGTTAAAAATGTTTTTCGGTAAATTGTGATCAAACGGGACTTGAAAGCTACCACAGATGTATACCAAAAAGGGAGAACTCGAGACTTGCTTCTCAGGAACATGAATTGTTCTGTTTTCTCTCTCAAGTGCTCCCCACAGCTGTGCCCTGTCCTCTTAGCTTACAGTGGTTATCATTATTACAGAAATACTTTCTTAATGGCATGAACCACCATGAGATATCAGAGCAGGTCTGAATTAGGCCCCAGCTGCTCACATGGTCCTGCATAACCAGTCACCCAGCCAACTGCTGACCCCTGAGAAGGTTAACAGGCATTTATTGACTCTTCACATTTAATACAACCCTACTCTTAAAACACATACATATATTCATTATTAATCATGCTTCATTTCTATTCTTCCCAAAGAGATTTCCCCTCGTTCTACAGGCATAACCTCTAGATCAGTATGGTCCCTATAAGAGTGGGCAGAAACCTGCATTTCTATCCATCACCATGAAGCCATCAATCCTGCTAGTTTTTTAAAAATACCAATAATAGGAAAAGGCCTTGTAATGTCAATGGAAGGGGTAGCAAACGAGGAACAGGCAAATTTACGCAATGCTTGAGGCCAACAAGAGTAATGGGACAAAGTCCAGGGTGACAGATTGCCTGATTTCACTATTAAAAACATTATACTCAAAAAAGACATCTTTCATTATTACTAGAACCAGTGATTTAATGCTCAACTTTTATTTTTTTAAATTAATTTTTATTGGAGTATAGTTGCTTTACAATATTGCGTTACCTTTTACTGTACGACAAAATGAGTCAGTTGCACGTGTACATACATCCCTTCGTTTTTGGATTTCCTTCCCATTTAGGCCACCACGGAGCACTGAGCAGAGTTCTTTGTGGTATACAGTAGGTGCTCATTAATTATCTATTTTATACACAGAATCAATAGAGTATGTGTGTCAATACCAATCTGCCAGTTCATCTCACCTCCTCCCCCCTTCCCTTCTTGGTATCCATGTGTCTGATCCCTATGGCTGTGTGTCTGTTTCTCCTTTGCAAATAAGAACATCGATACCATTTTTCTATATTCCACATATATGCATTAATATACAATCTTTGCTTTTCTCTTTCTCACTTACTTCATCTGTATGACAGTCTCCAGGTCCATCCACTCTGATCAACACTTTAAATACACAATTTAATTTAATCCTCAGGACAACCATGAGAGTCAGTATCTTATACCTCCATTTTATAGACGAGGAAATGCATTTAGCTCTGAAGGCTAAATAACTCATTGAAAGTCAGGGAGCTGGTGAGTCAGAGCAAGAGGACCTCATCTGTACTAGCCTTTCTCCACAGTCCAGGCCTTTAATGCCCACTATAATTCTGTCATGCCCTTCCCTGGGTTCAATTTCACAGATAAGAAAACAGGGTTCACAAAATTCTATGCCTTGTCTACATTCAAGAAGATTGCCAGCTTCTGGTGAAGATTGGAACTTGGAACCCTTGGTAGTTAGTGAGGAAAAAGAAATTATTTATTTCCAAATGCATAAAGGTAGCAGAATAAGGGGCTTCCCAGGTGGGGATAGTGGTAAAGAACCTGCCTGCCAGTGCAGTGATAAGAGATAATGGCCTTGATCCCTGGAATGGGTACAAGAAGTACAAGCCACTCCAGTATTCTTGCCTGGAGAATCCCATGGAAAAGGAGCCTGGAGGGCTATGGTTCATAGGGCTGCAAAAGAGTCGGACGTCATTGAAGCAACTTAGCATGCATCATACACAGCAGAATAAGGCAGCTGCTTGCTTTGAGCTACACACAAGCTCTTTGGTGTTTTTTACTGGTGACACGATATTGACCTGCGCAGTGCTGAAAGCAGCTAATGCAACTATAAAATATTGTAAATCAACTATACCTCATAAAAAAGAAAAGACAAAAATAAAGCAACCCTAACAAAGAAAAACGCAAATGGAACTACCTGCCATGTAATTTTGCAATGGAAAACAAAACAAAAAATTAGGCTTTCAGAGACTCTTGAAAAACTGGAAGATCCAAAGCACTGGGCAGGATTTCCATGTGGCTAACTTGTGAGATTAGAGTTTAAGGACCCCTAGAAATGGGACATATATTCCCCAGTTTGCCCCAGTTATAACCACTTCTATTTTTTAAAAATGGCACACTCACTACTCAAAGACTTACCTTCGTAATTCATTTACCTGATCTGCCCAGCTCTCCTAAACTGGTGTATTTTAGGAACTTGCTGTAAAGTCTCTTTTTCTTTCTCTTTTTGGGGGGCAAACAGAAACCTTTATATAGGTAAATGCTATTAACATGAACATCAGTGGCAGATGGTGGGTAGTGGAATTGTAAAGACTGTAGCTGAGAATATGAAAAGCAGATCGGTAACCAAAGGTGGGAAATGTATCACAGAAAAGGCAGGCTCCCAGCTCTCTTTCCCCAAAGACAGGTGGCTGGGACCCCTACCCTGCACTGCAATGGTGGTGCCCAGACAAAATGAACTTGTGGGTAGAATAATACATGGTTTCCACTCTTTACAGACATGAAGTCCTGATGTGCAACTAAGGAAGTGATGCTCAACACAGCTGCATGTTAGGAGGAACCACGGAACTTTAACAAAATGCCCCCCTCCCCAGATGAATTAAATAAGTGTATCTGAGAGTTAGTCCAGAAGAGGTCCTCAATGAGTCCAACATGTGACCACTCACCATTTAAGAGCATAAGGGCATATATGTGAAAAGAAGACCACAGAAGGTCTCCTGAAGGCAGGTTTTCTGGGTTCAAGTCCCAGCTCAGTCACTCACAAGCCAATTATGGGTGACCCTGGACAAGTTATTTTACTGAACTCTAAGCTGGTAATGGAATAAAATTGAAGGGAGAGAATGCATGCAAAGTGCTTAGAATACTAATCACTCGATAAATGATAACCATTATCACCATCGTATGTTGTGGATGGCATTGATTCCCATTTGAGAGACAAGTAATTAGTGATAAATTTTGTCACAGTCCTCCTCAATTAGGTATCACTTCAAGACCTCCAATCCCAGATATTGCACCTCACTGCGGCAATGACAATTAATGAGCGATCTCAGAATCTGAGTCCGTCACCAAGCATTCAAAAGAACAGATGGCTCGGCAGGAAAGGAGTCCTATCTTGCTAAGGTACAAAATTCACATGTGAACAGAATTAATCAACTGATTCATTCATTCAGAATATATAGAGTGTTTCCTGTGTGGCAAACACTGTGTGACTGCAGCTGTTCTTTAATGCACTTAGCCATCCTTCCATGACTTACCCTCATTTTATATCTTACATTCATATGTCTCAAGAACAGGATATTCAAAGCTCTGGGGCCAGTGTTAGTTTCTAGGGCTAAAAAGACCTTTAAGATATGGATCCTGTGCTAAGAGATATCAGAGTTAAGTGGGTGGGCATACATGCAATGTACCAAGAAGTAGAAGAGAATTATGAGTGTTTAGAAGACTGGTGATATCTCAGTGCTATGAAAATAAGACTAATTTAATATAGATCAAGTAGGAATCAATACTTGCTGGTAGCAGTTTAGTAGTCAATGGACTAAAACTATATATTTAAAAAACTTTATTTTAAAATAAACACCCACTGAAGTTGCAAAAATAGCACTGAAGTTTCCTATGTAGCCTTCATTTAGCTTTTTCCGATGAAATCTTACATCACCATAGTACATTACTGAAATCAGAAAATTGACACCATTATGATATCATTAAGTAAACCACTGACCATATTCAAATTTCACTTGCTTCTACATGCATTCATTTGTATGATGTGGTGAAAGAGATGCTATGAAATTTAATCATGTAACTATATAGTAATTTTAAAATAGAGAGAAAATATGTAAAAAATAAATTAGCATCTCACGGTGACAGTTTAGAGGCTAGAACCCAACCACAAATGAAAACCAGGGTACCTATTGGACAAACAAAACTCTACAGTTTCCAATACAGCAGCTCTGTTTCAACTGAAGTTCAAAACAGTACCTGCATACTGT
Organism: Cervus canadensis; assembly: GCF_019320065.1. Taxonomy (NCBI): domain Eukaryota; kingdom Metazoa; phylum Chordata; class Mammalia; order Artiodactyla; family Cervidae; genus Cervus; species Cervus canadensis. Next base: position 30,240,223 of record NC_057389.1, read on the forward strand.
TCATAACAGATTATATAGGAAAATTATAAACAAAGTTGCATGTCTATAGGCACAAGGAGAAGAGATAGATATGCAAAATTTGAGACCAGATTTGAGATCACTCTGGAAGGTTTTTCACAGAACAAACGTCCCTAAGTTAGAAGGATGAGAAACCTGCATTCTCAAGTATTTCAGGTGGGGAAGTAAACTGAAAAAACTAATGGGCCTGGAGAAATTACAGGTATCAGCACATATAGTCATGCATTGTCCTTTATACGTTTGAGTTAACCAAAAGTGGAAGAAAATAATTACACTATTTCCCCATGTTTCCATCATAGCTAAATGAAACAGAGCCCTCCTTCCCCACTCTCCCTCTCTTCCTGCCTTTCCTTACATCTTCAGAAATATTTTCCAAAAACCAAAGAACTGACTTTCCTAATACCCTACCCGCCTTTTAAATGAATGCATACATGCTCGTAATTACAAGTAAGGCATTTGCTATTTTGCATCAGTGGAATTTAAGAAATTAAAAACCAAAAGGGGGTTTTCAGGAACACACAGCAGAATTGCCATTTTAATAATAGATTTGGCTCCTCTAATCCATTCTTAATCTAATTAAGACAATGAAAAGCACTGGGCTGCCATTTCAGAAAATGGCAAGGATGCTATAAACAGAGCACAATAAAGTGATCCATTCACACCCCATCAAATTTACTCACAGTCTGAATAACTGTTCTTCCCTTTCTGAGTTTCATTTTTACAAGTTAACAAATGTTTTCATTTGATTTCCACGGCTTCATCTACAGATCAAGCACAGACTGTGGAACCTGTAGTTCTAGAAAGTGTGTTATATCTGGTGAAGCAACACCCTGTGTGTGATTATGGAACCCTACAAATTAATGCTAACATCTCCAATAAGTGAAGATAATAATTAAGTGGTAAACCTTTGGCACTGAAAACAGCAATGGTGTTATTAATACCCAAACGGGCACCAAAACAAACAGCATTAATGGGATTTAATTAAATGATTTTATGATTGTGTATTCTTTGCAAACTCAGCTGATTACACTGGTTATCTCTAGATGAGCATTTAAATTTGAAAGCGAAGATTCTACCTAATGGCCTTTTGTTCAAATACTACCCAGGGATAAAGAAGCTAGATTTAAAAATAATAAGTAGTAAAGGAGTAACAGAGGAAAAAAAAAGAACTGGTTTTGTTCTCTATTCCCTCTACCAGCATTAAAAATATTAAGGGGATAAAGGTTTAGTCTAACTGGGGAGTTTTGCTTGCCTTTCTTTTTGTTCTGTAGTGATGTGCAACTCTGGGAAAAAACCTGACTATTTGTTATCTCCCTGAATTATAATTAAGGTAGTCTGAATGTTTATTCATTGATGACACTAAAGATTAAAAGAAAAAAATCTTCTATGTTGCAAGTCTGAATCCCTTTTCCCACAAGTGTTGGAATCCATAGAAAACCAACTGGAAAAACTATTATATTCTGAAATTACAATACAATCAAAGAACTATCACTTTCTGTTTGATTCTGCAGAAGCAAAAATGATAATAAATGATGACTGACAGAAGAGACCAAATGAGTCAAGGGGTTTCAATTTCAGGATCAGGGATCTACAACTTGCTCATTACTTTGTTCAAAACAAAGCAAAAAACAACTAATCCACTATAACACCTGAACTTCAAAAGGCACTGGCAGTTAATTTCCTGAACAGTGAGACTCGATAAAGGTCAAGTCACCTGATAATATTTACTGTCCTCTCACCCTTAAGGAAGAATCATAGCAATGAACAGATATTTAAAAACATACAGGACAAAAAAAAATCACCCACCCATATTATTCATAGTAATAAGGCAGTCTTGAATAGAAACGTTATAATGAAAATCCTTATTAGGTGACAAAATGTATGTTTTGTTCTGAACCAAGATAAAGTTGTTTAGAATGTTTATGATTATTGGTCGGCAGCTCTATGCAGTTCTCATAAATTATAATTTCCCTCTTAGAGTCTTCGTTTACATAAAATAACTAATATGAAGGATGCTGAACCCCCACGGTGAAATAAAGACAGCATTTGCTTCCAGTCGGTGGAGCCGTCAGTAAGGAGGGAGCACAGAGATAAACGACATCACCGGCTCACATGTGGTGTGAGAGCTAAGCTTGTTCTGTGGGAAACTGAAAGGAGGAAGGGGGCTGAAGGACGGACAAGCTTTAAGAAACTGACCACAAAGGGCTATGGTTTATACGAAACTGGAAGTGACTTCTGTCAGTCTCCCGGCCTCCCTGCTCCTCCGTGGTCACTGTGACAGATCAAATCTCGTAGGGTGGGCCACAGGACCCCTTTGGTTTGGACGTGCCTCTCTTCCTCATACACCCCTCAGGAAACCATAACCATAGACTGCAAAATCTTCTTTTTATTTTCTAGAACCCTCAAATCCACTCCTATGAATCCAAGCTACAAGTGAATCTTATGAACCCAATCTTAAAGTGTTTCCACTTTCCAAATATGTAGACAAAATAATGTTTTCTCTCTTGTATGAGTTAACAGACCATACCACTTTACTCTTGCCTGACAACAAGTAAAAGAGGTGGGATGATATATCAAAACTAACCAAAGCGTAGAACTGTGAGTGCCTGAGTTCCTGGCCTATATCACTACCACCTCAATGCAAGATCTTAAAGACTGGAAAGATGACCATGACTTTCTCTGTGGGGGAAGGTTTCCACATATGCAAAATGTCTGGATTGGATTTAATCTAAAATAAAACAATGGCTCACGCTGGGGCAAAAATTGCCTGCAGATAGCTATTTTTCTTATTATTCTTATATAATAGAAATTATATTTCCATTATTTCTTATTTTATTTCTTATCCCACAACAGTTTTATACATTTTTGAATTTGTTACTGATATCCAAAAACTAAGAACTTCCTCATAAAAGTCCGATATTATTTTGTGGTTATTGAAAGCTGGCATACTTTTAAGCATAGTAGCTGGATCTCAAAGCAAGCATGATCTACCAGCCAACTGTGATCACGTTATTTATTTGTCCAGACAAAAGAAAGAATGTTCAGATGAACCGGGAATCTGAGAACTCTGGACTCAATGATCTCAAAAGATTCCTCAAATTTTAAGAAACTAATTCATATTAGTAGGTTTTCAAGTGACTTTGTTTCTGCACTAAAGCCAAGAGAAAGAAAAAGTGAATAGAAGTGAATAATTTTCTTTATTCAGAACAATACACAGTTGAAAATCAGTAATTTCTAGGTAAAATTTATTCAACAGCTGCATTTTGAAAACATACTTAGCCGGTTATTTACTTTTTGACATTTTCTTTAACGCTGTGTTAGAAAAATGACACTGACACTGATACATACACAAAAGCCCAGCTTATCTTAAGAGAGAAAAGGGAGCTCTCTGCTAGGTCTCTTTCTCTTAAGAGAGAAAAGAGGATGCCCTCTGTTTTTAAATCTGACTGCCCGGTCCTGGAGGGGCATAAACTTGGCTTTCTGTGTCCAGACGCTAGGATTTATGGAGCTCATTTTTCTCAGTGGGTGACAGTGAGGTGGCTCTGGGTGTCACTGCTTCCAATAATGGTTGATGTAGGTGGGACCTTCAAGTTCAATTACTGCCTTTTAGAGATGAACAAACTAACCTAAAATAAGTTATCAGTTCCCTGACTCCCTGACTCTGACCCCCTTCGAGGTGGATAACTCTGAACAAAATAAGCCTCTGGTGAAGTATTTGTTTCTTCATTTGTAAATTCGTAATGCTGCTTATAATATCTGAATTAAATGAATATGTGCCAAGCACCTCACAGGGTCTTGCTATATAGTAATAATAACTAACCTTCACTGAACTCAGATTATCCTCAGTGTAACTCTATGAGGTAAGTAATATTATTATCTTGGTTTTACAAATTAGCAAATTGAGGCATCTAGATGTCAAGTGACTTGCCCAAAGTCACAGAGTAAGTTGTGAAGCCAGCCTTTGAACTTGCACAGTCTGACAAATGAGAGCCTGGGGTTTTAAGCACTATGCTCCTTGTATCATGCCCTTCATGTAGTACTGAATCGCTGATAGTTGCTATTAATTTTAATAATGAAATTATTTTTATAACCAGGTCTGACTCTTCCATGCATGTCTCCTCCTGCTCAAATCTACCCAAAGGGATTTTTTATTCATGACCTATTTGCCTGAGCTGTAGTCCAAATTTTGCCATTTTGCACCCAGAGCAAATGTGTCTATTTTTGTTACTGGAAACCCTCCAGTAGACATTTCCTTCTCCGAACAAGTTTCTTGAAGTTTTTCCAAATGCCACCATTTGGAAAACCTGAGAGTTGAATGCTGCCACAGTTGTCATTTGATGGTCTTATGTCATGGAGGAGGTCAAAGAGAAGTCACGTATTCAAGTTCTCCTCAAAACATTCCATACGTCAGGGCTGTGCTACATAAATGTAGCATGCTTATAGTCAATGTATGATAACAGTTTGTCAAATACAATTCACTGAGTCCAATTGAAATTAATGAAGGGTGTAAAAATGACAGCTATCTGACATATTTCAAATCTCAAATTGACATTTACAACCTTTTAAAGCTATTTTTAAATGCAGCAGTGTTTAAAATGTATTGAATATATCATATGCTGCTAAGCCAGTGTTGGATGACTGGGTGTGTAGCCATGGAAATGAACACAGGGCCAGATTCCCTAGCCTTTAAAACAAAGCATGCAGTATATCTGGACATGAAGGAGATAAGGCGACGTATCTCAGGAAAATTAAATAAATGCTACCTTCTACCTATCTTTTGGGGGGATGGGTGTCCATGTCCTTGGAAATGTGTGTCTTGATGAAACCTGGATACAGGTAGAAATGTGCGTTATAAGCTTGATGATGGAGAGGGCAGAAGCAGAGAGCAGGAGATGATGAAAACAGACACCTCTATTGAGGAAGGTCCTGAGCTGCTCTGAGCTCTTTGTGTGGTATTCCAAAGGAGTCAGCAGGGCTGGACTTGGAGAACTTGTGCTCCAGTTTTGGCTTCCGTAATAGTCTGATAATTCTGAACTTAGATATGATACTATGACTTCATATTTTATTTGTACAATAAAATAAACACTGGGACAAATTCATGGCATGGAAATATTGATCAGTTGAAGTAAATGTGTATTAAATTGCTTCAGAGCATCTGGAACATGATACAAAATAGAAATTGTCATCATTCAACCTACATGTTAAATATCCTTAGACTAGACTTTCCTCCTCCAGACCTTCTTGACAAGGTTCTCCTTTCCTTGTGGCATGGACAACCCAAGCAACAATATTGCTCAAGCAGGCACATGTAAAAGAGAGGGGGAGGGGTTCTCATCTGAAGGTAGCCTTCTTTCATGCCACTACCTGGATGCAACCCTGGATCCAACCCAAGACCTGGGCTTTCTTATCTTCTCCCGGCAGGACTTAATCCAGGCTTCTAGACCAAGGAAACCCTAGACCCCTATGTCAACCAAGGATGCTCCTTTTTGATCTACTTAGTATACTGCAGTGCGAATGGAAACCAACTACCAAAGAAAGAAAAATTAGCGATATTGATATCGATGTGCTAAAGGTCATTATGATCTAAAAAGAAAGTATTACAAGATTAGCAGTAGTCAATGAGAATGAGAGAATGCTTGGGATCCAGGAATGCAATGCCTTGGGGACTAGGAAGAAAGTCAGCAGATGAACATTTCTTCTCATAAAATAACTCACATGAAACAAGTGGGAGGCCCACATCCGTCTTGGTATTCTCAGGGCTTAGTCCAGGTATGGGCACATCATAAATGTGGAAGAGCAGCTGATGATTGAATAGATTTATGAGGGATTGTCTTCTCATGAATCAGAGTGGGTCTAATACTTTGAGATTTCCTGGTTCAGAGATCTGAGAAGGTGGTAATGAAAAGCTAATTAAAGATCACACATTTTCCTATGAAAAGAACATTGATAGTAACTAAGCTATCCAATGGAAATGAACCAGCACAAACATCTAGAAACATTAATTTAAGACTTCTAGAACAAAATGAGAAGAGAATCAAACACTTAACCAGTGCTATTTTATTCAACTTTGCCCATCTGTTTCATCACTCCAGGCTTGTTGCATCACTTAGAAGACAGAATTCACAAGAAGCCAAAAGGGGCCACTCATTGGCCTATAACAGACAGAAAAGCAACAGTTCTTGGATTCTAACGTGACAATCCTGTTTGTTTTTAGAATAAGAAGTTCATTCTCTCAAACCAGAATCTAGAGTAATTGATTCTGTTATAAAATACAGTCAGACAAAAGTTTCTAAACTACTCTGTTTTCTTTCCCCAGTTTTCTAAGAAAAAGAAATTTTAAATAAATATTTTGATTTTTCAGACAAGAAAGAAAACAGAAATCAAATACAAGCTGACTAGTAAAAGAGGACTTGGGGAAAGAGAAGAATGACTTGAAAACAGAGTTATAATATAGAATCATACAATATTCTTAAAGAGATGGGAATACCAGACCACCTTACCTGCCTCCTGAGAAACCTGTATATAGCTCAAGAAGTAACAGTTAGAACCTAACATGGAACAACAGACTGGTTCATAAAAGGAAAGGAGTGTGTCAATGCTGTATATTGTCATCCTGCTTATTTAACTTATATGCAGAGTGCATCATGCGAAATACCAGGCTGGATGAAGCACAAGCTAGAATCAAGATTGCCAGGAGAAATATCAATAACCTCAGATATTCAGATGACACTACCCTTATGGCAGAAAGAGAAGAGGAACTAAAGAGCCTCTTGATGAAGGGGAAAGAGGAGAGTGAAAAAGCTGGCTTAAAACTTAACATTCAAAAAGCTAAAATCATGGCATCTGGTCGCATCACTTCATGCCATTTATATGGGGAAACAATGGAAACAGTGAAAGACTTTATTTTCTTGGGCTCCAAAATCACTGCAGATGGTGACTCCATGAAATTAAAAGATGCTTGCTCCTTAGAACAAAAGCTATGACCACCTAGACAGCATATTAAGAAGCAGAGACATTACTTTGCCAACAAAAGTCCATCTAGTCAAAGCTATGGTTTTTCCAGCAGTCATATATAGTTGTGAGAGTTGGACCATAAAGAAGGCTGAGTGCCAAAGAATTGATGCCTTCGAACTGTGGTGTTGGAGAAGACTCTTGAGAGTCCTTTGGACTGCAAGGAGATCCAACCAGTCAACCGAAAAGGAAACCAGCCCTGAATATTCATTCAAAGGACTGATGGAGAAGCTGAAGCTCCAATATTCTGTCCACCTGATGCAAAGAACTGACTCATTGGAAAAGACCCTGATGCTGGGAAAGATTGAAGGCAGGAGAAGAAGGGGATGACAGAGGTAGCGATGGTTGGATGGCTTTGTTGTCTCCATGGACATGCGTTTGAGCAAGCTCTGGGAAATAGTGAGGGACAGGGAGGCCTGGTGTGCTGCAGTCCATGGGGTCACAAAGAGTCAGGCACTACTGAGCAACTGAACAACAAAAATATAGATCAACATAGAATCATTTCAACAAATGCATATTCTCTATTGGATATCCAAATAGTAATGATACTGTGGACTAGAGTCAAAGAAATGATACTCAACTTGTGTAACCCTGGGCAATATCACTTTTCTGACTGTCAGTTTTGTCATCTCTAAAATGGGAATAATAGGGCATGACGAGCCTACCTGGAAGGGTTGTTATGGCTGGACCACAAGTAATGTTTGATGCTTTATACAAAACATGGCATCTACACATTAAAGGACAAGATGACAGAAGCAGATTCATCCTTCATCTGCTTCAAATGATTTCCCGTAATTTAAAGGCAAGGTTAGAATGTTTACTCCTAAATAACAAAGTATTTCATTCATTTTGTTGTTGTGTACTAATTTAATCAGCATATAGGATGTGGACTTTCTCAACTGAAACACTTGCTACTGTCTATTTGACCACAAAGAAATGACAGTGCTCATGGAACAGCAAAGTCACTAAAAAATTAGAATCTATTTCTCCTTCCAAGAGAAGACATTCAGGTGTCCCATCTGACAAGCTTTCAATACCTCTCTCTGCCTAAGGACAAAGCATTTTCAAGAAACAGGCCAATCCTCCAAAAAAATTATGTTTTGTTTTTTTGCAAATCTGCAGCTCCGGTGAGACACAAAGCAACAAGCTCTAGTCCATTAGTATGACAGGTAGCACTCTTACTAACAACTGCTTTTTACTCCCTCTGACAAATGTGCCTGGTGCCACGGTTGACGTTTGTGTGGTAATCAGGAGTGATGGAGAGGGGACGTCGGCGCTGCCGAAAGTGCCCCCCGATTTAATGTGAACGATTTGTCAAACGTGCTGTGATAGCAATGCTGTCAGACCTGGGCAGGGAGGCACTCTGTCATCTTTGCGCCAACCAAGGTCACTTTGGCAGGGAAAGGAGGGCGCTCGCCAATGAAATTTTCATGTTTATCGGTGATGCGCATGGCCTACTTTCACAACTTGTTTTTCCTTCTATTAACAGATAACCATCTCAGGGTTGGGGATACACTTCCCTGGAGAGAAACCTGCTACAAGAGGTGGTCCCTGGGTGAGTCACCTGGCATCATTGAGTGCCCAAAGCGCAGGTTGCCCATCTGAACCAAATGCATCCGGGTCTTTTCCCCCTGGCTGAATACAGCTATCACACAGCTTGCGTTTTAAACACAACATTGATACTATTAGTTATTTGGCATGACACTGGGTGGTAAGACTTCTAGTTTTATACCCTGACCTTCTGGGCATTGTATCTCTTAAGCCTCAAAAGAATCAAAGGTTAGGTGTTCTTTACACAGTGGGCTCAATGCCTTGGCTAAATGTTTTAAAAAAAAATAAGGGAAAGAAAAGGCAGGTTAAAAATAAAAGGGAGGATATTTTCTTTTATTCATAAAAAGAACTAGAAGCAACAGGCATGCTAGAGGAGGCTGGGTTAGGTCTCTTTGTCTCATGTTCCTTCCTGTCCTCTCAGACCTCAGTCACTGCACTGGGCAAACACCCTAGACTGGAAGCTCTGCAGGGCAGGGGCTCTGTCTTACTGAATGTTGTATCATTATTAGCTATCACAGTATCATCTAACTCAGTAAATACTGATTACAGGAATGAATATAATCCATAGCAATGAATGCCAGAAAATTGAGTGAGAGGAAACAAGGATCCATGCCAGAGATTGCCAACTGGATGCCCACACAGAGATGCATCTTGTTGGTAAACAATATATAAAAAAAAAAAAACCCCAAAACAGTGATTCAGTAGATGGAAGAGATGGATTCTAGAAGCAATAACCCAGAGGGATGGTCATCATCTAGTGGTGGGCAGGCCACCTGGGGCACACAGGCAAAATTCAGACTACAAATATGTGTTGTTTACACCAGGCAATGTTAGCCTGTGAAATGCTTACTCAGTGTGTGTGTGTGTGTGTGTGTGTGTGTGTGTGTGTGTGTGTGTGTGTGTGTGTGCTGTGATTTTAATTAGTTATTAACATTTAAATATCGAGAGCTTTTACCTGAGAACATACATTTGGGATTCTCTGGGCGGGGGGGATGGGATATCTGCCAATGCTGGGCTGAGTACAAACAGCTGCCCCCTTCAGATGGCGTTCACTCTCTAGTTTCTCCAGCCCTGAGCAGCTAATGCCAGATGCCATTTGTCACCATGTTTGCACTATTACTTTTCTAAGAGCAGGGAGACATTTCTCTTTGCTAGGTCTCTGTCAAAAGTGGCTCCAAGCACTGAATGATTTTCCTCACTGTCAGCTCATTCCTTCTTCATTTACAAGCTCTGTCCTGGCCCGGTGGGTATGATTACTTGTGACCCCGGTTCCATGTTCTCTCGGGAGATTCTTTCCTGATATCATCAGAGTAGCAGCTAGCAGAAAACCTGGGCCATAAAAGCTCTGCCATATGAAATTTAAAATACTGATTTCATGTCAAGCTCCTTAACAAAGAAAGACAGTTAATTAAGACAGAAAATTGTACTTTTATAATACTTGAGGGATAACCAAGCCTTCTGCTATCTGTCATCTCATGTCACCTTGAACAGTGCTAGGAATACCATTCCCATTGTTTAGATGAGAAAACCAAGGTTGTAAGTAAAGTTGTGTCATCAGCAGGGTGAAAAGGTAGGCCCAGCAAACATATTAAATTTGAATCTCATGGGCTAGAATCAGAGTGACAATATTTTCTTAAAGGTTCCCATGTGACTCTAATGTGAAGCCAGGGTTGGGTACCACTCTCTGAGTGTAGTGGACTGAATGCATTTTTGCAAAAATCATCTGATGAAGCCCTGACTCCCAGTGTAGTGATAGCAGAAGGTGGGGCCTTTGAGAGGTAAATAGGTTTAGATGAGGTCTTGAGGGTAGGCTCTTCATGATGGTATTGGTGCCTTATCAGAAGAAACCAGGACTTCCCTGATGGCCCAGTGGTTTAGAATCTGCCTGCCAATGCAGGGGACACAGGTTTGATCCCTGGCCCAGGAAGATTCCACTGCTGAGGGGCAACTAAGCCCGTGTGCCACAGCTCCTGAAGCCTGTGCACCTAGAGCCCATGCTCTGCAAAAGAGAAGGCACCACAATGAGAAACCTGCACACCAATTGGAGAGTAATCTCTGATTGCTGAGACTAGAGAAACCATACACATAGGAAAGAAAACCCAGAGAAGCTAAAAAAATAAACAATAAGCAAATAAGGAAGAAACCGGAGAGCCTTCTCTCTTCCTCTTTCTCCTTTTCTTTCTTGGCGAGGTAAGGACATAGTAAGAAGGTAGCCATCTGTCAGCCAAGGAAGACAGCTAAATAACCCAATCACACTAGCACCCTGATCTCAGACTTCCAGTCTCAAAACTGTGAGAAATAGATGTCTACTGTTTAAACCATGCAGACTACAGTATTTTGTTACAGCAGCGGGAGCTGACTAGTACACTGAGACTGAGGATTAAAGCAATGCAAACACAGACATCTTGATTTCAGGTCCAGGTCCGGCTGGAGGGACATAAGAAGAGGTGCATTTAATGGGAAGTACCCAGGGGGCTAGGCCTCCAGGGATAGGGCTTCTAGCCTTAGTTTTAAAAATCTATGCTTTGGGATATCTGATTAGAATGAGTGGTTTTTCAAGTAGATGGATGTGTAAGAATCTGCTGGGGGAGCTTTTAACACTACAAATTCTTCAGGGTCCTACCCCTACTCTGAAATTAGAGACTTTCATCTCTTAGGTGGCACCCATACATGCACAGTTTTAAAAATATCTTCTCCCAATCCTGCTTTGCATGCCTAGCTAAGAACCACTATGTGAGATGATAAGGACTCTTTTATCTCATACATCAGGTGTTCACAACTCATGAGAAATGTGAGGGAAATATGGCCAACATGCCCCATGGCTCCACAGGATAAGGGGATTACAAGTAAGAGGATATGGTTACACCAAATATTTACATACATGTTCCAAACTGAGTTCCCATTAGAGAGTTACACAAATTTGATGTAGAAATTGACCACCATGTGATACCAATTCTACCCAATGGAGAGAAGTTTTGTTCAACACATAATCCTCAAGCATATATACTGGTGGCCTAATTATACTCAGTGGTTAGTAACCCCAGGGGAGGCCTTCTCAGTGGGGACAGGAGGCTATATTTAAAAAGAGTACGTAGGGGTGAATAGTTATTCACTGACCCTTTTTTGGAAAATGTAATTTATTTTCATCATTGCCTTTGAAAGTCACAGCGGTGCCCTACTGTGAATATTTATTCATTGTTCATCTCCCTACATCCAGCATATATTCAAAAGCTGATTCATAGTAGATTCTTAATTTTGAGTGATGAAAGAATATTTTTTAAAAAAGAATTACAATTTTGAGTACTGCTGCTTCCATATTCCCATTTACCAAGACAGTTTTTAAAAAATATAAAATGAACACAAAGTTATTGCCTTCTCCTGTTTAAAATTCTTTAATGATTTTCCATGGACTACAGCATAGGGTGAAAATCAGTCTGTAACTTTAGGATCATATTCACTGTCTGGCTTGGACAACATCTGTGATTTCATTTCTCATTGCACTGACAAGAGATGACCTTGTCATTAATTGCAGGTCAAGAAACACACCTCATTGCACGCCTTCAAGTCTTTGATCAAACCTGCTTTCCTCGGTCTGGAATATTATCTTTCTGTTTGCCTCCCCAGTGCTTCTCAAGCTTCAGTTCTAGGAAGTCTTTCTGAATCTGTCTAAGGAGAATGAATCATTCCTTCTCTCTTTGCATCATCCACAGACTTCATTCATTGTGCCTTCATCACTTTATATCACTTCACCATTGTACATTTTTCCTTTAAAACTCTTTAAACTACTGGAGGCTTGGTCTTAAGTTTGCTGTAAGTCTTGACATCTGCCAAAAGATCTGGTCACTGTTAAGTACCTATCAAAAATACCATGAATACATTGATGCATCTCATCCTAATGCCTCAGGTAACATGAATATACTCTAGAGGGCTTACTCTTCTCAGAGAGAGAAAATAGTAGAAGACTTTTGAATGATAAGCCTTATAGCAACTCAAATCCAACACAAGAATGTACTTAGAGACATGGAGACCTACTAAATACTTAGATCACAAGAAAGGACTCCAAAAGACTGCCAGTGACTAAACCACTTAAAACAAAGCCTCCTGTTGATGAGCCAAAAACAACATTGATCTTCACTGTCAATCTGTAATACAAAGGAGGAGATGGGAAAAAAAATGTCCACTGCCCTATTTTGTCAATGAGATGGTGATTCGCTAATTACAGCCTTTCCAATATGAATTTCAAAGCATTAAGGATTAAGCTCTTTTACTTGCTCTAGTTTTAATTGCAGAGTACTCATTTCCCACCTACATCTTCTACCATTCTTGGCACATATTTCCTAAGCATCTTCTATGTGCCAGGCATTATTTTAATAGTAAACAGGACTAACAGGTCCTGCTTCATGTTTCATGTTTAGCTTTTCTTTTTCTGTTACTATCATCTACCGTTTTTTTTTCCCCCACTATTTTTAGTCTTTTCAAATTCAGTGTTTGTTTTTTTGAATTTTTTGGAGGATAGTTGCTTTATAATGTTGTATTAGTTTCTGCTGAACAGAAAAGTAAAACAACTACACATACACATATATTCTCTCTTTTCACCCAGGGAAAAGCATAATTCCAAAATACACATGCACCTCACTGTTTATTGCAGCACTATTTATGATAGCCAGGATATGAAAGCAGCCTAAATGACCATCAACAGAGGAATAGGTAAAGAAGAAGTGGTATAATGGAATATTATTCAGGCATAAAAAGGAATGGAATTGTGCCATTTGCAAAGATGTGGATGCACTTAGAGACTGTCATACAGAGTGAAGTAAGTCAGAAAGTGAAAAGCAAATATTGTACATTAATGCATATACATGGAATTAAATTTAGTGTTTTGAGAAAATTGGAAACCAGGTTAGCATTATTTTATTTCACCCTAATAAGGACTCTGAGCTATGAAAATGGGGGAATACATGCTTCATTCCTGAGACACACTTCAAAACACACAGATACAAGATTCTAGACCAATTAAAGGAGATACTTAATGGAAAATAGAGCATTTCTATATGGTTTCTTTTTCATGCCCCACTGTAATGCTCCCTTCTTCTGCTGGCTCTTATGTGCAAGTGCTCTGTCTTTAGCATGACTTGGAAATACAGATCCTTTCATCTTCCCTTACCACTGATGAGGAAGAGACAACAGTGTAAGTTCAACTTTTTCATCCCTATTTATCAAACAGACTCCATGGTCTTAAAGAACACTTTTAAGTATTCTACAGGGCTTAAAAAATTTTTTTTATTGAAATATAGCTGATTAGCAATGCTATATTAGTTTCAAATGTACAGCAAGTGATTCAGTAATGTTTTCCAGGTGGCAAAGTGGTAGAGAATCCACCTGCCAATGCAGGAGATGCAGGAGACAGGAGTTCGATCCCTGAGTCAGGAAGATCCCCTGGAAAAGGAGATGACAACCCACTTCAGTATTCTTGCCTGAAAAATTCCATGGACAAAGGACTAGAGTTTATGGTATTGCAAAGAGTCAGACATAACGGAGTGACTGAGCACAGCACAATGTAAAATATCTACTGGGTTGGCCAAAAAGTTCCTTTGGGTTTTTCTGTAAGATATTACTAAGAAAACTGATGAACTTTTTGGCCAACCCAATATATGTGTGTGTGTGTGCACGTGCATATACGTCCATGTCTTTCTCTGTTTTTCTTTCTCTGTCCAGCTTACTCCACTTAGCATGATAATCTCGAGGTCCATCCATGTTGCTGCAAATTTCATTCATTTCTATGGCTGAATAATATTCCATTGTAGGGCTTCCCAGGTGGCTCAGGGGTAAAGAATCAGCTTGCAATGCAGTAGACATGAGATATGGGTTCGATCCCTGGGTCAGGAATATCTCCTAAAGAAGGAAATCCAACCCACTCCGGTATTCTTGCCTGGGAAATCCCATGGACAGGAGCCTGGCGGGTTACATACAGCCCATAGGGTTGCAAAGAGTTGGACATGCCTTAGTGCCTAAATGGCAACAACAATATTCCATTGTATAGATGTACCACATCTTCTTTATCCATTCATCTCTCAATAAGTGGCTTCTATGGTCCTAAAGAATACTTTTAAGCATTCTGCAGGTATTTCTTAACTTTTTTCTCCTTAAGGCCTCAAAATGATCTGTGACATCTGAAAACCAACATGAACTTCCTCCTTAAACTGACATTAAACAGTTAGAGGAAGTACCTCTGGCCTATGTTTCAATAATAAAACTGAAATAATATTATGACCTTGTACTATCTAAAGGAATTTAAGAAGCTGTATGGTCTATTAATTGATTGATAACCCATAACACAGGCAAGATGACAACCTAGGTGGTTGAGCATCTAGTGATACTTAAGTATCTATAACCTCTTCGCACCCACTCCTCTTCCTCTCCTTCCTGTTGCTTCAGCCTACTGGATCTATTTATATTCTTCTACATCTGAGAACCTGAAATATCAGTCCTATTCATCTCAGGATCCTTTGCCTTGATGTTCCTTGGAAAGCTATTCCCACAGCAGGCTCCCTCTATCACCCAAGTCTCAGGTCAGTTATCCCTATTTTCACAAGACTTTCCATGACCATCCTCTTTAAGGAAATCCTCCCCTCGTCCAGTTAACATCATATGACTCTGCATTTATTTTACATCCTTTATCTCTATAAAGTTTTCTTTTGTCCCTTGTTTACGTATTGATTTTCTTTCTCCTTTCTAGCCCCACTGCCTGACAAAACGTTACGTTCCATTTATCATTTTCTTTGTGTGTCTTGCTCTCAATCTTTCTCTTTCCTTCAGTTCAGTTGAGTTCAGTCATTCAGTCGTGTCTCTTTCCTTATATCATTTGAATCTAGGAAAACCAGTGGAAAGTATGCACTCGATTCATATCAACTGAAAGAATACGAATTTATAGAAGCTGAAATGCATTCATAAAGTGTATTTTCTTCTTCAATGGACTTGAGTGAATAGTCTAAAATAGTCTCAACAACATATATTCTTCCCCACCCCCACAAGCTTACTTAACCCAAACCATGACCCAGAACACTCAATCTTCAGTAGAAATTGATAGAGAAATATTTTTTCTTTGCTCTACCCTCATCAATAAAAAAATACAGATGGCGAGACAGTATGAAAGCGTGAACCCCAAGTGGAGAGGTGACACAAACATGTCTCACAGATGGCCAGCAGGGGGTTTCATACAAGGCATTGAATTAAAAGGTCCCGGATATCAACCAGAAAGGAGAAGGAGCAGAAAATTGTTTGGCTCACTTTTCCTTCTTTGGCAAAAAACAGAATGAAAAACAAACAAGAAGCAGCTGAGGAATGTAGGGACCAAAATCACTCGATTATTCTTTATACTACAAAACTGTAGGGATGAGGAATCTGGAGAGTAATAAAAATGCTAAGGGAAAGAAATGTGATGGGAACTTTAATGATTATAGCTGTATGCATGGCCAAAGGCTACCTTCTTTGGGTTGTTTTAATTTTCTGGTTCCCACTGTCTCTCCCCTATCCTTGCTTTTCCCTTCCTCTTCCTCTTCGCATCCTTCTCCACATCTCCTGCCCCAGTTCCTTTTCTCTCTTTTAATTCCCATCATTAAGAAATACATATACACCATGAAATGAGCATGAGAAACTGGTTACAGTGGAATGATGTTGAATATAATTCTGAGTGAAAATATGTTTGCTGCTTTTACTAAGCAGCAGCATAAGCTAAAGGAGATTTATGGTAATAACTCATATTAATCAATTAAATTAATATACAATCTCAGTGATTCATAGAGTAAGAATAACAAGTAAAAAATAGGACTTGGGGAAATATCCTCACCAGGTACAGGATTCAAGACACAAATTAAAAGTGAATTTGTAGTCTACTCACACATTAAAATCAAGGGCATTATTTTATTATTTCTTATCAAATATGCAAAAACATAGTCATTCCCTCATGGATTCTCTTGGTCTTTGAAAGTGTTCCTTATAGTTTATGGAGTAAATGATAAGTCAAATGTACACATGCTGTGCCCTGTTTTTATACTAGCAAGTGACATTTTCAAAGGCAAAAGTACATATAGGTAATAATATGGTACACTGTCCAACACGGTAGTCAGTAGCCACATGTGTCTGTTTATATTTAAGTGTAAATTAACTAAAATTAAAGAAAATTAAAAACTCTATTTCGAAGTCATATCATCTACATTTTAAGTTCTCAGTAAGTTAAATATGGCCAGTGTCGAAGTATTGGAAAACACAGATGCAGAATATTTCCATCATTGTGCAAAGTTCTAATGAATACTCTTCCATGGCAAATATTTATTATTTCTGGGCTAAAGAATGAGTTACAAGGGCCATGTGAGTTATCTAGTTGTCTTTCACATTTTTCTGTTAATTAGATATATTGGTATAATTATTTAAATAATGTCTCTCTCCCCAGATGGACTGCCAACTTCACGGGGGATTTTTGTTTTACTCTCCCCGTAACCTCACAGCTTGGCAAAAGGCCTTGTACAATGCTGGCAGTTGATAAATATTTGTTGAGTGACTGAATGATGTAATACACATCAAATGGCAAAGAAAAATCATCACAACAACTGTATATCTAAGGATGTAAAAAGAGAGAAAATGACATCTAGTTTTGTATAAATACAAATAAGTGCCTATTTTTCTCATTGTTTTATCTGCCTATGAAAAACCCAGAAATCAATTCCACCCTTAACATATGGGGGTCTTCTTGCCTAGATGAGCAAATGAACCCTAACCATATCAGCTGAGGAAACTGTGAAATTAATTGTGTTGACATCTACTTGGGCAGAAAACAGTTAACCCAGCGTGACAGGGTTATGATAGTGACTGAAAACTCCTTGGAGACCCTCGAGAAAGAGTTGTTTTCATCTCATTATGTCTGCCTTGATAATTACAACCAACTCATCAGCCTTGAGTTGAACACCACATATAATCACTTTCCTGCATATTTTTTGAAGGAGGAAGCATAATAAGGTAAAATCTGCAGACTAATTTATGACATTTGTGGATCTATTTTCAGGAAAAGAAAAACTACAACACAGTGGGGGATGCTGAAATTCTCTTTTAAATGGTGTAGATATTTTTTTGAACGGTGCTTAAAAATTAAGAAAAATTTTTTATAAAAAAGTCAGCACACAACAGACAATACTATTCATATTAACAAAAAACTTTCTAACTTGTTGCCCAAATCCATCTCCATCTTTAATTCCAAGAACATATTATTAGAAAAAGAGGAAAAATCCCATATCTGGTTAAAGGCATAGATGAAAACACCAAATATGGGAACATACCGTTAGTGAGAGTATCAAAGAAAAAAGTTATTAGCTCAGACTAAACATTAACATATTTGTGCAATAAACTAGCCTTGGGAGGAGATTTTTTTTTTTTCTGGATTCCATGTATCTGTAAATGAAAACAAAATAATGAAGCTCTTAATGCTATTCTCAATCACCTCACTGAGCTTTTATACTCAGCAAGTCATCTGTCAGCTATTATAAGGACATTGCACTAATCAAAAAACAGTGAACAATTTCAAAAAATCATCAAATCTCTGTGCTAACCACAAAACACAAGCAATCAACAAACAAATAATGAAAAAAAAAACCCTCCAACAAAACCATCTGGCTACTTCTATTTCAGGTCATAGCAGCTAAAAAAGGCATTAGAGAAGATCACAAGCAAACATAGTCGCTGCTCTTACCCAGAGGGGTTTAAAATAAGAAAATAGGTATCTAAGTTTTGTCACGGGGGCCATCAAACTCCTCGCTGGCAGTATTTTCCCCAGTGGAATCAAACAAATCCATAGAAAATTCTTAATTTTGAGTTGCTGATAATATTCAGATATAATCAGATTTTAGTTATGTTCAAGAGGCAGCACTTGAGAGTTAATGTGGTTTATTTTTAACTGCAAAACATTAGGTGTAGGTGGTTTTGTAAAAATCAATTAAAATGCCCATCTGCAAATGGGGAATCTACATTTGTGTAAAGTTCCTAATTAAAGAGCATTATTCCACTCTTTCTCTTTCTTTGCCCTTGACAATTAGCTGCCCTAATAGGACGACACACACAAGAGGACCCCAAGCCCTTCCTTTAGCTGCCTCTTGCTTTACCAGCTCACACTGAACATCAAGTTATACCCAAAGATACAAGAAGTCCCTTTCCTTCCACCAGCCCTGGTTTCTCCCCTATATATGTTCTGCCCTTTAATGTTTGCCTCTATGTTCATTTATTCCAAGTGCTCATTTTATAGCTCAAAAGGAATGCCTAAAAAAATTTCCAGTGTCTTCTGAAGTGAAACAAAACCCTTTAATCTTTGAGGCTTTTCTAGGAGAGCGCAGTTGCTCAAATGAAGTTCAAAAGAACTCTTAATGTAAGAACTTTCCTGATGGGGGGAGGCTGTGATTAACCTAGAGTCTGAATTATGCTTGTCTAACTTAATTTCCAGTTTAAGAGAATCACTTTTTTTCCCTTTACTTTGATAACTGCCAACATTTACATATATTACACAGTGCTTCCAACATTAAAATACTCTGACAATCATACCTTCAACTCTATTTCAGAATGCGAGCAATGCCAGGAAAGAGAATAGCTGTTTGTTGGAAGGTTGTGATGAGAATACTTTAAGATTCACAGTAGGGCTCTGAATTGGCATAAATACCCCACACATCACTTCCATGATGCTTTTCATCTTCTAACATGGGGTTACCCACCTAATAAACTGCAATCATCTCCTTCCTCCCTAGACATCATTTGTATCCATATTTACTCAAGCTGGCAAAATGTAGAAAGATGATTCCTTCCAGCTTTTTTAATTACCAAAATTCAAGTTGCTTTTATATAAAATACCATAGTCTCCCTTGAGATTTCAGGAGAGCTGGAGATCACCATGGCAATAAGAAAATGGTGCCAGCATCATCTTGGCATTGACTCGTTACACATCTCAGGAGACTTTTGCACAGGAGAAAACTCAACTGGTGTAAAAAGCAGGCGCTCTCCCTTCAATCCTTTATTTTGGGGAAAAAAAATGACAAATTTCATGTTACAGAAGGTAAATAGGAAAATGTTGTAACCATATGCCTTCCTCTAATATACACAATTAAAATGCAATATCAATCTGCTCTCCTGGTATGTAAAGTAAAAATGGAAAGTTAACAGACAGTAGCCTACATATGATGTCCATGTGCCAGTTTTACCTCACTGCTTCATGCTTGATGGATCTCTCATGAAGCAATCTCTGACTGCAAGAGGGGTTAACGCATCGCAACTCATGGCATGTGGGTGTAATCTCGTAGCCTCCTGTCATTCATAGGTTTGTTCATTCATTCTTTCAGTCAACATTTCCTGCCTATTTATAATATGCTGGGCACTGGAGAACTTGGGGGTTATGAGCATAGCGTAGCATATAGTAGTGCTATATGAGCATATAGCAAAGTGGGAGGAGTGTGTGTGTGTGTGTGTGTGTGTGTAACTATGAAAAAATGTGGTAAGGTGGGAGAGATCTGTACAGAATATTATAGAAATACTGAAATATAGCACCATGTATAATCTATAAAATAATACTATAGCATTATAAATACTAAAGTAAATATAATAAAATACTATTTTTAATATAATAACATGAGTGCACATACACTAGTAATAATACCATTATTTCTCTCACCTGCTTCCCTTCTCCTATGGTGTCCAATGCCTGTTTTATCTGTTCTGTTTATGAAGTGAACCATTCCTAGGACCTTCCAAGGGATATTTCAAATGTGCATTTCGTGCCCCAGTGACAACTGTCCCAGGCTCTCTACTTCAGACAGAAGAAACCCTCACAAGTTTGAGAGGATGGGGGCTGAAAACTAGAGAACCAAGTCTATGACATTTTCCCTTAAAAAGGTAGATTTGGAAAAGCAAGGCTCTGAATTGGCCTCTTCGTATATTTTGGGGAGCCTTAGTTCTGGAACTGTTTTGTGTCCTCTGAGGGTAAATTAATTATTGGAGAATACCTTGATTTCTTTCCTTGAAATCCAACACAGAAGTCCTGATGGAAGAAGAGAGATTTCTCAGTGCCTCTGAGAATTTTTTCTCCTACCATTTGCACAGAAAATTCACCAGTGGAACATGAAATCATGGGAATCAGATCTAGAGATTCTTGGAACTAAAGGCCTCTAGGAGTGTGCTCAGTGGAGACAGTCCAGTAGAAGGCGGCAAAAGGGAGTACAGCAGAATTAAAGCCAAGCTTCCTCCAAGCTATGAGACCCTATAGAAACTACCCAGCTTTTTGTTATCTCAGTTTTCTCCTCTGGAAAATGGGGACGCTACTTAATTTTGTCCTTTAGGTCTACTTGAAATAATGATAGTCAACAGTTTGGCACATAATTAGCATTAAATTAGTGTTGCTATTTCCTCATCACCCCAGTAGATGTTGAGCCATCTGGCATACAACTTACCATCACACTAGAAAAAACAGAGGTCACTGGACAAAGCAGAATTCAAAGGGAATTCAAGGGGGAGAATTTATATCAAAAAGGGAAATTTGAGTAAGGGTAGGGTGGTTTCACCTTCTGTTCTTAGGTAGCTGTGAACATTTACACACTGCAATTATACTTAAACCAAACAGCCACTCTGTCTTTCCAATAATCCCCATGCTTAGTGACTATGATGGAGTTTTTCCTCCTTTATTTTTTTAGAGGGAGGGAGGGAGATGAACCGAGAGATGGTGGAGAAGGGTTTACCCAAGGCTGTCTTGCTGAGGATTTAACAAGGACCTATTTGTACATTATAAACATTAAGTGCAAACACTCCTACCAATCCTAGAGCTGAAGTTCAACGTCAAAACCAGCCGTTAGTTTATATGTCATGTTTCAATATAAGAGGCTTCCTTCCTCAGACACAAATAAGTCTGAAATTGCTAAAGGAATATTAAACAACCAAAGAAACCCAAACGGTTCTCTCTTTATTCTCCTTAATGATAACAGCAATACAAGAAATAGTTCACAATTGCTTGAGGGCTAGTATTTTTTGAGAAACTAATTGTTTTGAAAATTAACCTTTTGCTTCAGAATGGGCCTATCTACTGTGGATGTTGTTGATGTTAGATTTCATGTCATAAATCTTGATCAGGGGCAAATATCAGAGTCAGTTCTCATCAACTTCCTCGTCCTATTTTACTGTGTAAATTACTTTCATTCTCAGGGACTCAGTTTCCCCATATTTCAAAAAACAACTTTGGGCTATATATTTCTTCATGCCTTAGAATTTCTGTGATTCTAAGTGATTAAGAGAAACCTAGTTTTATTGCTTAAAATCTTTTGATTCATTTTCACTAATTTTTATTTTGATCACTTATTCTCCTAGTACCTTTTCTTTCCTTTCTTAGAAAGTCAGGTGCTATCTTGAAAGACAGTAGCTACCTATGTAAAGGAAGATTTATCTGATAATAAGGTGAGACGATTATCTTAAATCCTTGAAATTGATGTTCTCCAAATGAAAGATTCAGAAGAACTTGATTTTGCACTGATCAGTCCTGGCAGTTTCAAATGAGTAATTTCAGTTTCGGGACCATTCCGAGGTTTGGAATCATTCTATTTTCATTTGAGCTGGGGTCAGAACAAACATAATGCATTTGAAACTGCCAGAGTCAATCAGTCTTTCACTTCCTAATCTGTATTTGCAAGTAAAATTGCAATGACTTTGGTGTATCAAAAAGACTGTGACATTGGTGAACTGTTCAGATTCTCTTTTCAGCCATCTATCAATACATGATCGAAGGCAGACAATCACTGCTTGATGTTATCTTTCCATATGAAAGAATACTGAAGTATTCTCTCTCCCTGAGTCTTTGACTCTATAACAATAAATATTGACACATGCCACAAAATTACAGTTACTTTAAGAGCATTCAACCCCGTCTAGGGCTTAAAAATGTTATTTATAATTAAAGCTAACATTAGCTTTTATGTTAAATAAAACACAAAAATTAAATATCTTTTTAAGGAATCTCCACACTGTTCTCCATAGCGGCTGTACTAGTTTGCATTCTCACCAACAGTGTAAGAGGGTTCCCTTTTCTCCACACCCTCTCCAGCATTTATTGCTTATAGAATGATAGCTGGATACAAACACTATTTCTGTCTTGATGGTAGCTGATTTCTAGTATCTACAAGCGAGAGATTTATTTTATAACAACTCAGGTTTCTAGAACCATGTTCAGTTACTACAATCCCGTGCCGGTTAGATTAAACATTACATTTTTATAGATTATATATTTTAAAGATTAAAATAAAAAGCCATGTGCTTTCTCCAATTCACATTTCACATAGTACATTTAGGTGCAAAGTCATATGTTATCATCAATGAGAAACACAACTTCTATACTGGCTGGCTAAAGACAGAAGGAAACAGAAAGTTGGAACCTGGCATTGTATGATCCAATCTTAATACAGTTTAATTTTAGCAGTGGATGTTTCAAGCCAGATTTCTAATCTACTAGCAGATTTAAAGAATTTAAGTTCTTCTTAAATACTGCATATTTTAGAATTGTTTTATACAATTTTTTTTCTATCAGGCAGAGAATGTGTAACTTACGGAATGTACATGGAAGTCTAGATATGCAAGAGAAAAGTCACATTTCAGTGAAGAAAGTTATCTGAGTCTCCTCAAAATCTACATGTGGTCATCATCCAACAACATCTGCATGATATGACTAAGATGGTATTGCCAATGTTTTCCTGAGGCGAGAGAGAAGAAAGTAGCAAGCATTCCTGCTTGCTATACAGGGACCCATTCCAAAAATGCTTTTATCCGGTAATGCAAAGATCTACAATGGTGGTTTATCTCAAAACTCTAAAAGAAACAGCTGTAACTGGGGACATTCTTTTCAATTTCAGAAGTGTTCCTATGAATTAAATGGATAGACTCAAAGCATACAATGTGTTATCATCTAAAGGCCAATACAGGAATCTCTGACTGAAGATGAGGAATAAGCATTTATATTTTTAATTTAACTCTTAATTTAACTTCTCTTCCCAGACAGACGTAAGCCTAGACGGAGGTGGGAGGGGGGATCAGGATGGGGAACACATGTAAATCCATGGCTGATTCATGTCAATGTATGGCAAAAACCACTACAATATTGTAAAGTCATTAGCTTCCAACTAATAAAAATAAATGGAAAAAAAATAATAAAATAAGACCTGAGAAAAAAAAAAAAAAGAAAAATGAATAGTGACCAGACTCCCATGGTTGTGGGTGAGTTTTACAACTAAGTGGGATTTGGCAAAGAGCCTGGGGCTTATAACCCCCAATGCAGTTCCAAAAAAAAAAGTTTTATTTCAAAGAGTCCAAGCAGAGAGGCAGAATGTATGTCCATAAGAAGATGATCAAGTTAGAGGCCCATAACTAGAAGAATTTCTACAAAAGATGGCAGAACATGGGAAGCTTTCTCCAAGGCTATCCCCTTTAAACAAAACAAAACAAAAACACTTGTATTCTTAGCACAAATGGAATGAGGGCTAGATCAAATATTCCTGAGTGATTCAATTGAGATCCTAAATCATCTTTTTTATAGAGCTTCAAAATGAAAGGAGCTCCCATAGCTTCCAAGAGAGGGTTATTTCCATAGGGACATGGGCTGTGTCTCTTTCATTTGTTACTGTATTCCTTCAGAAACTAGGGTAGGGCCATGTAAAGAGTGAACAGTGATAAATATTTATTTAAGGAACAATTGTTAAATGAAAAATATCATATACTTTATCAAATGAAATATTCTAGCTAAAATAAAGTTTTTAAAGTAACGAAAAAGACCACACTAACATCAACTTAAAAAGTACCTTACTAAATCATGTGTGATATAAATCTCATTTTATTAAACATTTTATTGTATATGTATAGGGAAATATCTGACCCCATATTTTCTCCATAATATTGGACACTATGCCAGAAAAATTATGCATATAAAAGGAAATTATGCACAAAAAAGGAAACATGTTTTTCCTATCTATAAAAAATACATATTTTTCTGAAGTAATAAATAGTTTATATTAAAAAATGTAATAAAAGCTAAAGCTTGCCAACCTAACTTTTAATATACTCATCTCAAGCTCATAGAACATTTCAAAAACTTCCAAATTTAAGTCTTTAGAAGTGACCAGGGTTTGGTAAAAGGAAAATCCATGAGACAGGCAGAATGAAACCAAATCTCTGAGGGACCATTTATATGAGTAAAACAACTTCACAATCAATGTGAAATTTTATGGGTAACCGACACATGGCTAAATTGATGGTTCTAAATATGCTGATGTGACAAAACGCCAGGAAAGATCTAGGCCGCTTATACTCTTCAGTTGCATTCTATAAATAACACAGTTTAGAAGACCCACAAGTGGAGAATTACAGTAGTCTAGACTTAAAGTAATAAAGGGATTTACCAACATTTCTACCCTGCTCTTGAGTTAGGACTTCGCTTCCAGGAGGATAAAATGGTGCTCCAGTGGGGAGGTGGGGAAAACAGGACTGATGAATCAGACGTCCATAGGACACAAAGGCACTCACAACTTGGGGATGATTTTAGAATCATATCTCATAAATCATTAGCAGAGAAGAAGCCCAACTCAGGAAGCACTTGGAACTAAGGAACTAAACTTGTGACAGCCTCCCATACTCAACTAAGGTAAAATCCTCCTTCTGGATTGACAAATACTGGAGCATGGGATAATTACCCCCAGAAACCTCCATATCACTTGATTTCAGCTCCCTCACTGCATTTGTCTCTTCTTTCATTTATTTGCATCCTCACTTTCTCGACAGTATACCAATAAAATACATGCCAATTGCAAAGCATTATGAAACTGTTACTTCTTATTGCACCAACTGTAAGGGTGTTTGAGAGCAAGGAATATGTTCTATTCATTTTTCTTGTAAGTGATTATTAAGTATAATGCCAACTATAATTTTGTAAGTGATTTCTTTATGTAGAAATTGTATTAAGGACTTTATATGCATCATTGCTGCTGCTTGTGAGCTCCTGCAATGATACTATCCCCATTTTACAGAAAAAAAATTGATCTGCAAAAAGCTTAATGTATTTGCCATGGAGCATAGAGCTACTCTGTATGATGATGGTACAACACTGCCTTCTGCAACCAGACTATTATTAGCCATTAAGTAAATGTTCAGTGAATGAAATGCTTCAAGACCTGCCTCTAAAGATCGGAGTAGAACTACTTTTCACTCCACCCCAAAAAGTAGCAAGACTCACCGGAAATTGAAATTGACTAGAATAATGCCACTTGAATACTCATTATACACACACACACACACACACACACACACACGTAATACTTATCATTGTACATACATGTAATATATATATCACACATATATGTAATACTTATCACTCAACCTATATATTATATTATGTGAGTGAGCGAAAGTTGTTCAGTCATGTCCGACTCTTTGTGACCCCCTGGACTATAAAGTCCTTGGAATTCTCCAGGCCAGAATACTGGAGTGGGTAGCTTTTGCCTTCTCCAGGGGATCTTCCCAACCCAGGGATCAAACCTAGGTCTCCCACATTACAAACGGATTTCTTACCACCTGAGCCCCCAAGGAACCCCCATATATTATATTATATATTATAATATATATATTATAGGTTGAGTGATAAGTATTACATTTACCCCATAACAAAACAGAAACCATCAAACCACATATTGCCCCCTCTTCCAAAAAAACAGCAAATGTTAATGTTATTGATTAAATCTGGGAGAAGTTGGGTTCAAACAGATGAGAGAAGTTTTCACTGTTGAACTTGTCCAAGCTTTTAATATGATAAGAGTTACTATGACGTGCCAAGAAAATGTATTATATGAATTATTTTTCAAACTAACTTCACTAAGAAACACTTTCTTTGTGGAGTTTTGTACTGCACTGACATCCTATGGATTATATCTTAGAAAATTCACAAGGGGAAGCTAGAGCAATCAGAACTGTTCGGACTTCTTCATGCATTTCATGCTGACACACAAATGGCTAAAGACCAACAACGTAAATCAGCATTTTATTTTGTGCAGATATGGTTCAGTAAATGTAACTGGGCACTTGGTACACTAATATAATGAGCACTTTTTAATAGACATTGTTTTCTAAAAAGAAAATAAAGTTATGTAGGAGAAATTTCTTGCATCATTCTATGCAAAATGCATAAGGGATTTTTTAATAAAATTCCAAAATAAAGTGCCTTATTAAGACAAATGAAGGAATAATAAGTGAAAACACTGAACCCACATATTTTAAAAGGGTGGAAATATGTTGTTGGAGAAAAGAGGGAAGAAAGCACTACCATTTATAAATGCCTCAAATTAAAGAGAAAAATATGGTTGAAGATGGTAACATTTTTCTACTGTTCTATATATGCACAAAAGTGAATAAGGTAGGTTGAAAATTTCAACAAATTGAATTTAAGGCATATAAATATATGCTTAAAATTTTAATATCATGGTTCTATTCAACTTATGAGGAAAAATAAATAAGAATGACATTCTGAGCAAAAGAAAAGCAAAGGAAAAGAGAAATTCCTCTATTACTATGAATTTAGTATAACAATAATAGTGCAAAAATATATATAAACACACACACAAGTATATTTTACAGATCAGAAGGTCCCAAAATAGACTATATTCATAAGAGATTTAATATAGACTGAAAATATAGGTGAAAAATATAGGTGAAAATGCTAATTGATTAACTTTGAAGGGAAAATAGATCCTTATCTGATACATACATAAATTTTTAATGGATTAAAAAAATTAATGTTATTAACAATTTTTAGCTACTAGAAGAAAATAGTACCTATTTATTGAACCTTATAATGGGGATTGTTTTGAAAATGAGAACCAATTCAAGATAGCTAGAATATTAGAAAGCTTTACTACATGAAGATTTTAAATAGCTTCATGTGAAAAAACAGAATAAAAAAACTACTAGGGTAAAATATGAGTAAAGAATATGACAAGCAGAAGTTTATCATACCCTAAAAATATTAAGAGTAGTTATAAAGAAATAAATCTTTGTTTTTAGAAAAATGAAATGAAGCAGAAAAATCAGTAGAATGTAAATAAATTTAAAGTATAAAATCTTAATATAAATATCATAAATTAAAAAATAATATTATGATTACTTATTCTATAGGCAAAATAATCAAAAGGACAGGTGAAACTATTATTAGTATCTTTTTATATAGCATTTAAAAATGTAAAATCACTTTTCACCTGTATATTTTTCCAAATTATAAGAAGCATATAACTAGATTTTTATAATCATAAATTAATAAAAGTTATCTCTTAAATCATATTATATTTTTAAGGCATATACTTTCATAGAATATTAACATTTTTGAGTGTTATTTAATACATGAGAGAATTCTCATAGTGCAATAATGAATGCATAAAACAAAATCTTGATTCTTAAAATACTCATTTGTTGAAGTGGGTTAAAAAATAGATTTGAGTGAAAATATGGATGATTTTTATTATGCTTATTTTTTTTCCTGAATTTCTTGAATGGACCATTCAACTATTTTTATAGTTAGAAAATGCATATTTAAATAAATGTGCTGACTTCTATTGCTATCATAAACTTATTGGAAACTGCGTAGCCAAGAAAGCATAAGATGAAATATGGTATAAAATGTGGTATTCAATATTGCTGGGTCTTCTTCACAATAATTCACATTTATTTTTGAATTCTGATAGTAGGGTTTTTTAAGAACCAAAATATGTAGGCTTGACAAAGAGTCAAATTTCATTAGTGATTTGCTGATATTTAATAAATGTTAAATAACGTGTATATTATGCATTAAGGGAACACTGAAAGAGATACTGAATAGTTTTTGGCTTTACGAAGATAGGAAAAATGATACACCATTCTCTCATTGAGAGAAACATTTGTGTCATCTGATTTTTATGTTTCTTGGCAAATCGGCAGATCTGAAGGAAAGTTTCAAGAACAAAGAGATGAGCTGAATTAAATGGGACTTAAACATAAATGCAAAACAGAAGTCCACACTCCAATTATTGAATAACCAGGATCCCCTATACTGCCCTTTACAAAACTGTAATAATTCTATGTAGGTTCTACATGTCTCTTACAGGGGTTCATAATTTTCAGCAAATGGTTTCAAGGTGCACTGCCTTTTAAAAAGACTATTATATCAGTAGGTACCTGTAGTAGATTTTATTTCATTTTTGCTTGTTTGAGCTTTCCAAGTGATTGTGGGAACAAAAGTGGTTTGAAAAGAAAATCTGTAACTAAAGATCAAAAGGAAATAATATATTTTCAATGCTTATTCATATCAATTCATTGGAATGAAAACTAACTATACCTGTGGCTATATAATTACCTTCTAAAATAAATTTCACTCAACACACCCCACTGATGAAAAGAAATAACTTCACAGTCTGTCTTGAAATATGAGAAGTGATATCTCAAATTAAGGAACAACTCAATGCATGAATATTCACAAAAACACACAAGATACTCTGTATCA
Source organism: Cervus canadensis (assembly GCF_019320065.1). Classification (NCBI taxonomy): domain Eukaryota; kingdom Metazoa; phylum Chordata; class Mammalia; order Artiodactyla; family Cervidae; genus Cervus; species Cervus canadensis. Next base: position 30,269,372 of record NC_057389.1, read on the forward strand.
AGCCACCACATCTAAACATCACCACCAGGCTGGGGCTAGTAGCTACAGCCAGGTGGGTAAGCACAATAGTTAGAACATGAAGAAGAAATCTGCCTCCAAACACCAGTTTTCTATGCGTTAACCAGCAGACACTGTCATGCTGCAATTATGTTGCACACTCATTCCAGTTATGATGAAACATATGGAAACTTAATTCTCTGAGAAGGTGAACAATAAGCCCTGGGAATATCACTCACTTCCAACAGATTGAAATGGTTTGATCACCTCCTGCCATTCCCTGCCTTTTTCTGAGCTCAGATGCCTCTTAGGATCTCAGCATGCGATTCTCATTAATGGCAGCAGAGGGGGGTGCTGGAGCTCTAGGTGACCATGCTTCTGCATTAAACTAGACCTTTGCAAACCACTAGGCTCTCAGGCTAAAGGGGAAAAAAGTGGGAATTCCCCAGTCCCAGTAATGCTTTCTGACATATAAAAAGGCAAAATAGTTACACCTTTCACTGCATCACTGTGGGAAACTAATTTGTTTTGACATCCCGAGAAGTAATCTGATGTTCGTATTTATTCCGAAAAAAGCTGTATTAGCTAAAAACAAATTTCATGAATAAAACCAGGGGTACGTAATCAGGCATATGTCTACTGAGCATGGCTGATATAGAGGGAATTTACCATTGCTTGGAAACTTCTCTTTAAAAGAATCTAATTCCTATCACTTTGAAATCTTTCCCAATTCCCCTCTCTAGCACTGTTAGGACCCAGGACACAGCTGTCTCCGCCAACACATGGAAACATTATACCCAGAACACTAGCGGGCATTGATCTGACCCACTTGTCTCATGCTTCTCCTTCCAAAAGGCCTTATAAATGATCTTGATTGAAGAGCTATTTCAATACTATTCTTGGCACAATGACAGTCACTGAAAACATTTCTAAGCTGCAGCCTGCTTCACACAAGCTGACACACCATCTTATTTATATTCGGTTTATGAAAATCTAATAGCTAAAATTCTATTCGAACTGACGAGTCACCCAAAACTCCCTTCTCCAAACTCTTCCGGTAAGGAAAGTCATATAGAAAGATATTGGGCCTTAAAGATAAGAGGAAGAAGGGGGGAGGGACGGGGGTGGGGAGTGGAATTCCAATGAAACCACGGTGAGTGATAAGGGACTCAGAGTTACAAGTATTAAAAGAGATGAATTGCATTAACCCCTGCCCTTCCCCATTATATGCACTGCCCACTGGAAACAACAACAGAATTACTAAAATCCCACACTCTCTAATGGGATGGTAATAGGATTCAGAGGCCATTAGGGTAAAGGCAATCCATATTTTACACAGTAATAAGCTCAGACTGAAGATGCTACACCCCTCCTCAGAGATCAACAATTACCAACTTAACATTAACAAATCCACAAGCATTTTTCAAAATTGCAAAATAAACCCAAGTTAAAAGTCAAAGGTCGGTTTTTTGTAACTGCATGTACTTTTGTGAAGTAAAATCATCTAACTAAATTGAAATATATATTTTTACTCTAATACTGATTATTGTTTCTCATTCTAGAATGCTTTGGAAATGAGGGATGCTGTGACTGTTATGATGTGGTTCTAATTCTTTATAAATGGAATATGATTTCTCAGGGCAAATACATTCCACTTTTCAAAGAATTACCTTGTTTTTCCAAAAATGTTCTGTTTTATTCTAGAGAAAATATAAACTATTTTTGGCATTAAGAGTTTCTACAAAAGAGGTCTGAGAGAATGCAATAGGACACTCTGGAGAAGAAAAGGGAGAGTGAGGCAGAAACAGGCACCCTGACATTATACATACAGAAGGATAAAACTGGAGCAAGAAGGTATATGTAAAAAATTAAAACAGAAGTCACAGTAGTGAACTCTAATCATTTAACATGTATATAGTCAGAGGGACAGTAAATTGACCACCCTTTGAATGTTTATTAGTATAAATTAAAATAATGATTTTATTTTTTTTTAACATTGTATTACATTGTTAGCTAAAGAACTTCAAAGATGGCTGTAAGACTGTTTATGCTTTTGTGCAATACAGAAAGACGATGAATCTTTAGGAAAATATTTTGGTGACTGAGTTTCTTAAATTTTCACCAGAGATGAAGAAAAGGATTTACTATTAATCTCCACATGTCCCTCTTTTTAACTTCCCTGACACAATACTAAAAAAGAAAATCCCTTAAAATACAGAGCAAATATTACCAAACTGTAGAATAATAGCCAGTCCTCTCATCAGCTTCCATGCTATATCACATGTGCTTTAGTTCTTTCTAAAACGTTCATCATTCTTTCTGAATAATATAGTTCCAAAGCTGCTTTAATCATATAAATATATGGAGAAAATCTCATTTTATACTTCTTACAAAATACACACTACTTCCTTTGGACAACAATAAAAATAAATGACAGTGAGCTTGGGGCTAGATGAGAAAGGCAGAAGGTAATCTAAAATAATAATAATAAGATACCATATCTGAAAGCACTTTCTACCATATTCCTCACACATCTCACCAAACTCATTATACATTTTCAAATTAAAATAATACTTGGAATATAACAGAGTTAAGGTCATTAAAGTTTAAAGTTATCCACTCTTTAATTCCAAATCCACTCTTAACCATTTTTCAGGGTAATTTTCCACTTTGAAAATTTTCTACTTTGAAAATCCTTACCCATACCTGAAGAAAACCAACTAAATACCAAGTAGACATGAATTGGGTGTGCTGACATTAGACACTACTCAGTCATTTAAATGTGTTCATCTATAGAAGATAATAGAGTGGGAATCTGGGAACTCTCCTATTTGGGAAGCAAACGTAAGTCTTGGAGTGTTAAAGGAAGAATGGCACCAATTAGGGTCTTTCATTCAAGTAACTAGAGGCAGCTTCATCTTACCAAATCAGAGAACTCAAAGACTTTATCCAAACATGTAAGGCGACGAAGAGGAAAGGAGAGTATGGAAGGATGATGTAGTGGAAGAAGATCCTAACATAAAGTGAGGTTCCTAGACCCAAGTAAAAAGAAACCAATACAAGTAAAAAGCATCATTGCTTCCGACCTCCAGGTCCTAGCAAAGTGTCTCATACTGAGCAACCACCCATGTTCACTGTGACATTGCTCAGAGTCCACGGTCTACTTCCAATAACTAAGGTTCCACATCCTAAACCAACGACTAGAGTAGTGGGAGGGAGTCACTGCCTTTAGGGCGTCTGGTCTACTGTCCCTGATCAGAGACTAGTGTGAAAACCACAACTCTCAAGTGTACGTCCCCTTCCAACTAAAAGGGTGGTTCTGTTCTGATACTTAGGGACCTGGATGATTTTAAGGTAGATAAGAAGCAACAGAAGAACTGGTTCAAATGAATTCTTTTATGCCAAAAAAGCAGAAAAAAAAAAAAAAAAAGAAGCAACAGAAGAAAGGTAACACTTGAGGCCACTTTGAACCTATCCTTGAGCAAGACTTGAGTTCAAACAAGGATATCAATCCTTCCCAGTTTCTTGAAGATGTGAAACCTACTTTTTAATTTATCAATGCCTTGTTATTATTTATGTATTTAAAGTCATTCAAGAGATACTAATTAAATAAACTTTATGCTGTCAAATATTTTACTAGGCTTCACGATACATGGGCAAGTTAGATCACATGATTCCTGACTTAGCTGAGCTTAATAGATTACGTGGGTGTGGACAAGTAGGCAAGTAGTTCTATAAATGATAAACAGTGTTACAATAAGGTAAGTCCATTGTCATAGGGTTATAGAACAGGAGCTCTGAATTTAGGCTTAGGGAGGGAGAGTCCAGGGAAACTTCTGGGAGGAATCAACACTTAACCTGAAACCTAAAGGATGCATAGAAGTCAGCCAGGGGCAAGCTGGTGTGTCAGAGATGAGCACTTAAAAAGGCACAATTACGAAAGCGGGAAGGACTGAAGGGAATTCTGGAGAGATGGAATGGAGGAGGCAGGCGCTCGAGTGCAGAAATGTGAGGCCATAGAGGCAAGGGAGAGGATGTCTTGGAGGTACCCAATTACTGGGTTGGCCAAAATATTCATCCAGGTTATTCCATAAGATGTTATGGAAAAACTCAAACACAGTTTGTGGCCAAGCCAATACATTTCAAATTCCTTGAGGATAGGAAATATACTGTATCTTCCTCACTTAATAATTTGGCAGCAAAGTAGGGACTAGATGACCCACTGGAAGTATTCTAAAAATATTTATCAATATCTATTGGGGCTCTCTTTGAGATGACTGAAACCCCCCTAAGCCTAAATTTCTATTAACTACTTCATGTGACCACTCTGCAAAAGTGCTTATAGATTTTTGTCATTTTATTTAGGTAGCATACGTTTGGTTTGAATGTGTGCGCATGTGTTTAAATTTGGAATGATTCTTTAATGTCCCCCATTGTCTCCTATTGTCTTGTATCTGAATAGTCTCCTCTAGGCATTTGTGTTTGTTACCCTTGGATTAGGGTTTATCATGGAGGAAACTAAGCTAAGAATGCAATCTGCTATGGTGTAAATGGACACATATAAGAATGGAGTATTGATAGCTTGGATCCAGTTATGAGTAATTTTCATGTGTGCAAGTCATATTAAGTTCTAAGCCACGGCAAGTAACCTCAAATTAAATGATAATTATTCCATCTTAAATCCAGATGAAACATGAAGCTCTGGCACCCTGCTTTCTCTTGCATGGATGGAGTGTAGGAGGCACTAGCAATCCCATTCTTAAGTAGGTCAGAGTTACCTGCCATCATTTTCTATACTTTCTTGAATGTGACTTTTCTAGAGAAAGACTTGATCAACATCCTCAACTGTGCACTAATTTACTGAACTGTCAACAATTTTACCTTTATATATAAAATAAATTACAATTTTCTAAGACATTTCCCATCATCAGGGACATTCAGTTCCTTAGAACACATAGAGTTGAAACATATAAATTATCAAATTATTCATTTCTAAGAGTGGAGGAGACTGAATTGGAAGCTAAAATAGAAACACTGTTTTGGATATAATAGTCAAATGTTTAAGAACAATTTACTATTTTGTTCTGTTAAAATTAAAAATGTCTTCAAAAATATTTTAGAGAATCAAAGTCTTATAATAAACCATTATAAAGTAATTACAGCTTGGGTTTCCTGTCAAGGTTCTTGCTATGTAAATGTCCATGTATCAGAAATTTGCTTAAAATAAATAGATTAGTTTCATTTCAGGAACAAGAATGACATGACTTTTTTGTTAACACTGATTAATGATTTTAGTTCCTAATGGCATTAGTTGACTATCATTATTTTATCACTTGAAAAATGGTCTTCAGAATCTCTAGGGCTCATCTACATGTGAATGTTTGCCCATTTCTTATATTCTACTGACCTCTAGAGACTATGTATGTGTGTCTATAAATCACATACGATATGTGGCTACAAACACATGAAATATACATCATAAATATCACATGGATTGAGAAGAAAAGAATTCTAACTGTGGAAGCCCATTTCATTTTAGAAAAATATGCACACATTGTTTACATATATTTTCAAACAAGATCTTAGGCCACATTAAATACTAAGCATGTTGATGGCACTTATCCTGTGTTCTCACTTATACAGAACTCACAGAAAAATGAATATCATACAAACAGACCCTATGTTTGGTTTGTGACTTGCCAGCAGTAAGAAGAAACAGAATTTAGTCTCACTGGCCTGGCTTTTCCATAAAGCCAGATTTATTTTTAGTTGAGACCAGACCACTTCGCATGAAGATCTTCTTCCCCACAAATCATGGATGCTGTTTCTTTTTCAGTCCTCTTCCTGAGCAGGCAAAGTACGTTAACTTTGGAGCTGAGGGCTCTAATAGCTTGGTATTCCTTGAATTTTTTGTCTCAGTGTTTCCAAATATGAAATATATTCATGAGTGAAACATTCAACATTAAAATAATTGCTAATTCAGTACTAGATCATGAATTCCTTAAGAGTTATGTGTGGTTCATCTGGTAACTAGTACATTGCATGTCAGCTTATGGGAAATTAATCATGTCAGCTAGAAAGAAATGTGGTATTTTGCCAGGAATATAACCACCTTACATGTTACTAGGAATATGACCATTCTTTCTCTTTCTTTCTACCTCTGACTATAGACACAGGTACAAATATCAATATAGATACAGGTGCCAAGTTGGAATTATAGATAAAAATATGCACATACATATGGTAACATATATTTATGTATATACATGTGCACACACATATGAATGTCAAGAGGCATTTCCTATATATATATATAACTTATGACTAGATTTGACAATGATTTTTCTAATAGTTACCAAGGTTTTCCATTTTCAGTTTTGCCTGCTATATTATTGCTTAAATTTTCATTTTACAATATGGATTGAAAACTAATGGTTACTATACTACATCATCAACTATACCTCAACATTCTAAAACTGCAAGTATATTTCTTTCTAATAAACTGAGTTTTTATCTAGTGACAAGAAAAGATTTTCAGTATCAATAATAACATATTTGCCCTTTATATTTGGGTCAACTATACTACAAATTATATATTTTGTTAGCTACATTACCTAATAAATTTAGAAACTGAAACATCTTGTGAGTTTTGGTTAGGCACCTCAAGTGCAACCAATTGTTTATAGACATATTTGTCAGATCAGGATAGTGTAAGAGAAGAGTGAATTATTTGATAAGACGTTACGATATGGCAGATATGACTGCAAGATTTTGAAAATTTTCAAGCCACAACTCAGGTATAAGAAAAGGAGAGGAAACCAAATTTGATTCTGTGAAAATATCCACTAGATGGAATCCTATACCCTGCAAACCTGGAAGGTGGCTGGTAAGGTCCATGCCTACTCTGTGATCACAGTCCCTCGGAAAAGCCAGCCACCTTTTTCAATTCTTTACCATTTCAATGTAATTCCAGGATCTAAGAGGTTGTCAAGTCTTTAAAGTTGTCTGGGGCTTTGAGGACCTCTAGAGGGTCACATCCTAAACGTAAATAGTTTATCAAGGACTGACTGGCAGTCACTGATGATGACAATGAGACAGGACTGGGGTTGGAGATTAACTTAGGTTTGGGCACCAATAATTCACTTTTGTACTTAATGCTAGAAAAATATGCTTATCAGAATCCTAAAACTTACACAAGGTATACTTGCTTGATCTGAGTGGCTTTCTAAAATTCCACCTAGGCATGCTATCCAACCAGTTAATTCAAAATAATAGTTGGCTGGGTGGTAGGTCAGGGGAATGATATAAGCCAGAACAATGAAACCAATTACTTGGAATCATTCAGACTGTTGGATTTACTGTTTGCTTCTTAAACATGTGGGTAAAATACTGGCGTTTTGATAGCTATAATAAACCACCATTTGTAAATAAAAAGAGGGGTACCCCCAGAAGGAAATATAGTCAGTTTTAATGAATAGTTTAAAAAACCTACCACTTAGATTTTTTACATAATTCATTCTTCTGAAGGGAAATTCACAGGTTTGGAGTTTCCCGTTCAAACATGCCTTTCCATACCATTAGTAGAGGTGCCAATGATTAGAGAAATGATTCACGTCAGGTAGTGACAGAAAAGACAGGGGAGTCAGGAAGAAATCTGAATAATCCCTATGCTGGAAATTCAAACTCTGGATAACCAAGACTGTTCTACATTTTCAATAATGATTCTGTCCAGTTAAGATAAATTTGTAATCTACTCAGTTTCAAGACTAGAAAGTCACATTTCTCAAAAACTTGTATTCCAGCCTCCAATAGCTTAAAAAGTTCTCCTAGCTAGATCGTCTGCAATTACAGAAATCCTTCCCAAGTACAAGGCTAGAGAAGTATATTAAACCTGTAGGATGCCATGTAGCTGGCTGTTTTACAGAGCTTTACAGCACACTCAATCTCTATGCATGAGGTAATACTACTGAAGCAATTCACCACAATCTGATAGCACTGTTTGTTCCGCTCACAAATGTTGTCTTACATATGGGGGTAAATTGTCTTTGAATAGAAAGTTCAGGAGCGCAAGTAAAGGGAGGTACCAATAAATTTATATTAACTTTAAGAATCCCTCCCCTCTATCTCAATGCATACACAAAGATTTCATGGGTAAACACACACAGAACTGCTATGGATTCGATAGATTTCTGGTCTACCCAGCAGTAACAGAGTTACTGCAATGACCACAGACGTGTGAGTCAGGAAAAAGGTCTGGCCACAGTCAACTGACAGAAAAACTGATGGCAGCAGTGAAGAGGCAGCTCCCGGGCAAGACTCAACCTTGGTACTCCGTCAAGAAGTGGTCGGTGACGAGCAAACAACAGATAATAACAGAATTGTAAATTCCATTGTATTAATACACATCCCTGCAATGAACATAAGGATGGGTACGTTACAGCTTGGTGAGTGCTAATTTTTCCCGGTTTTTAGTACTCTCGGCAAACATACAGAAGCAAAACAGTCAAATGAGACAGATTGAAAGAAACAGAAAAAAAAAAAAAAATCCACCTACATTCAAGGTACGAAACAATAATTTCTAAGCCTTTAGGATCTATTTTTTTCCCTTGCATTGTAATGCAGTCAAGTGTCTGAGTGATGCCTTTTGTGTTTGATAATGTCAAGTTTGAATGTCATGGGCAGCCCCCATCTCTGATGGTATTAAAATGGTGGGAAGATGAAAAGCTTTGGAAAAGTAAATGGAACAAATTAGATTAAAGTGGTTGGAGGACAAGGCAGAGCACTCATCTACAGCTTGGTTCTGAGGTGGCATTGGTCACCCTGTCTATGGGCATGGGCTAGTTAAATTAATTTCTGAGAAAAAGGGTGGCACTCTACTTACTTAATGATGCCGATAATTATTTTCACTGCTTCTCTTTATGAAGTCTATCGGATGCAAGAAAACATCTTATATGTTAATACAAAACTTCCATTAAATGGTCAGAGGAGTCTCTATAGCTGAACTTCAGTCAAATATTCTAGATATCTCCCAGTTCAAGGTAAGTGAGTCAAGGTTTACAGAAAATAAGTGACACATGGGCAATTCAGGGGGGCAATTGATTCCAACAAAGAAAGCATATACCTTTTCAGAGAAATTAAACCTTAAAGATCATAAAAAGCCATTCGAGTCAATGTCAGGAAACCAGAGATGAGCCTAATACTAATAATACAGAGAGAATACCACACCCTCTAAACTTCAGGTCTCATCTCTGACGAATGGTGAAGGTTTTTCTTATGAAAACAAAAGCATATACACAGAATCCCTTCCTAATGAGGCCATGACATCTACAGTACATACAAGAGTTTGCAATAATTACAACAGGAAGGTTCTCTCCCTGTCCTTCCCCCTCCCTTGACGGTGTTTCTCAACCTTACCACCCATGTCTAGGCTAATGCAATAGACGATTCACTGGCTTCCCTCCTCAAGACTAAGGATTCTCTCTGTTTTTTTCTACAATATCCCTAGAAAATAAAACAATATTCTACTACTAACGATAGCTGCTCAGGACCACAATTTAATGGGAGAGCAAATGGACCCTAAACAGGCATTTTAGCAATACTATCTCTGGGCAAGCGGCATAGTATGGACCCATTACGGCACTTCTCCCTGACTCCCATACTAAGAAAACTCCTCTAGAAGCTGCCAGATCACATCTTTCCAGTGACTGTTGAGTGTCTGCTATTTGAGGCTCTCTAGTCCTACTGGTATTGGTCATTCATTTTGGTGTTATTGTCCCCAGGACCCCTCTGAGTTTACTCATTCGGATTATTCTGTGTTTTCACCTTTCGCTTTCTGATTCAAAGGTGATCATCCTCAGGTTTCCCTCAACTTGCAATGGCCTTTCCTTCTTTGCTCTCCTAAAGAAAGTCAGGACTAACCAGCACATTTTTAACCCACTAGATAATTCTCCAGATCTGGTCGGCACCTTCTGTTTTCCTAAGGTTCTCACCAAAAGGACAGATATTTTTTGCTATCAGGACAGATAGTTTGGGGCACATCTAACAGGGTGCTTTGAATATAGTCAGTGCTTGATAGCTATAATGAAAAACAGAAAACACCGAAAGAAAAAAAGCAAATCAACCAGAGAAAGAAACCAAATACTCCAACCAAATTGTAAAGCTTTTCTTATTTAAAGACAGAAAAAAATAATCAGTATGGGTCAAACACAAAATATGTATTTGAATCAAAGCAAAAAAAAGTTGAAACAACCTTACCCCAGTGGACTTATAGTGCTAATTACAAGATAGGAGTAGATGACACTCATGCCTTCTAAATATAAGCTTTTTCCTCCCAGTAAAGAGAATTGAATGGGTGTTAAATCAAAACATCCTATGGAGCATTTCACACCTCAGGAATGAAAACTGACAAGGAAGGACTTCAGTGCATAAGAAAAATGCACCAGAAAAGAGCCTGGACTGTTTAAGGTAAGAAACACTGAAAGCTCTACCACAAAGGGTGTACACTTGTCTTATCTGAATGTGCTTTTGTAAGAGCCAAGGCCCTGTTTGCATTGGAAAAATTATATACCCTTCTCTTTCATAACTGAAATTGGTGAATTGATCATTTCCAAAAATAAATACTCCCATAGATAGAGGTCACTGGTTGCCTGAAATTGCATCAGTTTCTGTCTGGGTACTAGAGTCCTGGGCTCCCCTGGGATGTCTTTGTCATTTTATCAGAGTGATTATCAGCAGAGAGTTCCAGCATGGGTCCCCTCAGCTTCTAGCGCTGATGTTTGCTCTCCACAGCCCCAGTTTGTCCATCAAGCCTTGTGGCTTTTGCTTTGGTAATCTGGTATTTAATAGCCATTGTTAATTATATTTCCTAGTCAGAGGAAAATCCTATTGGGCTAATTTTTCAAAATCAGATAATAAAAGAACTTCCATGACAAACCATGTAGGTTTCCGATTATTTTTTAACGGAGAGATCTATTAAGTACTTAATATTCAGTGGGAAAACAGTCTCAGAGCAATGAAATTCTATTACTTTAGAGGTTGCATGCTTTTAATTTCTTAATATTTCATTACATGTTGGCAACTGGTGCATATTTTTATAATGCGTTTGATCATTACTCTTCTCAGGGTATTCTATTTCAGTTCCTCCTCTGACATCATATTTGCATGTTAAAGGGTTTTAGCATTCAGGGATGAAATGTTCTGAATAGTAATGTGCAGTTAACTTGATTTTTTAAAAACGGAAAACAGCAAACAGACATTATATATAGGGTCTAAGGAGAACAATCTCATAATTTAAAAATCTAGCTCACGTTTTAATAGCTTTCTATAGAACATCATAAAAGGTAATGATTCAATATAATTCATTAATTAGCAAATTATGCAAAATGCTATCAGCGGAGTTTGGGGAGAAGGATCTTGCTCGTTGGCTTTTCTAAGTCTACTGCATTTCTTTTTTTTCCTGCAAAAAAATGATCTTTTCTTTGCTCTCCAGCAACATCTACTGGAAAAGTCAGAAAAATGCTATTTATATTAATCAGATAGTTTGAGTAAGGATAGTTTGGCTTACCATCTGCTTAAAAAGTGCATGCTGAACTACCATCCAGTTTACAACTGATTTATTGCTGCCTACTTTAGTTCCATTTGGTTCTCCAGAAGAAGGACAGTGGTTCAGTGATACAGACAGCCAAGCTACAACTTCAAATTTATCATCTCCTCACCACGAAGTAGTCATTTTCATAAATAAAATTAAAACACATATATGATGCAGACAACATATTTCTCCTGGCCCATCTTCTCAGCACTTGTCAGTTATTTAAGAAATAATCATTATTATCAGCAGCGGCATGAAACACTCAATGGTTAGCTACAGCGAGAATCAAAGAAAAGGCTTGATCAGAGAAAGCTATGTAGAAACACGGACTGAATTTGAGAACTATTTTGAGATTCTGCAAAGTTTCTTAAGTTGAAAAGAAGAAATGACATACTGTGTGATTTTAAAAACTCACTATGCTACCACTGGCATGATTACATCAAACATCCCACAGCCGTTTCTTTCCCCCTTGTCCACATCTTACCCTGCTCTTTTAACCATGATGAAGAAATTAAGTCTCCCCACACCTGTATGAGGGGCTTTCCAGAGAACGTCTGTTGATGATTAGCTCTAGATGATGAAGTGTGATGAGACCTATAGTTGATTCGGTCTGCACTCCCCAACATTCAGTAGCTCCTGGTGTCCCCCTAAAACTGGATTCACGGGCTGCACCCACAAGATGGTCTGTAGGCGCAGATGGTCTGGCAAACACGAGACACGCCAGAGTAAGGAATTGAGGGGCAAGTTGTTTGGAAACTTGGTAAGAAAATAATCTTATCACCAAATAAATATATAAAATATCTTCTCACGCATGGTTGCTGAACTCAACTATGCTACAGTCTAGCAGTTCTTTCTGGGACCAAACCTTGCAGAGGCATTAAAGTCACCTTTCTGTATCTCATTCTGGAGAAGTATTTTTTTAACAGAATTTTGTACTTTTAATATTCAGATTTTCCCAATCCTCCCCAAAATCATCTGAAAATGAATTCAAACATTTTAGGGAACATCCTAGGTAAAAACCTGGATATCATTTGGCTGTTGTTATCCTTAAATCAAAACTCTGCTAATTAGATTTTTTTTTTTTGCATTCTCAAATCTCAATTCATTCACGCCAGCAATAAATTTTAGCAGCAGAGGCAATGAGCATAAAATCAACGGAGACTGAGGTCCAAAACAAATGATCGCAACTTTAAAACAACAGCAGCAGCAACAAAAATCAGGCACTAGGAGACTACAGTGTATTGCATTTGGTGTTTGTTCAACGTTAAAATAGATGTGAGCCTTTTAAGCTTTATCCCAAAGCTCTTTAAAGGAGAAATGCCATCAAATATAATCCACAACTCTCATTCACACGCACAAAAGGGACAGATTCCTAAAAGCCACCTACAGTGGAAGTCTGCATGTATTCTATATTTAAGGTCCTAATGCAAAGTTCTGACTTGAGGCTGATAATTACCCCCTTCATTATTGAGCCGCTTAAAATCCAGGAAGACTGATCGAACAGCACCTCCAGAGTTAACTCCCATTCCAAACTGTCATAATTCAGTTATTCCTAATTATGCACTGGACCCTCTTCTAACACACACCCTAACCTGGTGTTTTAACTTCATATTTCATCTGGGACAACACTTAATCTCCATTTATGAAACATCAACCTGATACAGGTTAAGGACACAGAAACGGCGCTTCACCCAGAAGATTCAAGCCAAACACAGCTCAGCAGCTCGACTTAAATAAACTCTACCCTTGCTCAAACCTCCGGTGAAAAATTATTATAACGCAGCAGAAGTTCAGTTAGAAGAAAAATTTCAAATCCCAGCTGTCTCCCAGGGTTTAAGTCCCAGACTTCAAAAACAAGATCAATTGAATTATTATTATTCCCCCCCCCCCCGTTAGCTATTTAGAATTTCACGTAAATGCAAAGTGCTATTCTGATCAAAATCATCTTTCTCATCTCTCCCCTGAAATAAAACGGAGGAGAAATCATTCAGCTTAAATGCATTTGCTATACAAATCTATTTTCAATTGAATTTGCTGCATGCTCTAATTCATCAAAATTAATACAGGTACTTTCTATGTTAAACAAAAGGAAGCCGACTGAAAAATCGGCTTCTGCTGCGGATGCCTTTCTCAATTACAAAACGGTGAAAACAGAGATTTAACTAAGCCACTCGGTCAAACCCTCCGATGGGCGCTCTTACCTGTCTCAGTTGAAGGCTTCCTTCCCTTGTTAGCAGCGTGCAGCATCTCCACTAGCTCGCCCCAATCCTCACCACCAGTCTCAAATTACACCGCTAAATCCACCCCCCACCTTCCCCCCCCTTTCTTTCTTTTCTTTTCTTTCTTTTTTTTTTTTTTTCTTTTCTTTTCCCCAGCAAGAAAATGCTTATTGAAAGTGATTAGTTTTTGTTGTCCCTTTTAAGTCCCTCCTTCGGGAAGGAACAGGGGAGCAATGTGACGCCACCTTTTAATCTTTTGTAAGAGTGAAAAGGCAGAAAAGGAACGCTCGATCAAACTGAGCTTGCACACATGACTAAAACTCGCAGGAGAGGCTGCCGCTGCCTGGCGAAAGCACCGCTAGCTTGAGTGGAAGAACAGAGAAGAGGGAAGAGTCAATGGAATGTGACAACGTATGTGCATCAAAGGCAGGAGGAGAGAGAGAACAATGAGCGAGGGAAAGACAGCGGGGAGAGAGGGAGAGAGAGATGGAGAGAGAGAGGGAAGGGAGAACACGGGGGAAAAAGATAGAGCGGGTTTCAGGCAAAGGGTTCTGAGAATAAAGCCACAGTGCAGTGTCTGGCAGCTTCTGTTTTTATCTCAGCAAGCATGATACACTGCCTCTCTCATTTAGAAACACATTCGTGTATCTTCCAGGTTTGAAAACTGAGATAATCGCCATGTGTCTCTGGTTTTGTCTGATTGGCATTTAACTGTGCGGTGTACCTGTGATTTTTTTTAGGATGCGTTTATGTGCAATTTATTTCGCATATTTATTTATGTAGGCAAAAATGAAAGCTGCTAATTTCTACGGCAATTTGCGGCGTAGTTTTACTGGCAGATGGAACTCTACTTATCATAACTGCTGACAAACTGCCACGGGTAAACAAAAGAAGAAACAAATGCTTCGTCTTGATAATTGTCTTTAAAAGGAAGAGCCCACACCACAATATGAGCACTTGCAGAAACCTAGGTTTCCTGGTTAAAGTTGGAAAGGTGGTTTCTCTCCATTCGTTTTATTAAGAAAGGCAAAATAAAAGGCAGGGCAAGATGTTTGAAAGAAAGGTGTTGGAGCAGAGCTATTAGCAAAGTGAAAACCTTAATTCTCTCTGGTTTCCCTCCAAATGTGACAACAGGCTTGCTTTCTTGAGTCCTGGAACAGAGTTTTTGAGTCACTATTTCTACAGACTTTTATTGCATCCTTCTGCCTTCCTGTACCATTTTAAAAGTAGGTTCCATTTTTAAAACAGTCGAAAAGAAACGATTTCCTAATTCAAATGGTTTCGAATGGTGTTTCACCAGCTTTGTTCCATCTGCACTCATCTCCTGCCACGTGGGGGCTAGGATTACACAGTTAAATTCCCTAAGTGACCTCTTGTATAAGGATGTAAATTGCTTATTCCAAGGTCAAGTATTTGGTATAAGTTAAGTTATTGGTGAAAATAACTGCTTGCTTCCCATGGTAACCTTAGCTAACGCAGTAGAAGCCAGCAGGAAGGGGATATGTTCGAGTTTCTGACTGACCGTCTTTTTGAAATGAAGCAATTCTAATGATGGAAAATAAATCTCATGTATCCTATTCATAATAGTTATTATTTGGGAAAAATGAAAAGAGCAAAACAAAGCATTCAATCATTTCACTTTAACTACAGTGTATCCCACTATATCCCTGAATCCTAGGCGTCTTATATAAACCACCAGATACAGACTGAGAACTGGTCCAGGAATGAGACCTTCTATCTTGGCCCTGGCCACATTGCTATATCCAAAGAGGGACTGCTTGATCTTGTTAAACTCGGAGTGTCATTATTTCCATGGTTTGCCAATAGGAGGATGTGTCTTTAGTTTGGACCCAAATAAAGAAGAAACAAACTCCCTCCCATTCCTCCAATGTGATCAAGATGAAGCCCTACTGATCATTAAGACGGAGTTGAGAATGGAGAAATCACAGTGTCTGAAGAGCAGGCAGCTGGCCAAAGAACGGAGTGTGCTCATATGTAGAAGGGAAAGATGAGGGCCAGTGAGTAGCTAGGGAAATGGTGCCCTGGTAAGTCCAGAATCCTCTGCTGGCATTTCAGAGTGTATTGGAAGTAGTCTCCTTTAAATGGCATTATTGATATAGGTTCTATAGTTAAAATTAACTTGATACAAGGGAGTAAGTAGGCTGGGAATTTTCTGCCAATAAAAATAAAGACCCTGTTATAAAACTATAACTATTTTTTTTTTTAAATAACTATTTCAGTGTAAGAAAAGCTGGGGAGTGGGCTGGGTCTTATTGAACAGGATCAGCAAAGCACAGTCAAGGAAAAATAAAAAGAAATCCAGGCAGCAAAAAGACTTTTTTTTTTTAAGCTATAAATGGCTATCAGTGTTGTTGCTTATTTTTACCACTTCCTTAGTGAGGAGGTGGGGACCCTGAGTGGGCAATTTTTGCAGTCTGATTTATATGACTTAAGATACCTTGACTGTGGAGGGGGGGAACCATCTGCCTATACTGAGGTGCCCAAGGTGGCCCAAATTACATTAATACTTCTTGCGAGAATATGACGTTCACAAGTTCTTACTTCTCCGCAGGACAGCTTTCCCCCAGGAGCTTATACAGTGGAGGGAGCGTGTGCATGCTAAGCTGCTTCAGTGTGCCCGACTCTTTGCAACCCCACGGACTGTAGCCCACCAGGCTCCTCTGTCCTTGGGATTGTCCAGGCAAGAATACTGGAATGGGTTGCCATGCCCTCCTCCAGGAGATAGTCCCTACCCAGGGATCAAAGCTGGGTCTTGTTGTGTCTCCTGCATTGGCAGGCGGGTTCTTAACCACTAGCGCCACCTGGCAAGCCCATACTATGGAGTAGATGGTGGTTAAATGCTCAGTTTCTGGAATCAGGCTGTGTGGGACTGAATCCCAGCTCCACCATTTGCTTGCTGTGTGATCTCGACCAAATTATTTTGCCTCTCTGTGGCTCTTTCCTCATCTCAAAATGGGTATAATAATATTACCTGCCCCTCGGGTCTATCATTAGGAATAAATAATGCATGTGCTGTTATGAGTTTTGTTCCCGGCATATAGCAAGTACCTCAAACATGTTAGTTCCTATTAGAAAATCCACCCAAAATATTTTTTTTTAAATAGTTAAAATAGACAATATTTCTTCACCTCAGAATAGACAACTCACAAAGACTTATTTCCACTCTGACCTTCCTTGTAAGCTCTAGTTATTTAACCTGCCCTCTGGGTCTTTCCACTTGGGTGATAAGCTTAAAACTCAAGATCTACAACCAAACTCATGAATCAAAACCATCTGTTTCTTCCAATTCTCTCACCTGTGTAAAGTGTAGACTTCTGAAGTCATATGGGGTCCCTTTCTTTTCTCTCTCATCATTTGACTATCAATAGCTATCAAATATCACCCCTCTTATCTTTTAAAGTTATTGTTTCATTTCCAGATTTTTAATACCTTCTCCATCTGGGCACTTCTGCCTGGACTATTGTGATAATCCTCTAATGCAGCACTTGGCTGTGCTTTTCTGTCCTGAAACACATGGACGGGGACAAAATGCAGCATTTGCTTCTCTAGGGACAGCCCTAGGGTCCTGCCAAAGACCCAACCAGATCGTAACACCACTGCTTTTCCTCTTCTCAAGAAAGCACTCAGAATCTAAGTGAAGGCGAGTGACATTATTCTAGGAATGACCTTGAATCCGCTCTAATGGATGAAGCAGCTAATCTTCGGCAAACCAATACTTTACTATTAGTGCCTTGTTAGTTGTGACACTTCTCCCAACTGTCATGACACTGCTATTGAAACAACCATTTTAAGAGGTTTTCTTCTCTTCTCTAATTCATGCTTGGAAGCCAGAATAACCTTCTTAAAATGCCACTCTGAATGACATCCATCCCCAATAGTTATTGACTGGTCGATTGAAAGTCTGTTTTATTTCATTACTTTATGTGGCAGCTAAAAATTCATCAAAGGTTCTCCCCAAATGATAGTAAAATTGTTATCACTGAAGAAATAAAGAGCACATAGGAACAAAATGTAGGAAAAGAAGGAGTTGTGTCAACTGACAATAAAAAAAAGCACGTTACTTTCCTGGCAGTTGTAATACTTGTGATTATTGTCAGCCCTTTAACATTTGTCATTTGTGATTTCTTTCCTCATCCTAAGTATATATTAGTTTTTATAAGAAATCATCAAAGGTTCACAGTTCTTTAGAGAACTAGTAGGAATCACTGTTGCGCAGGTTTTTTTTTTTTTTTCCCCTTCATATTCAGTCATCTCTGACACCAACCTATCTGTGTAAACATTCATTCTGTCCCTCACCCGGGGCTCCTGACCTCCCCACCCCGCCCCATCCCCCCAGAGATCACTTTCAGAGCCTCATTCCTCATTCTCTTTAGAGTGTCCTCTTCTTCATCACAACTTAGCTAGAGGGAAGGTGATTTGTATAATAATAAAGGAGCTTGTCTTTGGGGTTATTCCTGACTTGAAATTTGCTGCCTAACTGTGGGACTATTGGTCAAATCACTTTTTTACTTCATCACCACTGTTGTCACCTGTAAAATATTGTGATGATGTAATTTCATTAGGTAAAAAATGTAAAGGGATTAGCACAATATCTAGTATACAGCTAGTACCCACTCAATAAAGAGGAATTAGTAATTAAATGACAGGGATTTATTGTTGCCTTTAATTTCTAAACCTCAGGACAACTCACCAAATGGCTATTAGAACCATTTTACAGAGGATAAGGCTGAGCTTTGGCAAAATTAACTTACCCAATGTTACACAAAGAACAAATACAGAGCCAGACTATAAACTCTGTCTTAACCACCTTGTAGTTATTTTCATCCTTGCCAATCATTTACCAGTTAGTCTATATCATACTGACTTATTATTTTTTTTTTCAGGTTTGTGCCCCACTTTTCTATGTTATAGACTAAATGAGAGCAATATTCATGTTTAAACTATCTTTGTATATTTAGTATCTTTCATAAATCTTTGAACAAAGTAGCCTGCCTAGTTGGTAAACGTTGACTGCTTGATCATCTGTGCTCATGGGGATTCAAGTTTTTAACCATATTTAAATTCAGTGACACTGATTTTTTGCGGAAATGGCTTCATCATTCTTTCTATGAAAAACATCATAATTATACAAAATAATATAAAAGAGAATGAGTACATATGAATGAGGCATGGAGATGGAAAAGAATGACTGTCTGCAAAAAAAGCTGTAGAAAAGTGATCCTCATCGATTTGATTTGGTTCTTCGTACTTGGCACTTATATTCTGCTTGAAGCTAGCACCCTCAGGCTACCCATTCCATGCATGGAAAAGTGAAGGTCATTAGCTGAATGTCATGCATTTAAGGTTACACAGAAAGGCAGAAATATTCACTCAAATACCCATAGCATTTCATTACCTTTAATTCTTTCCTTTAAAATAAGTGCAATAATTATATTTTCATTTCTTTTCTATCTGGATACTAGTCTATAAGATACTAAAACAACCTGGAATAAGGTAAAATATTCAGTGTTTTTCAGTGTATGTGGTGATAAATAATGCTATTGAGTTTTCAACAAGCTGAATCAATGTTTTCATTTCAAATATATGTAGACCATGGTCTCTGTCTGTCTGTCCATGCATTAGTAAAAAGCAATAGAACTGAGAAATGCCCTGTGCACCCCACATAGGATAATTAATGTCATCAAATGCTGTTGTCTTGTACCCATCTTTTGATATTTGCATACACTTCATGAAGTCAGGATTTTCTTTGCTCACTGCTGTATTCCTGGTAATGAAGGCAGTGCATGGCTTAACGGTAGGTGTTCAATACCTACATGTCTGATAAATGAATGAGTGTCATCCCTCAATGCTGCCTAAACCCATCCATTTCTGGAGACTTTTTTGATTCCCACATGACTGGTGTATATTCACCCATATATATTTTGTACTCTGCCACTTTCCCATGTTATTTCTCATGGAATTAATTTTGTTAAATATATGATACCCTTTGTTCACAATAACATTTCCTCAAAGAATCCTTTCTGGATTATATTAGCTCATGGTAAATGCTCTTTTCTCTAATTTCAAAGCACCCTTTGCATGAAACTTTTTATTACATGTCATTTTCCAAATTAACCTTGTCCTGGCTTTGGATATCTCAGACTGTTGGTGGACTGTTATTCTTCTAAAATCTCTACGTTATTCTTATTTCATCATTTAGATTTTAAGTTTCCTGAAGACTGTAGGAACTAAATGCATTTACTTTTTAATATATAATATGTATTGCTATTCTTTTGTGACTACCTTGTACATTGTTTGTATAATATATATATTGCATTATATATGCATATAAATAACATGTTG
Organism: Cervus canadensis; assembly: GCF_019320065.1. Classification (NCBI taxonomy): domain Eukaryota; kingdom Metazoa; phylum Chordata; class Mammalia; order Artiodactyla; family Cervidae; genus Cervus; species Cervus canadensis. The sequence goes on from NC_057389.1 coordinate 30,289,538, forward strand.
ATTGATGTTTATACTGAAAGTACAGATAGGTATAAAATTCTATTATTCAGAAATCATGTGCAAAAACATCTAATACAGCCCTTGACCTTTAGAAAATTGTTGTTAGGATCCTGCTAGAATAGTGGCAAAACAGAATTTTTTGGTAGCTTATTCTGCCATTAGGTGAAAGGCCATTCCCTTTGTCTCAGTGTATGTATTTCTGAGCACATGCTCAGAATCAACCAGTATTTCAGCTAGTGTTGAAACTAACTCACTCCAACAAATTGAGATTCGCAGGCAGGAAGAATTAACAACTGTCTTCTGGAAGATTATCATTTTTTTCCCTAATCATTAACGTATTAGTTGAAAGTCAGCTTATACTGACCTGTAAGCAACTAATCCTTAGAGAAAAGTTTTCTCAGTTCCATAGGGTCTCATCTATGGGGTCATTCAGATCTGATTACCTGCTTATTTGGGAGGTTAGTCTTTTCTTAGCGGGGAGAGGATGGAAGAGAACATGGTGAAAGATACCTCACCTTAATAAGCCTTACTCCTTGAATACAGGAACTTTCTTAGGGAAGTTTTTTCACCCTACTAGAGATTCAGGATGTTGAAACTATCTATAAAGTACTGGTTTTTTTCAAAAAGAAAAAAAAAATTCTCCAAAATAAAAGGTTATAACCTCTGAAGTTTCAAAAAACCCTTCATGTGTTCTTCTTACTATAAAGATGAGATAATTCAGGTCCATTTTTGTATCTGTTTCCAAAACTCCAATAAGGATATAAGATGATTAAAGGTTGGTGATAAAGTTTCCTGAAATTAGTTTATCGGATATTCTAATCATATCAGATCTTATTTAGCCAATTAAAACAAATTATTTTGCTTATAAAATTGTTCACATTGATTATCATGTTCAGGCATTTTGGGTTTTTTCTGCTGAAGGGAAGACAGTCCTGTCTGTTTTCCATTTCTGTTTTGCATAGTGATTTGAATACCCCCTTACGTGAAAACCCGAAGTGGCAGCCGCCTAATCCTAAAGTACAAATGGAAGGCAAATCAAGAGAGAACCTCAATTCTCTGCTTGCCATGGTGGACCGAATAGAGTTGGCCTCAATGAAACTCTAAGAATTTACGTTCCTCTCCGTTGAGTTGAACACAGGCTTCGGTGGACTATTTGGTTCTTGTTACTGATGTTTTTCAATACGAAACATTTGAAAGCATCCAACCAGAAGTTGCACAATGATCACAGCCTTGAACGTATTCATCAGAAAAATGCATTCACTGCTACAGGTTTTATTTTTACCGTAACCAGTGTACTACGCTGTTTGCCAGTTTCTTCAATACTCTTACCTATGACAATCACAAAAGCAATTCGCAACCTTACTTATCAGATGGTTCTGTTTTACAATAATCTGGTTGCTATTTGTAAAATCCAGGATAAAACAGTGCAGTTTCTGATGTGGAATATCTGAAAAGCTCTGGAAGCTGCTGGGAAGAGATATGCACTAAAATATGTAATGTGATGGAATTACAACAAACACGTTCTGGAGGGTACACACTCAAGTGCCTCTCAGAATGTGTGACATTTAAGGGTGCAACTGGCAAGATTTACAAATACATTCTGCATTTAAACTGCCCCCTTACACCCACCGTCTTTCTTAGCTCCAAATTGAATTCTCTCATTAAAAAAAAAAAAATTAAAAAAGGTAGAACCCTCTCAAAAAGAATGATCGATCAAAACAATAGTCACTGAATCACTGTTTCTAGAACAAAATGAAAATAAGGATCTCAATTAAACTGTTCATTTCACGCGCAGGTTCCTAGATATCTAGATGCACTCTGAAATCAACAACATCTTTCTGACAAGAATTTAACTAACACAAAAAGGTGATGATTTTAACAGCTGACAAATCCCCTGTGATAAGGGGCTTAAAAAACAATGCAAACAAACAAACCACGTTTCCAGTGATGAGACTGTGCAGATGTCAAAGAACAGTGTGTTACACACTCCCTGGAAGAGTATGGATGTGCGATAAATCTTGTAAAGGGAGTTTTCATGACAGTGCATTAGTGTGAAAGAAAAAGGGGAATCGTGTGCACCACTGAGAGGCAGTGTGGCACAAAAGAAAAAATCTCTGTGCTTCAGTCTCAGATCGACCACCACCTCAGTACGTGGCATTGGTCAGGTCACTTAACCACTACCCACCTCCACTTCTCCATCCAACAAACGGGACGAGCAGCTCCCAGTTTCTGATAATAAGATTAACACAAAACATTAGTATACTCATAAAAATGGAGAACTCTCTATTTTCCTTGTGCAGTCAGATTCTACCAGAGCTAAATCTACTCTGAGGGAAGAAGAAATTGTATTCTGGAAGCTGAATGCTTTCCCTGAGGCTTCTGGGGCACCAATTAATAGATTGAGGCAATAAACCACTCAATAATCCTGCATTGGCTCAAGGAATTAATGCAGCTCACCTCTGTTGCTGTGAGTGCGATACCATGTACTCAAAGGATGTTCAATAAATATTAGCTGATGATGGTATTGACAGGGTGCCGTGTACAGTCACAGCACTAAGTGAATTATGAAGTTTACAATTGTTCAGAAAACTCATTGAATAATTATTGGCAATCAGGGAAACAGATCTCTGACCTCATTTACTTTATTTTGATATCATCTTATGCATAAGAAGAATATTCCCCATCCCTCGACACTTAATAGTCTTACCCTAGTGACTTAAGAGAATACAAATAAGGTTATCCTTCCAACCATACTCAGAATCTAGGCACGTCTTAAAACTCCCATTGTCATCACCCTGGTGCAATCCATCATCATTTCTTTTCTGGATTATTGTAGAGCCTCCTAACTGCTCTCCGTGATTTCCACTTTTGGCTCCTGTGTCAGATTGCAACAAGAAAGACTTCCAATGGATCTGACCTTCATGCATCTGTATTCCTGTGTAGTCCTGGCCCACGCCGACCCTGGGCTTGGCCTTGTGACTTGCTTTGGCCAATGAGATGTGAGCAAACACAATGTAAGTAAAGGTATCATAAGCACTTGGGATCCGGGGCTTGCCCTGGTGGAAGGGTGCCACTTCCATAAAAGAAAGCCTTGTCTGACCTCCTGGAAGGTGAAAGATGATAGAAAGTGAGAAAGAGAGGCCCAACCATCTCCTGGAGTCCATCCATCACCTGACCCACCAGCTGGACATAATTGGATGAGGGCAGGCAAGCCCAGTGGAAGACCTGACCAACCAACACACTAAAATCAGATAAATAAATTCTTGTTTCAAGCCAGCAAGTTCTGGTGTGGTTTATTTAGCAATAGCTAACTGATACAGGCTCCTCCTCATTATTCTCAGTTCTTCAGAGTGATTCTGTTCGTAATACAAAATGGATAATCTCACTCCTCTGCTCAACACCCTCCCTCTAAGAACTCCTCTCTCTTCTAGAGTTAAAGCCAAAGCCTTTGCAACATTCTAGAGACTGGACATGCTTCATCCTCTTGCAGTTTTTTTAGATCCAAAATCCTACTAATTTCTCTCTCATTGTCTCCCTGGCAGCTACACATGCCTCTTTCTAGAATGCTCTTCCTTGTGAACAAGGATTACACTCATCTCATTTAAGAGTTTCCTCTCACATCATTTTTTTTCCCAATGATGCCTACTCTGTTTACAACTGCATCACCCCTCACCCCAAATTCCCCATCCACCCCCTTCTGGCTCTTTCTCCAATGCACTTAACACATCTAAATCACTATCGTCTGCTTATTTGGCTCCTTGTCTCACCCCTTTACCAAAATGTGACTCAGATGGTAAAGAATCTGTCTGCAATGTGGGAGACCTGGGTCAGATCACTGGGTCGATAAGATCTCCTGGAGAAGGGAATGGCTACCCACTCCAGTATTCTTGCCTGGAGAATGCCACAGACAGAGAGGTCTGGTGGGTTACAGTCCGTGGAGTCACAAAGAGTTGGATATGACTGAGAGACTAACATTTTCACTTTTTTCAAATTCCAAGAAGGTAAAGAATGGTCTTTTTGGTTTACTCTTGGATTTCCAGCACCAAATCCCATGCCTGATACTTAGGTTAGACTTAATAAATATTTGCTAAATAATGAAACAAATCCTCCTGGGCTCCAAAGGTGCTCCAGTTGGATTCTATGTGGAATGATAATATTGAGAATACAGTCCGTAAGGGCACACAGCTGATGCAACTTCCAAAGATTTATGAGCCCTCATCTGACAGAGCACAGAAGTGGCCTTGTGGTCAAGGAAAAGAGAAGGTCAAGGAGGTTCTTTGGGCAGTATTTTATCAGCAGGTCTCTTCAGCAGGTAGTGAGGGCTGCAATCAAAACAAAGAGAAGTGACTCAGCACCAAAAGAGCCACCTTGGAAAGGCTAAGGAGGACCCTAAGGGAAGAAAAGGAGACTTTCCTGGCCTGCTTGGATAGAAAAAGCAAAAGTCCAAAGAGAAAGATGCATCCAAAGAATAAAACTGGTCTTTTATTAGGAGATCAAGTTTGTAATGTGCGTGTACTTGTTTCACTAAATGAGATGGTTGGATGGCATCACTGACTCGATAGACATAAGTTTGAGCAAGCTCTGGAGTTGGTGATGGACAGGGAAGCCTGGCGTGCTGCAGTCCTTGGGGTTGCAAAGAGCTGGACAGGACTGAACGACTGAACTGAACTGGAAGAAACTATATCTGAGGCTTTGTCTTTTCATGTCGATGTCAGGGTTGAGGATGCAGACCAATGAACACCTGTTACAGGACGAAGGCATGCACCCAGGGGCGTGATGTGTTGCCATTCACACTCCATAAGCATGATATGTCAAGGCTTGCTGTCAGTTTCCTTAAAAAGCTAGCACCTGATTAGACCAATCAGAAAGATGGCCCAAGCTCCCATTTGAATACTTTATTTTGTGAAAAAGTCCATCTTCCAAAAAGCATAGCCTGGAAGTGCAGCCTCCAGCTTGCAGCACAGGTGTGCTGCCAATAATTCACTTTGGTTACTGCCAAACAGACGTGACCTGGGAAGACTTCACTTCACCTCACCGACTCCATCTTTGTGCACATCTCATCCACAACCATCCATTTTCCTCCTTGCCCACACCTCATTTTCCCTGTTGCTCTGCAATTATTTATTATCTGGCTCAGTAATTGTTTTGTTTATAGCAGCCAAGCAAACTCTATTGTTAGGGGAAAAAAAAACATGCTTCTTTGCCCATCTAGATTTTCCTGTGTGGGCAATAAAGGATGTTGGTCTGTTAGAGCTCTTAATATACTGTTCTCTGTGTTCAATTTTCTGAAAGATGAAAATTGCCCAAAAGCAAAGTAGGCAGGAGAAGTATGGTGGGATGCTATTGCAGCCCATGTTCCTGCTGATGGATGATGGCCCCTTGAATGTCGGGGAGCACGTGCTAGTCACTGCAGTGGCCCCTGCTTTCTGAGGAGCTGGCAACATCCAGTCCTTTGGAATAGCAAGTCCTCCGCTTCACCCCTCCCACCGTCTCCTGAACTGCTTCAGTTAGTCATCCCTGGCCTTTTATAAAACCAAAACACCAACAGGCAGAACTGTTAGCCCAGCCTGGCAGATGAGGAAGCTGAAGGAGGCACTGGGACTTGGGATCATTTTTTTAGTGATTCTCATGTATATATTTCAGCATTTGATCCCACTTCACATAAAATATTTATTTACTTCATGACGGGCAATGGGGGAAATGTCATTTTTCAAATTTCTTTAGCTTAATTACAAAAGATGTAAATGTGGTCTCGCTTGTGGGAAAAAAGTTACTCTTAACAATGAGGTGTAAATTGGTGTCTGCTTAATCTGTTCACAGTAAGAATAAAACCTCACACTCGCCTCCTCGCCCTTATTTTTGCAGTAGTACCTGGGAAGTTAATACATTCTCTTGCAGCATCTCCAGTCTCTTAAGGAGACAAGAGAGAGGGGTTTCCTGCCTGATCCTTCTACCAGCTGTAAGAACATTCATTTCTAGTATCTCTCTTGGACTGTGGACAGCTGCTATCTTTTTTTACCTCAGTCACGGGCAGCCAAAATCTAACCTTTTTCTGGTCTCTTCTCTCTCCCCAACCATTGTGGTCTCCTGCAGATCCCCAAATGGAGTGAAATTAATAGGGGAATCAGCGTTATTTATACAATGACCTTGTGCTCCTAGGGGAAGTGCAGGCGCTATTCTTTCACTTATGATGTTTTACATTTCAAAGAACCTAGCTCTCTTTGATATTAAAGAATGCAATGTGCTTTAATAGGTTAATCAGGCTGCATCAGGTTTTCCTGCATGTGGCTCTGTTCCAAAGGAAATGATTTGGCTCCTAGTCGATGGACTCTGACAAGGGGGCTCAACATTAATATTTGAGAGACTCAGTATACTGGGAGGTACCTAAATCCTCAAGCAAAATTGCTGGCTTTGCTTACCTCGGTCCCTCTGTGGGTAACAGAGGGCTTTTCTCAGCACTGGCGCTACTGACGCTGAGGCGTGATCCTGCTCTGCTGTGGGGGGCTGCCTGTGCCCCAGGATGTTTGGCCGTGTCCCCTGCCTCTCCCAACTGGACTGTCAATAGCGCCCTCCCCATTCAGGACAATCAAATCCAGACATTGCCACCCATCCCCAGAGAGGAGAACCAACCTCTGCTTAGAATCACAAGGTTAATTGAAAGAGTGATGAGGATCAGGGATTCCATTTAGGGCTTATGATATGTTTAGAATTTACTGGTTTATTTATTTATTTCTTTTAAAGATGTCTTTTTTGATGTGGACCATTGTTAAAGTCTTTATGAATTTGTTACAATCATGCTTCTTTTTTTTTTTTTTTTTACATTTTGGTTTTTCAGCCTCGTGGCATGTGGGATCTTAGGTCCCTGACAAGGGATTGTACCCACACTCTCTGAATTGAAAGGTGAAGCCTTAACCACCGATCACCAAGGAAGTCCCAAATTTACTGGTTTAAATGATAATTAAGAACTCACTATGAGCCTCTACTAATGACGTTATGTGTTTGATCTCATTTGATCCTTAAACCTATGAGGTAGTTACTGTGATCGATGTTTTATAGTTCAGAAAACCAAGGCTTAGAGGAGTTAAAATAATTTGCTCAAGACTTCCCAGCTGGACAGTAGAATGGTTACATATGTCTAAATCTAGAATGGCAGTGCATTAAACCTCTCTCTCCCTTTTCTGGCTTTGCCTCCTCTTCTTGGGGTTATAATCTGAGTGTCTAAATTAAATTCAGGAGTTGATTAACCACCACCTGGTTTAGGAAATGCACCTACAAACTAAATAGGTCTAAACAAAATAAGGCTATGTTTGCCCTCAAGTAATATAAGCAAAACAGAAAGTATAATAGAGAATGAAATCAGATAAACATTTGACAAGGGCCACTAACAAGATCAGGGCTTCCCAGGTGGCACAGCGGCAAAGCATCTGCCTACCACTTCAGGAGGGCTCAATCCTGGTTCTGGAAGATCCCTTCAAAGAGGGCATGGCACTTTCTCCAGTATTCTTGCCCAAAAAACTATGGGCAGTGGAGCCTGGCGGGCTACAGTCCATGGGGCTACAAAGAGTCAGACACAACTGAACACGGACAACAAGATCAGAGGTCAGAGTGCTCTGGATTGTAGTGCTTTCGCAGGCCTCAGAGTGCGGCAGAAGCACCTGGGGACTTAGGAAAATGCAGGTTCTGCTCCTAAGTACGTATGGATTAGGGTCCGGCATTCTGTGTTTCTAACCAGCTCCTAGACTGTGATACTGCTGGTCTGAGGAACACAGTTTTTGCCTTATGCTGTGATGTGCTAGGAAACGTAGCCTCAATGCATCCAGGCAGTGAGGCCCAACAGTGTGTATCTGAGATGCCAAGAAATCATCACCACAAGGTGGAGGGGTGGGAGGAGGGGGTGGGATTGCCTCGGCTGTGAGAGGCACACTTGTCTCTCAGCCCCCCACTTGGAATATCCATGGTGCTCCTACTCACGCTGACGGCCCACAACTACTGCAGAACATCTGCTATTGTAAAGGACAAATATTAATTTGGAGCACGAAAACACCTACCCATTGAACATAACTTGTTTCTGAAAACAGATTACATTCTTATCACCAAGTTTGTACTTAGGATATTTCTCTATCCTCAACATCCTCTGCTGTCAGCTACAGAAGAAATATTATCATTCTCCCCTCCAGACCTGTGACTTGAATGACTATTGAACCGCAACTGGCCAAGAGTTTACGTGACAAAGGAAAATCACATGTGTGGGAGGCCAAAAACAGAGATATTTTTCTTAATCCAGTGAAAGTCACGGTTAAAATTATGACTATGAGGATTGTAAACTAGATTGCAATTTATCTGGCTGCATTCAGACAGGTGGAATTGACTCCTGTAATAAACATTCACAAAGAAATGGATTGGGAGCCATCTCCACTAGTGGCTGTGGCATCTACACCCAAACCCCAGGGACTGCTGCAGATCATAGGCTGCTGTGTGACATCTGGGTTCGACCAGAAGTCACAATAAAGGGGACAATTTTTGAATCACTTGATTCTCTGAATGCATTCAGCTAATTTGCCATCTACAGTGCAGAGGAACACAGCAATGATTCACTGGGATGTAGGGATGGATGAGATGAAAGCAAAGGCTGAGAGGCTGAGAACTAGAATGACCCAGTTATCGCTAACTCCTATTCCAATATAAATGGGACAGAATTGTGTATATTTGAGGTTATAAGTATATCGTCATCAAAGTGCATTGTACTAATGGAGTAAGATTGATAGCTTTGGTTCATTAAGTACAGATACTGTCAGTCCCTGCTACGTGCCAGATCCCAGGGTACATAGAGGAACTCTCTGTCACCCCTGTTGTCAAGGGTCATCTGGGACAAAGTGTTTCCCATTCATCAGTCATATGGGTCACACCTCTATGATTTTTGCCACATCTACTATTGACTTTACTGATATTTACTCAGTATTTTTTCTTTAGGCCATCTCATTCTTCGCTGTTTTAACTTGGCCTTATCTTTAGCAACAATAGCTATGAAATTTTATATTTTAAGCACTTCTCAGGACTGACCAAACCTGTTGCTAAAATATTAGAATAAGCTTCAGTGACTATAGGTGGACAAAGCCTGCCCCCTCCACCCCCATTGCCCTAGCTTAGCTCCTTGGCCCTGCCCAGGATCCAGCACATCACAGGGGCCTGGCCTGACATATGAGGGGTTCCTAGTACTCTGACACTGAACTCTGGACAGCATCGGTTCTGACTGCCCTGAGCCCCTTTCTACACTATTGTAGTTTCACACAACACACAGGATTTCTTATCTGGGTTTGTTTTTGTTTTTGTTTTTTTTGAGGGCTTGTACACAGTTTAAAAACAAAATAAACTCTTCTGTTCCAAAACGCTGTTACCAAGTAGTTGGCTGCATCAAATCTGCAGGGTGAGAAGTCATACTTTCCCCAAGCTCAGTTTCTCTCTTCTGTAAGATGAGCATAATATTGGTAATTCCTACCTGATGGATTCAATCAGGGCTTTTCAACCTCAGCTCTATCAACACTGTGAGCCAGACAATTCTTTGTTGTGGACTCCTGTCCTCTGTGTTGAGTGGCATCCCTGACCTAAATCCAGTAGATGCCAGCTGCAACCCCCAAGTCTTGGTTATCCAGTATGCCCCTCGACACTGCCTAATGTCCTTTGGGGGGGGCAAAAATCATCCCCCAATTGAGTATGAGTGGGTTAAATAAATAAACCCATGTAAACTTCACAGCCTAGTACCTTACGTGTACTATAAGCTCAGTAGTATTCATAGTAGTTATTAAACACTTACTGTATGCTTGGCCTCCTTCTACGTGCTTTAACTCTATTACCTTAGTGAATCCATACATAACCTTGTGAGCTTGGTCCTACTATTATTCTACTTTAAAGAAGAGGAAAATAAATGGCAGAAAGGTAAAGTAACTCGTTTGAAACTCCACAGTTAGCAAGGGGCAGAGTCAGGATTCTAACAGAGGTAATCCGTCACCAACGTCCTTGCTCTTAGCCTTTTGTCTATCCTCCCTTTGAAGATAAGGAAGTCTCTACAAAAATACGCAGCATGGTGATGATCATGAGAATAAGGATGAGAAAATTAGACGGTACCCAGTAGGCTAAGATTTTCATATGAGAAATTATATCCCCAATAGATTTCCTAGTGTACAAGGTACCTGACAGGAAATTAAAATATAGATTATCCATCATTAAATGTTCATGTCCTGGAGAAGACTCTTGAGAGTCCCTTGGACTGCAAGGAGGTCAAACCAGTCAATCCTAAAAGAAATCAACCTTGATTATTCACTGGAAGGACTAATGCAGAAGTTGAAGCTCCAAAACTTTGGCCACCTGATGTAAAGAGTTGACTCATTAGAAAAGACCCTGATGCTGGGAAAGATTGAAGGCAGGAGAAGGGGATGACAGACGACAAAACTGTTGGATGGCATCACTGACTCAATGGACACGAATTTGAGCAAATTCCAGGAGACAGTGGAAGACAGAGAAGCCCGGCATGGTACAGTCCATGGGTCGCAAAGAGTCAGACACGACTTTGCGACTGAACAATAAAAACATGCTGGGGTTTGTATACACATCCACATTTTTCTCAAAATGGTTCGAAAAAATCTTAACTTTCCCCAAACTGATAGAGACAGAAAAATTAAAGCTTAACCTGTCAGATACACATCTGGCTAGAATTGGTGTGATGAGGTGTCTGGGGAATTCGGGAACTGTGGAGAGATAAAGTGCAGTGTGGTACCATGGTAAAGCACTGGGACCATCAGACTGCAGTCCAGCTGCCTGCCTAAAACAGATGATGGCTGATGACGGGCACGCCCTGCATTCCCCACTGGTTATTGAACCTTGCGTGTTTTTGCAAGGACTCTTCTTACTCCGTGCTTTAGGCAGCTGTATATATCGCAGGCATTGACACGAATTAGAAGCCATTTGTCAAGGCTGGTCTAAGAGAACCCGGAAAATCCACTGACCTACTGTGTCAGCTTGAGAACTAACACTCACGGTTCTCCTTCCGCTTACCAGCAGCAAAAAGAAATCATTTGTGATGTTAAATGCCCATCTTAGTGCGGTGCTGGTTGTGCCTGCTCGGGCGTGACTCACTCTTTGCATCCCATGGGCTCCTCTGTCCATGCGGTTCTCCAGGCAAGAATACTAGAGCAGGTTGCCATTTCCTTTCCCAGGGCATCTTCCTGACCCCGGGATTGAACACACCTCTCTTGTGTCTTCTGCATTGGCAGGTGGGTTCTTTACCAGCTGAACCACCGGGAAAGCCCCCTTTATACAATATATATATAGGTTTAATGTTTATATATAACATATATATATATTTATATATATATATATAAATTGATTTATATATATAAAGTATATATAGATCTATATGTATTGTGCCCACTGACAAACAAAAATTCATTCATAAATATCAAAATCAATGCAAAAAGAATAGGCAAGTGTAAACACAGGATCGTGATATATGCATACATGAAAAAGAAACTGGAATACTAAGAATAACAGTTCAGAAAGATACTAGTATTTCCTGCCTCTTAAGTTTTAGAACCCAGGCTAAGAGTGAATCATTAAGTTTGTCATTGTTGAACACAGAAAAATGGGAGCTTTTCTCCATTTGACTGAAAATCTTTGCATTTCTACCAGTCTGAAATAGAAACTTGCAATTAAATCAATTAAGCAATGAAAATCAAATATTCCATTAAAATCTAATTTTCCTCTTATCTGATTGGCTGTAACTCAACGGAGTTGAAAACAGATGAGAGAGGCAAAATGACTCAAAGTCTGAGGCATGGAGACAGGGGAAAGGGAGCATTTAAAACATGTTCCTGGGAAATTTAATAAGGGCATTTTATTTTCCTTCTGCTTGTGTAAGTTTAGCCATTAGGGGTTCCCCAAACATAGGCTTTCAGAACTAATTCAGCAGATTAAAATGCGAATCACAAGATTCCTTTCTCTTCTGTCTTCTTTTTTGCAAACATGTCCTTGAAGTTTCTCTTTCCCCTTAAGGAATTGGAAAATGTTGGTCCACGCTCCTATTCAGAAGATGCTGTGTGTCTTTGTGCACATTAGCCAGCCTGAAATTTAGTTGCTATGACCGACAGTCAGATTGGAATGGGCTGTGTTTGCTGATTTGGGGAGTTAACTGAGACCCAGAATGTCAAGGATGGATTTCTTCTGAGTGGCAAAATGGAGGATTAGGCTCCTGGAGAGGCTGAGAAAGAACATGGCAACGGACTTAAACATTTTCTTTTCCTCTGTCCTTAGAGGTGACAGAACATAATAATTTCTATCCCAGCAACACCCATGGAAAGACTGCTGAATCTCCAAGAAGGAAGTGGAAAACGACCCCACATGTTCAAAAAGAAAGTAGGAGAAGAGAAGACAACTTATAAGCAAGGTGCTTTTCCAACTGTGATAGACATCAGGATGTCCAGCTTGATCTAAAACTATAATATGTAAACAGGCAAAAAGGACAGAAAATGATGACTTTCAGGAAACACAGTGTGCTTCAAATGTTAAACACGAAGGTTGGTATTTCTGGGGTGGTTTTTTAAAAAAAATTCAGTTGTCAAAATCGTCTTTAAAGCCGAAACCATTGGGATCTTACAGAGAGCTATTCACATCTGATTGCCATGCGTGCTAAGTCACTTCAGTCATGTCCGACTCTGCGATTGTATGGGCTGTAGCCCGTGCCTCTGTCCATAGGATTCTCCAGGCAGGAATACTAGAGTGGGTTGCCATGCCCTCCTCCAGTGACCCTTATGTATCCTGCATTCTTTATGATAGCGCCACCTGGGAAGCCCTTTTAATTGCCATAGCCAGCTGCAAACTATGTGAATCTGAGAAAGCACACAGAACCACAGAAACTTTTTCCAGTGCCCCCACAAGTGTCTCTGTGTGTGTGTGTGGGTGTGTGCACGTGTGTGCATCCATGTCTATGTTCTATGGAGAAAGGAAAGTCTTTAATTTGTGGCTAAGTTTCCAGAAGAATGAGTGATAGGAAATTTGTGGTTTTAATCCTGAAATTAAAACAACAACAACAACAACGGTACTTTATAAGAATTTTCTTTGCTCTGCTGCTCACATCCCCCCCACCCCTCTCCAAGCATCTGTCATCTCTGAACAGTTGGAACAGGTTGGAGGAGGAGAAGAAGGAGCAGAGAAAGAGAAGTTCCTTTGAAAATAAACAACTGCTCTTGAGTTTCTTATCTCTGCCACGCTGTCAGCCCCATCCATTTCTTGGTGTTACAAATCATGGTGGGAATAAAGGCTCTGGAACTGGGCTGCCGGGATCTGAAACCCAAGCTCCTCTGGTTGTCAGCTTGGGCAAATTATTTTACCTCTCCATGCCTCAGTCCTGATCTGTGAAATGCAAAAAATGACAATATATGTGTCCTAAACTTGTTATGAGGATTCTAGACCTTCTAACCCCACTCCAGTACTCTTGCCTGGAAAATCCCATGGACGGAGGAGCCTGGTAGGCTGCAGTCCAGGGGTCGCAAAGAGTCGGACACAACTGAGCGACTTCACTTTCACTTTTCACGCATTGGAGAAGGAAATGGCAATCCACTCCAGTGTTCTTGCCTGGAGAATCCCAAGGATGGGGTCACACAGAGTCGGACATGACTGAAGTGACTTAGCAGCAGCAGTAGCAGACCTTCTAAGTGCCTTTCATCTGCAGTAAGTATCCTTGGTTCTGAATGTAACTGTGAACGTTACATCCACCCTGGTAACTGTCCTGTAACCCACCACCTCCTTTGCCACTGGATTCATTTAAATGATGAGAACTACAGGGCAAAGTCATTGAATATTAACATCTGATCAAAACAACTGTCAGAAAACGAACATAAAATAATCATCACTCCCCACATAGTCTCAAGTCTTTCCAAAGAGTCTGGCTTGGTTAACATCTTTTATGTTTAGGGTATAATACATCCAGTTATTGAGTCAAGGCACGGTAACCTTCCTTACTTCAATTTAACCATTTTTATAAGGTAGGTCAGGAGCAATGTCATCCCTATTTTAGAACCAAGATAAATAACAATTTATTGTCCAAAAGGTTGGACAGCCTTACCACAGAGATGAGTGAAGGAGTGGATATTGCTCCAGTTGTAATTCTGGACAAAAAAAAAAAAAAAAAACCCAAAAATGCGTTAGAGGAAAGCCAAATGTCCCACTGGACCTGGTTGGAGGAATGTATTCCACCACGTGCAAGGCTGTTGCCAGATCTGAACAGGACCCTTCCATTCGGACAGAGGGACACCCCCTCCAGCCCTCTTCCTCCCCCTCTGAGGGAGACGCTTGGGCTCCATCCAGCCTGCCTTGCCCACCTGGAATCTTCCAGGCCTTTCTGTCACAATAGTGCTTTAGAAAAGTCTGTGTGAAGGGGGGAGACTCTGGTATTTAACTCCATCCATCAATGTCAACCCCTCTTTCCCCGCTACCCCGACAGCTTGGTACATTTACCTAAAAGCTGAATAGCCTAAATGGATGGATTTTGTGCTGGTCTCATTAGAAAGGGAAATTAGCCAGGGACTGTTCAGCTGTGCAGAAAGCATGCTGATCCTGAAAGCCTATCCAGCCCCCACCCCCAATCTTTTCCTCATCACATATGATGTCCATGATTCCTTGAACATTTCTTAAAGGTTTCATTTTCCCTAGTTCCCATCTCTTTCTCTCATTGCTCAGCCCCAAACTGGGCACAGGTCTGCATGCTCTGTGAGGGTCGATGACCTCAGAGTGGTTCCACACTCTTCTGCTATTCAGAGACATCCATTCAGAGTCAGCTTTTGAAAAAGAATCAGGGTTATTTACTGACATAGTATCAATTGTTGTGCCTCCTGCATGCCTCTCCAGTCCAGTTCATACCACTCTCCCCTAAACCCCAAGTTCCTGCCATGCCAGCCTGCTGTCAGCTCTTGGGGACCATGGGTTCCCTGCCACCGTTGGGCCAGTATGTGGGTAGGGGTACTGTTTTGTGTTGTCTGAAATACCTTCCCTGGGTGTCACACAGTTCACTCTCCTTCCTTTCGTCTTCAGCTCATGGTGCTGCCTCAGAAAAATCTTTCATCGCATTAAATTTGGCCCTCTTGCTTGCGTATGTGTTCTGTAAAATCATGTTTCTGTCCTTCAAAGTATTTTTCCTCAGCCTTCAATTACATTTTTAATTTGTTGCCTATTTGAATAATGTCTTGTTTCTCTACTAAATTAGAATTCTGTTCCATGGAGCAGGAAGTCTCTCTCATTTATTTATTCATTCATTCATTTATTCATTTATTATTAACTTCCCATTGCACACCGTCACCTATCATAGGGCTTGGCAACTAGTAGGTGTTTTCTAAGTATTTGTCAAATGAATGAATATCATGACGCAAGAGGCTATGCTGTTAGGATGTTTAAGAATGTAATTCTCCTCTTTTCCTATCACTTTTGATCTCCCTGAAGACAAGAGAAGAAATCTCAGTCTTCTGTATAATGACTATTTACGGAATATGACAGTCATCTTGCAAGCCCAAAGCAGCAAATTCCTCCAACACTAATAGGCATTACAAGCTGTGAGGTCAAAGTGGTTGGACAATGCTACTGTGGCCCTCTTATTTTGTGGGGGTTAAAGAGAAAAGGGTCCCTTCTTTGGTTGTATCATCTCAGTAGCAATCAACTTTAGCTAAATTTGGCAGCTTCCTAACTAGTGCTTCAAAAATCAGAGACTAATATTGGAGGCTCCAGAGAATCAAAATAGAAATCATGTGAAAAAATTGCAACTCTCAAAAATAATGCTAAATGTGACAATGGGAATTTCCTGATGAACTGAAAGGAAGTACTGTATTCTCTTGACTCTAACGTAGACCTCAGGATAGATGTGCTGCTTGAGGTTTGGAACTTCAGGGAGTTCCTGACTGTTCGCTACAAGTGGACCAAGGATTTTTGCCACCTTGTCCAGCACGTTCATTTATGGTCACTCTGCATTGACAGTGGCCCAGAGATACTTTCTAGGGTACTTAAGAATTTCGATTAATAAGTAATCGACTAAAGTGATTTACTGCAGGTATTGTGTCACACTTTTTCTCCCCAGAAAGCCCCCAACATGGCTGTTCAGTGAATGAACAATTAGAGAGCATTCACCAAAGAGCTGGTACCTTCTGTCTTTGCTTGAAGGAGGTAACCCCTATCCTGCTGTTCTCTCACCAGTGGCCTAGAGGTCATCCCTCCTCGAAAGCCCTCACTCTTTAAATAACTCCTACAAGGTGCTGTTAGCAGTCCCAACAAAGAGCAGGCTGGGACCTTTCATACTTCAAACAAATGAATATCTGTCTCTCAAAGAAAGTACACAATGAAGTAGGTTTATGCAGCCATTTAAATTATACAAATTAATGACCCACCCTTGGTAAGGTAGGTAGATAAATAGATGAGAGAGGGAAAGAGAGGTAAAAAAAAATCTCAAAACTTTTATTTTTACAAAGATATTGTTCATATCTATGTTTTCACAAAGAAATATTTAATGTTATATTTAGACAAAATAATCTGTAAACTTTTACTTTGCTTACCGATTTATTTATTAGAAAATAAATATTTATATATATATATTTGTTTATTGCTGACAGAGAAATGGATAGATAAACTAATCAAAACATTATGTTTTGCTTGCAGGTTGCTTATTGCTTATGTGTTTATTGGGTCTCTTTTCATGGGAATGGGAATGTGCTAAGAGCAGAAATCTTGTATTCCTTGGTCACCATATCATTTCCAGGGCATAGAAAAGTACCTGGCATATACTAAACATTACTTGCTGTTCTTAATAGCAAGTGCTTCACCTTTTAGCGCATATAAATATGCATACATTGCTATATAAGGAGATACCCACATAATCATTGATAATATAGGTCCTGGATGGTTCAAAAGATTTTCATAGGCCATTAGGATCCTGCTTAATCTTTGCTTTCCATGGTGATGCATGCATGTTCTTTACCACCAGCGCCACCTGGAAAGCCCCTCCACGGTGCTAGTGGCTTTAAAACGTTCTCCCCCAACAATAGGGCGACTCCGAAGTATCAGGGGTTATTTTCATCATGTAGAAATTACTCAGACCATTAGGGACGCACTAGTTTGGCATGGGGCCCCAAAAGCTGTCACTGAGTCAGAGATCAACCTCTTGAGAGGAAACTGCCAGGCTACAGATCAGCTAGGTGCCATTCCCAAGTGCTTGGACACAAGCAGGGATGTGCAAAGCATTGAGTACAATGAGTGACTCCCTCTCACTGAAACTACCAGAAATTGACTACCACTTAACCAAAACAGAAAGTGATTTCTGACTCTGCAGCAGAACAAAAATACAGACACTCATATCTTGATCCTAAAAGGCAAGGGTTGTGAGAGGCCCTGGCAATAATGTACAGCAAAGCCAAGGGAATCCTGCACCATAGTAAAAACCTATGCTGGGCACGGTATGGTCCAGGAGGAGAGGGAAACGGCAGTACGCACCATTGTCTGAAACTCATAGCTAGGTACTTTCACTGCACCATATGCTGGTTTCTTTAAGTAACCCATTACACAGAAATTAAATATCTTGTGACAGATTGTTTTGACAGTGGAAAAAAAGAAAGCGGTAGAGAGTGGGAGAGATTTAATTTAAAAAAAAAATGCATTTGACTGAAGGCAAAACGTTAGGTAGTGTTAATTTAACAGATGTCTAGTTTTGCATCATCAGCCTGAAACGGGCAATTTCTGGCAAGCCTTCCCACCACATCACAACACAAAATCCTCTCAATTCCACATGGATATGCCTTTCACAACCTTCCAAGTGAGCCATTTTCATTCAAAGGAAAATGCCTGAAATTACTCAGGGAAGATGCTAACACCTGGCAATAGTTTGGAAGGAGGAGTCCATGAATGCACTAAGGTATAATGGAACAAAAGTCGGCTCACAGCAACTTTTTAGCTGCGAGAGAAAGCAGGAGGAAATGAATTCACGCTGCAAAAACAGCTAACGCATCACAAAGTTACCATGTATGACACAATAATTTCAATCCTGCAACTAGTAGCTAGTTCATACATTATACAAATACATCAAATATCATTTGACATTATGATGATCTATAGAAATCTAGTAGTTAAGAGTTATTTTTACATAAATATCTAATTTCTATATAACTGCATATAATTGTAGAATATACTGGTTAACCAACATAATGATTGGTTCAGTATTTGGTAGGCATTTAATTAAACTTGATCAGTTCAGATTTTGTAATTTTATTTTCATTTCGGAGCCAATGGGCTTTCTTTAAGGACATTTTCATAAGCCTTGCAAAATTCAAGTGTACTAGATACGATGCTCATAATGGTTCATGGGGAAATTGCCTTCTATGTGAAATAAAACAAAGCTTCTAGATTTTGGATTGGTGTTACCCCAATCTTTTCACACTAAAGATATGTTGATATTCATTTCTTGGCAGAAGCCATAAGATTACTCTATTTTGATTAGCTGAAATGAAGCACCACTATAAACATAGACCCTAGGACTGTTCCCATTGTAATAAGTATTTCTGAAAAGAAGAAAGGAATGTAGGAAAGAAGGGAGAGAGAGGAAAAGCAGAATTCTACTACAAAGGATCAAAAATCTATTCTTGTAGATTCAAAGGCTGTTCTACAATTCTGCAGGATTATTAGTTAGCACTACTTATTTTAATAGCAAAGAACATTTTACAACTAATGTAATAAAACATTTCACTCTCAATAAACTGCAAATTCTACCACTCCTCCCCACCCACAATGCATGGAGATTTCTGATAATTGCAAAATACATGAGCTGATGTGTATGTGTGTGTGTGTCCATTTGATTCAGCATTTTTATTTTTAGGTATTTAAAGTAAATGGTCTATATCTTGTTTTCTGACAGAATATGGCAAAAGGCCATCTTTAAGGGCTGAGAGAGATTAATGATATGATGGCAACCTTTGGAGAATGAAACAAAATTGGTCTGGTCTCTGAGCAATTCAATACAGGAAAGCATGCGTGTGTGTGTGTGTGTGTGTGTGTGTGTGTGTGTGTACGTGTGTGTGCCTCTGTGACATATAATAAATACTGAGTTATAGAACACTATCCCCAGGTAATTGTATTTTACTTTATAAACATCACAACCATGGGAAATGAGGAAAATTAGCCTTGTGAATTCAAAGAGGCTAAAATGCATATTGGAAAAATATCCAAAAGGGAGCCTGGCAGTTTATACCAACACATAGTCCTCCTCATGAGAGCCGTACCAAGTCAAGGACAGGATCTGAAATTGAAGAAATTGGTAAGGAAAAAAAATTGCTTAACTTCTATAGGACTGCAAAAAAGAATAAGAAAAAAAAAAACTGTCAACACAAAGATTCCTTTCTCACTCTCTGAAATTCTAATCCAGTAATCATGTCTGCCTTCTAAAGCACCTTTCATCTGACTATCTCAGAGTCCTTTATGGTATTAAACAGTCACCGAATCCCTTAGGTGGCTAAAATTATTCTAGTCATTTTACAAATGTAGCTCTTCTCTCAAACCTCTCATCCTGGGGAGTGATAAGGAATAAAAATCAGGAATCAACAAATGACCACAGTCCTTATTCCTTGAACCTGCTTAATAATTATTTAGGGGAAAATTCTGTGATTTGCTCTGGGAAAGTGCCCTGAGGAATTAAACGTGGGTTTGTGATTTGGTGTTAAGATAACTTACACCAAATGTAAGTAAGGAATGTAATGTAATGTAAGGAATGTATTTTTCCTCTTATCCTTGTTTCTTTCTTTTCCTCTCCCCTCTTTAACAGGAAGAATTGAAGAATAAGGTGGAATATAATAGAACAGGGAAATAGAAGTAATTTAAAATGTAGAACAAATGAGCTTAGTTGATATATCCACATCTTTGGTTCTTAGAGAATATTTAAAGGACTACCATTATTTAATCAGATGACCTTGGACCCGGTTTATGACCTAGCCAAGCCTCAGTTTACACATCTGCAAAGAGAATGGTAAATTATTTAAATTTTAAAGTCTCTGGCAGCTCTACCATGCGGTTCCACATTTAGAGCCAACATAGTTTCTGTATTTTGGCATGAATTATGAAAAGATTTTTTAAAATCTAGATGAATATTTCACAATATTTTCCCAAACTAAGTGTGGTTGAGAAGCAACAACAAGGTCAAAATCATTCTCTTTCCTTCATATGCCACTGTTCCTAGTGAGTCCTGAAGAGCAAATACCCCAAACTGGAGTCCCCTGACAGAGAGATACTAGTCTACCAAAATAAGTGGACTTCAAGTTCAAGTCCCATTAGAATGACCCTGTACTTTACACTGTCATATTATGAATGGATCAAGTGCAGTCAATGTGACTGCCCCTTTGAAGGCGAGATAAGTGGAGCCTCTGTTCCCAGATTACCCAGGAGAGGAGGCTGATGAGATGACTGAGGTGTCACTTGTGGGAAGGGGAGAGAAATACGGCCTAAGGGTGTTAAACTGTAAATTAACACACTAAAGTTGACAGAGAGATTAGTCCAGTCTCTGAGTGTGGAAGAAAGCCAAGGGACCATGGAAGCCCGATGCTTAGTTGTCATTATTTCTGCCTTGAAGGGTGTCCTCTTTTTTGCTTAAGTCAGAGTCCCTGCCAACATTGCTCGGTCAGACAGCGAGATCACGAGCCTCTCATGTGTAGGCACCCATTCACAATCAGTCCTACCTGCTCCTTCCTAACTCAGGCTTACATCTCAAAGAATATTTACCTTCTGTGCAACCTTCTGTCACTTCAGTGTTCAGTTCAGTGGTTAGCAAGGACGTCGAGCTGGGCATCCTGGAGAGGTCTCAGCAGTCAGAGCCCCAGGCTCCAAGTCTCAAAGAAAGATTTCCTTTCTGGTCAGGGACTGAACCCTCAGCAGTATGAAGTTCACACTGTAAGGTTTCTGGGCAGGTCGTGCCGTTTATGAGGGATAGTTCTAGAAGACAATGGCTCACTTAATGGACGGATATTTTACAAGTCAGACGCTACCTTCTGACATTAAAAAAAAAAAGAGAGAACTTTCCACGTCGAGCTCTACAGCAAATGACACAAATCGCCCAGCCCCGTGCATTCTCCCTCAGGTGGTCTATGCGACATGATGATGAAGCACAGAGATGTCAGAGGAAGAATAACACAGTTCAGATCTCCGCTCTCCCACTTTCTGACCGATGTATTTGGATAAGTTATATAATTTCCCAGGGTCTCATACACCCCATCTGTAAAATGCTGATAACATTTCCTAATTCATCGAACTGCTCTGAGCATGGAGTGAGCTGCTTCATATGTGGTAAATATACACATTACTTTTTTTCTAACAATGTTATCATTTGCAAAATAATTATTACACTTGGAGATGCATCCTACTTGACAAAACCAAGTTTTTTCCTTACCAATATTATTGCTGTCATTGGTTTGGATGACCTATGAAGTTTACAAGCATGGTCTTAATTTACCCTTGGAGGGGATAAAAGGGAACCTTGTCCAACAGTCTGGGTAGCAGATATAATCAAGATTATTATGTCCAAATTAAGAAGATAAAAATGCAGTTCTAATGCAAGGTACTGTTTAAAGGGCTTTTTAAAGGATTCACAAAACTTTGGATGCATCCATCAACATACAAAACCATATACATTATGTGAAAGCATGAATCAGATTTTAATGTCAATGTTTTTTGCCTTTTTATTGTATTTGGTATATAAGGCATGATGGAGAAATCATACATTTTTGAAGATGTAAACATTAACTGTGGTTGTTTTCTTCATGTGGGAGGAATGACAATTTTTTTTTCCTGTGCCATGAGATGTGGGATCTTCGTTCCCAGACCAGGGATTGAACTTGTGCTCCCTGCATTGGAAACACAGAGCCTCAACCACTGGACTGCCAGGGAATTCCAACGATATGTTTATCCAGCAAGACGATGCTCTCATTGTCGGACTCCCACTGTGCACAGGTGTTTGATATCATTTAAGAGAGGAAGATATCTGATTGATCTGTCCTGGTAAGTCTATTTCTTAAAGTGGCCATTTTAAAATACCATAAAAAAAGATCCAATTGTTTGAATGAAATGATAAAGAAAATAAACAACTAAAAATATGTATTAAGCCAAATAATATGGTTAACAGTGTCACATATATCATAAGCATTAGAACAACCTAAGAACTTAGCATTATTATCTTCATTTAATGAGGGCATTTACTAAACTCAGAGAGTAAATAGTCACACTGCCAAGTCTCAGTTCAAACCCACCTTTCTCAGAATCCAAAATCCATGCTCTTTATATTCATAGCATATACACACTCACAACAAGCTCGATTATTGAAATTGATTAGCATCAACTGGGCTTTCCTGGTGGCTCAGTGTTAAAGAATCTGCTTACAATGCAGGAGACGTGGGTTTGATCCTTGGGTCAGGAAGATCCCCTGGAGAAGGAAATGACAACCCACTCCAGTATTCTTGCCTGGGAAATGTTATGGACAGAGAAGCCTGGTGTGCTACAGACCATGGGGTCTCAATGAGTCGGACACAGCTTCACAACTAAGCACACACACACACACAAAGCATCAGCTGGAAAATATTTCTAATAATTCGAAATGAGTCACTGAGAAATGACTATATTGTTGATGGTGATGACGGACTATATATCTGGATGCTACTATAGTAAAAGCAAATCTTTGTAAAATATGCTTTCACATGATACTTAGTTATTTGAACAAGTATTAATTCCATTCCCAGTTACACATGTATTTCTTCATAGCACATTTTTATTGTCTGGAATTGTGTTTTATGTTGCAATTTTTTAAAAAAATTTTATGGCCCCCTCTTGAATATCAGCCCCATGAGTTCAGGGCAGAAAACTTGTTTCCTTATTATTTCATTATTTCTGATTCCCAAGTCTCCCAGCAGGCACTCAGGCCACATTTTTTGACTGAAAGAATGGGCCATGGATGGATGAATAAATGAATGAATGAATATATTGATACAGCTCTATATAATCATACATATAGATAGACAGGTGTACGTGTTCTAAAACCCAAAGGCTTATTACACAACAAAGCATAAAAGTGTCCTGATAAGTTCCAGGGAAGATGATGTAAAACCTTAACTTTACACAACTGAAGCTACATACATCCTGTTGCAGCTATCAATATTTCTAAGCTATTACCTGATATCGTAAATGTGCTCCTGGTATTATTACACTAAATGATACCATTGATTTCCATGCTGTGTAATAGGACACTTTACAATGCACAGCTCAGGAAGATACCATCTTCTGTGGCTTTTCCATCATAAGCATCACATTCTATGCTAGCATTTCCTCCTGGGCTCCATATCCATCCATCACTAAACAATGAAACATTTATTTATCCATTCACACAAGAGGTTCAACTATACACAATCAGGTAGTGAATTAAAAGGTAATTAAACCCTTTGGAAACCACCCTTCCTCCCAGTACAGAGTTACTCCTTGATTCTATATATCATAAAATATAGCTGAAACCTAGATGAGAGTCTTGAGTTGAATTGTCTCCTCCCCAAAAGAAATGTTAAAGTCCCCATCCCCAGCATCTCACACTGTGACTGCATTGGGAAATAGGATCACTGCAGATGTAATTATTTTAATTAAGATATGGTCATACTGAATTAGGCTGGATCCTAATCCAATGTGACTGGTGTCCTCCAAGATGATGTGAAGACATCAGGAGTACCCCATGTGACAACAGAGGCAAAGACTGGAGGGGTGCAAGCCAGCAAAAACTCATAATTGTTTGCCAACCACCAGGGATGAGGAAGAGGCAAAGAACGGATTTTCTCCGAGAGGCTTCAGAGTGAGAATGGTCTTACTGACACATTGATTTTGAACTTCCAGACTCTAGAACTATCTGAGCAAAATTTCTGTTGTTTTAGGCCACCCAAGTTTGTGTTATTTGTCATGGCGGCCCAAGGAAACTCACACAATCAGCACTGTATTTTGCATAGAAGATAAAAATCCTTGAGGACCACATTGGGAAATTTTGGGAGGATCAGGCATTGAGGTCAATCATGCTATTACTGAGGGCAGTAGATTGCCAAGATGCCAAAATATTTGTTCCCATTTCTGTACCCAGGCCTTTGTGCTATGTGGCTTTGTGAGTCCTCTCAACAGGAAGTAGAATCTATTTGTCTTCCCCTTTAATTTGGGCTGGCCTTGTGATTTACTTTAACCAACAGATTTAAATCATTTAACCCATAGCTTCTGGTCCTAGGCTACAAGAGGCCTTTCAATGTCTGATTTTACCCTATTGAAAAGTGGTGTCATCATCTGAGAAAGCTCAGGCTAGCCCATAGGAGAATGAAACCACTTGGAATGGCAATGAGCTCCCCATCTAATCCTCCCTAAACCAGAGTTCCTAAGCATGAGTGTGTGTTGGAACCACTTGAAGGACTTATTAAATCAGATTTCTGGGCCCCATGCTTAGAATTTTTGACTCAGCAGCTCTGGGATCAGGGCTTCTTTGGTGGCTTAGTGGTAAAGAATCCACCTGTCAATGCAGGAGATGTGGGTTTGATTCTTGGGTTGGGAAGATCCCCTGGAGAAGGAAATGGCAACCCACCCCAGTATTCCTGCCTGGAAAATTCCATGGACAGAGGAACCTGGTGGGCTACAGTCCATAGAGTTGCAAAAAAGTTGGACATGACTGAGTGACTAAACTTTTATTTCTAACAGCTTCCCCAGTGATGGTGGTGATGATACTGGTCCAGTGATGCACATTGAGAATAACTGTCCTAGACCGATCAACCCCCACTGAAGCCCTGAGATGACATGTGACTCATGCCAGGGGAGTCCATTGCCAGGCTGACTCACAAGTCCTTGAGCTCCAGGGTGATCTGGAACACAGCAAGAAATGACTGTCACCTCATGCTATCTGGCATCTTGTGGGAATGACTTCTAACTCATTACTGGCTATATACAATCTTTTACATTTCCACTGCAAAAGCTGTTTGACTGGAAGAAACTGGAGGATATAATGGTAGGCAAAGTTAAAGTTCTTGCTCAGGGGGAAAATAAAGCCCAACACTATGAAAGATAGCTTTATGGATGCAGGAGTAGGTAAAGACAATGCAAAATCTATGTGGAACAAACAACTGGTTATTATTATTTTTTTCTATTTGAAAATGACCCAGAGATACTTTTCTCAAACTTTAAGGCACTTAAGAATCCCTTAAGAAACTCACTATCATTCAGATTCCAGGGCCTGGCCCCATAGGGACTCCTAGAGAGGCAGATGGGGAGAGAACCAGTAATGTGTATTTTTAAATAACTAACACCATTCAGATTCAAAGACACCAAGAAATCACCTGATGGTAAGCTTCTGTGAGGGCCAGACAATGTTTATAAATCTCAGGATGGTTCACATGTACAAAGGTTCTTGAAAAATGTGTTAAACCACCTGCCTGGTTGGGAACATCTTCTCTTCAATAAAGAGAACTTTCTTTGTGACCAATTTCCTCTATTTGTTTTTATAGTCACTTTCCTTTTTTCTCCCCCTCTTTTGGCTTTTAAGTGTGGTAGGAAAAAACCCTCTTGATGGTAGAGTTTAAGGGCTCCTGGCCCCCCTTACCTACCGGCAGCAGAGCCTTCATCTACTACTAGGTCATCCCACCCTACCTCCATCCACCTGCTGTCACTCTCTCTAATACAACTTGCCCACTGCCCAGAGCACTTCCAGACTGAGTGGTTACCTTAAGTGCACGGAGTGACCAGTGAGTAAAGTGGGGCTATTCTAGGACACCAGCATCTCTTGTTCTGCCACTGTGAGAGCAACCACCCAAAGCAATTCCTGTCTGTACTGCATGGTATGTGATTATATGCTACGTGTCATTGTGATCCCATTTTTCAAATTATTGACTTAGATGTTGGTTACCTAAAATCAATATTATTTCCAAATATTTTCCTAATGCATGTTATTTCAGAGAAAATGTATTAACATTGCTCACAACCCTGAGAGAGATAAAACGGAGGCCATTATATCTTCAGCTTAAACCTCACTTTATATGCTTTCTGCAGTTGGTAGTCTTGTTTCCTAGGAACATATAAAGCAATTTGAATTATGGCCAAAGTCCAGTGTAGATATATTGATTCTAGAAGCCAATCTTACTATTTACATCACTGAAATTTGATGGCTGTGTGTGTGTCTTGATTAAAATTCCTGCTGCTCTAAAACACAGAGATTTTTCAGCTACAGAACTTTTTTTTTTTTTTTTAACTTTTCAGTTTACCCCAATCCTTCCTCCTGGAAAACACCTCACCCTCTGAAAACAAAACAAAACAAAAAAGACAACAAACAAAACCACACACACACACACAAATTTTCCTTATAAAAGACAGGCTCCCTGTGGCATTTAATGAGTTACCCATCATTAACTCTGCAGGATACAGTCAATAAATTTAATATGTGTGTACTTAAATGAAAGATCTGACAGCTATGAATTGCAAACAGGAATTTGGTGCAAAAAGAGATATTTTTTTTTTATGAGTAAAAGACATAAGAACAACATCATTGGAACTTACGTTAACAATAAATTTTTCCTGGCTACTTCCTTCCTTCAAGTTTTATTAGAAGGAGGAACTGATGCTTAAGGGCATTTGGGGACAAGCTGGGGATGAAGTACCATACTAGTAGAAGCAGAAATCTCCAGTGAGACCATTTGAGTTTAGTACCTATCTCTTTCTCCATCTTATTCATGAATTGGGTGAAGAATTAACACTGTTCCCAGTTCTGGACCATTCATCTTTCCATTTAGAAACCTTTTTAAGAAAGAGGATGAAAAGGAAAACTAATAAAGAAACCTAAATTTATTTTGTTTTTAGGAAGGGTTGGGATCCAGGGGAGTAACTTTTACCATGAATCATGTGCCAAATGAAGTATTTTATCTAAGTAGTTCTATTTAGTTCTAAAAATTCTCAGTTTTTGTAGATCTATGAAGAAATTAGTAATTTCTATATTATCAACTGAGGCTAAGAAATTTTAAATCACCTACCCCAAGTCACAAAGCTAACACAGTATAGAACTGCTATCAATCTACTTGACTCCCCAAACTGCTCTACTGTATCAAGATATTTAGCTTTTAATTTGGGGATGGGCAAAATTTTTTTTCCTATAAAGGGCCAGAGAGTAAATATTTTAGACTTTGAGAGCCATATGGTCTCTGTTGCAACTTCTCAACTCTGCCGTGGTAGGCAAAAACAGCCGTAGACAGTACATAAATGAAGAAGCATGGCTGTGTTCCAATAAAAAAAAGTATGGACGCTGAAATTTGAATTTCATTTAATTTTCATGTGTCATGAAGTATCCCTCTTGGTTCTTGTTTTTTTTTTTTTCCCAACCGTTTGAAAAATGTGGAAACCACTCTCAGTTTACAGTCATACAGAAACACTATGGCTGACTGAATTTGGCCCTGGGGCCTTCATTTGCAAACCTCTCCTTTAATTTCCTAAGCATCTGGAGGTCAGGGGTTGCATTTTTTCTGGTTCTCTGGGTCTTCTGAGGGCCTCCCACAGTGCCTAAAATAGGGCAGGCTCTTGATGACATTTGGTGATTGGATTGAATATGTGGCTCTCAGTGGTGTCATTTTTATCTTTCCAATTGTATATTCCTCAATCTCTCTTTACTAGAGCTTAAATTGCCTCCATTGCTGTAACTTGAAATTTTTTCAAAGAAAACTAAAAGTTGTATCATTTAAAGTTACTGTACCTTAACAAATGCACCTAAAGTGGCACTGTTTTTGCATGCATGAAAGCTCAAAGCCTCAACAACTCCCAAGAGCGATTAATCTTCTAACACTAATTAGATATTTGCTAATTAGCGTCTGATGTGTGAAATGAAAAAACATTTTGAAGCTGAAATGAATAGGGTCTAGAAAGATAGGGCGGTATTCCAGTTCCCCCTTTTCCATATTATTATCATATTTCATAAATATTAATAAGATCACATGATACCAGCTGCTCTATAAAATTATCTCTCTGAACGAAGGCTTTTGTTTGATATAATAGGGATGTGTCAATATTTTGCATATGGAAGAAAGCACTCAATGAAGGAAAGAGTTTTTTTTCCCCTCAATGTTAAAGAGATGTCATATTTCATGAATCACTTTTATGCTCGATCAACCAGTTTTACTTTTTAGCCTAGACTTCTTCCCATAAGGGAAGGTAGAAAAACCTTTCTCTAAATTATCACTTTTCTTCCTCTCCTATACCTTAATCTTATCTTGGTTTAAAAGAGAACTTAATAGAGTGGAAAGTATCTTAAACCTATGATTCTCTGTAACGAAATAATAGAAATCATTACAGAATGGTCAATTTCAATAAGAAATTTGACTAGTAAAAGAGAGACATTTGAATTTCATTAATTGTATGCATGAGGACATGCATACATGTCCTAAAAATCCTCCATATGCCATTTTCGTATTAAGCAAAAAAGAACTATAAAGAATGGGATAGAGGTTTCAGTGCTTCAAGCTCACACACAGAGGCCATAATATTCAAGTCATAAATATTAATTCATGTTGTATTCATAAAATGTAACATTTTGATATGAAATATTTCTGAAGGGAGAGCCCACATTACACATATTTGTTTCTGAAAGAAAAGACCTATAATAATAAACTATTTCAGTTGGTGTGGGATTTTTTGCAAAACCACTCACCTGTGAATGCTGGTCATATCACAAATTATATCTAATTACAGCATTGATACAGTAATTTGAAATGATAGCTAAGCACAAGTTGACAAAGGTGACATTGAAACATAATGACGATGAGATTATCGTTTTCTTAGGCTGACATTTTGTGATTATAATAATGCTGATCGAGATGATTAAAACCATAATGAAGGGAAAGCTTCAAGAGCCAGAACAACACATATAGGACTAGAGAGGGGCTAACTATCCTTTCGCCTTCTGCTTCCTCGATATGCCTTGTCCATCCTGTGTAAAGTTAGGCACTTGTACTAGTTCCAGAGAACTGTGAAACCTGCAGTTGATAGATGGTATTTTCTACCGACTCCCTCAAGTGTCTGTTTTTCAAAGCTAGAGTGAAAGGATAAGGTCACTCACGCCCATGTATCCATTTACACTGGGGATTGTTTTCCAATTGGCCCTGAGATTGTGTATCAGCTCTCAGATGCAAAACATCAATATACTATCTGCACTGATACTCAGTTATCAAGATCTTCAGCTTAAAATTCATGGTGATCCCAAAACTCTGCACTGCTGCAAACAACAAGCGAATGGGAAAAGTCTGGCCGACACTACCCCTTCACTTATCATTACATGAGAATAAAACCAGACAGCTTTTAATTACCAACAACAGAGAAATAAGGCAAGGTGAATCATACCCAGTCAAGACATCACCAGTCAATCCAGCAGGCAGACTGGCTGAACTTGGGAGATGAACAATGTACTGTACTTTGCTCAAATGAGCCTATTTAAATTGCAGCAAGTTCAAAGTATCTGATGAGACTGTAATTCCAGCTGATTTTGAACCTCATTTCAAAAATAGAAGATAAATGTGTCTCAATTATTTAAAATCACCCTCCCAACTAGCCATGTGTTCTCAAATTTGGTTTTCATTTACCTATGCTATTCAGTGTCTTAAAGGCTCATCATAGGTTCATGGATAGTCATCGGAAAGCAATTTGCAAAAAAGCTCTGCCACCAGCTAGGTAGGTGCAATTGTCCCATTTTACTGTCCCATTTTACTGATGAGGCAACTGAGACGTAGGCCATAAATACTGCCTCTGAATGGGGAGCTTCTCACTATCTGCAAAAGTCTTACACTCTGCAACATTTGAAAAGTTCTCTTCCTCCCTTAAAGTATATGCTGACTCCCTGTAGCTCAGGTAGCATGGCTTGGTTACTACTACTTACTTTTTCTGCAAATCAAAGAGGTAAGTTACAGTGTGAATTGCACGACATCCAAGTGTCCCCCATTCCTTAGCAAAGTCTCTATTTCATTGTAATCTTCACCCTTATACACCCCACCCTAATGATATCCACCTGGGTTGTAATAGCACCCTTCCCCAAGGATCACCTATGACCTTAATCTTTGCCATGTGCTTAGGAAGATGGACGTGGACAAAGGTCGTGGGAGAGAAGAAAAGTTCACACATGTCCACACTCAACCTCAGAGTTACAAAGCAGTGACCTTTTCTTAAGGTCTTATTTTGTTTCTCAAGAAAAAGAAATTATCATTATTCTGAGTTAAATATACACCTCTTGATGGATGAAGCTAGTATTTCTCCACTTTTAGTCACTCAAGCCTTAGAACTTTTCATTTTTCCTTTCATATCAACTGCTGACTATTGATACAATAATTTGAAATGATAGCTAAGTGCATGTTGACAATGGTGACATTGGAACATAATGATGATGAGATTATTGTCATTATGTGACTGGCACTATAATACACACATTTTATATATAGTATCTCCTTTGTTCCTGACAACGTTGTTTCTTACAATTTATATTACAGAGTAAGAAATTCAGTTCAGAAAACTTTAATCATTTCAATCCATTCCCTCAAAAACATTTACTGAGCACATACAGCGTGTTGACCACTGTGTTGGGGCTGGACATCTGATTTTTGAGCTAACAGACAACTTGGAGTCTACATTCTCAGCACTTTAGGCACTGCTGAGAGCTTAATGACAGATGAGGTCTAACTCTCTGTTATCTGACTCCATGCTAAAATCATGAACATGAGTCATGTTCATGTGGTACCCCCCATGAACAAGCCCACACACATCTGTGTTCTTGGCATCCTTTATTACTATCAGGTATCACTAATCTATAGCCCACAAACCAAATGTAGTCTGAAGTCTGTTTTTTTGTATGGCCCATAAGCTGAGGATGGTTTTTTCATTTTTAAAATGTTGTTTTAAAAAAAGAAGAATATGTGACAGCCATTATGACTCAGCCCTAAATATTTACTATTTCACCCTTTACAGGAAAAGTTTGCCAGTGGATTATCTTTTTAAAGGAAAGTTAAATTGCCTTCGATGACTTTTAAATAGCTTTGTACAGATAGTATGTGTTGCTGTGTTAAGGTTTCTTTTTGTGGAAGTGGTTATTATTTATTTACAGCTAAATTCTAGTCATTGTGGGAGGCATTTTTTTAGCATATCAATCCTATTAACCCTCAAAATGAGCATGCTGCTGCTGCTGCTAAGTCACGTCAGTCGTGTCCGACTCTGTGCGACCCCATAGACGGCAGCCTACCAGGCAAAATGAGCATAGGTAGGCACTATTCTTACTCTACTTTACAGGGAAAGAGATTCCGGCTCAGGATAGGCAAGTGTCAGAGAACGTGGTCTGACAACCAGTCAGGATTCAAACGTTACTCTGTCTAGTCCCACCACAAGCCTAGAGGGTACTATAATACTAATAAGAAAAAGGTAACACCACCTGATGGATGCAGACAATGCCAGAGCTAACTGTTTGGCAAGGG
The DNA here is from genome assembly GCF_019320065.1 of Cervus canadensis. NCBI lineage: Eukaryota > Metazoa > Chordata > Mammalia > Artiodactyla > Cervidae > Cervus > Cervus canadensis. Next base: position 30,321,079 of record NC_057389.1, read on the forward strand.
GATTATGAGCTAGCTGTCTGCCCCACTTTTGCTCTTGCCAAGCTTCCTGAATAACCACAAACAGATTGAGTTTATAAGCCCCTCTAGCATCTTGCTTCTCATTCTTGAGCTTTAATTTCCATGCGTTAATGTGCGGTGAACATTCTACGTTTGGTACCTTCTTGGCACTGCTTGCTCACTTATGACTGAGTGTTCTTTAAGCAGGGTTTGGATTGCCTCTAAGTATCATCACTGTGGCCTCCTCTGCTAGGCTTCCACCTGTTTCTCAGGCCCAACTCCCCAATCTCCTGATATTCATGACAGGCAGAAGAGGGTCGAGGAAGGGAGCCTGGCTAACTCTACCCGTTGACTTGAGCCATAGAGAGGCTAGTGTCAGATAGGCACACGAATCCGCACCTCCCCCCTCCCCCAGACCCAAAGGTCAATAAGTTATGTTGTGGCTTTGAGCTCCTCACTGGAACCTTCTGAAAAGGCCCATCCAGAAGACACTGGTACAAGCAGAAAAGGAGATGGGAGAGTCATCTGAACTTTGATTCTTAAAGTTCTGAATTTTTGCTTGAAAAGAAAATACACAACTCTTTCATCTTAGACAAGGGACAATTTCACCTAACCTAGAAAAACCATGTTAATAAGATGCTTCTAATTGACCAACGTAAGAAAAAAAAAAAAAAGGAAATCACATTAAGAGAAATTTTATCTTTAAGACATGGAAAATGCTGGGGGTTCAAGGGAGTCTTATTCAGAACCTCAGGTGTTCTGCAAGGGTTAGATGGCATCAGGAAGAAGAACAATAGGAGTGACAGGGCAGCAGAGAAACATGACTTGAGAGATGATGGGCAGACGGGGAAATCAGCAGCTTTTACCAGTTTTATTCCTAGACTGTCCACAGCCATCCGCCTTATTCTCACAGCCTCTCCTCCTCTATGCTGCACCCCAAATTAATCCTTCTGAAAATAGTTTCACCATGTCACTCCATTTCTCAAACACACTTTAAATGGTCCTCACTGAAAATTAAGTCCAACTGCCTCTCCCTGGCATTTAAACATAGGGTTGTCAGATAAAACACAGGATACCCACTTCAATTTGAATTTCATATAAAGAAAAGGTGATTTTTTCAGATATACAACAAGTAATTTCTTCAGGATAGGATGATCCAATCAAAATAACTTTTTGTGTGTGAAATTCAAATTGAACTGGATATCCTGTATTTTATTTGCTAAATCTGCAAATTCAGAGGCATTTTGAATCTGCCCCCAATCCTTCTTTGGAGGTTTATCTTCTTGCATTCCCTCAAAGCCATTTTCCTGCTCTTTAAAATGAACAAGGCACATTCTTGTCTGCAAGCCTTGCTCATACTCGCACCCTCACCTGGAATGCCTACTTCATTTGTCTTTCTCTATCCAGCAAAGATCTACTTCATTGCCTCCCCCAAGAACACTTTTAGCCCCTGAGAAATCGGATCTATGAGATGTCTATGGAATCCTCATTTGACCTTTGGTAAATAACTATATTGCGTTTTATCTGATCCTGGTGGTAGGGTGGCATCTTTGTTTATTTAAGCCCTGAATTGTTGTGCTAGTCTGACCACTTTGTCATGCTCCAGATATGTCCTCCCTTGTGGACACACTCAGTGATATTTGGCTTAAATCAGTTGCTACTGGAGTTTCTGAGTGGTTCAGTTGCTTATCTAAGACAAGTCTGGCAAGTGACATAGTAGGTTTCTCACCTAATTAAGAACAGTGTGTGTGACTCCAAGCTACACTGTTGCTTTTTGTTGATTTTATCCCTACATGTATTGTGCATTTGGTCTATTTTCCATCCCTATGCATTCTACTCCATGCCATTTTACCTACAAGTAATGGCTTGTCCATTTGTCCACAAGTAATGGCTACCTGACCACTTTCTCTGTCTGCAGCATACCACCCAAGATTCTACCATAATTGACTGTACTCAAATCTGTGGAAAATCTTCCTAAGACCACTATGAACATGTTATCTACAAGTTCAGGAAACTTCATACTTCCCAAGTTCATTGACTTGCTTTTCTAGGTTGTCCATTTTATGAACCCAACCTACTCTTTTGCTTTACTAGCAATAATCCCTTACATGGACATTTTTCACCCAAAGCCATATCCTCTCTGAATATTTCCACTTTTCTGCTTCCATATTGTCTCCTGAAATTGTCTATATTCCTGTCTCAATCAATCAAGATCTTTCAAGTTTATACAGGGTACATATATACTCATATTTCCATTTCAATTAGTTTTTACTAAACTTTTCATATGTCTTATATAAGTATTGCGTTGACCAAAAAGTTCATTCTGGTTTTTCCATATTACAGAAAAAAAAACAAATGAACGTTTTGGCCAACCCAATGATAAAACTTTAAATGTCTCACGGTGACAAAGAACACCTATCACTGTCCTAAGATCTTAGGCAAGTAGTTGTTGTTCTGTTGTGGCTAAGTTGTGTCTGACTCTTTTGCAATCCAATGGACTGTAGCCCCCCAGTCTCCTCTGTCCATGGGATTTCACAGGCAAGAATACTGGAGTGGGTTGCCATTTGCTTCTCCAGGGGATCTTCCAGACCCAGGGATCGAACTTGCATCTCCTGCATTGCACCCAGATTATTATGCACTATATTCAGGTTCCTCATCTACAAATGGGGAAAATATTAGCTCCTACCTCATGTGACTATGAGATCAGATGAAACCATACACATAACTAAGGGTAGCTTAAAGCTATGTTGGATAAAATTCTAAGTAAAGACAGGCTGAACAAATAAAGATGTTGGGCAGAGGTGCTCTATTTCCCACTATACCTAGGAAATGTGATCTAACTCATAGCATCAATAAGGATGTGAAAAGATAGCCTGCTGGGTAATAAGGTTTCCTGAAGTTCAGGAAAGAGGAGTACCTAAGTTCTAATGCCTATTAACTTCTTAGGGCATTATTTTTTTATAATAAAGTAAAAAAAATGGCTTTGAACCTTATTTTCTTTATCTGAATCTTAGTTTATTTTCCTTCTTTACTTGAACCTTAGTTTATTTTCTAATAAAAAGTTGTAGTCTTTGCAAACGATATACAATAAGCCTGTATTTCTTGCCTCCTGCTTTAAAGCCACTAGCAGAAAAGCATACAGGGTATTCTTGGGTATAAGGCAGCTGTCATCTATAGCTCCAAGAGTAGGAGGGGGAAACCTACCATTAGAAACCCCTCGAAAAGAAAGGAAGCTGCTATTGCAGCTACTTCCAATGTTTAACCAGGTCTGTAAACATAATATTAGATGTCTTGCGCTACTCTGGTGTCATTTATTCGGAGGCAGTAAGTGAAACCTCTTTAGGTTCCCATGCTCCTCGCCGTCACGGACTCATGTAAGGCTGCCCTGTTTTCTTCACTTCAGCTCAGTCGAGCCATGTACCCTCTTCAGTCTTCTCCACTCAGACGGAGGAGTTAATGCAGTTAGATTGCTCCTGGGCTTCTAGCGGGACTACTTCAAATGATATTACTTCCATTTGTGACGTGCATCACCAGCAGTGCTCACATTTGAGGCCAACAGCAAACAGACATCTAAGTCCGCTGGCTGCAAGAGCAGCCGCGCTTCCCCGCTGAAAAGCCAGGGAGCGACAGGGCTATAAATTTGTCAATTTCCTCAACAGCCCGTCGGTGCACGGGCCGCCACCTGAATGGGACTCTTGAGCAAGGCCACGGATTGCTCTGCGTTCCCAGGATTTGGAGGGAACTGTGTTCACGGATCACAAGCCCGTTTTTGACAGCGCGGATCGATGCAAGGAGAGTGAAAACTTAAATCAGGGCTTTCTTCTGATAACTGCCATTTGGGGAGAAAATCCACTTTGGGCGAAAAAGAAGGGCCTCGAGGGCACCCACCACGCAGGGTTCCTCCAGGATGGAAAGACACAGTGAAAGTAACATGTGAAGCTCACAACCAGACTGGACAGTGGGACTTTACTGCTCACACATACAGATATTCACCTGCAAACAATTGGACAGTCCTTCCTAGTTGTATTCCTCATGCTTTTATTTCTTTAATTATTCTGTGTCACAGCTGATTTTTTTAAAAAAATGTTTCCAAATTATCTACATGTGCAACAGATTTTTAAGTTTCCAATGTGTCAGAGATATATAGCAAAAAATAAATTCCTAGAAAAATGGATATCCTGGTTATGCAAATTGCTCTAGAAGTTTCTAATATCCTCTGTTTCTTTATGCATCTTCTTGTGGCTTGGTAGTGTGTTCTGCAGATCACATTTTTAGGGACACTGCTTTAGGATACATTCTATACATTTTAGTACAAAGGACTACTCACAAAAATGGTTCAATAACATAATAGACTCTTCTTTGTAACAGGTAAAGCATATACAAAACAGATTACAATATTGGACCCTTTCCTTTAGTTCTGGAAGAGTAGCCATGTCTTTCTTATCTAATCTATTCATCAACTTCAAACATGCTGGTATGGGGTCTCCAGAGGATCTGGGAATGCTGTAACCTCTGCCACTTGTGTTTTCTCTCATCGCAATAGACATTATAGAATTTCAGAAGGCTAAGAGAATATATTGCCTTCCAGGTGGCTCAGTGGTAAAGAATCCGCCTGCTAACGAGGGATTCGATTCCTGGGGTCAGGAAGATCCCCTAGAGTAGGAAATGGCAACCCACTTGAACATCCTTGCCTGGAAAATTCCATGGACAGAGCAGGCTGGCAGGCTATAGTCCATGGGGTTGCAAAGTGTCAGACATGACTGAGCATACAAACACACATAAAAATTTATTAATATTACAAAATTTAGAAATTTTAGTTTTAAATCAGTGATTTAGTTGATCACCAAATCATTAGCGATTTAGTGATTTCATGAGCTAACCCAAATAGTCCTTTATTTCTGTACTAATCAACAGAATTCAATCAATTCTTTTTACTGTTTTGCACGTAAATTCACTGTTTTCAACATTTTAGAGGCATTTCCTATCAAAACTCCCCTTCATTCCAGCTCTCCCTCTGTGTTTGCTCCATGTGTTAAGATGCTCTGGCTTGAAGATAAGCATAGCGGATACTCGATACTCATCAAATACATGAAGCTTCTCATAAGTGTACCGGTGAACATGTTGATGTGTAATGATAAGTTATGTTAACTCCAAATTCCTAATCATATACAGACTACTATATATAAAACAGATAACCCACAAGGACCTATAGCACAAGGAACTACACTCAGAATTTTATAATAATCCATAAGGGAAAAGAATCTGAAAAATAATAGATATATGTATATGTATAACTGAATCACTTTGCTGTATACTTGAAGCTAACACAACATTGCAAATCAAATATACTTTAATAAAAAAATTAAAAAATATTTTAATTATCATAATATAAAGAAAAACAAAGATGTAATGAAGAAGAGATGATCCAAATGAAAGAAATGGAAGAATGGATTCTAATTATAGCAACAGAAAATCACACTACTATAGATTGTTCAAAGGCAAAAAGGAATTTCTATAGATCATGCCTCAATTTGTAAATGTGAAAATTAGAACAGTGACTTCAAAATAATTGGTTTGCACCAGGACCAATAATCTGGCTCAGAAGATGAGAGGGCAGTGATGAAGCAGAAACTATTGCTGACTGATTTGATTTTTCTCCGAGTCTAACATAAAATTGAAAAAATATATTTACTTCATTTATTCATTTGATTACCAACATCTAGTGTATATAATCCCATGTGAAGAAGAGATAAGAGGTCTCTGGATGAAATGAGGCAAGCAAGCCAAGGTTTTCTTACTGATGATGGTCTTTACTGTTATTAAAAACAGATTTAAAGCAAACTTGTAGAGAAATCTTTCTCCTACTTTCAGTCTTTCTACTTCAACCATTCCCACAATACTTATACAAGTAAACTAAGTTTAAAGGAAAACCATATGGGAATGTATAGTAGAGAATTTCAAGAAGCATGAAGACAGTTGTTAGTGGCAAAGGAGAACCAATACTGGGCTAAAATTTTTTTTTATTAATTAATTTATTTTAATTGGAGGCTAATTACTTTACAATATTGTAGTGGTTTTTGCCATACATTGACATGTATAAATGCAATAAGGAGAGATGAGGGTGTGAAGAGCTTGCCTCAATTCATTGCAATGAGTTCAACAAAGATCATTTTATTTTTTAAATTATCTTTAACTGTGTTGGTTTCTGTTGTACAATATCACAAATCAGTCATAACTATTTACATATTATACACACACACACACACACACACACACACACCCCTATCTATCTATCTACCTATCTCCCCTCCCTCTGGAGCCTCCCTCCCCTCCCCTCGCCCGCCCCACCTCTCTGGGTCATCACAGCGCTCCAGGCTGGGCTCCCTGTGTTACACAACAGCTCCCCACTAGCTGTGTTTTACATGGTATTGCATGTATGTCAATGCTCCTTTCTCAGTGTGCCCCACCCTCTCCTCCCCGCTGCATCTACAAGTCTGTTCTCTATATCTCAACAGACATTATTTTAAAACATAAGTAAGATCAGTCACTGATTGAGCCGCTACAGATGCTGGGTACTTCTAAGTACCATAGAGTGAGTGTATGATGGGATTCAAAGAATGAAACTTGGAAAAGTTAAATACAGCTAGACAGACAGATAAGAGTTAGTACCCAATGACACAGTAAGTGCCAGGCACTATGGTGAGACTTCTGCTTGAATGGTTTTATTTAATGCTCTCAATAAACTGTTAAAGTAGGTATAATATCATAACTTGACTTTAAAGATGAAGTTATCAAGACTCAGATTAAGAAATTTAGCTAAGTTAATACAGTAAAGAAATTCTAAATATAGTGATCATGCTTCATTTTTGACACCATTCTTCTTTAATATCCTCTTCTGCCTGGCAGCAAGTGGCAGGACACTCAACCAAACACCACACATGCCTAGTCCAGGATGGTTTCCAGTCCATTTTGGCTTCCCAATGAGCCAGGGGCACTGGAAGGCAATGACCTTTCTTATCTAAGATGAATATATTTCCAATTATTTCACTACTGTCACAATTTATCATTCAAGATTGCCTTCTAATTTGCAGTCCTCCAAATTGGCAGACTTCTACTGGATGCTTTAGTTATAGAAGTTTATCTAAATAAAAAAGAGGTAATATGAATTTTGTCAGAGGTGGATTTTATATAGCTATCAAAGCAAATGCTGAATACCTTGTGTGGACTTATTAAAAAGTATTTAACGGACCTGAGCTCAAACTGCTTTTCAGTCTTTTTTTGGCCCCCAGAAAGGATGGAATTTCTCTGGCAGTTTCAGAAAAAATACCAAGGTCTCATGAGGCAGAATCATCCTCTTTGCACACTGAAGATTAAGTCTTATTCTTTTTTTTTTTTTCTCATCAGAGCAAGAACTCCCTAAAACTATGACATCCAACTGAACATTCATTCAATAAGCAAATACTTGGTGCCTACTGTGTGCTATGGTTGAGGTACAAGGATTCATGGTCTCCGCTCTCACAGAATTCTGAATCTATAATGTACAAGGCACACATAATTATTCAATGAAAAAAATGCCAACAAAGAAGTATGCAGAAAGTATTATGGGATCACAGGTGAAAAAGCAACTATTTCTATCCTTGGGGTCACAGAATGCTTCAAGAGAAAAGGAGCCATTTTCTCCTTTGAGATATTGGTATTAGTTTACTGAGTAAGGCAAGGGGTAGAACAATCCATACAGAAGGAACAGCACAGATACAGAGAGACCAGGAAATGCAAAGCATGAGAAATAAGATGGTAGATTTGAAAAGATGTCACATAACAACACAAAGAAGGAAAAGAACCCATGATATGAAATTCTGATCGTCCAAATACTGCACATATAATTTATGAGAGTCTGCTGAATTATTTTTGGAAGGGATACTGGTTTTTGTTGAATATTTAGGCCTACTAAACATGATCCTTTTGGTTTGCCTGTGCACGAGGGCCTATGTAATATGTCAGATATATCCTTTTTGCAACAAAAATTTAAATTCAAGAATTATTTTTCTCTATGTAGGAATGCAAAGTTCCAGTTGTCTATCTCTGTAAATAAAAATTCACTCTTCCAATCTGAGAAATGGAGGAATAGGGGTGTATGGGGCTTCCCTGGCGGCTCAGACAGTAAAGAATCCATGTGCAATGCAAGAGGCATGAGTTCGATCCCTGGGTCAGGAAGATCCCTTGGAGAAGGGATCCAGTATTCATGCTTGGAGAATTTCATGGACAGAAGAGCCTGGAAAGCTAGGGAGTGTATGAGAAGTGAGTGTGGTAAGGAGAGTGGGAACTCTCAATCAAAGATCTTTTATTTCCAGAGAGTTCATTCCTAATGCCAGGAGACAGGGGATTTATTGTACTTGAATCCATGTGGACCTCACACTTTTCTGAGGGACAGTGGGGCATATAAGGGTATTACATATACCCTCAGCAATATTTGCATAAACATTTCAGCAAGATTCCATGATCTCTACCTGACAGACTATGAGCATTTCAGGAGCAGATTTCCAGAGACATTGAGATTTTGTTCTAGAAATAAACCCTCCAAATGTATGCTACTAGAGAAGGCATTATCCAAGGTAAAGGGCGCAGACCAACCAATTAGCAGATGAATAGGAATAAGAAAGAAGGAATCTAACTTCCCACGGAAAGATATCTAGAGAAATTTAAGAGTTTAATGAAATTTTGTTGTAATTTATAAAATAACCTTTTTTAAAACAAGGAGACTAAGAAACCAATCAATATTGGCTAGGAAGGAATCACGAAGTGCAAGCAAGCCAAAAGAAGAAAAATGTAACCCAACAGTTTTACTATTGTTTTCTGGTTATATAAGCAGTGATATAGGCTTCTTATGGAACATTTACAAAATACAGAACCATGCATTGCCACTACCCCACTGTTGGCAATCTGTTGCAGAATATTCCATTCTTCTTTTCTAGATGTGTGTGTGTGTGTGTGTGTGTGTGTGTGTGTGTGTGTATGTTATTTCTTATACAGATAGGGAGCAATACATAAGTAATTTTTGACATTGGCAGCTAACTACATGCATTCACATTGTGGATATTTTTTCAGAGGTGACACTTATAACATATGACAGTTATGTTCCAACCATACCTATTCCTTACCTATCTATTTAGGCATTTTTAAAAATTCCTGCAACAGGGTATCTTTTTTTTATTCATGAAGGTACAAGAAGCTGCTTATGAAAATGCTGGATATCGTTCATGTTTTCTTGTTTTTAAAAAGGCCATGGATATGTCTTCCTTTCTAGGGCAGGTCTTTCTTCCTTGATTAGGTGGGCTGGCCATTTTCAATTAAACCAATAGTAATGAGCATGAATAAAGACATATTCACTCCCCAATTCCCCAATTTGGAGATGATAGACACCCCTCAAATATATGATAAAAATAATACCATTAATAAAATAATATAAACTATATTCTTCAAATAGTGTCCACCAAGTCACAAAACTACAGAAAACAGTCACTAGGAACTTAAGCAGGTTTCACTATTTGTTTCTCTATTTTCCTCTTACACTTCCCCCAAAGAACTATAACCTGCTAGAAATTTCAAGTTCAAACAGATTTTTAGAGTTCCTAACCTGAGAATACAGAATGACTCAGTTTAAAAAGAGATATCCATTGAGAAACTGCCACAGGTATGGCAAATGTTGGATATCTTGGACAGAAGTGCAAGATTTAGAATTGATCCTTCAGGTCCTAGGTTGATGGGACTTTAGAAATATCCAGGATATAGTTTACACAGAGAAGTTGACCCTATGGAAATTTCCATGTTCTTGAAATCTTATGTTACTTGGTCTTTTGTTAAGGAATTACCAGCACACTCATGCATTCTTTCTGATAGCAGATCCCAGTAGAGCTAAGCCATATGTTACTCCTTTATTCTTGGAATACAGTGCTTAGGTTGGTACTTTGAAGGCTCAAGACCTATAAATAACTGCTTGAGGAAACACCCTTACAAAAGGTGCATGGGACTTTAAAAATGACATTTGGATATTGGTCAAAATATTACTCCTGATACGTTATCACAGTGTCATAATATTATGACTGATTATAGTGTCACATCAGACCAACCCCCACAAAGTATGAGTCTAACCAATCCACTTGTACAGATTTGCACATTCAAAGGAATTCCTTTCTGATATTCAGAAGGGTGGTGAGCAGCTTGGAGAGAGGGCAGTGTGTAATTTATGCACTTGATTTGGCAACTGGCCAACACAGTTTGGGAAGATCGACACAGAAACTGCTCATCAAGCTGATTAAGAAACACAAACAAGGGATGATTCTTGTTAACAGCACCAGGTTGGGAAATACCAAAATACTGTGTTTCCCATAAGATACTTGCCATAGGCACTATTTCAAATATATTCTTGTTTATGCTGCTAGTTTCTTCCAGGTGGGGTGAGAATTTAATTCATGAAAGAGAGGACTGACATTTCTTTTTACCCCCTTTTCTTCATTCACATTTCTTATTCCCCTTTTTGGGAAGGTATTAAAATTTTTATATTGTAAGAGAGTGGTTCTTGACTCTGATTGCATATTAGATTCCCTTGGTGTTATGGACTGAATGCTACAATCCTCGTGAAACATTTGGGAGGTGACTAGGTATGTAGGTTGAGCCCTTATGAATGGGCTAGTGCCCTTATAAGACAAAGCCAGAGAGATAGTTCAGTCTTTTTCTTGTATGTGAGGATACAAGATTTCAGCAGTCTGCAGCCTGCTAGAAGGTTCTCACCAGAACCCAACTATTCTGGCACCCTCACCTCAGACAACCGGTCTCTAAAACTGTGAGAAATAAATTTCTATCTTTTATGGTATTTTGTTGCAGCAGCCTGAACTAATACACTCAGGGAGCTGTTACAAAAATACCAGTAGTCTGGGTTCCCACCACCAGTGATTTTTATTTACTTGGTCTATGGGTGGGGAGAGGGCTATGCATTGGTACTTTCTAAACAGCTTTCAGATTACTATAATGTGCAGTAGTCTCACAGGCTATTCAAAGGACGATTTTCAGATAGGCAGCATCAGCCTTACCTGGGACGTTGTTAAAAATGCAAAAATAGGTTCCATTCAGATCTATCAAATCAAAATCTGCATTTTAACATGATCCTCAGGTGAACTGAATGCATATCATATTTTGAGAAGCACTGCCATAGGGAAGGAGAAAGAATAATAAAGTGAAGATATTTACCCACATTTGGTAATAACAAATTACAGTCTGAACCACCAGGGAAGCCCAATATCAAAGATAATGCTGATTTAAATAATAGTCATAGCTAAAGCTTATTAGGTGTTCATTATTTGCCAGATAGTCCTCTAAATACTTCACATGCCTTGACCCCTTTAATGCATAAAACAACCCAGGGAGGGTGATATTGCTATTTTCTTTTTTTCCTTCCAGTTTCGTTGAGATACCATCAACATGTAACATCATATAAGTTTAAGGTGTGTAATATAATGATTTATATATATATATATATATAGTGAAATGATTATTGCAATAAGTTTAGTTAACATCCATAACCTCACAAGTTATACTTTTTTTTTCTTGTATTGAGAACTTTATGATATACTCTCTATGTCTCTATTTTCTGAGTAAGAAAACAGAGGTGAATGGACTTGGGCAAGGATTCACAGTCACTGAGGACAGACTAAACACCTACAAGAACTTTCTCCTTTGTATTAAAGATATATGTGGTTGAACAGCTGATGATGAAGGAAATTGAAGGACTTGATACTCTAACAGGTTGGCCAATTCAGCAATGCTGACTCAAAAGGGATGATGGGCTATATGAAATGTGAATGGCTTTTCTGTTATTTATAAAGAATCATAGTCAAGATAGCTGATATGAATACACAGTAAATGTGAGATATTAGGCAAATTTAGGGGCACTATTATCTTCAAGGTACTCAAAGATCAGACCACATTCAAAGTTCTGAATTTGAATCTTAAATTCATTCCTGGGTCATGAAGCCCAGTTGATCTCAATGAAGTCTACAGAGTCATAGGCAACATCTCCAAAAAGGAAATATGAAGTGAATTCTGTCTATTCTTAAGAAAAACTATGACAGCTACAATTTGGGAGTTAATTTTCTCAAAGCAGCAAGGTCTCCCCTGGTCAAAGTAAAATAAATATTTTTCTGTTAGGTGCTAAATAAATATTTGCTGAGTTAATGAATATGTATATGAAATTCTCTCTCAAAGAAAATTTTATTCTGGCAGCCCTTGCAGTGAAGTTGGCCCATATATGGGTTTTATTTGGCACGTGTAGTATTTTTTTTTTAATGAGCCATTATTAAGTATCAGGGGATTTCACTCACAGACACAGAGATACAAATCCAGGTTTCTAGTTTTTCTTTTAAGATTGCAAATTCTGGCAACATTAAAATCATGGCATCCGGTCCCATCACTTCATGGCAAATAGATGGGGAAACAGTGGAAACAGTGGCTGACTTTACTTTTCTGGACTCCAAAATCATTGCAGATGGTGACTGCAGCCATGAAATTAAAAGACGCTTACTCCTTGGAAGGAAAGTTATGACCAACCTAGACAGCATATTAAAAAGCAGAGACATTACTTTGTCAACAAAGGTCTGTCTAGTCAAGGCTATGGTTTTTCCAGTAGTCATGTATGGATGTGAGAGTTGGACTATAAAGAAAGCTGAGCGCTGAAGAATTGATGCTTTTGAACTGTCGTGTTGAAGATTCTTGAGAATTCCTTGGATTGCAAGGAGATCCAACCAGTCCATCCTAAAGGGTGTTCACTGGAAGGACTGATGCTGAAGCTGAAGCTCCAATACTTTGGCCACCTGATGCGAAGAGCTGACTCATTGTAAAAGACCCTGATGCTGGGAAAGATTGAAGGCAGGAGGAGAAGGGGACGACAGAGGATGAGATGGTTGGATGGCATCACCGACCCAATGGACACGGGTTTGGGTGGACTGAGGGAGTTGGTGATGGACAGGGAGGCGTGGCGTGCTGCGGTTCATGGGGTCACAGAGAGTCGGACACGACTGAGCGACTGAACTGAACTGACTGAAGTCTGTGTGCCTATGTGCAACAACCACCTGGCACTGCAGGGGTGCTCTCACAGCAGGGAGATGCATGCTCACTAGTGATCTGCTGTCCCACCTAGAGTGGGCTGAGTGGTGGTCCCCAGTCCTAATTCCCAGAACCTGCAAATATTACTTTATGAAGTAAAAGAGTGAATGTTGCCTTATATAATAGATGTGATTAATTGTGATCTTGAGGAGAGGACTTTATTCTGGATTATCTGGCTGGGCCCCCGATTCCCTCACATGTATCCTTATAGGAGAGAAGCAGAGAGATACAGACACACAGAGAGGGTGATGTGAAGAGGGAGTGGGGTGCAGGCGCTGTGACTGCAAGCCAAGGGCTACTGACAGCCAGAAACAGATCACCCCCCTCCCCAACAGAGCCTTCAGAGAGAGTGCAGCCCGCAGATACCTTGTTCTGGATTCTTGGCCTTTACAACACTGAGTGAATGAATCTCTGTGTTTTAAGCTGCCTAGCTTGGGGGCATTTTGTTAGGGCAGCCCTGTGTGCATGCTTTGTTGCTTCAGTCATGTCTGACTCTTTGCAACCCTATGGACTGTTACCTACCAGGCTCCTCTGTCCATGGGATTCTCCAAGCAAGAATACTGGAGTGTGTTGCCATGCTGTTCTCAGGAAGAGGATCTTCCCGACACAGGGTTTGAACCCATGTCTCTTATGTCTTCTGCAATGGCAGGGGAGTTCTTTACTACTAGTGCCACCTGGGAAGCCCTAGGAATCTAACATAACACCACTTGGACACAGATGCCCATGCATCTGTACAGGATATTTTTATTAGGACACAGGCTCTTTGTTGGGTGTGGGGAGGATACAATGGACAAAGGAGACCATAGTAGTAACAGCCCGTATCTCCCAGGGCAAGGCACTCTACATATCCAGGCATTATCCCTTAGAATGGATCTAGTTGAGATTTTTTTGTTCTCTGCCAGGAAACTTGTTATCTTAATAGAAAAGTTATGGCTTTTAGATAGATTTATATTTTTATATTCTAACTTTATAAAATGCCAGGATGAATGTATTTCCCTTTAGGTATGAAACACATAATGTAGGCAAATGACCCTTAGAGATTGAATGTTCCATAACCTTCATTTTACAAATGGGAAAACTAGACCCAGAGAGAAAATGGGAGGCCCAAGGTCACACAGATAATTAGGGCAGAGTTCGGCTTAGACCTTCTCACTCATGGTTCATTGCTCATTTTACATCCCAGCCCCCTTTCATGACCTAACTCTTTCAAATCCTAACTATTAGCTTTTGACCATTGAAATAAGGTTGACTGTGAGATCCATTTAGCTTAATAGAATGGCACTTTTGTTCAAAAGTACGAGTAGATATGCCCTCAGTCTTTCAGAGGGAATGTTTCAAGCCCATGTCCAAATGGGCCCTTTTCTAAGCAAACTAATTTATCCAGAACATCTAAGTCACATCATGTTTAACTTAAAAAAGGTCTTGTCACGATGATGTTGTTGTTCAGTTGCTCAGCTGTGTTTGACTCTTAGAGAACCATGGACTGCAGCACATACCTGGCTTCCCTGTCCTTCACTGTCTCCCAGAGTTTGCTCAAACTCATTTCCATTGAGTCAATGATGCCATCCAACCATGTCATCCTCTGTCGCCCATTATGATATAAGCAGTATTTAATATGCTAAAGAGTACGGATATTTAAAGAAATTGGACAGGAACAACTCAATTGGTAACTTTCTAAAGGAAAGAGAGCAATGCAAGAGAATATATCAATTTATTAGCAAGATGTGAAAGATCTTAAGAAAGCCTGAAAAACATGACTGTACTATAAAATTGAGGGTTAGCAAAAAGAGCTTCAGCATTCAAAGGACAGTATAAATTAACACTGTACACCAATGTTCTTTATGGAACAGGGAAAAAGAGAGAGTAGAACTTTTAATTAAATTTTTTTCTAACAGTAATTTTTTTTAGAGCAATCACAGATGCCCCAATAAAGCAAGAGCTGATGGTTATAGTGTTGCATTGGCTAACTTTTACACCTTTCTAAGCCTCAGGTGGCCAAGTCACATTTGGACTCTATTCTGGATAAATTTTACAGTTCAACACAATGGCATTTTCTTTAATGCTGACCCCAGAACTCCCTAAAAACACATGAGGTCTGCTTTGCTTGAACTAATTCATGAAATAATAAGGATTTTTACAACCAGTCAGAAAACATATTAAAATGCCATGTCAATATTTGGCTATGCCAAAACCCCACCATACACAATGATAAACTTGACTCATTAATGCCCAATATAAACTATACAGGATGAATGCTTCTGCAGAATGCCTGGATTAATTCAGTGGCTTTTACCATGTCTATCCTAGCCATGCCAAACCTGCTTATTAAGGTCAGTGGGCATTCAAAACAGGAGCTTCATTTATAGATCTCTCTTCTAGTAAGCAAAGGTAATAGAAGTAAAATCAACTGGCCCTTTCTCAAGGGGAAAAAACCTCAGATATTTAAATAGTGATATACTTGCTTTTTATTGACTTAGGAATGGATTTGACTTAATCCAAGTAAAGTCCTGATGCTGGGAAAGATTGAAGGCTGGAGAAGGGCATGACAGAGGATGAGATGGATGGATGGTATCACCGACTCAATGGACATGAGTTTGAGCAAGCTGTGGAAGTTGGTGATGGACAGGGAAGCCTGGCATGCTGCTGTCCATGGGTCACAAAGAGTTGGACACAACTGAGTGACTGAACTGATCTCAATTAATCTGAAATACTAAAAGTTCATCCTGAAAACTTTTGTCTCTGGCTATGAACAGCCTGGATGTTGTTTATTTCCGACACCTGTCAATCATGACACATGATGGCCTATATCACCCTGTGCAATGGCAACCACAACAGTAGCCCTGCCAAAATGGTCAGTTCCAAGTGACCATGGCCATTTGACCTTATTGGCCATTTGAACTTCCTAGCACTTCCATCTCACCAAATCGTAACTAATTAATTAGAAACAAGCCCAGATTTATATGCCATTGTGACAAACATAATCTGATACCAAAAACAAGCAAAGAAAAAACCTGAACTGTGCCATTATCTTAGAAATTTGAATTAATATTAAGAAAGGATTAAATAACTAAGAATTAGAGCTGAAGATGAAGGTTGAATTTGGGAGATAAGTCAGGCAGGCCAAAATAGACCCTGTGGAGTCAGAGCTATGGAGAAGCATGAGCAGTGAGTAAGCAATGTCATAATGTGGAGAGAGAGAAAAAAAAAAAAAAAAAAACAAGTAGATGATAGCACAGAGTAGAGAGAAGAATACGCATACAGAAGCCAAGCCACAAACACCATGGACAGAGCAGTGAAATGGTGAATCATGAAATCTAACCTCCAGAGGTTTTGGGCACCTTTTTGTCCCTAGAACAATATGGCTAGAAAAGTTTACCAATATCCAGGATAGCACTCATTTTTCATCTTCTAGAGATATAATGGGCCAACTTTCCATATGATTACCCTCATACAAAATCCCACCTTCCCACTCCTTATGGAAGGAACATGAATGAGTCTGTTTCTGGCAAGCAAGAGATTAACTAAAAACATTATATAAACCTAACCATTCATCTGATGATGTTACACCATTTTCCAGGCTTGATTATGTACTATTTGAGATATCTCTTTGCTTCCTGCAGAGATCCTGCTGTTTCATAACCACTTTGCTTGATGTTATATGGGCTTCTGAAGAGAATGCATCTTGATCTGCATCACACAATAAGACCAAATCTAACACAGAGACATACTGGCTACAGAGATTACCAAAATACTTTAAAGCTCAAATGTTCACTTGCCCAACTGCTTCTTTCTGGGTATTTCAAAGCATTGGTTGATTAAATATCTGGTATCATTAACTTGAATTTTAACTTCGATTAAATGTTTAGGCTCTGTTTAGTCTATGCTCACAAATGGTGACTCAAGGTTCTAATTTTCAACACTCTTTAACATGATTCTTTTGTTTCAGAACGTTTTCTGTGTTCTTTTAGGTGTCTTACAGTACTCATTTACCACATCCTAAATGATGCATCTTACAAATATCATATTAAAGTTAAAACTAACATTAACTGAAAATTTAACTTGACATGTTTCTTGAAATTCTTATCCAAATCTAACAAATTATGTGCATTTAGATGTATGTATTTTTAAAAAGAAGCACCTTTTGCTTATGAATTATATGTTTAAACCCATTTCTAAGGAATAATAAATTCAAACAATATTGACACCTAGAAGAATTGGTTACATATTTTAGATTCTTTACTGTCTTCCTTTAGTGACCTATAGTTCCATTTTCACTTAGAGGTAAATGAAACAAAACAGTGAACTTTGGACATCGTGAACTTTCCCCTTATTTTGAAAGTAATATAACGATTTTAGCTGTTGAGCCATCGGCTCCAACATGTAAAAAACATATATTACACACTGAGAATCCTTATTCAAGAGAATGTATTGTTTTGGCATAGACAATGATATTTCTGGTTGAATGATTCAATATCTTAGAAAGAACTTCTGATGTTAATGTTACCCTTGGTATTCCTGTACTATAAAGGGATCAATGGTAGATCTGGGAGTAAAACTTAGAATCAAAGACTTCAACTGATCAAGTGGTGATCCGTTCTTGATGTATGTCCAACACTGGGACAAACCCTGTAGAAAATGTGAAATAAAACTATGACATGTATACCTATGGCTGGCTCATACTGATGTATGGCAGAGGCCGACACAATATAGTGAAGCAACTTTCCTTCAATTAAGCATAAATAAATTTGGGAAAAAAATAAGACAGAGTTTCTGCCTTGGAAGAGGTTCTAATCTGGATGAGGAGATAATATTAACATGGAAAGAAGCCATGAGAGAACCACAGGGACAAAATAAAATTAAATGCATGGCTACTTCCTATCCAAGCACACAGGCACTGAGGGTTCAATCCCTGGTCTGGGAACTGAGATCCCACATGTTGTGTGGTATGGCCAAAAACAAACAAGCAAATGTAGGTTTTAAAGTCATAAAAGTTTAGTCTGGTTCTGATCTGTTCCCTCAAACGTCACTAGGAGACCCTGGGTTTACTTAGTCTTAATTTTCATGCTGGTACTCAGATTATTAGAGGGGTAAATGATAGAATATATGGCAACTGTTGGCACATATATTCTGTGTTGTGGAGACTATATGATGAACATTCACATGGCCTTCAGATGTTATTTACCCCAGTTAACCTATACTCACACTTTGGAAATTTCAAACTGAGCTATAGGAAATGACCAACATTTAGTTTTTTTCCTACAAAATGACAATTTCATAGGTTCAACCAAATATTAATACATTAGTCTCTTTTTAATTATTATTATATTTTCTCCAATCATTGTCAGATTGAGTGGTTAGCGATTTCTTGGGATCCTGAGGGAGGTAATATAAAAGGCAGGTTTGATTTTGGTCAAGGGGGCTTCCCTGGTGACTCGGACGGTAAGGAATCTGCCTTCAATGTAGGAGATCTGGGTTCAAGAAGATGCCCTGGAAAACGAATTGGTTACCCACTCTAGTAATCTTGTCTGGAGGGCCCCATGGACAGAGAAGCCTGGCAGGCTATAGCCCATGGGGTCACAAAGAGTCAGACATGACTGAGTGACCGCACACACACACCCAGAGGAAAACCTTGTTTTGGCTATTAGCTTTATTGGAACCTCTAGGAGGGGCATTAGACAGAAAGTGAATACTGAATGTCTGCATTTGAACCAAGGGAAAGAGAAAGAGGAGAAATGAATTTAAACTACTAGATGTTTTTTCACAGGACAGACCCCGCTCTCTCTCTAACCCTCCTGCCCTCCACTACCACCTGCACATAGTACTCTCTCTGGGGTACAGGACAGAAATCAGTTGACTGCTATGCTAGGCAGGAGGGCATCCTTCTTTCCAAAATAGCACAGATCTGGTAAAGAACTGGAGCCAGGCAAGCTATAGGTTTGTTTACTGTATATGCTGTTAAATGTTCCCAGATAAAACCTCCATTTGTCAATGACCCAGCAGGGAGTAAATGAAAATGCTTATTCAGACCCCTCAGCAGAGAGAGCTCCCTTAATCCGCTCACTGATGAGATAACGCTGTAGGATTACAATAATCAACTTGCAGTATGTCCTCTATTAGTGCTTAAAACTATAGCAGTTCATAAGCACTAGGAGACATCCTTCATTTACATAATATAGTGACAGACTTTCACCCTTCTGAGACCATCCATCATTTTCCTACCAATGCCTTCCTTGAAGTATTTCCAATAGGTACAATTCTATTGAGGACTGTTTAATAATCACATTCTAAATGCCTCAACATAAAAGAATACATGTATATATTATTTTACATATTTTTCCTTTTGTGTATACACACATATATATGTATATACATACACACATACATATACAAATATAATGTATATATATATGGGGCTTCTCTGGAGACTCAGTGGTAAAGAATCTGCCTGCCAATGCAGGAGACATAAGAGATGCAGGTATGATCCCTAGGTCAGGAAGATGCCCTGGAGGAGGGCATGGCAACCCATTTCAGTATTCCTGCCTGGGAAATCCCATGGACTGAGGAGCCTGGCCAGCTACATTCATGGGGTCGCAAAAAAGTTGGACATGAATTACCAACTAAATAACATCAACTATATATATATTATATATATGTTACATACACACACACACACAAGTGATATATGTTTATGTGTTTGTATACATATAGAAAGACATCACACATACACAAACATAACCCATCACTTACTTAAATCACAAAATTATAACCATATGTAGATATTAACAGTGACATTAAACATCTCAGCTTCTTCTCAGAGTAAGAATTACAATGAAGTGTCTGTGAGACTAGTATGTAAATAGGGAAAGTAATAACTCACAGACTCTTCTTAAAATACTTTCTATATCACTATTAGTTTCTGCAGTGACATATTAAAGTTATTTCCCTCTATGTTCTTTTCTAGTTAGCCAATGGAATGCTCACTCACAAAGAGAGAAGGCACTTTCTGATGCACATTTTTTTAAAAGTTGGTTAAAATTCACATTATGAAATTGCAAAAGTGTAGATAATTCATTCAAACTTGGTTTTTTTTCATGCACTTTTCTAAAGAAAATTTAAAGTGTCAAAAATACGTATCTTGTGCTCATTATTAAATGCTAAATACCACAGTGTTTTGAGCTGCCTCGTGGCCATTGTAAAGAAAACAGGTGTTCTGATAGATTATAAAGTGTGAGTCAGATGATGTGTAGGACAGAATTTTAATGAAGCTGCAAGCACAGAACTCTGACTGGCCTCTTGAATATGATGCTCAAACCCTGAAAGTAGTTTTAAAGACAAGATAGTAAGAATGCAATTCGGGAAGCATTCATTAATAATCAACAAGTAAATGGAACATGGAAAATCATTATAGTAAAAGACCTTAGCATTACAATGTAATTTAATATAGCATTAAACTAAGGAGAAGGTGGGTATAATTTGAAAGGACATCTATGTCTTTGTATATGTGCAAATATACAAAGAAAGTATCTTAATCACTACATTAAGTTATTAGTCAAAACCATAAGCAGAAGTCACAATTCTAGATGCAGAGGTGCCTCTGGAGATGGGAAAAGGCTCATGATTATGGAATCCAAGAATAACTATCAATTTATCTGATTAGGTTTATTTACTTAGAGATCTTTTGTGAAACCTAACTTTCTTCCCTTTTGTTTTTCACTAAAATGTCTAGGGAAGATATCTGAGTGAAAACACACTTGGAGTTTCAGGTGTCTGATGGAATTTTAAAAGAGCAGATCTAGGCTTCATATCTTTAAACTCTTAAAAGGTTGAGGAATAAACACTATATATTAAGTTAGGTGATATCTTTCATTAATAACTATGATTTTCTCTAGCTTGTTTGTCACAATCCTAGATCATATCTGGTTTTTCTAAATATTTTCCCTCTACATTTTCCCCACTTTTAGAGATGGTTATGTATAATTTATATCACTAGTTTAGTTATGAATATTAGCATGTTGATACATTTTATGGTACTCATATACAATCTTTATTAACAGAAATTTCTGGAAAAAAAAATTGTGCCCTTCGACTAATATTTTAGTCATGTATGTGTGCTCTGTTGCTCAGTAATGTCTGTCTCTTTGTGATACCACAGACCATAGCCCACCAAGCTCCCCTGTCCACAGAATTTTCCAGGCAAGACTCTTAGAAGAGGTTGCCATTTCCTACTCCAGGGGATCTTCCCGACCCAGGGACTGAATCTTCAGCTCTTGTACCTCCTGCATTGGCAGGCGGATTCCTTACCACTGTGCCACCTGGGAAACTCCAATATTATAGTTACTTCAAAACAAAGATTACTAGAAAGTTCATAAAAAGGACAGAACTTTCATGTGAATGGAATTTCCTTTGGCCAAAAAACATAATTAACAAGAAAACTAGAAATAAACTTGTCCCACATATTTATAGAGTAAACTAAAAATTGTCCTATGCTTTGCTTATCTATCTTTTCCAATGGATTTTAGGCTCCTTGAAAGCAAGGCTCTGGAGACTTCTTCCTTGGTATTCCCAGCATGTGGCATGGTGGCTGGCTCTACAGGCGCTGGAAATATTCCATCAAGATTTGTTTGTATGAATGAGAGCAAAATATCCATGCATGATACAGAATTCTGAGAAAATAATATTAAGACTACATAAAAAAACAGTCTACAAATGGTTCCTAAACTATGTGTCTTGATTTAAATATCATATAAAATCTTTGAATAAACCAATCCTGTACTTAACCTACAAGACTGGCTGTAACATAAATGATGATACTTTCCCATTATTTGCATTAAGAGACTTACACATATACTTTACTTGTCTACAACTTGTAGATAGTCAAAAAATTATAACTTTGCCAACTCTGTTTATGTTCATGCAGTTTGGAATGAATATGACTGTTGTTTTATGTTTCATGATTTAAATGCACTTTGCCAATGACCTGTGATCTATCAGATTAAAAAGGAACAATGTATCCTGTGAACAAGAACTAAAATGACTTTATAACTCTTACTTTCTATAATTACCTTCAAAGACTTACTGGATCAGAGAGTCTTCCTTATCATCTCACAAGAATTGTTTCCATTCCCAGTTCTACACATCTTGTCCCTTCTGGAGGGATTGTACTCTCCCTGGCTTGTTATTTGTATAAGTTCTACCTGTCAGTCATTCAGGTCTTGTACTTCCTCTAAGAAGCCTTCTCCAAACTTCCAAGGGGATCTTTCATTCCTCTGGATATCTCTAGCATTTATTTCCCAACAATGACTTGCCAATTCCTATCTAAGGGCTATTGCCATTATATATATATTTTAATAGGAACCCTGGTATTTCTAACCAAATTTCAAACCCTTAAGGCATTGTTATGTGTTTCTCTGATAGGAACATGACTCCTGGGCGGAGTTACTGCCATAGCCACTTCTTGAAATTCACATGGTAATAGAGGGCTTGAGAAGCACAACCCAAAGGTGATACTGCTGTAGGGTATATCAGAAAGTTGTTAAGAGAGCCGATGTTAAGTAGATGTTAAATCCCTCCTTATGTGGGAACTTTCTTTTCTTTTTAATTTTATTTTTGGGCTGTACTGCATGGCACATGGGATCTTGGTTCCCTGACCAGGGATTGAACCACTGGACCACCAGGGAGGCCCCTTCTTCTTTTCTTTTGGTTTTATCTATATGAGATGCTAGATTATAACCAAACCTACTGTGGTACTATTTCATAATACATGTAAATCAAACCATAATGCTGTACACTCTGAACTTACAGAGTGACATGTATCAATTATGTCTCAATAAAATTGGGGGAAAAAAAAGCCCTGACCTGTTTATCATCTCATTTGCCTAACAATTCGTCTAGAAAGTTGACGGGGCTGTGATCCTAATTGACTATTCACTTTCCCATCTTCTCTACAAGATGGTTGCTTCCTTGAGCATAGTGTAAGGATGCTGTGCTTGTATCTTCAGGACTTTGAATAATATCTAGTAAACCTGGATGTCTAGTGAATGATAACTTTTGGAATGAATACATGGGAATACTGAGATTCAGTAAGCTGAAATGTCCTATGCAAGGTTATGGGGCCATTGAGTTGAAAAGAGCAGGAAGGTATCAGTCTGTAAGCTTCCTAGTGACCTAATCCAAAAGAGGTGCCCCTGCAGCCTAAAGAACAGGTAATCCAGATGCTTAAAGAAACAGCTAAGACAATTGTTGACTAAACAGGAGACAGTGCTCAGATGCCTTATTGTTCTTCCTTCCCAGAGAACGAAGGCACTGATTTGACCACAGTGAGACCCAGGAGAGCAGAGCCTTAGTCAGCAGGATGATGACTGTCGGCCAACTCAAGAGCCGAGCTAACAATAGGATATCATCGAAGGCTAAACTGCTTCGGCTCTCATAGAAGTGGCTCCTGCATGTCTAGGGTGAGATATTTTGAGAAACAGGAAAGCTGAATGGATCTGGAGGAATCACAGAACATGACTGACTACCCTCCGGTTAAGAATAAATGTACTTCATTAGGGCAGATGAAAAATGCCTGTTTAGTTCTTCCAGTCCTGCTCACTGCTCTTAAGTGGCTGTGCCGATGGATTTTGAGAATGATGTGATGTCAAAGATAGAGCACAACCTGCCAAAGCACACATTTAGCAGCACAGGTATAATAAGGTTTCACAGAGAATCTACACAGTTAACAGTATTTCCTACCAAACAGGCTCAGAAGGCACTTCTCTATCTCTGAGCATTGTCACTTCTAGAAAGCAGACTTCACTCACCACTCGTTTCAGCCTATATTTGTCGTTTACTTGCCTTTCACTGAGTTTTACTCTATTAATAAAATGATAGTCTATATTTTATTGCCCCAGAACATCTCCAAGTAAAACCTATTTTAGTGCCCAAAAGAAATGTGGGCATGCTTACAGCGTCCATGGGTCATGTAACTGACATGTTACTAAGGAAGATAAAAGAGAGCTCAAAGTAAACCATTATTCCTTGCTTTCTAGCCAATTAAATTAAAGCCAACAAATGGCTTCAACCCCAGTGGAATGAGAGTTACAGATTTTATCTCATGTCTATGAAAAATGAGACTTTGGGGAAACCTTTGTGTTTCAACTCTACCACAATAAAATAATATCTTCAACCAGTTACACCTAGCCCTATTTTCTTTCAAAATCCAATCCTCTATCACTTCTTTATTCGTGTACTAATCAATTATAATTTAAGGGCACTGACAACTAGGAGTGCTCTGCGATGGCTCTTATCATCCTTGCTTCAATGTAAGATACAATGCCACAACTTATCCATTTAAAAATTGTAAAGGGGGGGAAAAGACACAAGAAAACTACTTCATAAAAATAGCCACCATAGTTGTGGCTCAGACACAGGAAGAATTAAATTGCTTTTCCTGGAGCTCCATAGGTAATTCTGACATTTGTGTCACTGGAGGGCAATGGATAAACTATGTTTTTAAAATAATTTTGTAATAAAGCTCAGCCCTCTTCTAAACCTAAGAGGTGTAGTTGGGAGGCTAAATATACTGCCAAAGAAACATCAGTAAAAGCAAAACAAACAGATACAAAAGGTGCTTTTACTTTCTGCTTATTTTGGGGAGCTGATAGATATCATGCTATAAGCCCATTATAGCCAATGATTCCAAGCAGCCCCTGGAAGAGTAGAAATTGTTAGCTGTATAAAATAAAAATTAAGCTTATTAAGCACCATCTTGTGCCTGAGCACCCAGTGTGAGGATATTCAATTTAAATTAACTACTTGCAAACAATATTGATGAAACTCATAACTTAAAAAGCAAGATTTGGAGTTGCCAGAATAGCTGTGTGGGCTGTGCCAAGTTATTTTAGCAACTAACCAATATATCTCAATTTATATCAGAAATCTCTTATGAGATATAGCCAACCATTTCAACACACAATTATGAGCATTCTCAAGTGCTTTCTGTGAATTTTTATGTCCCATTCCTTGTATTACCTAGGTAATCTAGTCACCAATATGTCTTCTGATATTTTCAAGATACCTTTTGAGTTTTTAATCAAATCCAACTGATGTTCAACTACTTTCAAATCTAGAACTTCCCAGTCCACTTCCTAGGCAGTTCTGAGGTTACCTGTCTGCTTAAACTCTCTCTGAAATAGAACATCACATGACTCAAATGCTCAATATTTCAGCTTTGCTTTAAAATCCAGGTGTGAGAACTTCAGTTTGTGGTCCAGGGGCTAAGAGTCTGTGCTCCCAATGCCGGGGGCTCAGGTTTGACCCCTGGTCAGGGAACTTGATCCAACATTACACAAATAAGAGTTTGAAAGCCACAACTATAAAAAGAAAAAACCCCACATGCTGAAGATCCATTGTGCTGCAACTAAAACCTAACACAGTCAAATAAATAAATAAAATCAAGTTTAAAAATTAAAAAAAATTAAAATTCAGGTGTGTTGCTTGTAAAGGCTGATCATGACTTCCTAAGAGTGCTTCTACAGACTGAAAAATTCAGCCTCAAATCCTATTCTTCATGGAGAAATTTGGAAATAAAAACATTGGTATTTAGCAACACCTCAATGTGAATGTCTGCTTAGTTGGACTGACTGTATCTGTGGCTGGAAGTGAAGTGAGTGAAGTGAAAGTTGCCCAGTCATGTCTGACTCTTTCTGACCCCATAGACTATTCAGCCCATGGAATTCTCCAGGCCAGAATACTGGAGTGGGTAGCTGTTCCCTTCTCCAGGGGATCTTCCCAACCCAGGGATCAATCCCAGGTCTCCTGAACTGCAGATGGATTCTTTACCATCTGAGCCACCAGGGAAGAGGCTGGAAAGATGTGGCAAATGTATCATCATTCCTTAATACTATGCCAATGGTGGACATAATTAATTGATCACTAAATTCTTTCTGTTTTGTTCAGGCTTGGCCTGCTAGTGCTCATAATACAGCCTGCCAGGCATACCAGCCAGTCACAACCAATGGATTGGAGCTGGTACTTGTGATCCCAGTTCAAGCTCATTTCTCTTCTTCATAGAGGAGGACACGAAGGGTCAACAAAGAAAAGTAAATTCCTCTCTGACCCTGACCTAGTTCACCTAGAGTCTTTATGATTGTCTTATGGCAAGTCCTCTATGACAAAGGCATGAAAATTCCATATCTACTGTAGGAACTGGTAGAAAAGGAGAATTAAGGATGGGCAGCGCCTGAAGGTGGTTGGAAGGAAGCTATTTTTATTCTAGAGTGGGAGAAGGTAGGGAGAACCACTGTGCCACTCTTCTGAGGAGCTCCATCTGACTTTGGCAGTAGCTGAATTCTATTCTTTCCTCAAGCCAGCTCACATTTTACTTTCTAACTGAATTTTCTTCTTAGCCTCTGGACCTCTTCAAAATCAAAGACAATCTCTTTTTGTTCTGAATTCCCACAATCTTTTATCGCTCCAAACTTGGACAACAGTCAACATTATCTTTGAGTATGTGTTATCCCTTCTCTACTAGACTGCATATTAGTTTAGGATGTAGGCTATTCTTATTTATCTTGGAATTCATGCTAATCTCTCATCACAGTGTTTCATCCATAGAAGACATTCAATAAATATCTATGGAATACATGACAGAGAACACAATGAAGAAGAAAGAAGGGATGGCAGTGAGGAAGAAGTTAATGCCATGTTCAAACAGAATCTCATCTAGCTCCCCAGCTCCATTTCTCTCACTCTCTCTTTAATTCTGTCCCATAGGGCATTTTACTTGTAGTGCACTTCATCTTAAAATAAGGGATGAATAAAAGCAATAATTTATATTTGTACTTGGAAACATAATGAGACTGGGGGTTATATATGTATGTGACAGTGAATTGAAAACTTGTGATTACATTTTAAGTGATGTAGGTATAATCACAGGTGGAGTTTCCAGTCCAAAAGAAAAACCACCACAACAAAACAAACTGAATTGTAAACCTTTTTGCTCTCTTTCCTTCTCTTTTCATCTCTTTTAACAGATATTGACTTTTTTTCTATAACTACAGTTTGGGAAAATAATTATTAAGAAATATTTATAATGTTAAACATAAAACACTGATCCTTTATATCTGTTCCCCCTTTCATACAAAGGGTCCTTCCAGGAGGAATGGCATTTTCAGAGGAGTATGGTGAGCTCTGGTGGCTCAGATGGGAAAGAATCTGCCTGCAATGCAGGAGACCTGGGTTCGATCCCTGGGTTGGGAAGATCCCCTGGAGAAGGGCATGGCAACCCACTCTAGTATTCTTGCCTGGAGAATCCCATGGACAGAGCAGCCTGACAGGTTATAATCCATGGGACCGCAAAGAGTCAGACACAATGAGAGCGATTTAGCACACACAAGGTAAGTGCTATAAATTAGTGATAGTGAAACAGGAGGGAAGGGAGCAAGGCACAAACTTTGAAAGAAAGACACAGCCCAAGGACACAACATAAACTGATTAGAATCAAACGGGCACAAATGGCATAAGAGTTGACTTCAACTGGACCTTGATCCTCAGCATACGCTCACAGTAACACATCAGCAAGCTGATGTGCACACAGAGGTGCCATGGCAGTTTCAAAGCTGACTATCAAAGACCAAAAAGTGGGCGGTGGTCCAACTCCTGGAAATCTCCTTCCCTTCCCCAAAATGGAGTAATCCTTTCACTTATTAGCCTGTAAAATTATCCAGCCCATAAAAGCTAACCACACCACATTTGAGGTCAAACTCGCCCTCTGTGATGGCCCACACTCTGTTTGTGAAGTGTGTTTCTCTCTGAATAAATCCACTTCTTACCTGTCACCTTGTCTCTCACTGACTTCTTTCTGCAATGAGACATCAAAGTCCTAAGCTTCATTAAGTCCTGCAACCAGATCTGTGATTTTAGTTCAAAGACCAGAGGTTTTGGCTGGGTTCAAGTCCCAGCCATGTGGGTTAGAGTCCTACACAGGGTTTTGGTTAGGTTCAAGTCCCGGACACGTGGGTTCAAACCCCAAGCAGGGTTTTGGCTGAGTTCAAGTCCTGGCCTTGTGAGTTCAAGTTCCAAACTGGGTTTTGGCTGAGTCTGTTTTAGCACATGGTTCAAGCCCCAATCCAAGATAAATGGCTTCAATAGCTTTCTTTGATATAACTAAGAAATTTGCTGTATGCATCACAAGGTGCCACAAGCCTAGTCATGGACATTATTTTATGGAAATTCATATTATTGGGCACATGCAAACTGTTTTAGAGAAGATGTTAGTAAGCATACTATTGCATTTAGAAGACATGAGAGAAAGTCACTATCCATCTGAAAACTTTAGAAGTTAAATTATTCATGGATTCATAAAGCTACATTCTGAACTGAGTAATGCATTTCAAGTTGCATTACATTTAAAAAATAAACATCAATTAAATTAAATTGAACAAATATTTATGGAGAGGCTATTTGTGCTGAATGTTGTGCTGGGCTTGGTACACATATTTACATGACATACTGACCTTCTTTTGAATGTATACAGATGTCATGTATATATGTATACACACACATACATGTTGGAATATTATTCACCTATGAGAAAGAAGGACAACCAGCCATTTGTGACAACATGAGTGGACCTTGAGGGTATTATGCTAAGCAAAGTAAGTTAGACTTAAAGACAAATTCTACATGATATAACTTATATGTGGAATCTAAAAAAGCTGAACTCAGAGAAACAGAGAATAGAATAGTGGTTAGCAGGGGCTAGGGGTGAAGGAAACAGGGAGATGTTGGTCAAAGACTACAGTCTTCCAGTTACAAGATGAGTAAGTTCTAAGGATCTAATGTAGAGCGTGGTATTGTCATTAACAATACTGTATTACATATTTGAAAGTTGCTAACATAATACTAAATATTCTCATAATAAAAAAGAAATCGTAATTAGATGATGTGCCACAGGTATTAGCTAATACAATAGTGGTGATCACTTTGCTGTACATAAGTGTATTAAAGCAAGATACTATACACTTTTGGAGAAGGAAATGGCAACCCACTCCAGTATTCTTGCCTAGAGAATCCTGTGGACAGAGGAGCCTGGTGGGCTGCTGTCCATAGGGTCGCATAGAGTTGGACACCACTGAAGCGACTGAATGCATGCATGCATTGGAGAAGGAAATGGCAACCCACTCCAGTATTCTTGCCTGGAGAATCCCAGGGGTGGAGGAGCCTAGTGGGCTGCTGTTTATGGGGTCACAAAGAATGGAACATGACTAAAGTGACTTAGCAGCAGCAGCACTATACACTTTAAATTTATACAATATTATACATCAATTATACATTGTGTAAATTTATATAATATTATACATTGATTATATATTGAGATTTATTATATTTCAATAAATCTGAGGAAAAAAATCTTAAAATAATTTAGTGAAAAATATATTGTTAGTGGAAAGCCATCCAGATGTGAGAATTAAATATTATTCTTTAGTTACCTTTGTTTATATTTTTTAAAGTCTTCATTGAATTTGTTACAGTATCATTTGTTTCATGTTTTGATTTTTTGGCCACAAGACACAGGGGATCTTAGCTTCCTGACCAGGGATCTAACCCACACCCCCTGCACTGGAAGGCAAAGTCTTAACCACTGGACCACCAGAGAAGCCCGCCTCCCCCTTATTTGTATTTTAGGTTTAACTGTGATACATTGTTCTGTCATTCTTATGATCCCAACCAGGTGGGCTTGGGAATCAGACATGGGTCCAATACTGGCTCTGCCACTTAGCAGTTTTTAAACCACACTGGGTTATCCAGCATCCCTAGGCTTAAAATGGGATAATAAATAACAAGAATATCTTCATTTAATAGCAACACTGTTAAAAGTATGTGAGGCGATGCTTGTGAGGTACTTTCATGGTTCCTGGCACATGGTAACTGCTCAATAAAATTTCACTCTTATTACTTGTATTACTAATGGAAATGACCTCAGCTAGAAAAATCAAATAGCTTTAATTACCCATTAAATTTCAAATTATTAGATTCTACAGTGTGTAATTGTTACAAATCAAAATATCACAATAGGGATAAGAAACATAATTCAAAGAAATAATTGACCCAAAGCAAACATGTTAATTGTCAAGTGAAGGCATCTACCAGAGCTTCCCTGTGGCTCAGATGGTGAATAATCTGCCTGCAATGCACGAGATGTGGGTTTGATCCCTGGGTCAGAAAGATACCTTGGAGAGGGAATGGCAGTCCACTCCAGTGTTCTTTCCTGGAGAATACCATGGACAGAGGAGCCAAGCGGGCTGAAGTCCATGGGGTGGCAGAAAGTCAGACAAAACTGAGTGACTAACTTTTATGTACTTACTTAAAGCCATCTACCTTAAAATTTGTACTTGAAATAAATCTGAAGAGAATATACAACGTTTACAGTTACTCCCATAACTTTGGATTCTGAATGTCCTCAATTACTTTAAGCAAAGTAAGACAATGTCTAAATGAGTGTCCCATGTGAGGAAACTGATTCAACAATGACTTGAGTGGAGATACAGCTGTGTTTCTCACCACAATTACAAATTTTAATATATTTAATTTAAGTACAATTAGTCTACAGTCAATGAAGTTGATACAATCTGATGGTTATGAATAATACCCAGGGGTAGAAAAATAGAGACAGAAGAAGTGACCTTTATTTGTCACAATGAGAGACAGTACACCCTAAAATATTAAAAGATATGCCATTTATTTGGGAAAAAATTGAGCTAGAGATTCTAACATATACGTAATTTTGAGAGAGGGGGGTTATAAGACCAATCTTTGTCTATTAAAATTGACCAGGTAATAGGAAGCATCTACTACAAATTTGTTTTTCTACTTTGTAATAAACAGCTCCTAACATTGGCATATTTCTATTGCACAGGAAAGTATTAAAAAAAAGAAAAACTGTACCTTCAACACATACCCTGTTGCGGTATGTTTGGTTCGAATACATATAAGAGACAGCTGAGGTACTCTGTGGTCCTGTGATTTTTGGGTTTTTTTCCTCTTCAAATTCTGTGACTATGTAGAGCCACCAGGATCTAGTTTATAATTTCACTGAGCTGAGGTTTACACTAATAAGTGAACAATAAAGTTAAAGTAAGAGTTTCCATCACAGGACTGTAGCACATAGTTTAATTTACAGGGATAATTAAAATCACCACCCCTGCTGTCCTTTCTTTGTATTTGGAACTGTCCTAGCAAGATAGCTGGATATTATCAAGATCCCTTTTCCATGAAAGGAAGAGGGAGGAGAGAAAAGGGGTGTGAAGAGCCATTTAATGTAGTTCACCAATCCCCTTTTCAAAGCTGGAAGTGCCTAAAGTGAAATATGTTTGGGCTAATTGGTTTTAAGTCCCACAAGGAAATTATTCTGATAACTAAGAGAAGTTTAACAAACTGGCATGAGCGTTTCAACAGAAAACATTACTTTTGCCTTCACTTTCTTGCATGTTCAGCGGGGTTTCCTTGGTAAACGAGTTGCATATCTTTATCTGCTGAGTCACAGAGCTCTTTCTGTGGGCAGTAATTTCTCATTCCACTAATCATTTGCAAACTATTATTTAACTGTCAGATCCCTGTAGTGAAGTGACAAGTTCTAATTTTATAGTAGAAAGAAAAATAAAATCCACAGAGAAGGAACCTCTATGGATTTCATTTAGAAAATTTCAGATTCCATATTCACTCCTAGGATAATTATTATGTATTGGTGAATCGCTTTACTAACACATCCAGAGCAACCTGGTATTTGTTTTATTTGTTCTTTTAGTTTTCACTGAGCTTTGCAACAAAAGTTAGAGCCTAGCAACCTGAACTTGACAGGGTTGAAGGAGAAGCCATTATTACTCCTGACTCTATCACCACCATTTGCGTGATATCACTTGGCCCAGACCAAGGATGGGAGGCCTACATTCATTCTGAATTGAAGGCATGTAGTGGTGACAGGTTTTACTGAGAACATTGCTACAATCTATGTGCTAATTTTTATAGAGGTTGGAGTTTTTATATAAAAGATATATACTCTGCCATAGATTTCTTCAGTATCTTTGTTGGATTACTTTGCATTTTAAATATTTTATTACATACAGTATACCTTTGATATTGACAAACTATCAAAAAATGAGAGATCTTATTTTTAAATGCAAGTGACACGAAGAGTTGATACTAGACCCCGAAGCCAATGAGGAACTTACTCTAAAAAATTACATAACTAAACTCACTTGGGAGTAATAGAGTTTAAGAATAAGATTGAATTAGCTTTTTCTTTTAATTTCTTAAGAGATAGATGCTATTCTGTTTATCTGAAAGCATGGCATACTTAACAAAATTAAAATTAGTTTACCATCAAGAAAGTTGATAGTTGAGTTCCTGTTCTTAAGAACAACGTACAAAAATCCAATTACAAATTCAAAAAATGCTTCCAGCAACTTGTTTTGCTTTAATAATATGTATTAATAATTAACTGACATTTTGCACTGTAATAGTTGTTTAAGTCTGATGGCTAATTATGTGAGTGAAGATAGAACATTCACAAACAAATTAATTTGGATTTATTTAATTTAGACACGTTTAAAAAGTAGACTCAAGATGACGGATAATTTTCAAAGCCAAAAACTCAGTGTCTAGAAATACCTTCAAAAGCTATAGGACAAATATTCCATGTGCCAGTTATGTGTGCATGCTAATTCACTTCAGCAGTGTCCCACTGTTTGCAGCCCTATGGACTGTAGCCTGCCAGGCTCCTCTGTCCATGGAATTCTCCAGGCATGAATATTGGAGTGGGTTGCCATTTCCTACTCCGGGGATCTTTCAGATCCAGGAACTGAACCCATGTCCCTTATGTCTCCTGCATTGGCAGGTGGGTTTTTTTTTTTTTTTTTTTAAATCACTAGTGCCACCTAGGAAGCCCACATATGCCAATTATGAATAATAATAAAAACTATCACTCATGTCCTGCAACTAGAAATCAAGCAAAAATTCAATAAAGTAAAACTGTTAAACTGATAGTTTTAAAAATTTACCCTTCTTTTTCACACTTCCTTAACTTAATAATGGGATTGGACATCAGGAAATGGACCAGAAGTCAAGCTACTCTTAGGTGTCATTATACCCAATGAACTCCAGGCCAGCAAATCTGACTCAATTGCTGAGTCTTATTTACTGAAAATAGCTTTAAATGGAACTTCAGACATCAGCATATATTTGTAACAGTAAGATACCAAATTATTTTTCTTTTCTGAAAAGTATCAACACATGGTTCCTGATTTTTTTTTTTCCCCCAGGCTGGACTGAAAACCAAGTTTCACAAAGTTCGCTATAGGTAAAGACTTTCTCTCCAAGTCTTTCAAAGAAGAACATTCTTAGAAGAATCATGGCGGAGTTTGTAAATAAGTAGAAAGAATAAGTCCAATTGCATGAAATTTCTCACACATATCTCGTTGTTTTTACCCTATAAAAGTCAATTCAGTATTACATGGATTCTAAAAGATTTTGCTAGAGCCCATTTGAATTATTATATGCTGATGGAGCATATGATACATACAAAGGGAACAATCTTAACGTTATTGCCATGCTGATATTCCAGTCTGAAATTCTTTCTCTTCACTGGTCCCTCAGTCAATTTCTACTCATCTTTAAAGCCTGAGCTTAAACATCAATTCCCTAAAACAGATTCTTCTGTCCAAGGTCATAAAGATTATGCCCCCTTTAATATTTTCTCATCACCTCCTTAATTCCCTCTCATAGAACCTATCACAACTAATGATTATACATTTTCTATAGCTTTTCAACTCATGTCTGCTCTTAACTCCATGAAGACAAAGCTTGTTCCTATTTTGTAGTTCACTATATTTCTTAATAAATAAGAATCTTTTGAAAGACTGAATGAATGACCACCTAGTTTGTATCACTCCTGTTTCTTATAGACTTTACAAAAAAGACTCCATACAAACTGACAATTTTAAAGAACAAATTTACCTGCATTTTTCAATTCCCCTTATATTTTCATCAGTTTTTATATAAAAACAAGACTTTGGTTGACAAAACAATCCATACATATAGCTTGCTTTTCTAGGGTTGCTGTATTTTATATATTTAAACTCAGAATAACTAAATAGCAGTTAAGACCAGTACATATTTTTCTGCTCTTGCATGAAGCCTCAAAAATAATACTAACAGTAGAATAATAACCATGGATTTTATAAACATCTTTTGCATTTGACTAATTTGCACATGTTAAAGATTTGATGTACCTAATAATTCATCATTATTTTCTACATGTGAACCAAGAAAATGATAACATCAGTTTAAATATCAAACATAATGATACCCAGGCAGCTTTCAGTCATCAGTAAGAAAATGATAGCATCAGTTTGAATATCAAATACAATGATACTGAGGCAGCATTCAATCATCCATGTTAATGGAATAGATACAATCCATCCCCACCAATAAATGCAAAGCCTCCTTATACCCTTGATTTGTTTTCCTCTTTAACCTGTTATAAGATCTGTCAAGAGGTGGAAAAGATAGACGCCACCTCTTCTATTTTTGCCTCTGTCCAGCCTCTTGGGCTTTCCTGGTAGCTCAGTTGGTAAATAATCCACCTGTCAAAGCAGGAGACCTGGGTTTGATCCCTGGGTCATGAAGATTCCCTGGAGAAGGGAATGGCAACCCATTCTAGTATTCTTGCCTGGAGAATCCCATGGACTGAGGAGCCTGGTGGGCTACAGTCCTTGGGGTCACAAAGAGTTGGACACAACTGAGCAAGTAACACTTTCTTTTCAGCCTCTTTGAATGAGGATGACTAAAGGTAGTGTAGTATTTTTATTTTTTTTTATTTTTTTTAAGGTCTTTTAGGAAAATAGAGGAGGAAAGAAAGCATGAGGAGGAAGAGATGTAATAACTCACAAAGATAATCATTAGGTCTTTAAATAGTCCACAAGGAATTACATTTTGGAAGAAAATTTGAGCTACCTAACAGAGGTTTGCCAATAAGAGAGGAGAGAATGCAATGACATTAGACATTAGTTCTGAATCAAAACGATGCACCTAGAGGCAGGTCTAATCTCAACACCTGGGACAGGTATAACAAAGTTTAGTGAAGTTATCAGACTTTCACGTACACAGTTCTCTTAGAATCACAAGACTCTTCCTGGTCTTCCTACCTCCAAGTAGTTAAAGCAATATTTCTTCCAGTGATATGCATGTAATTTTTCATTATATGGTTTCAAATCAAGCGCCAGTGTTAGAAAACAGAAACAGAAAATCAACATTGTGAAGTATTATAGATTTTGCATGTCTAAACAGCTGTGATGAATTAGTCACAGTTACAATGAACTGTAGGAAAAATCTACAGGCAATATATTGCTTTTGCAAGTTTTATATTAAAGTAAAAGAAAACCCTCAAGTAATATTATATAATAAATTATTGTAACAGTGGTTGGCAGTAGGAGTAATTTAAATAAGATTAATTTAACAACCTTTAAATATCAATAAGTAATAAATATCTTCATGCATGGGGGTCCACATTTCACTTTATTTAGAAATAATGAATAATGCCAGTAGCCTAATATAACCCTAATAAGAGAATAGGAATACTCTACACTTTAACAACTTTCATTAGAAGAGCTCAAGTATCACTTTCATTTGACTGAAACTGCATCTGTTCCTTATTAGACATGCAAAAATTAAGTTCTGTGAAGATGTTCCTAAATTAACTTTGCAAAGGAAAAGCAAAGTAAACCCAAACACTAAACCAAATCATACAATTGACCTCACTGGCAATGACCTATTCTTAACTCTATTGTGACATGGTTGTCACATCACAGAGGTATCTGGCTTTTGAGAGTGAGATTCTGGTGCCTCAGATAATATATCATAGAGTTTTTCAAAGTGCTTCTTTATTTACAAACACTGGGGAAAAAAAAAAAAAGGGAGGATGTTCTCCTATTGGTGTAACCAATACATGCTTGCTTTAACTTCCAAATAGGCATCATCATCCTTATCTCCTCCTCCTCCTCCTCCTCTTTCTCCTTCTGCAACCCCACACTACTTCTTACCCTCCTCCTTTCTCAACACTGAACTTCCACAATGGCACTGTCTAGGATAAACCTTAGATTAGTTAAGTAAGACAAAGGAAGGTGCAAAACTGCATACACACTATATTCTTAATAGGTTTTCATTATGTGATTTCAATGTTTTAAATATATAATAGTAAAAGATTTTGCCCTGTGTGGTACTGTCATTTTCAGCTGTTAGTCATTTACCATATTGCCAAATTTCAGTAAAGCACGTTGCTTTTGGTTAGTAAATAATAATAATATATGAACTTCCAAATGTTATTTTAAAGATTGAATTAGCTATGGACCCTGTCTAGAAGAATGTATGAAGATCAGAGTGTTAAATGTCTTACACAAAAAAAGAATGCAATCAGATTAGCAGGGTTGGTTCAAGGAGTGGAAAGGATAAAAGCTGAGGTTGTGGGTTGCTCACTGCTCTGCACTGATCAGACAGCTGGACATTTGATTGGAAGAGGCTAGAGAAGACATAGGATGACTTTGAAAAGCAAAACAGCACAGCTGAAATAAAAGAAAATTAAACACATTTGGGGACCAACTCTGTAAGAGCTGGGTTTGACTATGAGTCTAAAGAAAATCTCAAAAATTAGGGAGGAGAGATTTGCTTGGATTGATTTATTAACATGTAAAAAGGTGAAGTCTTAACCTATAAAATAGTACAATTGACTAAATAAATAAAATATAATTCATATAAAATATTAGGAGGTTGAAGTTATATTGGTGATTTTAAAAATATATTTTTGACTTCTTTGATAAATTACGTGCTTTTGATACTGAAACTAGCAAAACCTCAAAAGTTGATGTGAACACTCTTCTAGAAGGTTGTTAAAAATCCAGATCTGGGTTCACTAGCACACATTTGGTGCATTTGGTTTTAGAAGTGACTCAGGAATGTGCATTTTTAGTGTGGGTCCCCACCTGAAGCCAGTTAATATTACCCAAGAACCACACTGTGTAAAACACTGGATCTCAATAGCGATTTGGTGATTTTTCACTAAAATCAACCATTGAATCAGCATGTTTTTCTCAGCTGATATTCTTAGACATTGTGAAAAGAAGAGAAATAGCCATGCAAAAATGTAATGTCCTATAATAACTAAATACTCCATTATAGACAGTGAAGTGTAAAAATGCATTGGAGCTCAACAAAGATTTGAAAATAGCCAAGCTTTTCTGTATTGTTTGCCCAATGAATATTAAAAGTTGTAGTTGAGTGAAATAGCAGTTAAAGAAAATGAAGCAAATAAATAGACTGCAAAAACTGTAATCTGAAAGTGGCATTTTATTTGTATCTTGAGCATATAACACATTTTTCTTTCATTAAATTGTTGCATGCTGTTTTCTTGCATCTATTCATCCTATTAGCTCCTGAGTCATAATTTGACTGCTTAGAGTTCTGATTCTTAAACAAAAAAGAAGAAATAGGTCACTCAAACTCTTCCACCAGAGGCTGTAGATACACAGCTCAAATAACTCTGCTGAATCCTTAATACGGCCACCAGTGCATCACAATATTGTGATCACAAACTCTATCCTGTCGCGTAAATATATGCAATCTGGTCATTTACAAGTGAAAAGTGGTCAGAGTTCATGTCAAAGATGAAATATTCCTAGCACATCTTAGCCATGCCAAAAATATCTGGAGCAAGCAACTTGACCTAGTACTTTTTATTTTTTCCTTCCAATTTCCCTGCTATCTTTGTCAAATGTCAAGTTTGGAAAAATAGTTCATTTTTAGGGGTGACAATTACACAAACAGTAAAAAAAAAACACCAAGCTTTCTCTTGACATATTGCTGTTTCACTTTCTTCACCCCTTTCCCCCTGTACTTCTGCTAAGATAATCAGTTTGCTTGATAAATATATTTCTAAGAACTGCCACCCTAAACCAAAATCAGTGGGGGTGTGGTGAAATCCAGCTACCCCAAGTCCCCAAATCTTCTTCCTCAGGGAAGAGGGAGCAATTGAGTCAACAAGTCCTCACAATGACTTAGCCCAGATCACGGCAGCCACAGGGCTCCCACCACCCTTGGTTCAGTTGTAAGGTGAGTAATGTGAAAACTGGCAGAGGGTTGGGAAGAATGAGGAGATGGAAGAAGGATTTGGGGAATGGGAATGAGGACAGAGAAGTCTGTAAAAAGTATCAAATGAAACGTGAGAAGATATGGATTAAGACAACTCCATGAACACATCTGTACAAAGTCACAATCATTGAGAACTAATAGCCAGAGCATGAGATGCTCACTGAAAATCCATGATGGTTGATTGCATGGTACATGTCATCATATGTCATTGGCCATGGTAGACAACACATATGGAGGTAAAGAACCTGATCCCTACCCACAAGGAGCCTGCTCTCCAGGCTGAAGAGGGGACAGCATGCACACTGATCATGACACTAAAAAGGCCAGCCCATAGAGATTTCCAACTAAGTGCGACGGAACACATGTTGCAAGATTTGGATCAAGAGGGGTGACTAAGAATTAGCAGGATAAAGGGGGAAAAGAGGGTGGTTCAGGTAGAAAGATAAGCTTGACCTGAGTTATCCAGGAATGACAGTAAGCAACATATTAAAAAAATAAATGATTTTCATGACTAGTTATCTATAGCCTGAGTGTGGTTTCAATCTAAAGCCAGGGAGAAAAACAGAAAGGTAGATTCAGGTTGTTTATAAAAGTCTATGCTTTGATAGCAAACTTAAGGAGTATGGGATTGATTATACAGTAACTGAAGCCACTAGAAATTTTAAAGCTAAAGAACAAAATGAGCAGCTGTGAGTCATGAAGAACATTGAGTGGGACATTTCTTATTTGGGGCTATTCAGTACTTTTTCCTTCTGCCAAACAACTCTCTGTCTTCCTTTTGAAGAACAGCTCTCTGCTGGACTCAGAGTTACTGGTGCTGGTTAGGCAAATACCCAGTGAATTTCATCACGCCCCTGGAGGAGCCTATGTTCTCCCAGAATCTTCTACTCATCTTCTAGAGACAGCTGGAAACCAGTTCCATCAGATACTGCCTGCCTGGAATTGGGACTTCAGCCCAGTGATGGAAACAAAAATAAGGGAAGGACTCATTTTACCTGCTGTTCCCTAACCAGGCAGTTCTTCAACTGCTCACAGTTTCTCTCTTTCCTTCTTCTCAGCCATCCAGGTCACCTTGGTTCCTGCTCCTTTTTTTTTTAATTTTTGAAACATAATGTGGAAAATTTATTGATAACAAACTACATTGCAGATGATCTTTTTACATCATGTTGCACTGATTGAGCACATACAAGACATATCTTTACAATAATAAAACATACTCAACAGGGAGAAAAGGATATCTGTATTTTGGGTTTAGTATTCACTGGACAGAAACCGCAAAGACTGAAATGATTATCAAACAAGACAGTTGCCAACTGAATATGGGACAGGCCTGCTGCAGACAACAAAGCACTTCAACTCTGTCTGTTTATTTGCATGCCTCACACATTGCCAGACTTATCATGCACACACGCACACACACACACACACACACATTCCTATACTTAGATACATACTCATTTCAAAGAACATACGTTCATACACATAAACATACACACATATACACCTTGATTGGATCAGAACAGGGCAAGTACTATGAATTGTGTGTGTCTTCTTTAGAGGGCATCTTAAATCTATCCAAGAGTCACATTCCCTGTCTCTATAAGCTCAAAGTCACTGGGAAGCTCCCACGAGAAGCAGCCTTGGATGCATCTTTTCATTTTGACTTTTTTTCCATGGAAATTTCAAACCTGCCCCAGAGCCCATGAACTCTCACATACCCATCATCCAGGCACAGGACTCATTAACTCAAGATGATTCTTATTTCCTTTATAGCCCCATCTACCCTCACTCTATAATGGAAAATTTTGGAGGAAAAATCTAGAAAGAGCATTATGTTATCTATAAATATTTCAGAATGCATTTCTAAAACAGGATTTCTTTTTTTTTTTTTGCACACATTCCCCAGGCCCATTTCTAGCAGTTGATTCTTTAGCCTGCCCAGCAATTCTCTGAGCACCCACGTTCTTCTACCAAGTTCCTCTTTTGCTCATTTTTTCACTAAATTCTTCTTTTGCTCATTTTCCCAGAGTCATCTATGTTGCCTGCAACTGAGGAATGAGAGCTGATAAAGGACCTGTGGTGAAAGTCACCTGATGGTGGGACAGTGAAGGTCACTTCTAGGACAACATTAAGGATACAGGACACTTGTTAGCCGTAGAAGGAGATTCCAGGTAACATAGCAGAAGGGATCAGACAGTGGCAGCAGGTTGAAAACAGGCAAGGAAAGAGGACTTGCTGAACTAGGGGAGACAGAGCCTGTATTTTGGCAGATATGGTTCATTTTAATACACTCTAGAAAATTTTTGCATTAGACTCAGTATTATTCTTTCAACCTAAATCTTTTTATACAGCCATTGTACATAAAGCTCTCAACCTCAGTTCTGCAATAAGATATGAGCAATCATATATTTTTAAATAATCCCCCAAAAAGAGAATTGTATTTTCATTGTCTCGCTAATGACACTCCTACACAGGTCGTCCTCTTGAAATAAAAGAGACGAGGTAATGCGACAATTTTGAATTTGGACTAAAACTTTAAACAATAAAACACAAAAGGTGTAGTTTTTCTAAATTCATGTTTTGCCATCATCCTTGAGAGAACAGAACCTAGAGGCTCTCTGTGATGCTGTCTGTGCAGGGCTGTCTATTTCAGCGCTAGAGTAGAAGCTTACGGAAGGCAACTGCTTCATTTCCTCTCTGCACCTCCCAGAACCTGCATCAGGATCATGTGTGTAGAGCTGTGTCATACAAGACATTTAGATCAGAGGGTCAAGGTTTCAAGTATAAGAATGGAGCCTCTTTGGTTGAAAAAGATAATCCTTGAAATTTGTATCCCTCATGGCAATGTCTTGGCCCCTTAGAAATTAAGCTCTAAAACCTGCAATCTCCAAATGTGTGGGCAAAGTAGTCGAAACATGGCAAGAGTACATATTATCATTGAAGTACAAAGTCATTCAACAGACAGACCTAAAAATCAGACTACAAATCAAGATAGTGTCTGGAGAAACTGGGGGGAAAGCACCAAATCTGATGCTAAGAGTTTCATGTGCATCCAGTGAACAGAGCTAGATAGCAAAAAAAAAAAAAAAAGAGAGAAAAAAGAATAGCAGATGGTACAGATGACAATGTAATCCGAGACACACGGAGGTCATGTTCGACGTTAAAAGCATGCTGCTCATTAGAACAACAAACTCGCCTCCTCTGAGCCCCCCAGAACAGAGATGTGTAATCTGCAATTGGTTGGATATGAAAGGCCAGCTCACGCTCTCTGGTCAGCTCCTACAAAGAGCTTCTTGACATAATTCCGAGGCTAGTAGGATCCAGTGATCTGAAGGATGTTTTTGATCAGAGGTGTACCAGATGGACAGATATCAGAAGCGAGCAAAGTAGCGCTTTATCACAAGAACGCATGCTATTTCTGTGATAATGAATAGACCATTCAAACTTGGGTCCTGCATATTCATTCTCAAAGGAGATTATTGGCATTTGGGGACACTTAATTACCAAGTCATCCTGTCCCAAGCCACTCACCCTGTGGGTACCCAACAAACATTAAATAAGGATGATGACAAACAGCAGCTCATTCTAGGCTGAGACAAGTTTGCTGCTTAGCAGTGTGGCACCTACCCTTACACAACACCACCGGTAAAAGAGTGTGGCAAAACGATTTTTCTAATTGAAACTACAGGGGATCTCTAGGTAATAGAATGTAATTACCTCACCTGGAATTTGGCCAGAGCAATGGGGTGTACACCTCATGTTTTCAAAGAGGAGGTCATGATTGTGCAAAAGCAGGAAAGCTCC
This sequence comes from Cervus canadensis, assembly GCF_019320065.1. NCBI lineage: Eukaryota > Metazoa > Chordata > Mammalia > Artiodactyla > Cervidae > Cervus > Cervus canadensis. The sequence goes on from NC_057389.1 coordinate 30,363,211, forward strand.
AATCCATATTGATATTAAGGGACAAAACTGACCATGGTGAGTGCAGGGTTTGTCAAGGGTAAGTGAGGGTCCTGTTAAGCATTGTGGAGGTGTCTTCCTAAGGATCTATTTTGTAGGAGAACATCTATTTGGAATAATTTATGAAAACAGCCTAAGGAATTAGAGCCTGCTGCAAGCTGCATGTCTGTTGGGTGCTTCTGCTTCATTGTAAATTATATCGGGAGGTATACTTCCATATCGGGAAGTATCAATAGTGCATTAGGTGACAGGAGAGAAGGAAATGAGGGGCAGATTGTTTCTTTCCTAATTGTCCTGCTAGGACTGTTTTGTCACTGGTGCATCTTTCCTCATCTGAACATGCTTTATCCCCTCTGATTGTATCATCCTTAATCACTATGATCTTACAATATTGTAGCTTGGTCCTCCTTTAGACAGAGGACAATATTTTGACAGGAGAAACCAGCATTCACTCCTGCTCAGCTGGAAGTGACCACCTAGACTGATTAAGTTGCCGCACGATTCTAATTATGCAGATACTTTAGATAGAGTCTTTCAAATTTAAATTTTACACAGCCCTTGTTTTTAAATCTGCAACTGATGTGCTCATGTGCCTGTTTTGTTTTGTAAGTCTTTCTAGGAGTTCTGATTTAAATTGCCCCATTTTTGAGGACTGCGGGGGGAAAAAAATTAAACGTACAGATGGCTAGCATCTGTGGTTCCACAGTGTTAACACGTACAATAACACACAGTCTCTAATTGAATACAAGAATGTAACTCAATCGAGGGTCTGTGCTAACATCATAAACCATGACAGTGCAGCCCAAGCAATTAATAAATAGTAATCGCGTCTCACAATTGGATTGTCAGGAAGGGGCATTGTAATGGAGGTTTCTGCACAATGCTCTTCATGAATTACACCTGCTAACAAAATACAAGTGGGCACTCTTCTAAAATCATTTCACAATCGTTAATTTTTAATACGTATCATTAAAGAAAAAAGCAACAACAACAACAAAGGGAAGATTTATAATGGACAAAGAGGAAGTGATTAATAATTGCATGTTGTTGTTTGGGAAAGTTTTGGTCTCAGTGACATTAAGTTTCAGCTTACCAAAATCCATCTGAATCTACAGATCCCCTCAGTGTCATTTTAAACATCGAAGTAAACATCAGAGTTGAAAGAAGTAATACAAAGAGACAGGGCAATCTTCTAAAGCTACCAGGCATTTCTCCCTGCTGCTGATAAACATACCCTTGAACAGTTCAGAGACCTAAATGAGGAAGGAGAATTTTGTGAATATTTCAAGCAATAGGCTGAAATCAATCACATCAACATCACAGCGTTATCCTAGAACTGCTATTGTCGGCCCTAACTTAATTTCTAAAAGGACTTGTCCTAGTTCTGTTTTAAAATCCATTCCAATTGATTCAGAGTTCAAGATCATCTATATGTGTGGCAAGGCTGAACTTCCTTTGCTTGCACTAGGAATTCTCTTTACTCTGGGTTAGTACAGGGTGGAGGAAAGTATGGGAGACCCTATAAATAATATTCTGTAAAATTTCAAAACTACAGAAAGATATATATCTTGTCTTTGAGGTCACAAGAAACACTTTCCGACAAATGGGTTCTTATTTCTTTAGCTGAAAAACATTTTATACTGAATAAATGCTAGGCTAACTTTATTTTTATGTTTAATTGAAACATAGTTGATTTAAATATTGTGTTAGTTTCAAATGTGCAGCATTTCAAATGTGCACCTTACTGCTTTTGTTTTCTTGCAGATTATACTGCAAGATATCAAATATAATTACCTGTGCTATACAGTAAATCTTTGTTGCTGATCTGTTTTGTGTATAGTAGTGTGTATCTCTAATCCCATACTAATTTCTCTCTCTCCCTCCCCTACTTTAGTAACCAGAAGTTTGTTTTCTAACTCTGTCTGTTCCTGTTTTGTATATAGATTCATTTGCATATATCAATAGATTCATTCTATTTTGAATATAGATTCACTTGCTGTATTTTTTTTAGATTTCACATATCAATGATATCATATAGCATTTGCCTTTCTCTGTCTGACTTACTTCACTGACTACTATATTCTCTAGGTCCATCAATCTTGCTACCAATAGCATTATTTCACTCTTTTATGACTGAATAATATTCCACTGCATTCATGTACTCTATCTTCTTAAGTCAACTGTCTGTTGAGGAGTACCTGGGTTATTTCCATGTCTTGGTTATTGTGAATAGTGCTTAACTATAAGGTTTAAGTTCTTTTTGTTTTATTCTTAGGTTGCAAACAATAAAAACTAATTTAAGTTATCCTTAATAAAGATAGGCATTTTATGGCTAGAGTGCCGGACACCTGAAAGGGTCCACACAGAGAGGAACAATCAGGACCAGGACGGGAAGAAACAGACACTTCCACTATGTTGAGTATTGTTAGCACTTGTTCTGGGAACTCGTTTAACATGCATTCATGTCCAACTCCCATTATCCATGCTTCCAGAAGGAACTCTGTTAGAATCTGTTCATTCCAGCTTTAGTTGTGTATCTTCTTCCTGCTCTAACCATTTCTGGTTCAAAAAACACACTTGGCCACTACTGCCTTATCTTCGTGATCCCATAATCAGCAACTATGTTAAAGGAAGATTGCTATTGTAGGTTGAAGAAGTTTTGCCAAAAAATTTTCAAGCACAACTCCCATTTTGTGTTTGCCAACTTTGTGTCCATTTTTATGTCAATACTGATTGTCTACTCTCAGTTATGCAAAAATAAAAATTTTAAGAGGACATTTACATTATTTTGCGATCTTGAAAGGAAAGCAGCCTGATTACATACCAGTTTCTTTAACTATGAACTTGCAGTAGCTCACAAAACAGAGTGGCATTTGAAAAACCTGACCGTGAGGCCTTTTCAACAAAAGTGTGTGATCTTCATTTGAAATTATTAAAATAAAAGCCTTATATTAAATTTCCACCATTAGAAAGACTGTATATGATCTAAATAAATTCATTTGATTTTGTGGACTGAAAATGTCATCTAACTATAGTTTTTACAGACTGTATATTAAAATTATTCATAATAGTCTAAATGAAATCTTAAAATGTGAATGATTACAGTTGGCTGAATATATTAGGTTTTTCTTATCCTAGCATTTTTATCTAGGGTCATCTGTTCAATCCAACTTTAAGTCTTGCTCATAACAGGCTAAGGTAGACAGAAAAATAGCATAATTGGATTTTTAAAAGAAGTTTCTATTTTTCTAACAAAGAATAGAAAAAACACATTTACAGTTATTTCTTTAAACTGTCACTTCACTTGAAATTACAGTCCTCCTCATGTATTGGCTTCAAATATCTGTTTTCTACTTGTTTGCATCTGTAATTCTATTAGCAGGGTAAACCTCTACTAATCCTCTTGCTTTAAACTGGACACATAGGCTCAGTACTTGCTGAAGTAATGGATGTGTGAATGAATGAATGAGCAAGAAGTCATATAACATCATATATAATTATTGAAAGAGTTTTCTAAATGTCCCTGAGTTGGTTTTTCAAACATCTGATCCTATTACTTTCTATTCAAAAGATTTTAAGTAATTTATTATTATCTGAAGAATGAAGTTCTACATCCTCTAAACTTCTAAAACTTTCTAGCATTTTCTCTGTTATATTTTCTGCAAGAAGTGTGTTTTCTTTCCCTTGATACTACTGTTGCTTTCTTCCATCTCAGAGACAGATGCCTGTTCTCCATCTTATGCTCCATGAGAGAATATTCCCCTGAATTTTCAATATTAATTATAATGAGTCTCACAAACACATGAAGTACTAGCTGAGTGAATCGACTAAGGGATAGATCATGAAATTGTAATCATCCTTTAAGAATGAGCTCTAATATCATGTTTTTTTTTGCCATGAAGGTGACCTAATGAGTCCATCTAGAAGCCATCTTTCCTCCCTCTAAACTCTTTTTTCACCATTCAAGTAACAGATCCTGTTTGCTCCTTGGCCATGTGAGTCCTGACCACACCTCCTATCCAGATGTCATTCTTTATGTCTACTGCCCTATTTCGTATGGTTTGTTTTCTTATGATTCTTCTTCCATTATAATAGCACACTAATTCCATGATATCAGGGATCTTTTCTACCTAATAGGTACAGACACCTATAGCCTGAATAAATGAATGGATTCCTACAGAGACATACGCATACATTATTTACTCCATTGGATTCTAGATAGTTATGCTCAAGTCCTCCTCATTGACTAAATTCTCAAAATTTAAGATAGAAGGCAATTCATCTTTGATCCTGCATATATACATGTTTTCTTTTTCATTTTCTCACTATTAATAGTAACAATAGTAAACATTTACTGAGTGCATAACAGATACCAGGAACTGTGCTAAGGTTATAATATGCTATATTTTATTTGATACTCCTAGGAGTCCTTCTTGGTAAAACTATTATTACTTCTTTTTTAACATGAGTAAATAAAGGCCACAGAGATGTCAAGCCATTTGCCCAAATCATAATAGATTCAATGCCAAGACCAGTATTGAACACAGGCATATTAGACTCCCCAATCTATACTCTTAAAAAGCAAGTTTCCATGACATTTCTTGTTGTATCAATAAAGGTTTCCTGAATGAGTGATTGAAGGCACATCTATCAAAAACAAAAATATCTGATTTTCACTTAAAAATCAGAATCACAGAATACCACAGCAGGAAAGACTCCTTCAACCACCTCACCTAACCCACTCTTATCCTCTGTCCCACAAATGCATCTTCTCTATAACTTCCTGGCTAAGATTTGGCCCAGCTTATATCTGGAAACCTCTAGGGAAAGGGGTTGACTTTCTCTAGAAGCATACTTTAGCATTACAGGTTAATTTTGAATTTTAGAGTGAGTAAACGTCATATTACAATGAACCAAAATCTGTCTTCTTGAACATTCCATTCACGCATCTATTTCTTTCCCCTGTGGCCACATAGGATAAAAGTAATGTCTTCCTCATTCTGACCAGCATCATATTCCAGTGAGGGTTCTTTTCCAGAGACTAAGCATCCTTGTATTCTTGTCTGCTTTTTGCCTCTGCATAGCATCAAGGATAAGCTTACTAGGAAACATTCAAAGCTTTATACAAATTATTAAAGAGTCATATACATTTTATAAAATTACAAAAGCCTAGAGATAAAAGGAAAGATTTGCTCACAACCTTCTTAACATTATGTATTATTAAAAGAAAGCTAACATGCATTGATTCCTTCTTTCTTTGTGGAGAGGCTGCAGTCAATGCATTATATGTATTATCTTGCTGCATCCTTATAAGGTATCATGGTGTAGGCACTATTATTAGTAATTTTAGTAATTTCATTTTCTAGATGATGAAACTGAGTCTCAGATAGGATTATGCAATCTCCAAGGACATTCAAGAAGTAAGTGGAATCATCATCATCATCTCTGATTCTAAAACCCCTGTTCTTAACCACTACTCTGTACTGCCTCATAATTAGAAAATTAACTGGACATTTACAAACTAAATAATACAGTTTTAATTTCAAGTATTTCTACCATTTTATGATGCTATAAATTAAAGGCTTCTCTGCTATCTCACCAACTTTTCTCTTGCCCTACCGCAAGCAATAATTTTCACATTGAAAACACCCTTTTAGTCTTTAAAATTCTAATAATACAACAGTCATAAAATTGAAAAACTTACCATCCCCTTGCTCTCTGGCTCTCTTTATTTACATCTTTTCAATCTGGTTTTGTTCTGCTTTGTTAGGGCAGCAATTACTTGAGGTAACATTGCCATAGCTATTATGTGATACCCGAAGATCTCATGTACTTTGCTCATTCTCCTGATGACTCTTGGCCTCTTGGTATTTTTTAGATCAGGGAGTTAGTTGAGTGTGGGTGGGTGAGAGAGCAAAGAGATGAATGTACAGGTGAATGGCTGTACAAGTCTAATTGGGACTTTTAATAGAACACCTTGTGGACTGTTCAGGCAGGATAGTAGAGAGCTGGGTATCCTTGACAACAGTGTAGGTACATTGCAAAACAAAAGAAAGACCAGAGGATTCACAGTAGGAGATCTAGGCTGTAGATCATTGGGCTAACAGCCGACAGCCTTTTGGTGAAAGCCTCAAAATTTTTCAAATGTGTTTGTGAAATGTACCATGGATAGTGGGTCATTAGAACATTTGAACAAAAGGCATTAATAACTGACATAGTGGCTGGTGGACCACTGTAAAAACTGATGTTGAGTGTTAAATTTTCTGTGTGGTTACAAGTAATGGTTCTAAGTAATGCAGTTACAGATGGAAATAATGATCAGTAAATAAGGAATAAGAGCTGGCTTTTAGCACCACTAACTATATATCATTGAGCTGGGTTTCCTCATAGGTAGAATGGGGTAAAAAAAAAAAAATGTTTATCCTACTTATGTCACAGGTAATTGAAAACAATGCTCATGACAGTTTTGGGATACTGTGTGGTTTCATCTGAAATTAAAGTGGACTTCTTAATGATCATGTATGAAATCTAATAATAGCAGACATTTTTGTTTAACTCCATGACATTCATACTCACTCTAGGAAACAGCTCACAATTTTTATTCAGGGATGTACATTCTTTCTATCTCAGTACATGAGATTCTATCTACTTCTAGGAGTGGACACTTGCCCCTGGAAAAAGCCATTCAGCACAGCTTATTTCTCATGTCACTGTGATTGGGTCAGGAACAAATCAGCGATCCATGAGATTTGTGCTGGAGGCCCTCTTACTATCCTGCAGGTCAAGACAAATGAAGTCAATGTGGAGTTGAGAAAAAGAGAGATGCCAAGTCCTAATGACAACATGGGTTTCTGAATCTAGCTCCCTCACCCTGGGATTTATCATTACATCACACAATTCATTACCTTTTGTGTTTAAGCAAGTTGAGCCAGAGTTTTTCACTTGTAACAGAGATTTAACTAATAAATCAAGAAATAACTCACGGTTGCATTCTCTTATATATCAGTGTTTCCCAAATACTTAGGATGATGCAACCTTTTTGTCATAAAGCATCTAACAATTTAGGAGAAATACTGATAATATGATAGACATTTTGAGACAAGTCAGTATAAATGATCACGACTTTCAACAGATCTCAGTCTATCATATCTAAAATGAACAATGTTAATTCATCAGAAATATATTACACAATAAAAAAAAAACTGGCAAATGACATCAATTACATTTTATGAAAGAAGACATACATATGACAAATGGAGAGAGTGGGATTCAACCAGTGAAAACAAGTAGCTCAAAACATTAGTAGGTGGAGTTAGTTAATCGTTATATACCATGTTTATTTCTTAGTTTTGGCAAATGTACAAAGATTATGTACTATGTTAACATTAGGGAAGACTATACTACCTTTGTGACATTTATAAACCTAAAATTCTTCCAAAATAAAAAAGTTAATTAAAATTCATATGCATTTTGCATATCAAGTTGGTGAGATATTTTAATGGTAATATAAAATGTGGCTTGGCATGCTGGGAGAAGGGTATTCTTACAGCCACCTGAGGCTTCCCTGGTGGCTCAGATGGTAAAGCGTCTGCCTACAGTGTGGGAGACCCAGGTTCGATCCCTGGGTTGGGAAGAATCCCTGGAGAAGGAAATGGCAACCCACTCCAGTACTCTTGCCTGGAAAATTCCATGGACGGAGGAGCCCGGTAGGCTACAGTCCATGGGGTCGCAAAGAGTCAGTCACAACTGAGCAACTTCACTTTTCTTTACAACCTATGATGGAAGAATAAATGCCAACTTTCTGGAGGTTAATTCAGTTAATGTATCTAAACCCATAATATCAGCACACACTTTGGCCAAAATTACCTCTTCCAGAAAAATAAATCTTAGGGAATAACCTGAAGGATGTACAAATATTTATACAGATGTACATTTATGAAGATAATATACTTTCTATTAGTTAAAAATTCAAGCTATGTATATATCCAGTAATAGTAACATTAATACAATAGGATACCATATGACCAGAAACAGATCATACTGTCCTATGTAAAAATCTCACAAAATTGGGGCTTTCTTGAGTATTATTAAACAAATAAAAAAAAGCACATCCACATGTAATACATATAGTACAATGTCAATCATATTATTATTTCTGAAAATAATGTATGTATCAACTACCTATGATATTTGGCATGGGGGATATGGACAGCAATGAACAAAATATACAAAAATCCCCAACTTAATGGAGCACAAGGACTAGAGGCCAGTAAGAGAAATAAACAAGTATATTGAATAGTATGTTAAAAGGTGATAAGTTTCATAGAGAAAAGCAAAGCAAAGACGACTCTGAAAAAGCAGTTAATGAGTTAGGTGCAAAACCATCCTGGAGGCCAAGGGAACAGAATGTTTCCAGGAGACAGGAGTGATCTATTGGGTCAAATGAGACTTAATAGGTCTGGTAAAAAGAGACTGAGAGTGGACAATGGGATTAACAACATGGAGGTCATTAATAACCTTTACAAGGTCAGTTTCAGACGAACAGAATGTGTTTTAGGAGAGGGGGAGAGGACAGTGTGCTGACAGTGATCTCCAGGCATTTTCCTAAAAGAAGGGAAGAACTGGGGCCACTGTTAGTGAAGGAAGTGCAATCAAGAACAGATTTTGAAAAAATAACCTGCAGCATAAAAACTCATTTAATACTTATAACTAAGATTCAAGAAAGAGAATTGATGATGAAAGAAGAGAGAAAAATTCCTGAAGTGATGTCTTAGGCAGGAGAAAGGGATGTGATCTAATACTCAGTTCATGTTGGTGTATGTGTGATTGTTTACCTATTCAAATATTATTTGTGAAGTCTGTGGGGTTTCATGTAATCATACTCTCAAATATTCCAAAATATGTTCACAATAATTTTATAAATTATAAATTTTAGGACCAGAAAATACTATGCTAATCATGTTTAAGAAAGCATTGACATTTCTTTAGATTCCACATTATACATTACTTCAGTAGATGTGGGGGAAAACAGCTGAACACAAAATAAGTAACCCAGACTTACATGAGGTAGTCTATCTAAAACTTTCTAGAGTAACACAGCTAAGGAACCATCCTATACTCTTGTCTGCCATTTTATATTTAATATGGTTCTTTACTTGGTACTTAACTAGGCAAATGCCTTAACAGAATAGGTTTATAAAAGCAGAAATTCCACGAGTTAATGCTATAGTCTGGATGTTTGTGTCCCCCTAAAATTTATACGTTGAAATCCTAACCCTTGAAGGAGATGGGATTAATAAGTGGGTTTTTTTTTAAGAGGTGCTAAAGCTATGAAGGTGGAATTCCCCTAAATGAGACTAGTTCCTACAAAGTGGCTCCAAGGCCATCTCCAACCCCTTACACCATGTGAGGATACAGTGAGAAGTTTGCAGCTAGATGAGGGGCCACATTTGATTTCAGACTTAGAGCCTCCAGAATGAAGTGCAATAAATTTCTCTTGTTCATAATCTACCCAGTCTGTGTTATTTTGTAATAGCAGCCTGAATGGACTAACAGTGTTAATCAGAAGAATAAATGAAGAAAAAAAAATCATGAGAGTTGAAAAGGCATTGAACCACACTCACAGACAGAGCTCACAAACCTAATCATACATATATAGTACACACAGAAGCGTACAAAACACATGCACAAACATGCATGATCAATGCGTACATATGACTCATACAGTCATGGATGCATGCACACACAAACATATGCACACAAACATACACACATAAATACACATAATCACATGCCTTCACAGCTACAAGCACACAAACACACATGCTCATACACACAGATACCCACTAGCCTGTCTGGTTCTGGTTTAGGTTGAAGGCTTTTGGTTTCCTCTCGGGCTCTTTTCTCACAGATCATGTCCCACATGTTTGTGCAAATTCAGATATTAGCCTGAACACCTAAGATTCCTCCAGATAACTTTTTAAAGTGACACTAATATCCAGCCCCAAACCAAAGATAATTTGAATTAGACTAGATCATTACCAGAATCCTCTAAAAAGATATCTCCACAAATCTCTCCACTATGGCACTATGTCAAGATGCAATGTCTTCAGGTCATTCTATCAGAAGTCCACTCTAACTTGTAATTTAATTCTGCACCCCCATTAAAATAGCACAAATATCTTTTGATAGTTTTATATGTATATATGTACATTTTTTCTGAACTTTCACATAAAACTTTTCATTAATTAATTCATAGATGTGAAGCACCATTGCACCTTTAACATTTTTCTCCCACTACATTTTAAATCATGGAAAATATAAAAAGGTGCACACCAGGCAATGATTTGGCCCTTTGATAAGGCTCATCTTGCCTGGGCAAAGCATATAGGGGATAGAGTAATCACTTCCAACTTACACAGGGTCCTCAAGCAAAAATCCCATGCAGTAGTTGAGACAGAGGAAAACCAACAATCAATTATATTCTTCCCTTTAGTGATGTGTTCTCTGGACATATATCCATGCATGAGTAACTTGTATTAGCTGTTATTTAAGGAATGGAACAAAAACAAAAATATCAAACAGACTGTGGGCTCTAAGGGCAGGAGCAAAGCCCTATAAGTTTATTTCTAGTTCAACACAAGCACCATCCTGGAATATGGTAGATACTCTCATGCATGTGTGCTAAGTCGTTTCAGTTGTGTCCAGCTCTTTGCGACAAAATGGACTGTAGCCCGCCAGGTTCCTCTGTCCATAACATTCCCCAAGCAAGAATACTGGAGTGGGTTGCCATGCCCTCCTACAGGGATCTCCCTGACCCACAGATCGAATCTGTGACTCTTATGTATCCTGCATTGGCCGGTGTGTTCTTTACCATTAGCGCCACCTGGGAAGCCCAGGTACTCTTATATGTTCATATTATTCAGGCTTTTAGTAGAATCATTACTTTTCATTTATCACTACACTATATCACATTGACGATGAAAATCATCCTGAAAATAAGACATGATTTTATTTTTCTCAGAAATTTGAAGGAATATTTTATGGATCATAATGATAGCGGAAACATTTCAGCTAGAACCTGGAAACAGTTTTAACATAATTGTGTGTTTACAAATGTGTGTTGTATGTAAAACTGGTGGGTGTACTTACACAGAGAGAGAGGTCTCTATCAGGTTTCACATACATGTGTGTGCACAGGTATATATCATTATTAAGGTGCCTATACCTATATCAAAAGAAAGCAGCATCTTAACAGTCAACATTTTGCTGCCCAATAGGTACCAAGACACAAATTATGTACCCTCTGTTAGCTTCCATCTCCTCTGCTCTTGCCCCTGTAACTTGATCCAGGAGAGAGGGCTTTGGTGTCCTAATGACACTGTTCACAGGCCTTACTCTTCTGTTGCTCAGCCCGCTGCACTTTGAAAGGGACAAAAGCCACTTCCCAGGGAGCTGCAAGATAGCCTCTTGGTAACAAGTCTATTTCCCTGCCCCCTTCCTGCCCCAAATTCCATGCTCATGACACAGAAGCACAGTTAGAGATGAAAAATAAGCTTCATTATCTTGGGAGTGCAGAGAAAAATGTTATGGCTTTATTTAGCAGTTGCTTTTATGCTTTTAAAAACATGTTAATTTCATTTTTTATGTAATTGTGCATTAAATCATCTCAGACAATTGTGTGATTTGGAAATAAAAGTCCAACAAAATAAGTAAAAGCTATAATGTGGTTTTTTTCCTTCCCGTTTTTTGCAGTCTGCTTTTATGTTCCTCAAGCATTAGTGTCTCCACTCCTTCCTGGGAAGATTAATCTGAAGGCTCATAGAGACTCTTGCCTTCCTGTCTTTAGTTCTCCTGGTGCTCTGAGCTTTTCCCTGTGGCTTTTGCATCTACTACTCATGAATTACCAGCCCCAACAACATTAGGACTTATAAAGCCTCATAATCCTTTAGTTGACTCCCTAATAGGGCCAGCAGCTGGATGAAGACCTCAACCCTGGGGGAGAAATTGCAAAGAGACCTAACCTGCCTAAAGTAAAACTGTGAATACCAGGCTCCAGAATGTCACTGTACTCACTCAGAATACGAGTGATAGATTTTTGCTTTTTACTAGAATGTAGGCAATGGAATATATGCAGCGTAATTCACAGCATGTTGGAGAGGCGTTTTCCTTTCTCCCTAAAGAAAAGTTGGTCCACTTAAAAGATACGTGGTTATCTTTCCTATTTCCTACTTTAAGCATTTTTTGAGAGATGAGACTTTCTGATGGATGTTAATAATGGACTGGAACCCTTGAGTGTGACCATCTATGTCATGAGTTGATTAAAGACTAATTTCAAATAGGTTAAAATTTTTTCCAAATGTCACTCAATACATATGAGCAACCACGTACACTCTTGCTTTACTTTCTTTAGTGTGTTTGAAGGTAGATTATTGTTATAAGGTATTGCATTTCCTTTAAGGGAAAGTGTACTAGTCTGCTGTCATAACAAAGTACTGGAGATTACTCACGGAAATTTATTGTTTATGGTTCTGGAGGCTAAAAGTTCAAGATCAAGGTGCTAACAGGGTTCCTTTGTTCTGAGGGCTTAGGGAAGGATCTGTTCCAGTCTCTCTTGGCTTACAGACGGTCATCTTCTCCCCGCATAAATTCACATCATCTTTCCTCTACCATACTCCTGTGTCCATGTTTCCCCTTTTTATTAGGACACCTGTCATTTTGGATTCAGGCCTACCCAAACGGCCTCATTTTAACTTGAGTAATTCTTATCTCTAAATAAGGTCTGAGATAAGCAGGGTTAGGGCTTTAAACTATGAATTTTAGGGGGCACAATTCAAACTGTTATAGGATATGAAACTTATTTTTTGTTTTCTAGTGATGCCCACCCAACTTAAAAATAACATAACTTTCCAAAGACTGACATTCTGAAAAAATCATTAACGAGTAACTATTCTTTCACAATTCTAACTTGAAATTTTATATGGTACAGGCAGGAGTATATATAAAAGAAGCAAACAAAATCATACTTAATTTACTTGTAGCATAACCCTCAAGACAGATATATGTATATGCATGTACACATGCAGTAACCTATACAACAACAAAACTATGTGTATATAACCAGTGCTGAAATTAACTTCTGCCTGAGGCTACTATGAAATGTCAATTAAACTGCCAGACTTTCAGAGCTTACTACTCTATCTTCCTGCCTTAGGGGGCTTTTGTATTCAATTTATTGTTAAATAAAACAGCCAACTTGGCAGCAGAGTTAGATTAACAAATTATAATGAACTTTATTTTTTGCTTAAAAAAAATAAGGTGAGCTAATATTCCTGGAGAATAAATTTCAGAGAGATTAAAGATTTTGAGAGAGGTTATTTGTTTGTAACCAATTTCAAGTTGAGCAGGAGAAAAAGAATGTGTCCACAAGCTTGTTTGAATTACACAGAAATGTAAAAGGAACTTGACCAAAAACTAATAGTGGTTTTGTTTAACATTTCTTTTATTAACATTTAATATTTTATTAGGAGGAACTTGATGTCAGAAGCCAAAGGGAGCCACAGAACAGCTGTGGGCCTGAAATTTAAATGTCTTCCATTTGACCCATTTATATTCATTTTTTACTTCCTTAAGCTCACAGCGCATGTGCACACATATACACACACAGCTAATTAAATCAGTTTGCCTGCAAAGTCCACTTGTCTGATTATGCAGCTGAGGCTACCATCGCTGCAATAAAACCCTGTGATTCCACTCTCCACCAAGGGGGATTAGGGAACTTTCTGGAAAGCCACAGGGGTGAGGAGGCATCTTTTGTCTAATTGTAGACTTTAAATGTTTGTTGTTATTGGCATGTGTGAGAAGGTGCAGGTGCACTTCCGAGGTGGCGCTAGTGGTAAAGAATCCGCCTGCCAGTGTAGGAAAGGTAAGAGGCAGAGGTTCGATCCCTGGGTTGGGAAGATCCCCTGGAGGAGGGCATGGCAACCACTCCAGTACTCCTGCCTGGAGAATCCTACCGACAGAGGAGACTGGCGGGCTATATTCCACTGGGCTGTAAAGAGTCAGACATGACTGAAGTGACTTAGCAGGCACTCGGTGGGCTAACTCCATACAGGGGTTGGGCTAAGTCTTTTATAGATATATTATCTAATTTAATCCTCTGAGTAATCCATAAAGGTGAGGCAAGGAGAATTCAACAGAGATTAAGGGACTGTTTCATGTATATTAGTGGTATTGCTACAGCTTTTGGGAATTTGATAGTGCTTCTTCCCTCACATTGGGAAGAAGCTGAATTTAATGTAGTAGAAAAAAGATTTAGTTTTCAAAGTCAGATATGTGTTTCTCAATTTAAGTGAGAGAAAAGGGCTGAATAGTTTTACTATATCACAGCTAACACTTATTGAGCTCTTACTGATTGCCAGACAGTGATCCATACACTTTATATATATATATATATACACACACACATATATATATGTATATATATGTATGTATATATGTAAAACCTCCTTTACTTTAATTGGGAAGATAGTTACCCTATGAGACAAATTCCACTGTTATTTCCAATTTCTGGAGATTAATTACTTTAGTTAGGTCACCCTGTTGGGATTTAAAGGCCTCTGGCGTGCTCTAGGACCTTTATCTTAACTCTCCTTTTACACTAGGCTTTAATAGGATAAAGCAAGCAACTTTTATTTTATCAAGCAACTAATGGGTAACTTAACTTACCCATAGAGTGTGCTTATGAAACTTAAGGTGTGTTATCCAAACTCTTAAAATAAATTTCATATTAAATAAATTAAAGTAATATATCACTTAAAAATTTTGGAAATACTTTTTTTTGAAAGACACACAAATGGCCAACAGGCACATGAAAAGATGCTCAGTGTCACTCACTAACCATTAGAGAAATGCCAATCAAGACCACCATGAAGTATTACCTCACATTGGTCAGAATGACCATCATCAAAAAGTCTACGAATAATAAATGCCAGAGAAGATGTAGAAAAAAAGAAACCCTCCAAGACTGTTGGTGGGAATGTAAATAGGCACGGCCACTATGGAAAACATTACGGAAGTTCCTAAGAAAACTAAAAACAGAATATTGTATTATCCAGTAATGCCACTCCTGGGCATGTGTCTGGACAAAACTATAATTCAAAAGGATACGTGCACACCAATGTTTATCAAAGCACTATTTGCAAGAGCCAAGACACAGAAACAACCCAAGAGACCAGGAACAGATGACTGTCTTAGGAACCTGTGGTATACACATACATACACACACATATATTTATAAAATGGAATAGTACTCAACCATAAAAAGAATGAAATACTGCTCTTTGCAGCAACACAGATGGACCCAGAGATAGAACTTAGTGAAATAAGTCAGAAAGCCAAAGATAAATAATATATGATATCACTTATATCTGGAATATAAAAAATAATAAAAATGAATCTATATACAAAACAGAAACAGACTCACAGACATAGAAACTTCACTTATGGGTTACCAAAGGCCAGAGGGAGGGTAGTGGGGACCAATTATGAGGATGGGATTAACAGATACAAACTACAATACATAAAATAGTTAAGCAACAAGGATTTACTATATTGCACAGATAATTATATTCAACATCTTATCATAACCGATAATGGAATATAACCAGAAAAAATAATTGAATCACTATGCAGTACTCTTGAAACTAACACCAGAGTATAAATCAACTATATTTCAATAAAAAAAAGATTTCCAACAATCTGAAGTTTGAACAACTAAATTATTCACTATAAGGTTACTGTAGTATTAAAAAGGAAAGAAAGTCAAAACCAAGTATCTTAATGATCTTCCTAAAAGGAGAACTCAGATTACCGCCCATCCAAATGAATGAATAATATTAAATCATAAAAATAACATCTACAAAATTTGGCAAATGACATGGGAAACTATTCCTCATGAAGTTTTAAACTATAATGAGCACTGTTTTTACAGCAAGTTTTAAAAGATATAAAACTATTTGAAAAAAGATCTGAAGGGAAATACACTGATGTATTGGCATTATTTATTCATACACAGATGGTAAAGATTAAAGGGGTGGGGTTTCACTTACACCTTGTAGCCTTTACAAATTTTATCTGTAACATGTATTACTTATATAATTAAGGAAAATCATATTTTTGAAAGATAATTCTATCACACTGAGCCATTTT
This sequence comes from Cervus canadensis, assembly GCF_019320065.1. Classification (NCBI taxonomy): domain Eukaryota; kingdom Metazoa; phylum Chordata; class Mammalia; order Artiodactyla; family Cervidae; genus Cervus; species Cervus canadensis. Next base: position 30,379,438 of record NC_057389.1, read on the forward strand.
CCATACCAAACTAGCCACCTCGGTTTTTGTGCATTCAATGTTCAGTGACAGGGGTCAAGAAATTTTTGCTGTAAACAGCCAGATAATACATATTTTAGATTTATAGACCAGGCAGCGAAACTGGATACTGTGTAGATACCCAACAGGAAAGAAAATAAATGTCCTCCCAACTTTTGACTCAATTCAAAATATAATATTAAGAATAGGGTATAACGTTTTGTAATCTCATGAAAAGGCTGAAATTCTTTTTGTATGTGTGGGCTCACATTTTGCTTAATTGGGGTTCAGAGTGAGCATTCTCGATCACCAGAATTTATTGCAGATGTTCATCTGTTAATGTTGATCTATAACGAGATGTTATATATTTTATCTTTGAAAATGGCTTTTCACATGGATAGGTGATACACGGGGCACTTGAAACGCTGTCAAGTTGTAACTGCTTCACTGCAATTTATAGTGCGCCCAGCAGCGAGCAACACATATGGCTTCTGCTGTAACTACAGAACAGCGCCTTTTGTGATCTGAAAGCAACCCCCTCGCCAACAACACTTTATTTATAGGCCACTAACATTTGGATTTCACATAATTTTCAGGTGTTACAAAATATTATTCTGCTTTTGAGTTCTAAACCACTACAAACATTTTTTTTTTCCCCAAAATAAAGTGTTTAAGAATGAAAAGATACATCTAGTTTTTGCCAATGGATCAGGCAATTACAGGCAGCAAGTTATGTTGGGTTTCTGTGTTGGAGTTTGCTGATCCCCACTCTAGAAGTAGGTACACCTCTCCTGTAAACTTGATCCAACCACCATCTCTGAGAGCACTGAGTGTACTAATACATCCTTTAAAAAAAATTAACATGCCTTTAAGTAAAATGATGTCTCTAGTATACTATGAATTTTCCTGTGTGTAAAGAAAATACACAACCAGACCGTGAAAACCATTCAAGAGACAGTGTGAAGGAAATTACAGCATCAGAAAGAAAATCAAAATTCTGATAGCTAAATTTAATGCTATATCCTCCAGATCCCTGGGTATTTTTATGGGAATTCCAGATTGTCAGGAAATACGCTAAACTGACCCATTCTCTTATCCTTTTAGGAAAAGACCTCAGATATTTAGAATCTTAAAAATAAAGCTGCCAACCTATTAAAGTTTTGTCTTATGTTCATATCTTGGGTTTGTATGTTATTTCTTCTCTGACTGGCTACTTGAGGCCTCAGTAGAACACAAAGGAAAGCAGAAGGGTTAGATCCTGGTGTAGACATTTGAGTAGGAAAATATTTGACTGAGACTTAAAGGTGAAAACTGTGTGAAAATCCATTAGTTACCTGCTTCTACCATATCTTTAGTGCAAAATTCATCACAAAACATCTACATCAGGATCATCAAGGTAGCTTGTTAAAATGCAGATTACAAGTGTTTCCAGCAGGATTAAATTTGGAGAATTGGAGTTTCAGAAGTTGTTTCAGGTAAACATTGTATGGTTTCCATCTACCAGTCATAACATTTCTAGATTTTCCTCCTTAATAATTTACATATATAATCCACCTCTTCCATTTACCTCCTTATGAGATATAATTTCTTTTCAACAAAGGGATGATATTTTGAGAAGTAATTTTGTATGTAGTAAAAAGGTGTGCATACTTATAAAAATATAAAAAGTAATCAAGGCAGCTCTTTGTGTAACTCATATCATGGGAATGCTTTATACATAGTGATGGAGAGAAAGGGAAAGCAAGCAACCAGGTAAGGGGGTAGCCAGGAAAAGCCTCAAGTTGGGATAGAAAAGATGGCACAAGGGACTACTGGATTAAGTGTTTCATATGAAGCTTAGCAACAGGATTTAAATGTGCAGAGCAGAGAAAGGAAGTCTGGGAGTCAATCACAAATCAGGATCTTTCTCAATCACTTCTTAAAGTTGTTTAAGGTAACCACATTCCTTGAAGTGTGGTCTGAAATGCCCGAGGTACTTATTAAAAAACAAAATTCAGATTTGTGAACTGATCCCATACCTACTGATTCAGAATTTCCATAGTGCATCCATCAATCTGTATTTTAAATCACCAGGTCAACCATGCATGCATTAAAAAGTGTTAACATTAATAAATGAAAGGATAAAGAAAATGTGTATGTATGCCTGCTGTGTGCTAAGCAGCTTCAGTTGCGTCTGATTCTTTGGGACCCTATGGACTGTAGCCCGCAAGGCTGCTCTGTCCATGGGATTCTCCAGGAAAAAATACTGGAGTGGGTTGCCATTTCCTCCCCCAGGGGATCTTCCTGACCCAAAGACTGAACCTGGATCTCTTCTGTCTCCTGCATTTGCAGGCAGGTTCTTTACCACTAGGGCTACCTGGGAAGCCTCTGGTATATGTACACAATGGAATCTTATTCAGCCATAAAAAAAGAATAATATCCTTTCTGACACCATGGACGCACCTTCAGGGCATTATGCTAAATGAAATAAGTCAGAGAGAAAGACAAGTACCATATAATCTCACTTATTTGTGGAATTTTAAAAAAATTAAAAAATAAACAACCCCCTAGCTCACAGATACAGAGATCAGATTATTGGTTGCCAGAGGCTGGGAGTAAGGGGTGGGCAAAAATGGTTGAATGGTGTCACAAGGTCCAAACATCCAAACTTCCAGCTATAAAAGAAGTGTGGGGATATAATGCATAGCATGAGAACTATAGTTAATACTAATGCACTGCTTATTTGAAAGTTGTAAGACAGAAGATGTTAAATATTCTCATCACAAGAAAAAAATTCTGTAACTATGTATGGTGATGGATGTTATTATAATTTGACTTACTGCAGTGATCATTTTGCAATATATACAAATACTGAATCATTATGTTGCACACCTAAAATAAATATAATGTACATTCAATTATATCTCAATAAAATGTATTAAAATGAAAGAAAAAAATAAATAAAATGGCCCACTCCCTGGGTACATGATTCCATTTTTTCTTTAGAGCTGTTAAAAGTCCTTTATTCATTTCTACAAACTTCCTAGTGGTCTAATTATGGTAAAGGATTCTATATACAATAAAAGATCAACTTGCAGTGGTAGCAAGAAAATCCACAGTCTAGAAAGAAAATGCAGATAAAATTGGCTGCCACAAGGCAGAGTAATAAATGTCATGACATCAATAAATCCAAAGTACCAAGAAAAACATTAAAAAATGAAAACAAAAATTTTATTTCAGGTAGAGTCCATTTTGCCTTCAAGATATTGTAATCTGTTTCATTTCAGATGTTTTTTTCTGGGTAACAATATCTTTAATCCTAAATTTTTTATTCATGATTGAAATTTACCTACTTTGACCATATCTTTGATGCTGTTTCTAATTATTTACATCAAAATTATCTGGAAACAAATGAGTCCAGTTCTTTGACTCTTAGGCAAAGGCTTAATCTATTCAAGATTGCACCTCTTGAAATTTTGTTATTAGTTTAGGATAGAAGAGCTCCAAACAGTCTACTTTTATATTTAATTGTGTTCAGAGAAATAAAATATGAAGACATTTCTTGTTTGGTACAAGATTTAATTAAACAATATGGGGGTTGAATATAAAGAAACAGCAAAAGTTTTCATTTCCAAATATTCTGGTCTAAGAGAGAAGTTATGATAAACTCACAAGTTTAGATATATCTGGGTTTCATCCAAGGTCTAACTTCCTCAATCTCATCGGGTTTGTCTCCACTTATATCTGCTACACTAGATTTAGTAACAAGGAGATTTTGGCAATAGCATATTTGATAGGGGGTTCCCTGGTAGCTCAGACGGTAAAGAATCTGCCTGCAACGCAGGAGACCCAGGTTTGATCCCTGGGGTGCGAAGATCCCCTAGAGAAGGAAATGGCAACCCACTCCAGTATTCTGCCTGGAGAATCCCATGGACGGAGGAGCCTGGTGGGCTATAAGCCATGGGCTCCTGAAGAGTCGGACACGACTGAGGGACTAAGCAGACACACATATATTTGACAGACACACATATACACATGTCCTGCTGTTTGTACACCTTATTATACACAACACATGTACAGGTTTACCTATACACATGCACAAGTAGTTTTAAGTAATCATGCTTATTTCACAGTATTGTGAAGATTAAATAAAGTAATAAATATAAAAGTGATTAGCCCAACACCTGGCTCACAGCAGATGCTCAGCGAACACGGGTGGTAGCGCTGAGAGAAAGAGAGCAAGAGGGTGAAGGATTTGAGGTGAGAGTGAAACAAAAAAACAAAATTGAGAACATACTATAAAAGTGAGAGAGGAAGGTAAAAAAAAAATTTTTAAAGATTTATTACTAACACCTTGAATAGCTTTACTTTTGTAAATAGATGCAAGTTACTTCTGTGCTATTATTAACTGTAGTAGCCATGCTATCCCCTCACTGATTGAATGGACATCATTAGAATAAGCACAACATAGAGTAAACACAGAAAGGTTATTAGTATTTTATCTGAACTGTGAAGATGTCAAGCCGTATAGGGCTGGCGGATGGTGATAGGAAACCCATTTCTCGCTATCATATGCTAATGAATGGAAACAATGTGCAATCTAGGAGGATGGGGAAAACCCCAGAATGAGCAGAGCCTATAGTCCACATAGTTACCTACATTTTCAGCCTCATTAAAATATGCAGATCATATCATTAGGAGACAGTATCCTGGCAGAGCCCTCTCCTGGAGTTCAGTCACAGGCACACATTGGCAGTTGTTAGTACAATGAGTTTAACTACAGCTACATTCTTCTAGGTAGAAACAAACGGATGCAAAAGAAGATGAAGAAGCAGAAGCAGCTCTCACAGGCTATATTTTCATTTAGATTGTTTTCTTTTTTTCACCCAAAGCATGAGTCTGTATTTTTTAAAAACTGGCCATTGGTACTAATTTGTTTTGTTTTTCCCAAAACATACCAGAACCTTCTATTACAACTTCACATTGATTTTCAAAAGTGGAGTACACACAATAATAGATTTAATTGGATAACACATATGACACCTAGGATTAATTCAATGAAATGATTAAGAGTAGTTACTTAATTGAAAACCAGTGATTTAAAACACCTTCCTTGTCCAGCCTTCAGTGCAAACCAGATGAAAAGGATTCAAGTGTTCATCTCAGTTCTTTATTTCTTCCACATCTCCCTTCTTTTGTTTCTTCATTACTGCCTTGGCTCCTTCCTCCCTACCTTTTCCCTTATAGCCTCTATTTCTTCCTTCCTTCCTGTCAATCTATATATCTAATCTATCTTTTGGCGGGTGGGCAGGATGGTATGTAAAAAAAATAACCTTACCAATAAGCCTAATAAAACCTCACAAATGAACATTTTTGATGTGAAGGCCCAGTATAGATACCAACTTGAGAAAATTGGTGGGTGAATAGGAATACAGAATGATAATAGGGAGATGACTAAGTAATCAAAATTACTCTGTGGATATCAACATTTAATAATGTGGAAGTTCATGTAGACAAAAGATGTCAGCTATTAATATTAATCTGTCTGCTAATGCAGGAGACGTGGGTTTGACCACTGGATTGGGAAGATCCCCTGGAGAAGGAAATGGAAACCCACTCCAGTATTCTTGCCTGGGAAATCCTATGGACAGAGGAACCTGGCAGGCTATATAGTTCTTGGGGTCACAAAAGAGTCGGGCACAGCTTAATGACTAAACAACAAATTAATATTACTACAAACAAATACTATTTACTTAGTTTCTTCTGTTAGTGGTTTTTCAAGTGTAGTCTGAGACCCTTGAAAGTCCCTAAGATTGAAACTATTTCCATAATAATGTTTACACACTGTTTTCTTTTTTTTACTGATGGTGCAACAGCAAAGGAGGCTAAAACTGATGGGACCTTAGTACAAATCAAGACAATATCAACAAATGGTGCTAGCAGTCACTGTGTTTTTCATCACCATTTATGTGCAGAGTTAAAAAATGCTAGTTTTACTCAAGAATGCCCTAGATGAAGCAATACAAATTTATTGATTTCATTAAATATTGACCTTTTGAGTGTGTTTTCAAAATATTCAATGTGATGAGATAGTAGGTATGCATGAAGCATTTTCTGCTACATACAAATATCCAATAGCTGGATTGAGGAAAACAATTTGTTTGATTGCTTGAGTTGTGAGCAAAATATTTATTTTCCTATGGGACATTATTTTTACTTAAAATAACTACTGAAAAACAACTTATGGTTATTCAGATTTCAGTACTTAACAGATGCTCTTTGAAAAATGCACAAAGTGATAGTCACTTTAAGGAAATCAACTATAATAGTATTTGTTGTCAATGATAAAATTCAAACAAAAATTAATTTCATGCAAAACATGAATCCACTACCATGAGTATTTCAGTACTCAGTTCTCCAATACTTCAAGATTTTTCTGATGAGACTGATGATGATATTTACAAATGTGGTTTTTTGACCTTTGGTAATGAAACGTGTCAATGTATGGAAGATGCATATCTCAGTGAACCAATATTTTCTGAATGACCAAGGCATGGCGTTATAAGTTACTGCATAAGAAAAAAAGATTCATTCCAAACTCAAGAAAGTCAATGGAGTTTAATGTAATGAAGTAAAAATTATTAACATGATTTTAAAAAGATTCCACACCACAAATAATCTTAAACTACAGTTTGTTTAGTTTCTCAATGGACTCTAATAAGAATATCCATATTTAACTGAAAAGGTTAATAAAGTTTTCACTCTCTTTGTAAATAGCTACATGAGGCCAGATTTTCTTCATGTGTTTCATCATGAACACAGCCATACTAAGTCAGGACTGATGATTAGAGTAAAATAATGGCATTCTTTTACTAATTTTTTTGAAATATTCTTTTTTATGAATTTTTTTTTATTTTTTATGAAGCACATTCTTTATGTTAATATGTGATGAGTTTATGATTGCTATTTTCAAGTTAATAAATAAAATGTTAAACATTTCTTAGTCTTTTTATAATGTAGTAAATATTGATAGATATTATTAATGTACATAGACACAATTTCTATGGGTCAATATTTTTAAGATTGTAAAGGGATTTTGCAACTAAAATTTTGAGAAATGCTATTCTAGGCACATTCTAGGTATCTAATTCTTTAGGAATCTACATATTATTTAGTAGTTTTAAGTAGAAGTCATTTTACTTACATTAAATTTATTTCCATAAAAACCTAAGCTTAAGATAAGTGCCTACCAAAATAAATATTTCTTAGAAAGCAGGCATTGCATACATTTGTGTTTATAAATTATGATATGTCCTATCAATTATGTTATTTTTACAATTTATTATGCTTGGGGAAGATACAGTAGCATCTCAAATGATGCTAGGTTTGAAACTTTTGGAGGTTCACTTGACTACACTGGAATCACTGAGAAAAGGGACAGAAACTTTAAAAATAAAGTAGATTTTATCATTTTTACAAGATTTATACAGCTTGCAAATAAGTATGTCAGTAAATCTTTTATGTATCAGTCTTAAAAGCAATACAGCAACTCTTTACTTTGAGATAAATATTTGCCTATGGAATGAATGAAAAAGCCAAGTTGTAATGGGTTCTTGTGACTTAAAGTAAAATTGACACCGTACATGAATTAATGAAATGCTATAACCCAGAATCTTCAGAATGAAGATGAAAGCTCTGAAAACCTGCATTAATTAGCAAAGACATTGAAATTAAATAAGAATGTGAAATTAAAATTATCTCATGGATATTATGTTACAGTTTAAATAAATAAATAGTACAGTTAAAATTTTGTAAAACTAAATTAATAAATACTATAAGTGAACACTCGACTATTTCATCTACCTCTGAAAGTTTTCATAATTAACTTGGCCAAAATGTTTTTATTTTTAAAACTTCATTATTTGGCTAATGGGACAGCTTTTCTCTAGAGATCACATCCCGCTAGATGAGATTTCTCATCCTTTACAAATGCTGTTAAGAAAAAAAATAATTTTACTGATAGGAATCAGAGAATCAAAGAGTTTGAGAAGCTGCTCACCCTGGCAAAGTTGGTAAGATGAGAATTGGAATTGAAGCCCAGGTCCATTGCAAAGCTCATTATCTTCCCATATGCTGCTATTCATGAAGTATTCACTATGGCTCAGGGCCTGCCCCCACATAAATGTATGTGGAGAGAGTAAATCTCAATCCGAGAGGTTACAGTTGATCCTTGAACAATGTGGGGGATAGATAACATTTGAATCCCCTAATCCTTGATAGCCTACTGTTGACTGGAAGCCTTACTGATAACTTCAACAGTTGATTAACAGATTTTGTATATTAGATGTAGTATATATTACACTCCAGTATTCTTGGGCTTCCTTTGTGGCTTAGCTGGTAAAGAATTCACCTGCAATGCCGGAGACTTGGGTTCGATCCCTGGGTTGGGAAGAGCCCCTGGAGAAGGGAAAGGCTACCCACTCCAGTATTCTGGCCTGGGGAATTCGGTAGACTGTATAGTCCATCAGGTCGCAAAGAGTCAGACATGACTGAGCGACTTTCACTTTCACTTCACTAAGTAATAAACTAGAGAAAAGAAAATGCTATTAAGAAAATCATAGGGAAAAGACATTTATAGAAATGTAAAAAATGTTTAAAAAAAATCCACATATAAGTGGTCCTGTACAGTTCAAACCCATTTTGTTCAAGGGTCAGCTGTATAATTGTAGTACATAGTTATTTAATACCTCTATCATTTATTTCATTAGCAATAACACAATGAGAAAGATTATATATATTTGTCAAATAGCTCCAGCAGGGTGGACAGTCATATCTACATAATATGCAGAATCTAAAGGGTGCTTACTATTCACCATATGTCTATATAGGTACTCAGCTCAATATTAATCATAAAGATATTAAGGTCATTTTTTTCTTTGATGAAAGTATTATTCCGAAGTGGGAAAAATGATAAATGCTAACACACATATGATAGTGTTATCATCCATGAACTGAAAAGCATTCAGTTTTTTATTAGCATGTTTGTTTTTAGCCTTTCAATTCCCACCCCAATTTGTTTATTGTCCAGCAGGGACATGGAGAAGTTATTAAATTCCTCAAGGTCATGGAGAAAGTCACAGCTGTTCTTGGGAAAGGGGCTTTCATATTCCTGAATCCCAGTCAGATCCTATTGCTTCCTGCAGTGGATAGGTCCGTGTGGAGTGAAAGAATGCTCTTAAGCAAATTCCAATTATGGTTTATTAACTTCACACATAGCATTTATCTTCTAGTTTCCAAAAATAGCAGAACCAATTAAACTGTCTGTTTAGCATGAGGTTTTTTTTTTTTACTTTTAATTTTTCTTCAGATAAAGCCTTTATAGAAAGATAAATGAAACGTTACTGATACGACAGGGAGGAAACTGCTACTTCTCTGTCACCACCACCATCTTTTGACCATTGCTCTAAAGTAACCAAGGCAAGACCATTTCTGTTCCTGAGCCGATAACATAACATCCTCAGTCAAGTAAACCAGGCCATTTCAGGCATGACGGAGATTAATGAAAATTTTTTATTCAAGACAGTTGCTAATTTGAAATAAAAGCCCAACAAATTCTTGTGTTCTGTCCACTGTCAAAACAAGATTAAATAATTGCAAGAAGAAAAATAGCAGGCTCGTAAAAGGAGGATTCAGAACAATATTTTGCTTTACACTTAGAGCATTGTCTATAATTTCCAATCTGAGGTATAAAAAGAAGAATTAACTTGGTGAAACCCCTACAGGAATCTAACTTTTGAGGCGCTTCCTTGACATCTCTTTTACAACTTAAAGAACCACGTGTCTGACTGAGAGGACCACAGAGAGTTGGAACTGGAATTTCTACATTGGATATCTTCAGTGAAAAAGAAAACCCAGGAAATCTTAGCTCTGAAAATCAATTAAAGGGAGAATAGTGAATAGGAGATCTCAACTCTCAGTGTGGCTAGATTGCCATCAACTTCCAGAAACCACACAAGGCCTAAAGAACAAAAGATGGGTGAGCAAACAGGGTCTCCAGCCCTCTTTGCCAGGAATGGAGTTGCATCTCACAGAAAAGGTTCCCTGAAACTGAGGCTCAGAGAAAAAAAATTATTTTCTTTATATCATGGTGTCTGGACACAATCCACAGTCTCTTGACACTTAATAGAGTTCTTTTTCCACTGTACTGCAACACTGTGAATTGGAGATTACTTTTATTCTCCTCCAGATTTTTAACATAAAACCTCTCTTGACTTTTTCACTGTTAAAGGTACCATAGTCATGTGTCTATCACCGCACACCTGCCTGTCTAACAAGAGCTGTGGGAATGTCATAGGAAGCATTCACATGGTTCTGTTGAATGTGTATGGTAATTATTTGACACTTCAAAGAGGTGGCAACCATCTTGAAATCATAAAATTGCAATTATCTTATCAAATTCAATATTCTGTACACTTCAGAACTTCACTTTTTTTTTTTTTATTGGAGATGGTTGCTTCAGTGTAGCTCATTGAATTCTTATAGTAAGGCACCTTATGTTACTTTCATTCTTGGAGTTTTGTTACGATAGTAGTTCACTTCTTTGTTCCCTCTGACTATGCTTGTATCTGTCTGTCTATCTACCTCCCTATCTGTGTATTTATCAATCATCTAACTATTCTCCTTAGAAAAGAGTTAAAAATCTATTTCCTCTTTACAAACATTCAGAAAACCCTACTTAAATGGGAAGGGGATGCTAGCTCCTGCCCAAAGGGACAGCACAGTGTGACTGTACTTACAAATCTAACTCACAAATACCACAGCCTGCCTTAATCTGCATCACATAACAAGGAAGAACCACCACTAGTTTGCAGAGTTAGGAAAAGAGACTATGCCATTAAGTAGAAGTATCTTCATAAGAGGGATTACGTATTTTCTGAGTGAAGGAATCCTCTCTAGGAAGGCCAAGGTCTTGTACTGATAGATTCATACATGTTTTTAAAATTTTTTAATTTGTTTCTTATTTTTGGCTGGTTCACGAGCTTTCCCTAGTTATGGAGAGCCAGGGCTACTCTCTAGTTTTAGTGTGTGGGCTTCTCATCTTGTGACTTCTCTTGTTGCAGAGCATGGGATGAGCTCGAGGGCAAGCAGGCTCAGTAGCTGAGGAGCCAGGGCTCAGTAGCTGTGGCTCCTGGGTTCTGGAACACAATAGTTGTAGCCCACAGGCTTAGTTGCTCCTTGGCATCTTTCTGGATCAGGGATTGAACCAGGGTCTCATGCATTGGCAGGTGAATTCTTTACCACTGAGTCACCAGGAAAGCCCTTTATATGTGTTTTTTAACTCTTTACCCAAAAATAAAGTTTCAGAAATTCTAAAGCAGTTGTTTAGAATCGTTTAGCTTTCTAAGGATACAGCAGAAAAAAAATACAGATTCCTTGACAGTCCAATGGTTGCCCTTTCATCAAATTTCTACAACCAAACTGATAACTCCTTTGTCCATCAGGGCTTCCCTGGTGGCTCAATAGTAAAGAATCCTCCTGCCAATGCAGGAGACCAGGGTTTGATCCCTGGGTCAGGAAGATCTGGAGAAGGAAATGGAAACCCACTCCAGTATTTTGGCCTGGGAAATCCCAAGGACAGAGGAGCCTGGTTGGCTACAGTCCATAGGGTCACGAAGAGTCGGACATGACTTAGCAACTAAACCAATCACCACTGGGGCTCTATAAATTATTTTAAAATAACTAATAATTTCTGAATGTTACTACAGAATCTCTTTCTACTTCATTCTTAATGGCTGTAATCACCTTGTGCTGCTTCCCTAAGCCCCCATAACAGGTCATGTGATACTTGAGGGCATATCCAGGCACCGACTGGCTCTCCTCAGATCACTAAGTAAAGGCAGTTCCTCTAACTTCCCCTCCATGGAACATACCACCTTTCTTAGACACATATGCTAATTAGATTAATTAGAAAATACTACCCTGTGTTCTTCTAGTCCCACAATTGGGAAAGAATCTTTCTCTCTAAATCAAAACACAAAAGTAAAACCCAAACCAAAATAACTGCAAATAGATTTTGAGGAAAAGAACTACCTCATTCTACCCTCAAGCCAAAAAACAAGCACTATGAATATTGCTGTTAATTTTTGAATGCACCATAATGTGGAATATCAGAATCATAATGGAATTTCAAAGGCTCTAGCGATATATTTGGAAGAACAATGCTGATCTATAACCACACTGTAGCCACATAAAATAAGCAGTTATATTTGTCAATATGGATAAATATAATTTCTCTGTTTAAGGTCTGCTAACTTGATTTCCATTTTGGTCACCATCTATTACTGTAAAACCTTCTATCACTGGCTTATTAAAGCTTCATTATGGCAGAAAATTTTATGCCCATTTGGTTCCAGACCACACAGAAAGTTTTGTATTCACAAATGATTGACATAAATAATCTTTTCTAGTAGACCGTTTGGGGCTCATTGATCATTGCAACATTTTATTGTTGATATAATAAACTTTATTAAACTTATAAAGATCATTTACATAATATGAGTCATTACTGGGAAATATTACATGTGTACAGACAAGTTTAAAGGAAGATAATGAATACTAAAAATATGGTAAATTTATATGATGATGATGAAATAAAATTCACTTGCAGTTTTCCAAAATAAAAATAAGGATCTCTTGTTTGGAAAAATAAACATCCAGTTGTCACTGCTTCCATATCAAGTTTCTGTCCTCTATAGTTTCTTTTAATAAACATACACAGCTTAAAAAAAAAACTGGATGTCATATTTTCACTAAAATAGTTTAAATTTTTCAAGTGCTAGTAAAAATGGATTGTAACTAAAAATGTAAAGGGCTAAGAATGAAATAAAAACTTAACTGGCAATCAGAAAAATAATCACAGAAGTAATTTGTTAATGGCTAATGAATCATTAAGTCTAAAACTAGCATCATAAACCATGGAAACATTTTAAAAACTATCGCCCCAATTAAAAGGTTACCCACAACAACAAATATTCTAGAAAATGCCAGAAAAGCTAGACTTGACTGTAATAGTCAAAGTTGTGTCTAACATATTGTACTTAAAGGCTCAAATTTAGAAAATTGATTTATAACATTAATCTTTACTTGGGAAAATCACAAATGCTTATCATCATCAAATTATAATTAAAAAACAAATAGTCTTGCAAGAGTCTCTTTTTACTGTAGTTTACAAGATGCCATTTCTGCACTGAAAAATATGTTTTCTAAGTAACCATCAAACATGTTTATTAAAACCTAATTACAGAGACATAAAATGTGCATTTTGATGCAGTGCTAGGACTAATCCCTGGTTTGATGATCTTCCTATCAGCCTAACTTCAGATTAAACACACACACACACACACAAACTTTTACTTTTTATCGGTTGTCAAGATTAAACACTACTGGTAGAGTGTCTGATGGAATAATTTGATTAGGGTAGTGTTTAAAGTCTCTATGCAAATCTAAAGGCACTTCTTGTTTTTAATACAAGAAAACAAAGTCAGAATTAAAGTGTATTTATTTATGTGTCATTTGGGAGGACAGAGATATTTATAAGTGGCATAATTTATGAATATGGTAAAGGTAGACAAACTGAGTATAACAGAAATGTTTTCTATCACATAAGTGTCACAAATTTAACAGACTATTTGCTTACTCTCCCTGTGCATATTAATAATGTTAGGACTGCTGAGTGATTTGATTAATAGTAAAAAATGGTGGGAATGTACTGAACTGGCATTTCATTCAAGAAGCGACAATTCTAGGTACAGGTTCCTAAAACAGTCTGAAAAAAATGGTATTAGAACAGTAAATATATATTTGATGCTTGATCACATCACAAAGAGGGAGTTGCTACAAATTTTAGAAGAATAGGACAAAACACAACTTTGCCTGGTAGTTTTCTGAGCACTATAGATTTGAGGTTTCCTGGAAAAAAATAATAATGATGCTGTCATAGGCAAACTATTCTAGCTATTGAAAATTTATGTCTATGGATTACAGAGAGCCTGATTTTGTTCAGATTTTCAGTACAATGTGGATAGTTTCTGAACACAAGGAGTTTTTTTCCCTTCTGTTCTGCCATGCCTAATATTTTAGAGTTCATCTTATGCTTAACTTTTGAGAGGTCACACAGACATTCTCGTGTTCCAAGGTACAATATTCTTACACCTGAAAATTTGAGAAGTCCTAAAAGTCTTTTTTGCACTCAGGGTGAACCATCCTTCCAGAAAAATTCCTGTAATGAAATATGAATAGAATTGATGCCAGTTTATGGGTTTATATTTCTGACCAAGCTTCTAGTGAACTTTATTACTTTGAAATATCCATAAATATAATATTTGACCAAATATTTAATCAACCTGAATGCTATATTATATGAAAACTTACACTAAATACATAAATCGTGCAGGGCCAGTAGAATAACCTAACACATAAAATTTTATTTCAGTTGATTCAGTATCATGGTACTCTATAAAATAAGTTCTTATCTTCCTCATAATTCTAGCCTTATATTTGCTGCAATAACTATGAAAAGGAATATTTTATCAGATTCTATGATGCTTAAGAGGGTTTCTATTTAGAAGGGGGAATATTTTTAAAAGTGCCTATGAAGACTCCTCTGAAAAAGCATAACCCCACTATTTTTCCCCCTCAAAAGAGAGTAAGAATGACTTACCCTCTATTCTTCTTGTAAATCTTTACTATGGTGAGCATGTGATTTATGGACCAAGATGCTATACTGCTGAATCCAAAGTTAGGGGCTGGGCACCCTCTGGCTCTACCTGTGATGCTTGCCTCAATGGCATATATAACACAAGGACCGATCGGTAGAAGATCTAAGTCCAAAACACTCTACATGAATTCCTGTTCAGCTGAGGCTTTCTCACATACAATCAAAAGGGATGGGGAGACTCTACTGAAAGAGGAAAACCATTACTGACAATGTACAAATATATCTGACTATGGCCAAAACATAAATAAGTAATTCTTATGATCCTGCAAGAGAAACTTAAAGACATGCTTTCACAAAAGCATTTTCCATTGAAAATAATAGTTTTGGAAAATTGAAATTCAAAACATTTGTAAATTTAAAAATTTCCATATCCATTTATTTATTTTTGTCTAACTGGAAGAGTGAAAAAATAGATTTAGTTATCATTTGTAAATGTATTCCTTGGAAGATGTTATCATAATGCAAGGTGTCAGTGACTAGTATAATTACTGTCAGTGAGAATCCTTGAAACGATAGGCGCACAAGAAATGTGTCACATTGTATGTACTGAGACACATGTAGGCTTTGGGACTCTATTAATTCAATCCAGTCTTTTCTGCTACGTCTATCAGACATTGTGGAACTGTAAGATGAGATATAGGTGTGATGAAGAGTTTCGCTGTGTCTTTCCAAAAACCAGCTGCTCTTGGAGCAGTAGGGTTGTCTTGTGATGGCAGTAGGTAGGAAATAATGTTCTTGGGCCACATAGGAAGATGGCTGCAGGGCAGTTAGGAATGTAGGAGGAAGAACTCAGCTGTCTCTGAACACTGAAATGTCCAGCTATCTTTAGGGACCTTTCAGAGCCAGGCAAAGGGAACCATATTGGTAAGTTTAGCCTTACCTCCTCTTCAAGGATATTTAACGGTCTTATGGTCTGAAGGATAGAAAATATAGCCATACTAGGGGTTTAGATGTCAAATCAGTCATCATTAGATCTTTTCTTCCTTAAAGATCACATTTAGATCAATATTAAGAATCAGAATCTTCATTTAGTCATGCTCCCTGCACATTCACGGGCTTTGGATTAAGACAGATATGGTAAACCCCAGCTTTGTCATTCAGCAGCCCTGTGACTTTGGGCATGCTCCTCACCTGTCAATAAAAATAGTAACACTTTCACAGGCTGGTTGTGACATCCAAGTAGCAAGTGCTTAGAGCAAAGTAAGAACTCAGCTCATGCTTCTCCCTTTCACCGTCTCTTCTCATCTAACACAAGGACAAAAAATGCTTCAAGAGAAGATGTGAGATGGTGTTTGTTTTTTTTTAATTGAACAAAATAAGATACATTCACCTTTAAAAACTTCTCACCATTCTGTAACCCAGCTTCATGAAAAGAGCCGTATTAAATCCTTAAATAAACAGACATGTAAACATTGACCAAACCAGAGTGCTGGCTATGAGAGCGCCTAACTTGAAATATGCCTGCAACTAACATCAGCGAGAAACTGCACTTGAGACCACCTGCAACTTAAAGCACCTACAGTAATGTGTGATCAGCCAAACCAGAGAGTTATGAGACATGGGGAGATCTGAGTTTTAAAATATTAAAATACTTAAATAAGTTTAAATATTTAAAAACCTTTTAAATATTTTAAAACATTTCCCCCCATGATAACCACGTCAATGTGACATGGCAAGATTGAGACACATTTTTGGTGGGGGTGGTCGTGGATCATAAGTTAGACCCAACTGTAGGTCCTCTGCATGCGGTTATCTGAATTAAATTTGAATAGTTCAGTACACTTCCAGTGAATGCATAGCTATGTGCTTTTTTTTCAGAGAATTTACTCAGAAAGAAATGAGTCTCTTGCTAACACTAATAAAAGGGATTTGAAACTGAAATGTTATCCAATCTTTTCCTACAAGGGCGATTGACCATAATCTCCTATAAGTTAATACAGTCAGGCCTGTTGTGAAGAGACAGGGTCTGTCTTCAATTTTTGCAGAGCAGGTTTACAAATGATTTGGTCTCCTACACTAAGGTAGGCATATTTATGGCTTCTCATCCTAATGTTATAATGAAAATGGGTTCAATTCAAAGGCTTCTATCAATAATACTGGATAAAGGGAAACATAAAGAAATACCTAATATGGTATTCATGATACAGGCTCACATTGGCAATTCATCACTAAAGGTTTTACTTGTTTTTCTTCTAACTGCTGTAAAAACTGTGTATCCAGATAGATGATTAGATTGCAACAGATGTTAACTTCTGTATTACTCATATATAGAAAGAGGGTATATACTTGTCAAAGATACACTTTCCAGGAATATGAGGTTGTAGATGACATTAAGGTTTAGCTGCTTAGCCCTGCAGTGATATCTCTTTTTATTTTTAAAGTTTAATGGAAGTATAGTTGAGTTACAATGCTGTGTTAATTTCAGCAAATTAATTGTTAAATTCAGCACATTTTCAGTTACAATGCTGTATTAATTTCAACATGCTGTGTTGTAGAGAAAAGTGATTTAGTTTTATATATATATATAACTATATAACTATATATATATCACATTCTTTTTCATATTATTTTCCAGTATGGTTTATCATGAGATATTGAATACAGTTCCCTGTGCTATACAGTAGGACCTTGTTGTTTATCCTTTCACTATATCATGGTTTGTATCTGCTAATCTCAAACTCTTAATCTCTCCCTCCTTCACCCCCCACCCCCACAAGTCTATTCTCTGTGAGTTTGTTTCTGTTTCTGCAGTAGTCTCCTAATGGGATGGGAAAAAAAGAAAACAATACTCTTGCTAACGTGCTTTTTCTCAAGATCACTTGTGCTTGTCCTCATGGCTTAAACTCTTCACTCCTTTCTGAGCAAGTCTCCCAAGATAAAAATATTACTCTGAGTCAGGAATGAAATCACATACTGTAAAGGTAAAAAAAATTGTCCTTAATTTCCCCTGGAGCAGTCCTGGCCTTCATTTATCCAACAGTGAGTTGGGACAGCTCCCTGGGATTTTATGTATAGTCATCTTCATCCTTCCTACTTGAAATTTCTGTGCAATTCAAACCTAGAACTTTCACGTGCCTGCCCAACTCCTTGGCTGGTTGGTTGTATGGTCTCTGTTCTTTCCAACACTTTGTGACCCCATGGACTGTAGCCGACCAGGCTTCTCTGTCCATGGAATTCTCTAGGTAAGAATACTGGAGTGGGTTGCCAGTTCCTACTCCAGGGGATCTTCCCGACCCAGGGATCAAACCTGCGTTCCTTGCCTCTCCCACATTGCCAGGTGGACTCTTTAGCAGCTGTGCCATGTTCGGTTCAGGAATGTGCCCACTTCCTTACCACCACAATAAACAATCTAGGTTCATGCTTTACATTTTTTCTTCTATGAAATACAGTCCTTTCATCTTTTAATAACTGGGAAAGGAACTAAACAACAAACACTCTTAAGATGTTGAAATGAAACCAAAAAACTGTGTATCAAATTAAATCCTTTTTAAGATCAAGAATACTCATACTTGACTGAAAAGACATTCACTTGCCTTTGAGTTCAAAATGGTTGCCCTGGAGTAAACATGTCCTCTGGGCAAATACTAACCAGTTAACAGTGGGTAGTCGAGAGTGAAATAATAACTTTGGTTTAGAGTTCTGATTCTGTTCTTTGTCATCTTAATGACAATGGGCTAGTTTCTCTTATTCTCTGAAATGTGTTTTCCTTATCTGTAAAATGAGGATTAAAAACAAGAGAAGCATCTAATGTAACTGGTATGATGCTAAAATAAATTCACCCATGTGAAGGGCCTATCAAGCTGCTTGGCACACAGCACATGATCAATGAATGTCCACTGTTATTATTAGTAGTAGGGATGCATGTGTGCTTATGTATGCAGTCCTCCCAGTAATGCTGAGAAGGGGAGCACTACAAACTCATTGTTGTGAGCCTTAAGATGCATGAGCTGCAGAAATTAAACTAGAAAATATGATTTGTTCTTTCACCTCTTCTCTTGCTTCTTTCTGGATTTCCATGAAAAACTAGCACCTTATGGTTTTTTTATTTTTGGCTCTATGGGGATAAGGAGTTCACTGCATTTATTATTTACTCCAGTACCCTATGGACCATATTCATCTAAAGAAAATCCAAGGAAGGGGTGCATACTTGTGTATGTACGTTTGCATGTATGTGTATCTGCATGTGTGAAAGTGACCTACCAATGGATTCTGAAACCTGACTGTCATATTTGTCTCTTGAAGATTTACTGCTTTGGGGCTCTGTAGCTTATTTCTATCTCTAACTTACAACTACTAAGCTTTTCACAGGCCATATATCACTCAGATCTGTTAAGCTTAAATTCATCTCAAGTATATTGTAAAATACTATATGATCAATAGGCAGCATGTATCTGAAATTACCAAGAGTTAATTTCAATAGTTAACTAGAAGTTAACACCTAGAGTTAACTTCTAGTTGTAATAATAAGCAAAATAAAACTCATAAATTAGAGTATTACCAGAT
This sequence comes from Cervus canadensis, assembly GCF_019320065.1. Taxonomy (NCBI): domain Eukaryota; kingdom Metazoa; phylum Chordata; class Mammalia; order Artiodactyla; family Cervidae; genus Cervus; species Cervus canadensis. The sequence goes on from NC_057389.1 coordinate 30,398,693, forward strand.
ATAGTTAAGTTAATTTCTACCTTATAGTAGAGATATATTTGTTTATGCTTTCTACCAGATGTTTATCTATCTGGCCTAAAAACTTTTCTACTGATTTTGGTAGACTTTATCTGAGATATAAGTATGGCACATGCAATGTAAGTACCATGTATTTTTCTAAAATATTTTGAGTACCCATCTATGTAGATATGGTGCTACATAATCAGAGTTCAGGGCAGTATAACGTCTCTTATAAGTATTAAATAAAATATCTAGGAAAAGCTAAGTATGCTGGAAAGTAACCAACATGTTGGCATCACAATATGACACCATTCCCCAATGAAAGTGCATTTCAGTAGGGATGCCTATGAATCTTCAAATTTGTGGGGGGCTGCACAGTTAATTGCTAGAAAAACATTGAAGAAGCAGGCTACCTCTTGAAACCATCTAGTACATGGACCTCAAGGAAGGATTTTGATAATGGAGCTTCTGTAAAGGAAGGAGTCTATTTTTTTCTTTTATTCTCTTCCAAATATGGGAAACCCTGGTGGTAAAGAATCTGCCTGCAATGCAGGAGACCCCGGTTCGATCCGTGGGTCGGGAAGATCCACTGGAGAAGGGAATGGCAACCCACTCCAGTATTCTTGCCTGGAGAAGTCCATGGATAGAGAAGCCTGGTAGGCTACATTCCATGGGGTCACAAAGAGTCAGATGTGATTGAGTGACTCACAAATATGGGAGAAAAAGAATAATATCCCTGAAGGGACTCCAAGAATCCTCAAAAGAACATTAAAAAAGACTTCATGGACTTCTATCGATCCAAACATCTATCAGCAATTTTTTTTAAATACCTGAATATGAACTAAAAATTTTATACCCCCCTGAATAAAAATAAAAGAAAAACAAACCAGGAGAGAGAGACAGAGTGCCGAAGATACCACTGTGAGCCTGCAGGGATGTTCAGGTGACAGTGACAGAACATTGCACTCAGTCTAGGCTTTCTTCCCACCAAAAACGTGCATTATGCTTACTTGTCAGTTGCTTATTTGTGGGTTGAAACAAAGGCAGGGTATACAGTTTCATTGCAAGTGCATAAACAAACTGTAGTTTATTTTCAACAGTGTGAGGTGCACAAACCACACAATCCTGAAGTTATGTATTTGAAAACCAAATGCATATTAAAATAAAAGAAGTCCCCTAAAAGTCCAGCCAGGAGGCAAATAAAGTATACATCTTACCCAACTGAAAAGCAGTCATTTTTTTTTTTTAAAACATGCTTTTTTGGTGGTTTAGGGAAATTGACATTGTCTTTGTTAGTGTTTTACAGAGGCATTTATTTTTAGTTATACAACTGAAACTCTCCAGTCCAGTGAACTGTGGCTGGCTGTGGTGGATTCAGCAGAAGGAAAAAAAGAGACACTTTGCCATTAGTTCTAAAAATATCAGTGACATGTCAGGGTCATCATCTCTATGCTAAGAACTATGGCAAGTTAGATAGAGATGAACTTCTGTCTTTCACACTCAGCATCCTGAGTGCAAATGAAATTTTAAAAGAACCTTTCACAGTTTTTAAGCTGAATATGCATCTCAATTCAAGACCTAGAAACAGGTACACCTATAGCAAATAGTATAACTGCAAAAATGGTGGGAGATGGCTCACATCTGAACTTTATAGGGAGATGGAAATGATTTTTAACAGATAGTATCTTATTAATATCTATGGGTGTGTGTTAGTCACTCAGGCATGCCCAACTCCTTGCGACCCACAGACTATAACCCGCAAGGGTCTTCTGTCCATGGAATTCTCCAGGCAAGGATACTGGAGTGGGTTATCATTCCCTTCTCTAGGGGATCCTCCTGACCCCAGGGATCAAACCCATGTCTCCTGCATTTCAGGCAGATTCTTTACCATCTGAGTCACCAGGGAAGCTCCATTAACATCTATAATATAATGAATAATGCTGTACGTATTGCAGACATAATAGGGTATTACAGATATTATCTTATAGACACTGGATAATATCTCATAGAGGCTGGATATGACACTGCATTGAGGGAGCTTCAAGGATAGAATTTCAGGCTGCATCAGGTTTGAACTAGATCTGCAACTTGGGATTAATCACTTAAGCTCTCTGGACTTCAGTTTCTTCAACTTTGAGCTGAGACAATGACTCCTTTGAAAATTCCACACTTTGGAAATGGGAGAAAGGCTATATACTAAAATATGTTTGTTCTATTTTCTGTGAGAGATGCAAAAGTTTAATATATGCAATATAAACTCTAAAATACCTATTTATATAACAAATGTTTATGTAAATAAAATGTTTGAATAAACATGTTTGTCTTTACATCTAGTGATACGAAGAGTAATTTGAGGGCCTATCTAGTTTGTAAACTATAAACCAGAAGTAAGAAAACACTTAGGAAGTTTTTATTTTTGAGTGACACTGGCTACGTTCTCACTGTATGTACCAGTTTATGAGACTGATTAAAAAGGAAAGTTTGCCACCGTGCAGCCTTTAGGATGATTACTATTAACAACAATGGAAAATAACACGTGTTGATAAGGATGTAGATAAATTGGAACCTTTATACACTGTTGGTGGAATGTAAAATGATGCAGCCACTATGGAAAACAGAATGGTGGTTCCCCACAAAATTAAAAATAGAATTTTCATATGATTCAGCAGTTCCACTTGTGGGTATATATCAGGTAGAATTGAAAGCAGAGTCTCGAACTGATACTTGTAAATAAAATGTGGGACATACATACAATAGAATACTATTCAGACTTGACAAGGAAGGAAAATGTGACATAAGCTACAAGATGAGCTTTCCAGAAATTATGCTAAATGAAATAAACCAGACACAAAAGGACAGATATTGCATGATTTCAAATATATGAGGCACCTAAATCTGTCAAGTCATAGAAACAGAAAGCAGAACAATGGTTCTAAGGGTTATGGGAGAAGGGAATTGGGAGTTATTGTTTAATGGGTAGTGTTTCCCAGGGGATACAGATGAGAAGAGTTCTGAAGGTGGATGGCAGTGATAGTTGCACACCGTGTGAAGGTGTTAATTCCACTAAAGGGCACACTTAAGAATAGTTAAGATTGTCAGTTGGATATTATGTATATTACCCCACAATAAAAATGAATGAATGAAAATGAATGAATGAAAATATGACTGGAACCTGAATGTATTGTTGGTTTTTAAGGTGTAGACAGTATTTCATAGTGGATGAGAGGACAGATTCTGAAACTTGAATTCCTGCCCTTGAATTCTGGCTCCGTGTTTCACTCCCAGGGCCCTTCGTTGGGTCAGTTGTATAAACCCTTTGTGACTCCTTTTTCTCATCTGCGAATTGAGGATCACAACAGTACTTTCTCCATAGAATTGCTATGAAGATAACATGTGGATATAGTACAGCATTTAGGAAGCTGGCAAATAGGAAGCATTATATAAATGTTGCCTCTTATTACTCTTAGTGTTTTCACGATTAATAAAATGCTGTTGCAGTGTCTCCTTTTGTATATGATGTCAGCTTTATCTTCTTAGAGATAGCGATGAAATCCTTTTAACTTGCTTGACATTTTGAAATCGCTCATAATTATAACTAAAACATTGATTGCTCTGAAATGAGGAGGAAAATTAGAATATTTTCTTATTTGCTCTTTTTACTGCAGTAAACAATATTTATTTTATAATAATTTAAAAGTTTGGGAAGGCAAAGGGTCATTATAGAAGACTAATACTTTGACCTGTGTGGCCTGAAGAAGTAATGCTCTCAACCAAGCCTAAGAAAATCCGCATAATGATATATCACATGGACCAAAACAAACAAACAAACAAAAAAAACCCAGCTGCCTTAGCTGTGCTGTGTTCCATCAGTGAACACATTTTAAAATCTTGGCATTATTTGCATGTGTAGAAAATATCTTGCTCAAAACTTTCTTGGAAAATAGGAAATTTTACTGTGACTTAAGGAGAGGTATTGGGTTTCCATGGTGGCTCAGATATGAAAGTATCTGCCTGCAATGTGGGAGACCTGGGTTCAATCCTTGGGTCAGGGAAGATCCCCTGGAGAACGACATGGCTACCCACTCCAGTATTCTTGCCTAGAGAATGGACAGAGGAGCTTGTGGGCTACAATTCATGGGATCACAAAGAGTCAGACACAATTGAGTGACTAATACTTTAAAGAGAGGTGTTATACTACATTAACTCTATGAAGTCTCTAAAGTGATTACTCATTTGTTTGACAAAAAAAGAAAAATGTGGTGTCTTTTTTTCTGAGGGGGGGATGTCTATGTTTTAAAATGAACTGTTTTGAAGGTTGCTGAAGCAAGGGCTGTTTCTTTTCTTTTTTTTTTTTCATTTATTTTTATTAGTTGGAGGCTAATTACTTTACAATATTATAGTGGTTTTTGTCATACATTGACATGAATCAGCCATGGACTTACATGTGTTCCCCATCCCGATCCCCCCTCCCACCTCCCTCTCCATCCCATCCCTCTGGGTCTTCCCAGTGCACCAGCCCTGAGCACTTGTCTCATGCATCCAACCTGGGCTGGTGATCTGTTTCACCCTTGATAGTATACTTGTTTCAATGCTATTCTCTCAGAACATCCCTCCCTCACCTTCTCCTACAGAGTCCCAAAGTCTGTTCTGTACATCTGTGTCTCTTTTTCTGTTTTGCATATAGGGTTATTGTTACCATCTTTTTAAATTCCATATATATGCGTTAGTATACTGTATTGGTCTTTATCTTTCTGGCTTACTTCACTCTGTATAATGGGCTCCAGTTTCATCCATCTCATTAGAACTGATTCAGATGAATTCTTTTTAATGGCTGAGTAATATTCCACTGTGTATATGTACCACAGCTTTCCTTATCCATTCATCTGCTGATGGGCATCTAGGTTGCTTCCATGTCCTGGCTATTATAAACAGTGCTGCAATGAACATTGGGGTGCACGTGTCTCTTTCAGATCTAGTTTCCTCGGTGTGTATGCCCAGGAGTGGGATTGCTGGGTCATATGGCAGTTCTATTTCCAGTTTTTTAAGGAATCTCCACACTGTTCTCTATAGCGGTTGTACTAGTTTGCATTCCCACCAACAGTGTAAGAGGGCTCTAAGGGCTGTTTCTAAAAGGACTTAACCATTGTGCATGAAGTTTGGGAAGGTGGAGAACAGCCTTTAAAAGCAGGAGCCAAATAAATTTAAATTATCTAAATCTCATAAATTTTCACCTGGGCAATAAAGTTCCATACTTTTTTGACTGATTGGTAACTTCCTAACACTTCCTAACATAACTGAGGTGTTTCGCTTCTTCAGAACTTTAGCGTTAACTGATGGGACAATGAAGAGAAAAGTGAAATTTCCAAGATGGCTCTGAGGCTAAGGAGGAAAGGAGTTATTAAAATCACTCTCACATTTTGGCCTAATGTAAGAGAGGCCTATGAGAAGAAACCATATGCTTCTAAACGCAACTGGAGTGCCAGAGCAGACAGAGGAATCCTTGCTCTTGTACTCAGCTCTGGTAATGGTCTTCTCTCAGGGAGCAGCCTCAGAATCCACTGCAGATTTCTCAGAGATGTGGCGTGACTTATGAATGTGGATATTCATATGTTGGTGAATATATACCTTTAATATTATCTGCCTGAACCTGATGAACAGATGGCATAAATGAAAATCAGCTTACCAGAAATAATTATACAAAATGAAAATTAGATAGATGAAACCTAAAATTTGATGCTTTTTATATTAAGTCAAAATTAGAAATAGATAAGCTCATTTATGCAGCTAATAAATTGAAAGCAGAACATCCATCTTGTGTAAAAAGGAATACTCTGAAATGGAAATTAATATCCTAGTGCATAAACACTTTGAAGCCCAGTTACCTCTATCTAGTCTACATTTTGTCTGAAAACGATGCTTTTACTAAACAACACAGTAAAACCTCTAGAAAAAAGGCAGAGGACATAGAAATCACAGATATGTGGTGTGTGTGTGTGTGTGTGTGTATTCAGACAATTAGAAATGTACTTAGTAAAAATGAAAGAATTTAAAAAGAAAAACAGATCAGATTTAGTTCAGTTTGATTTATCAGTAGTTATTAGGCACCTACTAAGTGTACATTCTATACTGGTAAATTTATAGAAGAAACCACAAAGATCATTATCTACTTGCGGGATTAGGTTAAGTCATTTAAAGAATTAAGCTTTCCTTCCTTTCCCCAAGATGCTCAAAGTGGTTTGAGGTCCCCGTTTGACTAGAGTGTAACTAAGCAACAAGAGATAGTGGAATATCTCTTTTCTAGGACATGCCCAACTCCATACAGCCAACTTTAAGATTTCATCATTGTCAACAAAAGAATTAATACCTTGTCTCCACTCAGCCCAGAGATCAATGTGGTGTCTACTAAAGCGTTCTCCCCAAAATTTAGGGCACAATAGTTTCTCCTAAGGACAGCCAATGAGAAAAAGTAAGACCACTCCACAGTCATTCAAAATTCATGATCTAGTTCTTCTTTCTAACCTCCTAAGGACAAGAAATTGGTGCCTTCTCATCATATTGCTACCAGAGACACTCTATATTATTTTATGAAGAATCTATGAAATTGATTTGTGATAAACGCTGGTTAGAAGTCAAGGTGCAGCTAAGAGTAGCTGTGTGTCTTTTGAGAAAAGGTCATGGCCATTGCATATAAACAAGCTTGAAAACTATAATCACCCTTGAATAATCTCTTGGGTCAATGACAATTTAAAAGCTGTATAAACACAAGGAGATTTGGGGAGACACAGAACAATCTTTAAAAGCAAGCATCAAATGAACCTGAATTATCAAAGATAACTGGGACAGCAGATTCAGTTAACTTCTTTATCAACTAAAATTAATGTACTGACAAATTAAAAGCAACAGTGAATTACATGCATTCCATATCTGGCATAGACATCAGCTGGAAAAAAAATAAAAAGAAGATGGATAATGAAATGTTTTATTTTAATGTTCCCAAGAGATACGTTTGAAAAATATACACATGTATCAGCAACAAGGGGATAAGCCACGCTTATGACACTTAGAAGTGAAGCATTTCAACATATAGCCTTTTTCAAGAAATTTGATAGTTTGGATTGAGAAGAGATACCTGTTTCAAAAAAGAGCTATATTTTCATTTCAAAGCTCAGAACAAAACTCAAGTGATGAATTGTATGTTTTGAGTTTGACTACTTAGAAATTCCTTTGTTCTGGTGTTTACTCAGTGAACAAGAAAGTCTGTATAATAGAGAATTTCTTTGGCTTCTTGGATGAAAGGACCTGACATTAATGGATCCATGTCACATTTGGAATAATGGCATGAATATAGGAAGAAGAAATAAATTAGAGTTAGAAAGATCAGAAGGTGAGCTATTGATTAACCTATGATCATACATCACTGTTCTTCACACTCCTGTGGGTCAAAAACACAAATTCTGTTTTCTAGAGGGAAACAATTGCAGTTGACATATGTACACTTCTCCTACCCTTTCTTTTATTTCTTGTAATAGCATTCCTATTTTCAATGAAGAAGTAGCGCTTCTCCAACTTTAGACCACACAGCTTGGGAAGGAAAATTCCATTGCAGATTCCTGTCATGGATCTATAATCAGACCTGAATGGTTATGATGATAGCAATTCAGGGGTGAAACTGCCTAAAACCAGGCCAATCACAGCACCAGGACTTTTCCTGGAACTATGGTACAATATGGGCTTCCCTGGTGACTCAGTAGTAAGGAACCAGCCTGACACTGCAGAAGACGTGGATTCAATTCTTGTGTCGAGAAGATCCTCTGGAGGAGGCAAATGGCAACTCACTCCAGTATTCTTGCCTGGAGAACCCCATGGACAGAGGAGCCTGGTGGGCTACAGTCCATGGGGTTGCAAAAGAATCCAATGACTTAGCATCTAAACAATAACAACAAGAACGGTAGAATATAGGTCTGATGTTACTCTTAGTCAAAATTCCAGGAGAAGCTGGTCCGAGAAAGAGTAACTCTGAAGGAAACAGAGTTAATGGTTAAGGGAGTGGGTAGATAGGGGAAAGTAGGGGGTGGGGGGAGAGGGAGAGAAAAAGAAAGAATGAGAGGAAGAGAGAGTTCTAGTGTCATTGTTCTTTGAACACTGGTATTCAGCCCTGCCTTAAGCCATCCATATTCACTCCTTGATCTTCCTAATTACACGAGCCAACACATTCCCTTTCATGTTTATGCTGGTTTGAACTGCAGTTCCTCTCATTTGAAAGCATAAACATCCTGACCAGTGCAGCTCTTCAGGTTTGCCAGTGAGTACTGTGCCTGCTGGAAAGGAAAGAGCAAGCTCCTACCCCACCCGCCTTCCAAGAACAAACTCTGTTCTCATATTACTGAAGAATGACTCAAGGGCACTGCACTTACCCCTCTGCCATTCCTTTAATATACCTTTCTTGGTGGTCCCCTGTGACCCTGTAATATGATTATAGACACTGATGATTTACAAGAACTGAAAATTCAATTGGAATGATTCAAAGTGACTTTGATAAACTACGATCTGGGGGACATGCGTATTCTTGAAATACACATTTTCATTGATCACCTGTGTCCCTAAGCAGTGAAAAGATGGCAAATAATAAAGCTTAAAACTATTGCAGACAGGGATGGAGGAGGACTTAAAATATGTTAGCAATTGGCTGGAACATGATTTACCTACTGAATATTCCAAAATGAATCTGAGTTCCTCCAGACCAAAAAGATCCATTTCCCTTTCAAATTTTATACAAAAGCAAAGCGAATGCTTAGATGAGTGGACAGCTGAACTGAGTTTGATGTTTTTGCAGAGGCTCCATTTACAGTTCATGATTCTAGTCCCTGAATTATCCATCTTTTGATCCTGAATTAATGGCAGATTTGGATGTTAGGGCCTGTTCTCTCCCTGGCCTATGAACTACATGAGGATAAAAGAGATAAAAGCAAGCTCGGTGGGCCTCTAATTTAATGACTTCCCTTAGAAAAAAAGAAACTGAGGTATAGAAAGTTCAATATGATTTGTCTAAAGTCACACAAGCAGTTAATGACAGTCATTCTGAAGTTTCCTTTTATTTTATAACAGAATTCAAAGACGTTCTGAATATGGTTTCATTATCAAGGGAAAAAAGATAGTGTTGCCTTTTTTTTTTAACTCAGATAGTAGTGACTGGGCATGTTTAACCATTTCTTTCTTCAACTAGAGGTGGAAGATGGGTTTTCTGAGACAAAAAGAGTGGGCCATTTCAAGAAAACTAATGCATGAGAAAGAGTATCTACATGAACTCTATTTAAAAAAAATGGTTTAACCTGGTGTTCCCAGTTTCTATTTTACCCAGCTATATAAGGAACAGAAGATTCCAAAGGCAGTTACAATATATTGTCAAATTCCCTCTCTGGGCTGTTTCCAGTTTCTCATCCCACTTCTCTTGTGCTCTCTATCTCTCTTCCTCCATCCGTGGAAATCTGACATGCTATCAGAAAGCTCACTTTCTCATTCGGCTGCCCCTTCACCTACAGAAATTCATTTACATTTCCACAGCTGCCATATTGGTCTCTGACAATAAGAATCTGAACTTAATGTCAGTGAATTTGACTTCATACCAGCACAGATGCCTTAAACTAAATAGATCCATGCACCAGGGTTCAAAGTAACAGGGGCAGCCATTATGAATAAGGTATATGCCTATTCTCCCTTCCAATACCCAAGATATTCCATTTTTATCACATACCTGTTGTTACTGATGTAGTGGAAAACCACAGACTCATTTTAGCCACAAACTGGCTTTGTCACCCTGGGTTACCTATATCTTTCCTCTAGGTTTCTGTTCCCAACTATAAGAGAATAAGTTTAATTGAACACTTATTTACTCATAAATCTGAGAAACATTTCACCAGGGAAACCCTCACTGTGTTCTAGGCATGTATAATTCACTGGTGAGAACATAAGAAAGCCATAACGGGCCTTTCCCTCATAGAACCTTCCAGCCTAGGACCACATTAATCTCGCATTTTCAATGCACGTGTGCTTATAAAAAGTCAACTCTTTAGAAAATTTTGACCAAAAAAAAAATAAAAAATTGTCCTACTCAGAAGCTAGAAGCAACCACATAACTGACTTGAGCTGATGTTATCAATTCTATTAGATGGCTTATTAAACCTAAGCTTAATTTTTTTCGTAAGTCATTATCATATCTGTTTAAAGCACTCTGTAGGTAATGTTTTGTGCTCTGATTTAATTCTTAAGTCATAGAAAAAGTCATCATTCTGCCTCCCCGAATTCTGAGAAAACCTTCACCAATTGCAGCCTGATGAGAAAACACTTGTTATCTGGTACCTGTTCCCAAAAGCACCCTTGAGAAGGCAATGTCATCCTACAGGCCTCAGACGAGTGCAGAAATTGAAGGGGAAAAGCACAGCAGGAGGGGTACTGGGACCTGGGCTGTTCTTTTTGGTTTCTCTTGTTTCAACACAGAATCCCCAACTCCACAGACTGGTCTTCACAGAGATAAAACACACGTTCATAATCATAAGGGGAGGAAGATCCTGAAAGCAGAGGCGCAGGTATCTGAATCATGAAGACAAAGACCTTTCGCATAATTTCCTATCGTTCCTTCCTGGCACCACACTGTCTAGTCATATAAAGCTGTAATTGAAACCATGTGGCGTGTACACGGGGCTCATTACAGCCTCTTCCAGAGTCATCTCATAGCTGGGTCCTGTGGGGAGTCTCTGACAATCCTGGGGTCAAGATACTGTTGCTTAAATACGAGAAACGACACATGAACTTGCCTCCTCAGGGAAAACAAAACTGGTCTGAACTGAGTGTGTGCCAATAAATACTTCTGTTCTCAAGTACGTGTTTATGATTTTATTGACATCTTCTATGAGAGAGGAGTATATCTCATGAAACAGTTTAGCAATTCGTTTTCTAATATAAAAGGCAGCAGTTATCATAATCCTTGAAACAGTACTTTTTAAAACTAAAAAAATTGGAAACTGTATATTCTTGCAAAATATTACATTAACCATGGATATCAACACATTAAAGAGTCAGAACAGTGAAATATGAATGTGATATTAATAGTAATACCCCACAGAGAAACATCCTTAGTTTTCGACTAATAAGTCATACCACCCATTAAGGTATCTAATTTAGCACAGAGTGAAAGTCATGAAAACCAAACTGAGTTAATGCTGATGGCAAATGAGGGGAAAGCTGAGAATGTACATTTTGATTTGAACCTGAGCCCCCCATGTGAGCTGAGATCACTTGCCGCCCCACTGGTACTTCCTTTCCCTCCTAATGCACCAGCATCAGCTGTTTATTACAAGTCACCAACTCAGAAGCATCCATAGCCCTCAGAATCTAAGTACAGCCATACGGGAAGTCAAAGAACAGCTTATGGTTCTGACAGTCTAGCAAGACTCCCTCCACCCCTCATAGACCCTGGAAATATTTATTTGCACCAAATAAAAGACATAATTCTTGGTCCAAGGAAAATAAGAGGAAGTCAGGCAAGGTCCTGGCTCTCGTGGGACTTATATTCTAGCAGCAGGGAGGTCATTAACAGGTAAGGAAACAAGACACATTTTGAAAATAATGAGCTATAAGGAAACGAAGGCAGGAAGATATGATCGCCTGTGGTAAAGGAAAGGAAGGTGAGAAAGAGATCTGGGTGTTTGTTCAATGATGATAAAACAGGCCTTGGGAAAATCCAGGAAGAGTGTTCCAGTCACAGGGAAAAGCAAGTATAGAGTCTCCTGAGCTAAAAATGAGAGGGCATTTTTTGAGGAAAATTGAAAAACTTATACATATAGTTTTTAAAGAGTGATCAAAGGGGAGATATAGTGGTTGAAATCAGGGAAGTAGGCAGAAGACAGAGCATAAAGATATTTGAGAGCTATGCGAACTGTTTTTACTATCCATCCATCTGTCCATCCATCCATCTGTCCGTCCATCCAAATATGCTTTATACTAGACAAACAGAATTCTTTTTTTTTTTCCTTAATTAAAATGTGGTTCAACCCAGTGTATATCTGAAATTACAAAGTACCAAGATATCAAAGAATACAATTAGATACATAGAACCACACACACATACACTTACTCACATAACTTTGGTGTGTGTGCATTTAGTCACAACGTAGCCAGGTTCAGTTGCTTTTGCAATCCAGAAGGTAACCTTCACTCCTGTTGAGGTACTCTGCAGAGGGCCTGGAGCCACCACATGTGGGAACCTGGGAGGGTCCACCCACCCTTACCTCCCTCTCACCATAAATCCTCATTATCACCTTGTCAGCACTGGAGTCTCTTAACCTCTTCAGGGCCCAGGATGACAGGCCGGATCTGCTTATTAATTTTCCAATGCTCAATTTCATTGTGTCAGAAATACCAGACTCTATTTTTCTCATTCCAAGGCCCAATGCTAAGTACTCCAGTAAAAGCAGTGAGCAAACACTATATAGCACTGTCTATACTTTTCAGCTTTGCTCTGTCTATATTCTTCAGCTTTCATATCCAAATTGGCCACATTACAATTTTACTTGGGAGATTAATTTTAAAATGTTTATTTTTCTCGGACTCAATTTTGTTTATGGTGTAGTTTTAAAAATATCTATAAATGCCTTATTGGATAAGAAGGTGCAAATAAAATTCTTTCACAGGCTAAGTACAATGAGGATACATACGAAAGTAAAGTATTTTCACAAATGGGGGCTTTAGTTTTTGTTTTTTGCATTGTTCTGCTACTTAGATTAGGCTAAGAAGCACAAGAACTTGGTTAATAAATCTTCTGATTGTTCTTTAGCTTCCAAACTCAGGCAAGTTTATTATCTTGCATCATAAAGTGGTATTACTGAAATTAAAGAATTCTAGTTCCTATTTATTTGTGCATGTAAACTTTCTTGGTATGTTTCTGCAAAACCAGTTTCTTTGATAATAAATGCATTTAATTTTCCTTCTAACATGGTATGGATTGCTCCCTGGTGCTATGTGTTGGCTGACAGCATCAACTTTTGCACATCCCTAATCAAATTTTGTCTAACAAAAAGCTGAACTAAGCATATTTGTTTTCCTATTTATAGCAGCATGTGCTTACATAACATATGAGCTAGCAAGATTTTTTTTTAAAAAAAACTGATCCAAATCTTCAAATGCATTCATTATGTTTAGTTTAAATAAAAGCTATGTTCTCCCATTAAAAAGAGTATTAAACACAATTGGAGACAGACAGAAGCATATTGCTTCTCTTCCAACCAGTATAATTGCTGTGTTCATCCACAATAAAACAGAACAGTGGGCAGGAATTTATTGCTCCTGGGGAAAATTTGCCTCTCCACCCTCCCCATTTGCACAATCGCCCTGGCACGACTCGCCTCTCCGCGGCACGCAGTGTCTTTGGTAGCACTAGTAGAGTAATGAATTATTACAACGCAGCCGGCTGGGCTGGGGTGGGGGCACACCATTGTGCTGCATAGAGGCAGCGATTTCGCCGTATCAATAATTCTGCCTGCCACTGGGAACCACTGTAGCTGAAACAGATGTTTCATGTTGATAAGTGGGGACTGGGAAAGGAGTTTTTATCCCACTGTTCATTTTTCTCTATTTCCACTCCCTATACCTGGCAGCGGCTCCTCCAGTACAGCTGTCTCTTGCAAGCCAATCTGTTCAATCCAGGCTCCTAGGTCTCATTTCATAAATCAAACTCGGCCCCGGACAAGCCACCATCTCAGAGTACCCTTGCCGCTTTCCTCGGTGGAAACGCCACCGTCACAATGAGAGACGCTGGGCCAATTGTGCTTAGATTAGTGTGTTGTCACAGTTCATTAAAGAAAGACAGCCTGGACAGGGGTATTCTGCATTAACTCTTTTTGGTATTCTGCATTAACTGTTTCAGAGATGGAGAGTCACATATGTGGCATTTTGCACTAGGCATTCACCTTCAGATGAAGCATTTGGGAGGAAGCCCAGAATTTCTGTGGGGAAGCAGTTCCCTGAGATTCTGGTGGGGTCAGGTACTACTGCTCATGTTTGCAAAGCATTCCCTGGTCCTCTTAACTGGATATAAAACTTTACAGGCTAAGCCTTGGGTCAGAGATGCTGGCTCAACTCTGGGTTTTAACAGTTTAGTAGCTTGATGAGGATCACGGAGATGTTAGTTAAATTAACGAGGGAAAAAAATTACTCAAGTTCAAACTATCTTAACACACTTTAACACAGATGAATTTAAATGCAGTTTCAATTTATGCTAATAACTAAGTACATATCGTGTAGTAATTAAAACACCTACCATTTATTAAGTACCTATTATGGGCCAGGGATAGTGCTGATTTTTAACCATATGCTGCTTTACCTAAACTGCACATAATCTCTGGAGTGGGATTTGCTCTCTTCATTCCATAAAAAAGGAAATTAGAGAGGTTCTGAAGCTGGCCTAAAGCTTTAAAACCAGGACTAATAAGTTCTAAAGGTCACATTCCTATCCATTTGTTAATTCTAATTCTGTGTGTGTGTGTGTGTATGTGTGTGTATGTGTTTTAAAGATTGAGATGGGGTAAGAAAATTAAGATGACTGCTGCATTACCAAAGTTAGACATTAAATGGATATCAACTTTCCCAAAACTTTAGGTGTTCACTGCATAATTCTTACATTATTCTGCTCTTGAAGATAGTCAAAAGAGAACACTGAGAAATGGTTAGTGGTAACAGTTTAGGCAAAAGGCAGCTAGGAGAAGGTGAAGGTAGGTTTTCCGACATCATAAAACACTGCTAGTGGAAAGTGAAATATCAGTTCCAACTCATATATTTAGAATGGTATAAGAAATTAACACACTTTGGCCCAGGAGATGTGTGGATAGAGTTTTAAATGATAAACTTTCCAAATTGGAAAGAGGTGGAGTGTTTCAATCAATGCCAAACAAACAGAGAAACTAGGGCGAACAGCCACTGTGTATATTTGCATATCTCTTCCAGGCTTTAGAGGTAGGACACCCAGAGGAAGGGTTGAAGAGGACCATTCAGAATATTTTTCTATATGGTCTGAAGAGATCCAGTCAACAGATGACAAAGGGAATAGATGGTCCCTCAATTCTTAAAGTTTAAGAGATTAAAAAAAATAAAAGAAAGAAAAAGAAAACTTGGACAAAAGCAGAATTCAAACTGTTTACATTTTTTTCTCACTCCAACTCAAATCACTTGTATTTCAATATCAGACATTCATTCACATTGTCAACAAGTGGTTTCAGGAAAACCATAAGCTGCACTCCCATTGCTCAGCTTATCACTAGACCAACAGCTGAAGAGGTTCACCAACCCCAGGGAAGATTAAGTGTTTCACCAAGCATTATTATTTACAAGGACACCATTTAGCCACCACGATTAGCATGAACATAAGCACCAAGAAGAAATCAGGCCAGACTGAACAGACTGCAGTCAAGAGTCCTAAAATGAAATGGCTTCTCTCCATGTCTCTTTCTGCTCCATTTGTGGTGTCCAGACAAGCGATGGTGTGGGCAGCCACCCCATGGAGTAAGCAACGTCAAAGCCAATACTCTCGTCCCCTGATCCAGGCAAGCAAAGTATGAGGGGTTGGAAAACTATGGCGTTTTGATCTCTGAAGATCTAGGATCAATTCTGCCTTTGCCACATTCTGGCTGCATGATTCTAAGTTAGTGACCCCCGCCTCCATATTTTTTCATGTGTAAAATGGGGATGATAAGACCAACCCTGCACGGCTGCTGGGGGCACAAAATGAATTTACATTAAGTCCCTTTTACAATAGCTTTTAGTTATTTGCTACTGAGTTATTCTTGATCCCTACCTCTACCTTGGATAGAATTGCTTTGAAATAATTTGCGTTCAATTTGTTTCCACTCCTGGGATGTACATTCATTGACAGCAGAGACAACTTTGCTACTGTGCTTGTGTCCAATATATCTGCCCAGAACTAGGACAAAGCCTGCTTAGTGTTTCCAGAGTGAATAAACAAATGAATGGCTTACATCTGTCTCTTACGATGAGGTCTCAGGACAATCCATCTGTTAATATTGGTATTATTTATTTGTACTCTAAATTGGAAAATTTGGGGACATCTAAAGATGCATTTGACTACTATTACTAGTTCTACTATTAACATTACTAGAATAAGCAGATGATATTGATGGAACCCTGTATACCAGGACTTTGTAAAGTGCTTTATGTATGGGACTTCCCTTATGGTCCATTGGCTGAGAATCTGCCTTCCAGTGCAGGGGACATGGGTTTGATCCCAGGTTGGGGAACTAAGATCGCACATGCTATGGGGCATCTAAGCCTATGCTGCAATGACTGAGCCCTCGCACTGCAACAAAGCCACAGGGGAAGTAAAACAAACAAACAAAACCAGTGTTTTGTGTATAATAACTCTTCATTTTTCCGCAACCCTATAAGGTGGGTGTCATTATCACATACACTTTTTTAAGTGGGCATAGAGAAATTGAGCCTGTGATCACTTGAATATCAATAAGGAAAAATTTGTATGATTCAATGTTCACACTGAGTCTGATAACACTAATATTGTGGCTGTTTTTCTAGGAACTGGCTTTCAGTACAATAACTTGTTTTAATATTTGTCCAAATGTTCATTTTCTATAAAATGAAAAATCTCAGTTCACTGAGATTTACCTAGCACCAGGTATTTTGGTTATAGATTAGGAAAAACAAGGAGTTTGTCTCCTATTTGCTGGTCAGAATAAATATAGTGTGTTCTCTGAATAAAATTACTGCAAACCACATGACAGGGAGCAGTGGAAGTTTCAGAGCTGCAGCTTTCAGGAGAGAAATCTGGTTTTATTTAGGGTCAGTAACCTACTTCTGGGTGAGTTCTTTCTCTACGTGAGGTGTAAGTTGGGATGCTTCTTTTAACTTGCATTTCTTTGAGGTGTGATTACTTCTGTTTTTATTTTAAATATTTGCTAAATGTAGTTTCTGATTTTTCTCCAGACATTTCATTAGTTTTATATTGAAACTTGACTGTCCCCAAATGTCTGATTTTTCTTCATTGAGAGCCTATTCATTTGTTACATATGAAAGTCATCAGTGTAATTTTTTACCACGGCAGAGTTCAGGACAATGTGTGTTTTTGTGTGTGTGTGTACATATGTATGACTTCGAGATAAGTCTACTGCACACTGGATGTATAGAAATACTAAAAAAAATACTATAAGATGCTTAGTACTTTGATTATGGTTTGACTATGCTGTTAAATTTGAGGCTGCCAGTATTTTCTTGCATAAGATTTCTTTAAACTACCTCATTTATCTACCACCATAATGCCAATCACTATGAATTGAGGAAATATAAAATGCTAGCTATTAATCATTTATTTGCCAATGAATATGCTAATATTTAATGCTATTTTAAGTAAGTCTTCTTGAACATAATGAATTAACTTACTGGGATAAAATGACAGATGTTTTGAGTAATCAAAAGATAGATTTTTTATCATAAAACATTACAAAAATGCATAAACCATAATTTAGCAGTCTTTTTTTAAACTTTTAAAAGTTAGACTTACTACATATAATAAGCTCCTTTGTTCAAGTTAAAGGAGATACTCTTTTACTAGTATACTAGAAAATAATAGCAAGCAAAACACACTGTTTAAAGTAGTGCTTTCCACCAGTTAAGATGTTTTTCAGAAGTACTATACTATAATCCTCATCTATTTTTATGACAAACAAAAATTATTTTATCAACAAAAGTTCATTGTAAACTTCCCACCAATATAATCCACCTGCTAAGATTTATTCAAAGTCCTTTAAATGTTTTGATGTAATATAAACATAGGATCCACATATCTATTCACAATACGGTTCTCAAACTTTCAGAATCTAAAATAAAATAATATGAAGATGCATCAGATCACGTATGTGGAAGATCCTGGGTTAGTAGGACTTTACTCTAAGGGGCCAGGCTGCCAATAATTTAGACTTTGTATCAGAATGCCTCACAGTTGAAACTTTTCAACTTTGCCTTTGTAGGGCCAGCAGCCATAAATACCTAAACAAGCAGACTTTTCTTAGCAATCCTGATAAAACTCTACTGACAAAAAGAAATTCAGGTTTGGACTTGACATCCAGGTGAAAATTTCCTGACCACTGCTAGACTGCATCACCAAGCCCACACGGACATCACTCACTACTGAATGGGCACGCACTTTCTTGGGTTTCATTGTTTCAAAAGGAGAACAGATGGAGAAAATGTCATGTTATTGAAATGCCCTGGCCATTTGAAAGACTTTCACAGCATTACAAACCTTACCATCATCTTTTTCTTGATCTAAACGGCCGAATTTCAAAGGTCATCAAGCAGTGTGACCTTTTGCGCATTTGCAAAGTTTTATATACACAGCAACTTCATTTTCAGCCCAGGAAACATAATGTTTCCTAAATCATTCCTATATAAGCAAGTCGCACAACTCCAAACCAAGATATCTGAATAATCGGGGTAGGATTCTTGCACCTTCATAACCAGCCAATGATAAGCTCAACAGAGATGCTTATACCAATAACAGGCCCCTGGCACTAAGAAGTTTAGAAGTGAGAGAGCACTCAGTGAAATTTGACCGTATTATGCAATTTCTCTTTTCCCCATCTAATATTCCAAGACATAGGTAATTAATGCTATTTAAGAAAAATGCCTCAAAGATCTCATGTCTCTAATACAAATTAAGTTCTTTCAAAATCATTATTTTTTTAGAAACTTAACTCACTCATTATAGATTAAATAAAATAAAACCAATAAATGCTAGTAAAATAATTTTTCTAATAAAATTGGCAGATAAAGGTCAAACTTTCATAAAATCTATAGTATCAAGTGTTGGTAAGACTGGAGGGAAACATTGGAGGGAAATTTCTTACACTATTGACAGAAGCTTGAGGGATACAACTACTTTGTGGGCAAACTAGACGATATTTGGGGCTTCCCTGGTGGCTCAGACAGTAAAGAATCTGCCTGTAGGTTTAATCTCTGGGTCAGGATAATCCTCTGGCAAAGGGAATGGCCACCCACTCCAGTATTCTTGCCCGGGGAATTCCATGGACAGAGGAGACTGGTGGGCTACAGTCCAGGGTCACAAAGAGTCAGAAATGGCTGACTGACTTTCACTTTCATACAATATTAAAATGAAAAATGAATATCCTTGTAATCTAACAAATCCATTTCTAGTGATCAACCAATGGAGAGCCATTCACACCTATGTAAGGCTGCTTATCATATCATTTTGTGTACCACAAAATATGATTAATAATATGAACATTCATCATTAGTAAATGGTCAAATACATGATTCATTCATTTACTATAATGTTATAAACATTTGTAAGGAATGAAATCTAGTTACATATTGACACACATGACCCCATCTCAGAAAACATCAGTGGGTGAAGAAAATAAGTAAAAAATGATAGAAAATTATAAAAATAATCACCTATAGGGAAGTGAGTTAAGGGCTTGGGTTTCCACATGTAGGATTTTCAGAGTGGAAGAATTGTTTAATAATATTCAGGGTTTTTTTTTTTTGAGAAGACTATGTTCTTTTCCATTATTTTCTCCTTTGGAAAAACTAAATTTTTGCAACAAACATCTGAGAGAAAGCGCCCAGAAAGCGTAAGAGACTGACCCAAGGACGTGTGTCAAGTAAATGGCAGAGAATGCATGGGATTCTAGAGAAACTCACCAAATGATGCTCCAGCTGTGACCCTGCTCTGTAGCTGTAACACTCCCAAGAGAAAACAGAATAACTTCCCTCCACTACCTTACCCATCTTCACAAGAAAACCACAGAATCTCATTTTCAGAAGGGCAAAAAGAAAATTATTATACAGAAAAAAAAAACAAAAAAAAACCCCAGAACTGTTCATTAGAGAAAGGCTTCCCACACCCTTTACCACTATAACATATGAAAGGTAGAAATCATTTGTCTCTCTCCTGTTTCTACCTGAGAAGAAGGGTTAAGAACATATCACGGAACTATTTATCAGTAAGAGCAATTTATTGGTTGATGAATAAGGGAACAAAATTACTTTGCACTTGATTTTTCTCATTAGGAGTTGACAAAAGGGAATGTATAAGGAAATGGCAACCCACTCCAGTATTCTTGCCTGGAAAATCCCATGGACTGAGGATCCTGGAAGGCCACAGTCCATGGGGTTGCAAAGAGTCAGACATGACTGAGTGACTTCATTTTACTTCACTATAGAGCCCAATTGATACATGTGTAGAAAAACAGTTGAAAAATTATATTTAAGGAAGTGCATAATAGAATGTAGAATAAGTATAAAATAATATTTTATACTTATTTGGATGAGTGAGTTTCAAAAACATCCATAGAGTTGCACAGCAATTTCACTTTAAAAATGAAGAGTTGATTGAATGCAAAGAATAGAAAATTATTATTAAGCTTTGGTTACTGAAGAGACAGGTAACAGTCGGTTGCTAATGCTAAATTTCCTTAGAATATTACTTTCCCTCCTGCCTCTCCAGCCCCAACAAACAAACAAAAGATAAACTCTGCTATAAACATTCCTTTTTAGAATATTATTTTTAAATATTACTTTTTAGAACATTATAGCAAAAATTGCCTTTAGATTGTGCTTGAAAAGTGTTAATATTCAAATAAACATCAGGTTATACCTAGGAAACCTAAAGGGTAATTAACTCTCCATGAAAGAGAGCAGTCCTGGAAAGATGGTATGGGTGGGTGAGCATGCAAGAATTTTCAAAGCAGGCAACTCTCTATTACCTTGAGGAGAGGGGTGGTGAAAAAGATAAATCCTGGGTCATTCGCTTGCTGGGCAATTGAAGGAGGGGGGTTACAAACAGTAGTTTCGAACATCCTTATGCTAGTTGGGAAAAGCTACCTGGAAGCTTCTATGTGATCAGGACTAATTACAATTGACCAATTAGATACAATCTAACTTTCCTGGTGGATCAGTGGTAAAGAACCTGTCTGCCAAGGGAGAAGACATGGGTTTGATCCCTGGGTTGGGAAGATCCTCTGAATAAGAAAATAAAAACCCACTCCAGTATTCTTGCCTGGGAAATCCCATGGATAGAGGAGCCTGGTGGACTACCATCCATGGGGTCGCAAATGAGTTAGATATGACTAGTGACTAAAAACAAACAAAACAATGGTACTATTGGCACAGACTCTGATTGAGTTGGGCACCTGGCTTCACAGGTAAGCACACCAACACTCAGAAAGCTTAAAGAAGGAAGGAAAATGAAAGAGATGGAGAAAGGAAAAATAAGGAAATCAAAAAGCAGAAGAGAAAAGGAAAAGAAAGAAGGAGGAATGGGAGAGAGGATGAAGAAGATACAGGAAGAAAATTAAAAAAGAGGGGAAAAGGTCTGCCCATAATTAATATTGCATAGGGTATCTTTTTCTTGTCAGGGGATTGGATAGTCATTACAATATTGAAGGGATAATATTCTCGGCATCCACCCCTCAACACACACACATTTCCCCAGTAACTATAGCTATTATACATAAGTTTAATTTGGACAGGAAAAATGAATATTTGCTCAAGATCCATCATATCCTGCTCCTAGACTTATGACCATCATGGCACTCTTTGTTTCTAAGCCTGAATCATCCTTTTCACGCAGGGATCCTGAAAACCATTTCCAATGAGTTGCAGTTGGCACCCTACATGAACAGTTTGCCATCTCTCCATTAGGATCACTGTCCTTGTTCTACATTTCACTTAGCCTTGAAGCTTTTATCTCAGGAAACTCACTGTATTATGGAAATTCTATTCAATAACACAAAAACATTTATTTTCATTAAATTGTTATAAGTAGAATGATCTCAATATATTATAGAAGAGACATGAAAATAGGACTGTGTTATCTAGAGTTATCTCATTAAAACAGGATCTGGTTATAACATATAAAGGGCTGGATAGACATTTTTAAAATAAAATCTATTTACTGCAAGGAAATTATGTCTGAAAACATCAGACAGTGGTAATTGGGGAAAGGTTAGCACTACCATGTAAAAGAGGACATATCTGCCAACCATAAGAGATGGTCAAAGGTATAAATTAAATTAAATAATGCCTTTAAACCATAACTGAATTAGAATTGGCAACTATGCATTACAGATAAAATGTTCTATCTTTTAAAATTTGGCCTTGGTAATGATTTAGAATCTTATTCTTTTCAAGGAAAATATAGGTGGTTAAGAATGCTTCATGACTCTCAAAGTGTTGAATATTCATGAAAGGCTACTGAATTCTTTGTGACTTAGGAAGGAGTATCAAAGGATGAAGAAAGGTAATGTTATAATAATATTTCCACACATAGGGAACTTATCACATGCCAATCTTTTGAGTATTTATATACAGTTTATTATTTATTCATGCATGGACTCTAGGAAATTGGTATTATTATTCCAGTTTTCAGAGGGAGAAACCAGCCTATAAAGGTTAAGTAAGTTTCCTAATATCACAGTTAGCAGAGACAGGATTCAATCCGAAGTGTTTTTACCGTTGGACTAGTGCCTTAACAATTGTTGAATCACTGAATCACAGCTTAGAAAGCAATACACATGGATTTTTGTTTCTCAGTCACAAAAGCAGGTGAAGCATGTCTACAAAGCAAACCATCTCCCTTCTAAGTCTTCCCACTCACTACAGACAAGGGTCCTGTGATTTGAGAGCTTCTGCTCACATTTGCAAACAAGTTTATAGGTACATCATTTCATCAAAACACAGTGTATGTCCTACCCTCTCCATAAGGCTAACTTGATCCTCTCTGCCTCCTGTGAAAACATTAGTACTGATTCTCTCATGTGGTACATGGAAAAAACTTCGCTTGGTTTCCTCATAATAATGCCTGGCATAATATACCATGTTCAGGAGTCACAACAAATGTTTATTCAAGCTTCATTTGATATGTTGATTGCATAGCTGCACACCTAGAATCTCACACTGGCTTATCATCTTTGTGAGCATATGTGTGGAAAACCTACTAGGCACTTAGATTTAAACCTGCAGAGGTAAGAGGGAAAAGTAAGAGTCATTTCGAAAGGAGAAAACGTGAACAAAGGCACACAATATGAACACCTTAGGGATTCACTGAGGGAAAAATATGTAGTTCATTCTGGTTGTAGTTCAGATTCCTTGATGAAACTAAAAGTTGGGAAATAGACTGAAGGCAGACTAAATTAGCAGGTAGTTAGTAGTAAACTCCATTTTATACTGAGGAATTTTGCACACTATATTATTCTGCATATATTGCTTCTCCAGGGAAACTTCTATTCTCTCCTATATATATCCCTTCTCCAGGGTTGGGAAGATACTTTCTCAAGGGGATCTTCCCAACCCAGGAATTGAATAGGGGTCTCCTGCATTGCAAGCAGATTCTTTACCAGCTGAGCTACCAGGGAAGCCATATTATTCTCAGTTCAGTTCAGTTGCTCAGTCGTGTCTGACTCTTTGCGACCCCATGGACTGCAGCACGCCAGGCCTCCCTGTCCATCACCAACTCCTGATGTCTACTCAAACCCGTGTCCATCGAGTCGGTTATGCCATCCAACCATCTCATCGTCTGTTGTCCCCTCCTCCTCCTGCCCTCAATCTTTCCCAGTATCAGGGTCTTTTACAATGAGTCAGTTCTTCGCATCAGGTGGCCAAAGTACTGGAGTGTCAGCTGCAGCGTCAGTCCTTCCAATGAATATTCAGGACAGGACTGATCTCCTTTAGGATGGACTGGTTGGATCTCCTGGCAGTCCAAGGGACTCTCAAGAGTCTTCTCCAACACCACAGTTCAAAAGCATCAATTCTTCAGTGCTCAGCTTTCTTTATAGTCCAACTCTCACATCCATACATGACCACTGGAAAAACCATAGCCTTGACCATTACTTTGTTGGCAAAGTAATGTCTATGCTTTTTAATATGCTGTCTGGGTTGGTCACAACTTTTCCTCTAAGGAGTAAGTGTCTTTTAATTTCATGGCTGCAGTGATTTTGGAGCCCCAAAATATAAAGTCTGTCATTGTTTCCACTGTTTCCCCATCTATTTGCCATGAAGTGATGGGACCAGATGCCATGATCTTAGTTTTCTGAATGTTGAGCTTTAAGCCAGCTTTTTCACTCTCCTTTTTCACTTTCATTAAGAGGCTCTTTAGTTCTTCTTTGCTTTATATTAATTAGCAATGATTGGTAATAGTAATTTGGGGGACACTATGATAAACATATGTCTTCTCTATTAGAACCCTGAGAACTTCATGCATTAAAGTTATAAAATACAGAGCATTCCCTAAATCTCTCTAATCATACAATCCTTTATTTCCCCCCATGAAAAATTCTTAAGGCACACATTAGGAAACAGTTCTGCCTAATGGAAAGTTGTTTAAAATAGCAGACAAGTGATACAATAAGTGAGACACATATGGAAGATTAATCTAGGTTGTAGCACCTATATATATGTTCATCACACTATCATTCAACAACTAAATATGTTCTCTTTAGCCAAGAGGTTCTATCTGTAATTTTGCTAATTTTTAGATAAGAAGATAGATGGGCTATATAGCATATTCAATTCAACCCTCAAATTAATCTAAATCTTGTCTATAATTTCCTATCTTTTTCACCCCATGAGGTAAAAGAAACTCAAAAAATTTGACCTCATTATATAATATTCTCTTTGTGTGTGGAGAGATATTGCCAACACATAGCAATATACTCTAAATTTCTGCTATTTTATGATATGAAATCACAAATTACATGTCCCATCAATAATTCTAGAGTCACCATTATACTAAATCTGGATAAAATTCAGGGATAAGACATTTTGTGTTGTAGATTTCTTAATCTTTTTTGAAATGATTTTTTATGAGGTTCAGAAGTTCAATAATTGAACATTAATTCATTTTTAAGTTTACATCTGAAATATGAAATAATTAATTATTTAGAAACAATTTGGCTTGGGTATTTTAAGAGTAAAATATCAATGAAAATATACATCTTGCTTAAAAATGTTTTAATATGTTATTATTTGATTATCTTAATGCATCACTATAATTTCAAATGTTTTTATTTAGTAACAGTTTATATTAAGATATTTTAGACTATCTGAAAAGTACCCTGACCATCATGTTAATTAAAACTCATAGTTACATGAAAGATTTTTCTTGGTAAAGAGATTCCATGGCAGAATAATTCAAAGTTATGTGATCACATTGTTCTTTTGGAATTACACAGACATCTTTTTAATTTCAAAATATACATATTTGAGTTATTGAGTGGTTGAGTTATTGAGTTATTACATTATTGAGTATATATAAAATATACATATATTGAGCTATTGGGTGGTTCAGAGATCTAGACTACATTGTATTTTTTGCAAATACACCAATTTAATAGGAGTTTTTTCAGTAATAGGGCAATAACTAATGTGCATTATATTTTATTCCAGAATGTTTCTTAGAGCTTATCTTACTATTTTTTAAATTATGTTAATATTCATATTATATTTTCACTTTAGGAGCTACAGATAAATATGGAAATATAGACGTATTTAATCAGGAAAAAAATAATTTGGTAAAAAAAAGAAATTCCTTAAATAGCTTCAACTTCCCTTCTAATTAGAAGCTCAAAAATTTAAGAACATCAACCAAATGCATAAAAGAAGAAGAATTCCTGGAAGTTGCAATAGCATACACCGAAAGAGTTTAAACATTAGGCTGAATCTCAACCTGCCACTGTTACCCTTCCTGAGGTTAAATGCTGAAATTAATTTTAAAGCCTTATTTGGTAGTTTTCTCTATAATAGTGCTTAACACAATACACTGTACTCAGTAGCCATTAAAAATGTTCATTCAAGTTCTAATCCAGAGGAGAGAACTCTCACAGTTTCTGGAACATGGTCACAATATCTAATCTGTAGTAAAACTGACATGAAACCAATTAATGTCTTATAAATTCACTTGACAGGCAAAGAATATGAGTTACCTGCTGTTAATAAGCTTGGTTAACAGGGGGAAATTAAAAAAAAATCTTATGCCTATTGTTCTATATTTACTCAATATTTATTACCAAAATTCAATTAATCTTTTGGAAAATGAAAAAAACAATGTATTTTTTTTCTCTTGACAGAGCAAAAGAAAACAGAACTTGAATCACTTCAATGTTGTATTTTAAAACAGTCTAATAAATCCTAGATTTACCTGAAAACATTAAGGCATTAATTGGTATTGATTCCGTTTATTGATAATCTAACTCGAGATTCACTATTTATCCAAAGGCTCCTAATATAAGAAACTATAAATTTTGAGACTGGGAATTAGTTGTCAAGGATCATACTCCATCAACCCCCTTGACATTTGCTGAATATAAAATTTCATTTTCCCCCCTCCTTTACAAATATTTGTCAAAAGTGCTGAGGAAATGAGGGGAAAAAAGGGGATTTAAAAGTTAACCAGAATAAAAAGGAAAAGATGCTTTTCACTTATGAAAAGCAGCACCAATAATTATTCAATGAATTTGGAAATCAACTCCAGCAGAGAAGTGTATGAGATTCCTGCTGATGTTGGTCACCTAAGAAATAATGATTTATTGCTGTTTGGTATATGCTTACCTATGTGAATACAATTTTCTACTGTGGAATCAAAATAAAATAAGTGTTCCAACTGCTTGCAAGGCTTCTTTAAAGAGACGAAGAGAAACAAATTGTGCACTAATGAGTATCTTTAGACAAGCTGATTCACTCTGTAACAGTGAGGTGTACAACAAGCAGAAGAAAAATATGCAGTGGAGTTACCTTAACCGGTTTTTATGCTTTAAGAATAGAGAAGAAATGATAAAGGTTATATCTAAATGATAATTTAGGGTGATATTAGATACCACTGCTTTTCATTCTCTAGTTGTTTAATGCTGCAAAACTCAAATGTTTGTAATTCAGATGTAAATACAGTGAGCCCATGCCTCTGATGTGCTGTTTTATGGGTATAAACCACTCACTGTGTTTTTCCAAATTGGGAATGTCACCTAAAACTATCTGTGGTGGCAAGTGGGTAACTAAACAACTAAACAGGGGTAAAAGTTTATTTGCAGGAGAGCTTTAATTGCATTAGAATTTAACTTCTATATATTTCCTCTCATCCAAGCCATTATTTTTTCTCAAGCATTGATATATACTCAAAGTTTCAGTTTATAGAAAGCATTGAAACATAAAAAGAAAAAAAAAAAATTGCCCAGAATCATTTGCTTTAGTGTAAAGTAGTAATGGTTCTCATTGTAAATACATAAATAATTAAAACTTTTTTTTTATTCGTGTGATATAGTAGTGAAAAATGTTAGTTGTAGGAATTCTGTATGAGAATGTCCTTTTAGAAATAGTAAGTGGTAGGAAAGACAAGTTTATCTTGTGCTTCCTAAGTTGATCCATATGTATGTGGATATATAAGTTGATAAATGTGTGTTTGTGTAGAGGGATAAAGGTGTATAAGTAAGTATATATACATATTTCAAGATCAAATGTGGTCTATTTGTAGAGAACACTAGCTAGGCAAGGAGGGAAAAGAGGATAATGTAATGCAAGACAATTATCTTACATTTCCTTGCATTTAAGCCATTTTCTCAATCTTGGGTTTGTATAGATATAATCTCATTTTCTTCAAGTAAATTTTCTTGACTTTACATAAAAGATTTTTAACGTCCCTTTTCGTCCATCCATGTTTCCCCTAATAGATACAATTTCATCCCAGGTTTAATATTCCAAGGAAATCTTTCTGACTTCCTTGCCATCAAGTTCAATATAGGGAAATCAACTTTACCTATTTTATAATTTTCTTCTAAAAACATCCTCTTTTTCACAGGCTGATATTAACCTAGCAATGAACTAAGGTATATCATTTTCTTCTGAATGTAATGGTTCAAATAAAAAGAAATGTGTAATTGTTTTAATGATCTACAATCTAAACGTTATGCCCTTACTATGAAAATTTCATAGCAATAGTATGGCTAGGCTAACAATAAAGATGCACAGTTCATTTGACTTATATCTAAATGTCGAATTCCTCTCTTTATGTAGGGCTTTAGGTTTGGGACTCCTTAAATAAAAGAAAGGACAAAATATATTTAATTATTTGGATATTGTTTCTACATAGGCCATTCAACTAAATATTTTGAATTGTTAAACATTTGAATTTCTGGGGTTCCATGAAATAGTTAGCTTGTATGAAACATTGGAAATATGAAATAGCAGAAGATTAGCTACTTCTATTTGCTATTACCCTGACCCTGGAAAACTGTGGACCAAATTATCTACTAGGTGTCTTTTGGCTTTGACATTTTTCGGTAAAATGAATGATTTGGGATTCCAAATGGTTTTGTTAGAAGGAACTTTTTGAGAGCTGTCATATTAGAGTTTAACCGATATGTTATTAATGGGAAAATGTCCATTTTTAAACCCCCTAAAGCCCAAGCCTGTTTTGGGACTCTGTTTGTTTGTTTTGATTTTTGCTGCTAGGGCAGCCCCATGGGGCCACTTAATAGGCCGCACCACCTCCCGGTCTCCCTGGTTATTCTAGTTGTGATGGCACTTCCAGCAGAGAACAGCTAAAATTAACAGACAGTAAACCAGACCCCCTGCCATCTCCAAGGACCAAATGCCAGGAATCTCAGAGAAAATTGTCAAAAATTTCAGATATTAAGGAAGAGGAGGAGAACACAAAATAAATTAATGAATGGTCCCACAGTTAGAAAACCAAGGGGATATTTATGAGAGACCTAAATGTTTTCTTGAATACCTCTGTCTACTGAAGATTTACTGTTGACAGAGCAGTATGTGTAGATGGTCTGCTTTCATCTTTACCATGTGAGTGATGGTGATCATAGCGTGTCCATATATGATCATGTTGACGCCCATTTTGTGGATAACAAAATAGTGGCTTAGGAAGGTAAGCCACAGAGTCAAGATCAAACCTTGGGAGATTTTTGCATAAATTGCTATTATTTTAAAACGTAAGTTACACCATGCCACTGCAACCCCCAAAACCCTCCAATGGTTTGACTTTCATTTAAAATAAAATCAACACTCCTTATATATCATGGCCCCACACGATTTTGCTCCCATCCCCCCATGAGCCTCATCACTTATGCCCTCCAGCTCAGTCACATAAGGCTTTTTGGAGAGTCCTTTTTCCTTCTATCAGCACTCCACACACATTCTCAGGACATTCAGATATGTTTTATCCCAGGTTTGCCTGTAGCTACCTCCCTCCTTATAATTCACAAATGATATGATTTGTGAATCAAATGATGTGTCTGAGAGAAGCTTTCCATGATCTTCCTGAAGAAGATCTTGGATGCTCTACTCAAATGTTACCATATTGCCATTTCTATTCTGCAGTCCTCACTTGCGATTTTTGTCCTGTTCCCGTTGAGGCTTTCCCCCCCTGGAATTAAGTTCCTTCAACATGGGGACAGTCTTGCTTACACCTACATGTGCAGCACCTTGAGGGGACCTGGCACAGAGTAGATTTGGGGTCGGTTAGTTCTCGCAACAATCTTTGGAGAAACACAGGAGGCAAGCTTACAAATGAGTTCTCTACTATTCAAGCCATAAAGCTTGCTGCATGGAGAGGAACAATTAAAACAAACCCAGAGGCAAAATCATGACCACTTTTCCGCAAACTGATGCTAGACCCTCATCCTGCCAGAAGTAGTCTTAATGAGAGGCATTGATTTTGAAGGAGAAAACTGGCTGATTGCAAAGCAGGTAAAACTACAAGAAAGCTTTCAAAGTTATTTATATCATAGGATTTCCATTCAAAAATTCCATTTATAGATTTGCTATGAGAAATAAAACTGTATGTGTATATAAATATTTTGTGGAGATGTGGAAAGTGATGGGTTTAACCCCCAGAGGACATTACCGATGAAGAATTTTATTTTTATTAGTGATGGAACATATTATCAGTGAACTACCACAAGCATCAGGGAATCCAAAAAAAAAAAAAAAAACCCCAGCATGCCACTACCTTGTTTGAGGCTCTGGCCACTGTTAAAAAAGAGAGGAAATATATTTTTCTCTATGTACTAATCTTGGCTTCGATTGAACAATTATTCAAGGTGGATATCATTTATAAGGGTAACCAGGGATAAAGAAAATGCTTTTTTCCCCATTGTTCAGGGTTTCATACTAAAATAAGGCTACTCAATTTTGAGATAAAATCAAACACATCATATACATCATTCAAGCCTTCAATATGACAGCACAGGAAAAGTATTCCAGGCAAACTAATCATTCTTCACTCTTGCAAAGCCACCTGTGAAATTTCAAATTCTTTTTTTTCTCAGTTTCAAAACTTCTTTAAGTAATCAACTGTGGGTGAACACAGATGATATTAAAAAAGAAGTTTAATTGCTACTCCAGCTTGTGGGTCTAGTCACACATTTAGGTATTCAAGAAACGAGTACTACTGATTATGAACATATTTAAAGATTGAAATGTTATTTTTAAAAAGAGGTGATGATATTCTTTAAGAATTTCAATAACCTGTTAAAAGCTTGCCAAAAAAATGACAGAACTGAAATTTGGTTGTGCCTATCCCAAGAATAGAGTTGTGATGGCCTTTTATTATTTTAAGAGACAGTTGGGGTGCATTCCCTACTAAGTGTTTCCATCTAACCATAATAGCAAGAGTAATTGCATTTTAAACAACCCATAATCTGTTGGGGAAAGAGTGTGATCTCAGTTTCTTTACCACTTTGTCTTCTGCAAAAAGACAGTATTTATTCAAAACTGAGATAGCAAAAGACATGCAAAAATTAATAGTAACTGAAAGAAAGTACAGAGGAAACTCCTAACAAGTGAACATGGAAGGAAACTAAGATGCTGAAACCAAGATTGTTACTGTCAACTCTTTCTTTCTCCATTCCTCTATCTTTTTTTCTATACTTCCTTCTTTTTTAAAAAAGTAAAAATTGGACACATCCTAACCAAATGATGTCCTCTCTCCACTCTCCTGTATCTCTCAGCTGCGGTACCACAACTGAACACATCTGTGCTTGTAGTTTTCCTTCTATGATCTTTAGAGGACATGTTATTGATAAAAATAGTGGAGCTTTTTGTGGTGAAGATGATCTTTGAGATAATCATTTCTGTATCAAAACAAATCTACAGCATCCTTTTATTTTCCAGGATTCATTTGCTGCTTTGTCTCTGAGATCTAAGTGAACACTAGCTGACAAAATGAACATTGGTTGACAAAGTAAACACTTCCAGGTATGAGGAACAATTGTGTCAATAACTGTCCGTGCTTGACAGAGTGGAGAAATCAGTGCAGTGAAAGACTAAATTAATAAAATCCACAAGATGAAAATTTTATCAAAATATTGAAGTCTAGCTATTATCTAATAAGACATTTGCAAGATGTTTCAAAAATAATAGTATTTTGAATAGAAGGGCTTCCCAGGTGGTGTTAGTGGTAAAGAACCCACCTGCCAATGCAGGTAGATGTAAGAGACACAGGTTTCATCCCTGGGTCGAGAAGATCCTCTGGAGGAGGGCACAGCAACCTACTCTAGTGTTCTTGCCTGGAGAATCCCATGGACAGAGGAGCCTGGCAGGCTGCAGGCCATAGAGTCGCAAAGAGTCAGATACAACTGAAGTGACTTAGCAAGCAAGCAAGCATGCACATACTTAAGGGCTTCCCAAGTGGCAATAAAGAACCTACTGCCAAAGCAGGAGACATTAAGAGACAAGGATTCAATCCCTGGGTCAGGCAGATCCTCTAGAGGAAGGCATGGCAACCCACTCCAATATTCTTGCCTGGAGAATCCCCATGGACATAGGAGCTTTGTGGGCTATAGTCCATAGGGCAGCAAAGAGTCGGACATGACTGAAGCAATTTAGCACTCACACACATATTAAACTAATGTTATAGTACAACCTTTTTACCTAATGCCAATATTAGCATAACTTTATTAGGATCCTAGAAATACTTTGTACAGGCAGAGTTGTAGCCTTTAATACCCAAAATAACTAGCCAGATATATCTCAAAGGTACTCTTAAGATCTGTCTCATTCTTGGAAAATGTTATGTTAAACAATAATTGGGAATGGCAATAATAATAGGTACATTTATAAAGCATTTACTATAAGACAGGTAGTGTAGAGAGAAGTAAAATAGTATAGAACTTACAAGGATGGAGGCATTTAGATGAGGCCTAAATAACTTCCCTAAGATTTTGTGGTTTAAGTTAGTGGTCAAAGTGGATTAGCAACCAAATCAGCCTGATTCTAGAGAGAGGTAGTGTTTGGCTAGGACGAGTTCATGAGTAAATTATTCTCTGCAATCTCTTTGTTTAATCAGCATATTAAAAAGCAGAGACATTACTTTGCCAACAAAGGTCCGTCTAGTCAAGGCTATGGTTTTACCAGTAGTCATGTATGGATGTGCGAATTGGACTATAAAGAAAGCTGAGCGCTGAAGAATTGATGCTTTTGTACTGTGGTGTTAGAGAAGTCTCTTGAGAGAATCTTGGACTGCAAGGAGATCCAACCAGTCAGTCCTAACGGAGATCAGTCCTGAGTGTTCACTGGAAGGACTGATGTTGAAGCTGAAACTCCAATACTTTGGCCACCTGATGTGAAGAGTTGACTCATTATAAAAGACCCTGATGCTGGGAAAGATTGAATGTGGGAGGAGAAGGGGATGACAGAGGATGAGATGGTTGGATGGCATCACTGACTCAATGGAGATGAGTTTGGGTAAACTCCAGGAGTTGGTGATGGACAGGGAGGCCTGGCATGCTGCAGTCCATGGGGTCATAAAGAGTTGGACATGGCTGAGCGACTGAACTGAACTTAATCTCTTTGTAATTCACTGCCCTATGGACAACATTTTGTCTTTATGCAATATATTCTTTTTCAGACAAAAATAGTGCACTGCCAAAAAACTATGCTGGCCAGATAGATGAGGAGTATATGCAATGGAAAGGGGTAGGTAGCAGTATATCTTTCTTTTATTTTAAAGTAGGGGCTGACATTCTCTTCCATTTGTAAAGACACAAAATATAAACTTTAAAGATGAAGTAAGAGTTGCAAAGAACAGGACAGTATTACTTTATTATGACGGTATTATTTATTGCTCACAATGAAGACTCTAAATCTTGGTTGACTGGATAGTCAATTACACACGTTGGACAAAGTAAATGAAGAAAGTGGATTTAGGATGTATAGAAAAACAGGAAATTTTGTTTCAGAAATATTTGTCCAAGGTGGGTATTTGCATTATTTCCCCCACAAGACTGTTACGTATTTTGTATCATTGTCATTCTACAAATTTGTGAAACTTGTAATAATATTTAAGGTTGGTACTTCTCTTGCAGTACAGTGGTTGAGGCTCCATGCTTCCAATGCAGGGGGTGTGGGTTCAATCCATGGTTGGGGAACTAACATCCCACATGCCCCAAGGTGTGATCACCCTCCCCACAAATAAACCATTTAAAAACACAATTTTAAAAAATTAAAAAAAAAAACCAACAGTGTTTAAAGTCAATCCTAAAATAATGTTGACTTTGAGCTCTTCTCCCCATCAGTGTTTAAAGAGAGAAAACCTCACAGCTAACCCAAACAGCGATTAGATTAGTAAGTTAACTGCTAGAAGTGGTTATTTCCAAGTCATCAAGTAAAGTAAAAATGACTTTGTCTGACTTATGGGAAGAGAGCAAGAGAGGAAAAAAATGATGCTAGTGTAAGCTGGGAAGGATGCACTTAGAACCCCTGAGGCTTCTGGAGGATTGGGGAGTGTGGGCCATAGTTAAGAGGCATTACAAATATGTGATTGGAAATATGACACCGAATAACATTGGAGAAGCTCATGAAAATCTGAGTGATGTAGATTAAACAACACTTTTTAAGTGTAGATTAATTAGAATTTCAAAGAGATTACTGCAGTGTACTCCTCGGGGACTTGGTGTCTAGGGTCAGAACAAAGGGAGTCCTGGATCTTAAGCTTATTTTGAAGCCCCTTCAATTCTAAACAGCACTGGTGAGGGTGGAGGAAGTAAAGACAAAGCTACTATTACCCAGGTTAAAAGGACGTTTAAAGGGTTTAAGACAGGGGGACAAGGGGAGAACAGGCCGGCGTGCTCCTCTGTGACTCCAAGTTTTCCTTGTCCTCTGATTTTATCCTTTGTATTTAGAAATAATTCATAGATACTTGAAACTCTCCTATTTACATTTTCAACACTTACAAACAAAATTTTCAAACTGCAGAGTAGTTATTCCAACTAAACATATAAAGCCATCCTTATTCCTTGTCCTATATCATGAAAGGTAGAGTTCTATGATTGCAAGTCTAATAAAAAGAAATGAGGGGAATGTGATATGTGCAACAATGATTAGCCATAAAACATCCCAGTTCCTTCTAGTGATCTCTCATACACAGGAGGGTTTCTAAAGATCCCATGACCCTTAATACTAGTACAATAATAATAATGGGGTTGTGCAACTAACAATAATAGATGACAGGCACTGTGCTAAAGTACTTCATGGGGAAGATCTCCCTTCACCTTCACAACAGCCCTGAGAAGCGCATGTCACCATCTGGAGCAGCAGCCACCACTATTTTCCAGAGAAGGAGACTGAGATGTAGAGAGATTAACTAGCATTCCCAAATTCATATAGTTATTAAGTTGTAGAATTAAGGACTAAAGGAAGGTAACACTTTATCCATTATCTTCTGTCTACATAAACTGCACAAATGCTCAGGAAGGTAATTTGAACATGTCTAAGGGGAATACAAAATAAGAACATACATCTAAACATCAGAAACGGTATGTTATGTAGAGTTGAAAATAAAGAAATTGAAGTGTGCATGAGTCCAGTGCCTGGCACACAGCAAGCACTGAGGAAGTGTTACTTGTTTATTATCATTAGCCTATTTCATTCACGGTGTTATACAAGGAGCTGGGCATGATTCTCCATCACTTATAGATGAAGACATGAAGACCCTAAAAGAGATCAAGATGCTTGTTGACCTCAGAGCTCAACTCACTCCATCAAGTCCCCTGCTTCTCAAAAGACTGATTCACTTTTTCTCTGTCAGCTTATTGGATTCTGATTGCCTTTGATTGCCAAGCTTGTTTTATCAGTCATCAGAATTACAGTTTTATACTGCCCTCATCTGTCTTGGGAGGAGTTAAGTGGTATTTAGAAATAACTCACAGACACTTGAAACTCTCTTATTTACATTTTCAACACTTACAAATAAATTTCTCAAACTGCAGAGCAGGTACCAAAACCAAACATATAAAGCCATCCATATTCCTCTTGGACATTAACATGTAATTGCACTGTGCAAAACCTTATGATAACTACATTTCATTGGCAAATATTTATTGCATTTTTTATATACTTATAATAAAACAGCTTAATCCATCATTTCAACTAGATATGAATGCATGATTTTTTTCTGTAGATTATGATACTTCCTTTATGAAACATTATAACTCCCAGAGCTGAGAGCATGAAGTTAAAAAAAAAACCTACAAGAGTAACATTTTCAATAATTTTGGAATAAGTAATATCTAACAAATGCACAAGACTCCATGCTCAGAGCTGAACAGAGATTTTTTTTTCACATAAAATACCAATTTCGTGTAATCAAAACATGACTTTCACAAAACAAAACAAGATGTAATTTCACATTTCTGGGGGGAATATTAAGAGCCTTTAGAAGATGTCTGCTTTAATTGTACTGTGAGGTGAAGCATTCTTAAAGGCTTGCTCTCTCATTATCACCATCTGGATAGAATTCTGATCATAACAATTAAAAATAAAAGTGATGAGACTACAGCAAAATTATTATACTTATAAATATTGGGAACCATTTAACAACTTTAGTTTTATTATAAAACATATGTCTGAGGATAATTTCTTCAAAAATGTCATGAGGTGGCTCTTTTCTAATGTTGAAAAACGTGATTTATGAAGATGAGTACAAGGCAGGCTGGATTCTGAAGGAGCTCACATTTTTGTGTGCGAGGGAGGGATGGAGGGGTGGGAGTTGGCGATGGTGGAAGGTACTTCATTTGTTTACAGTACTCTGGAGGCCAGTGCAAAGAAGGACTGATGTACTCTGCCTGGGGAAGGAGATAAAAAGAACTACAGAGAAATACAAGAGTTTTGTTAAGTCCTTGAAGGATGCATGGGCATGTATTAGGTCAACAAACTCAAGAGCATTTGAAATTAAAAAAAATAATAATAAGATAGAATTAGTAGATGTAACTGATCACAAACAGTACATTTCTTCCAGAGTATAGGTAGAGAAGCAGCTTTTTGAAAGAAATATTTTTAATTTGACAATTCACAACCATTAAAGGGATTTGTTTTAAAGAGATGATCTTGAGGACCGCAAAGAGACGTGGGATTCAGGACAGCTGATGTCACTGTGGGACATTTGAGGAGCAGGGGCCAGGAAAGGAGTGCTTTAATCATCATGAACAGCTCCCAAGGGAAGAAAGGGAAAATGTAAGTCCCACATGAGAATCAAAAAATAGTTACTGGTGAATTTCAGCACACAGGCTTGGACTTCACTCATGGCTGAGACTGAATGAAAATGATTGCAGGATGGCTAACACAGAGCAAACTATTCCATAGGCAGATCTGTCCTGTTCTCTGTGCACATCCCCTGAGAAGATGAGGGCTGTCCTTTCCCCATTGCCCACATCTTGGAAGAGGTTCAGTGATAAAGGGGAGCAGATGTTTAAGGACACTTATTAAAAGAGGAATTATTAACATTGTGATAATTAAAGACAGTTATTAAAACAGGAATTATTAACATGGTATTTCAAGGAGTCATTCTTAATGCTAGGCACATCAATCCTTCAATGTCTCTCTCCTTAATTTGCATAAACATTGTAACTGACAGCTTGTTAACAGTTCATTAAGAACACTAAAACCTTGTGATAAACAACAGTCTGCCAACCTCACAGTGGACACAATATCTAGTCATGCATTTTATCCACTTAAAAATCAACCCAGTTTACAAATGGTGGGTCCAAAATGTGGCTTGGCTGGTCTGTATGTTCATGCAGATAAGCACACAAACATCCTGCCACCCAGCTCTCATTAAGAACTGATTAGCAGTTAATTTATGTCTTTCAAGCTAGCTAACTTCACTGAGTAAATATCTCTATGACCCCTAAAAATGCTAAAATCATTTTATTTAAATAATTGCAAGTGTTAGGAACACCCTCCAATCCAGGAGAAGAAACTGGAAAAAACCAAATGCAGACACGTAGGATTTGCATTTCTTGTGTATTGCTTAAATACACACACACACACACACACACACATATGTGTGTGTGTGTGTATATATATATATATATATATATATATATGGCTTTTTCTTCCAAGTGTCTAACATGGAAAATTTTCCTGATTGCAGGTTGAAATATTCTGTGTAGGAGCAGGAGTCAACACTGCACCAATGCAGAGAAATCTATCTGTGTTTTCCTGGTCAGAATGCATCATAAAACTACAGGGTGTTGCCCTTCCTTATCTTTGGATGAAAGCCTGATTATAAGCTCATTTCAGTTGAACAAATCCCTCTGGACTCCCTGCTGAGCAGGGCATTTAAACTTGAAAGCGGAGAGGTCTTCATTTTCTGTACCCTGATAGTGTGTCCCCTGCAGCCCTGGCATCAGGATTCATGTGGATGCATTAAGATTCGAGAGGGCATCTCACATTAAAGCCTTTAGTCACTCTACTTTACATTTTTCTTCTGGAAATGGACATCAAATAGACTATTGCTATCCGTGGCATGCATCCTAGCAACCCCTCTTTTTCTCACCTGGAACTGTCTTCTCTCAAGGACGGGACATGTGAAATAAACATCGAACCATCCTAGAGAACACTCCAGTGTGCACACAGGGAAACTGCCTGGTGAGGTATTGCTACAGAGCCCTTTTGCAATATGAGAGTTTGGGAAAGAGATGAAAATCCCCTCAACAGGTAGATAGGTAGCTTTCTACCTATTAGCTTAGGGCTATTGATGTTCCTAAAGACTCACCTCAGAAGTCATGGATTTTGTTGATTTGCTTGAAAATAGACCTTCTGGGAGGCTGGTTGGTTGGAAATGAGAAATTGTTATGTTGAACTGTATATTGTGGGCTTCTAAAGTATTTTGAATATTATGAAAATGCTAGCCATAATTTTTTTTTAAAAAACTAGGATATTAGGTTACATTCAACTGGAATAGAATAACTGTTCTAATTGTCAAACTGTCATCAACACTATTACAAATGGCAAGCAGATACAATGATGACTTATGAAAGCCATGAGTATCTCAACCTTCCTGGGAATATTGTCAAAAGTACCAAGAAGTACTTGAGAACAGTGTGCAAAATTATCTTATATGCATTAACTCATAATAGTCACAATAATTTTATGTGTAGATTTTCCTATTACCTCTATTTTATGATGAGGAAACAATCCCACAGTGAACTATCTAGGAGTTTGCAGAGCGACTGAAAGTAGGAGAGCCTTTTTAAACCCAGACTACTGGTCTCCAAAGTCTGTGCTCTGGATTAGCAGATTAAACTGCCCAATAAATATCTTTATACATTCATTAACATTCTTTCCATAGCTTCAAAGAGGGGCCTTTAAGAACCCTCCTTTAAAAACCTTAAGGATGATACCCCATAATATGTCACATGTAGACTAGTCTGGTCTCTAGATCAATAGAGCTACAACAAGCACTTAAGTTAGTTGACTGACTGAGAACAAGGTTAATGTACAAACAATGAAAATGTTAATTTTGGTGTAAGTGACTACTCTGTCACAACAATGTTTTGCAAAACAGCCATTAACACTCAAATATAATTATCTTTATTGCCATTGTCAGAAAAAATACACTGAAAAGCATGGACCAGTGCCCTAAAATAAGCTGTTCCTGTTGAGATGTCAACAATACTTTTTTAATGTAAGTTTTGTTAACTAGAGAATCCTCTTTTAGTATCAACATTATTACTATTTAACTGGATCCCCAAAATACTTTTTACACTTTCAGGAGCCCTTTCCAATTCTTACTACTCTGGCCCCACTGATCCTAAATTTGACTAAAAGGCCTTTCTGCTCTGGTTAATTTAGTTTCGCTTTGAACTTTAAAGGATGTCTATTCTTTTCTACAATGGCCTTTAAACCATAAATACATTCATTTATCCATTCACTTATTTTGTTTCACAGCAAATGCTTTGAGTGTATACAACCTAAAGACTCAGTTTTAGTTTTATTAGTAGACAAAACAAAGATTTTTGCCACCCCAAAACATTTCAGTGGGAGAGACAGATGATAAGCAAAGTCAGTGATATATAAGTAAGTTATATAGTAGGTTAGAAGGCTTTATTAATAGTACTATAGAAAAAAGATAATGATATCATGGTAAAGCAGAGGTGGGAAGGGAATTACAATTGTACATAACCTTGATGTTTGAATTTGCAGGAGACAAGGTTAGATGGGAAGGTATCTGGGAGAAGACCACCCCAGGTAGGGAGAACAGCCAAGGCAAAACCTTCCAGGTTGGTGTGGCCTGGCTTATTGAAAGCTAATATGGCAGGGACGGGCGGGTGGAGGTGCGGCAGGGACTGGTATAAGATGAGGTCACAGAACTTTCAGGGTTCTACTGCAGAAAACGGAAAAAACAGCTACACCACGCTTGTGTCATACTCATTACACGGTGACATGGTCCTCACAGTATAGTAAGAACTAAGCATCTAGGAGCTCACATGGTTCTCTGAGTTGATCCTAGAATGTTTTAACAATTTAATTAACATTGTCAGAAATCGGAGGGCTCTTCAAAACTGGGATTTCAGGATTCTCTAGATGAATCAAAAGCTCTGACACCCCACAATTTTATTCAGAGAGGGCAACGATTAGATGTCTATGTTTCAAGGACATGTGCATTTCAGGTTGCAAAATGCTCCTGTCTCTGGTGTCCCAATTTGTTAGGTGACTGAGTACATTTTGCAGAATGTAAATCTCTGTACCTGCTTACTTTAAAACATGTCTATTATTTTGCTTTCTTTTCCTTATCTTTTCCTTTACCATTTTGACTATTATTTTTCCTTCAAGGTTTAACTTAATTCTTACCCGCTCAATTAAAACACAAAAATTCTCTGTTGCTGCAAAGTCCTGGAATATTTACTATTTGGTAGAACTTGGAGTGAGTTTCCTCTCTTACCTTGCAACTTGTTTTTTAATCTGACTTTAGTCCCAATGAGACCAGGGTTTCCCCTCCTTGAATCTTCTCAGTCTTATAACATAAGCATTTTTATTCATAGTTTACTGAAGAGAAGTCACATAACTCATCCAAAGAAGCAGAGAAAGTGATGTGAAAATTCAAGATCACAGTCTAGGTCTGTCTGGCTTTTGAATGGATGCACTTTCCATAATGTTAGGCAAGGGATGTGCTGAAATATATGATGTAACTTTAAACAAAGCCATCTCTTTGTTTCAGGCATTCTGACTGAGCATGGCTTTTCAGAGCTCCAAGCAAAATACGAAATGATGCTGATGAAACTTTATCTTTTCAGATACCCAGTCATCAACATATTTAAATTATTTTATTTATATATATATATATATAATCTTTCATATATAGATCTTTTATATTTTATTATATATATAATCTAAGTATGGATTGCTTAACATGGTTTTCTACATTATTCAAATTATTGAACTTTCCCAAAATGCTTTGTTGTATTTAATGTTAAAGTTTAAATTACCCTGATGCAATCATAACTTTATAAAAACAGCATGTTTATTTATTGATAAATATTTATAGGATAATGATTTTTACTCATTCTCAATAACAAAGGATATTATGTAATTTACTCATCATCTCCATCACCAATTGCTTTTACAAATTTTGATTTCCTTGTACTTGACCTTTTAAAAACCAAACACGACAAACCCCAAGAATATTAATATTTTCATCCTTCCAGAGTAGATATTAACATCTTCATGGGGAAAAAAAAAAGTTATAAAAGAGAAAAGCACAGGTTGAATCCAACATCAATCACACACAGTTTTGAAAGTATCCAAACCTCCATGTCCTCCAAATGGCCACAGCTTCTTCACTATTTATACTCTGCTCATTGTTCTGATATAGCTAAATGGTCAGAGGTTTGCTTACAAAACATTGCCTTTCTTAAGTTTCAAAATGGAAGAAAATATAGTCCGTGGTTTACCAAATGGAAACATTAAAATAAAATATGGCAACAAAGCCATCTTTACAAAGTGACCCAATCAGTGTGTTGGATGTTCACCTTCATTAGGGACTATGGGTTCAAAGTCTTGTATGAAAGAATGGAAAATATTTTGATTCTCTATATCTCTACAGAGCAGTTTAATTTTGTGGGGAGGGAGACGAGGCTGCACAAACACTAAGTAATACATTATCCGATGCAAATCAATCCAGTAAAAATAAAAACAGAAATGTCAAAGGGAAAGCGGGGTCAGTCTCTGAATGTGCACAAAGGGAATGAGGGACATGAACTATCAGAAAAAAAAGAATATTAAATATAGGCACTTTGGAGTCCCATTCGTGCTTCAGGAGACCTGAAGGCCCTCTGAGACCTGAGGAGGACTTGAAGCCCATCTTAAGAAGTGACTTCTATTCCCAAGTCCTAACGGCAGACTTCGTTTCCTTGAAATTCCGTGGACCCATTTAACACACTCTCTTCCCCAGTGGAAGCCTCGAATGTTTTAGTCAGAGAATCTCTCAGCTGTACTGTCCTCTTTTACTTTCCATTTCCTTCCTGCAATGTTTTAGAATGACACATATTGGCTTTTACTCACTTTATATCACCTGCTGTTTTGATCACAGGACTCCCCTTGTGGCTCAGACGATAAAGCATCTGCCTACAATGAGGGAGACCCGAGTTCGATCCCTGGGTCAGATCCTCTGGAGAAGGAAATGGCAACCCACTCCAGTAGTCTTGCCTGGAAAATCCCATGGATGGAGGAGCATAGTAAGCTACAGTCCATGGGGTCGCAAAGAGTCGGACTTGACTGAGCGACTTCACTTTCACTTTTCTTCGACCACAGAAAACATCATATTATATGTCAAATGCAGAAGTGGATACGCTCTGTGAACAGGCACTCGAGGTGTGTCATTAACATGTAAAAAGAAACTCTAGAAATATATCAAATCCTCTCTGTCCATACAATCTTTGCTTTTAAATCCTGGTGAAATGAGCAAGTACCTACTCTCTCATGTCCTAAAGAAGACAGAAAACATTTCAAAAGAAAACATGAATTAAGGAAGGAAATAAAAGTGATTAAAGGTTTACAAACTATGGCATCAGTGTGTGTGTGCAGGTGTGTCTCTTAGAAATATCTTCATATAAATTTATTTGCATGCTCAGTCACTAAGTTACATCTGACCCTGTGACCTCATGGACTGCAGGATGCCAGACTCCTCTCTTCATGGAATTTCCCAGGCAAGAATACTGGAGTGAGTTGCTAGGTCCTTCTCCAGGAGATCTTTCTGACCCAAGGACCAAACCTGCATCTCCTGCATTGGCAGGTGGTTTCTTTACCACTGTACCAACTGGGAAGCCCTATAAATTTATTTTAAAAAATGCAAACTCACCCAAAGTTAATGGAAGTACAGCCACCTCGGCAAGGGTACCAGTGTTGCAAGCCGCCTGGTTGCATCACTGCAAAGGCAGAAGTGCAGAGTTGGAGCCAGCTTCACCTCTCACCGCTGTATCCTGATGGCCAGCTGCTCCACATTTCTGAGCTTCTGTTTCTTTGATTATAGAAAGGGAACCATTTCACTTCTCTTGTGAGGATGCTGGAAGTCCTAAACTAGATAATGCATGGAAAGCACTTAGCATCGTGCCTGGGTCAAAGAATTATAAATGACAAATATAATTGGCCAATGATGTGCGTAAGGAAAGGGGAAGAGAGAAGGCAAGGGAAAAAGTGTCTATGTTCCTTAGGCTGAAATGAGAATAAGGAAGAGGCTCAGTGCCATGGGGAGGCAATGTGAATGGGTATAATCAATATTTAAGAGATCCATCTGGCAGTGGGGTATATATAGGCTCTCCTGGCATGGGGAGAGAGGTGGCAGGGAGATGAAGTGGGAGACTGCCACGGTTCTCCACGTGCAGAATGATCGAAGGGGACAGGGATGGGGGCTCTAGAAATGGATAAGAAGGGGTGATCTAAGAGGCTCTGTTGGGAAAGACTCAGCAGGTGTTGGTGATAAATTGGACGTGGAAGGCGAAGAGGAGAGTCGAAAATAACTCCCAGATAAGGGCTTCAGGGAGCTGGAAGAAAACCGGTGACAGTGACAAAAGGGAGGACTTGATAGGTGTCCTCCTATTACCTTCAAAGTGAAGTGACCCAACTGATAGAGTTACCAAGCAGCGCTTCTAAATTTGTAACCCTGGGTAATTAATGTGTGGGGCAAGGTGAAGGGGGTAAGGTATATATTACGATAGTAAACCACATTTTCTTTTAGATTTGCTTTGAAGTTTCGCAATCAATTTAGCAATGGATGGAAACAATGACTATGTGAAGGAAAGAAACAAAAAAATAACTCCCGTGCTTTGTTTTGGGATGAAATGACAGTCCTGCTTGAGAAAGACAAGGAATCAATTATACATAAATCTCTACAGCATACGAAGAGAAAAAGACAGTAGTTCTCTGCATGAATCTGGTTTTGGAGTAAGAATGTCAGTACCCATTTCCACTGTGCTCCTGAACTTATGCTCAGTAATCATTAAAACG
Source organism: Cervus canadensis (assembly GCF_019320065.1). Classification (NCBI taxonomy): domain Eukaryota; kingdom Metazoa; phylum Chordata; class Mammalia; order Artiodactyla; family Cervidae; genus Cervus; species Cervus canadensis. The sequence continues at coordinate 30,442,511 of NC_057389.1, forward strand.
AAAACAACACAAACACAGCCAGGGAATAATGCTCACGCGGCTGTAGTACTGAGGCAACTTCACAGCTGGGCCTGTTTGGGGAATCCTGCAGTAAGTCTGGCCTAATGTGGCATTGTGCCAGTATCTGCGTCGCCAACCCCTGTCATACGTCTTTCAGAGGCACCTGACAGTTCGTTTATTTTGTAAACAGTTGCAAAGCAAAAACAGAAACAAAAAAGTAATGTTATACTTTAAGTTGCTTAAAAACTCCTTGCAATTAGGAGCCCCAAATGTATCTAACTCAAAACAACGCAGTAATGTTCTCAGGATTGGTGTAAATGCAATACAGAGATAAGAATTTACAGTGTTCCATAAGCAGGGCAATTGTGATACCAGATTGCATTTACTTTTATCTTGACCAAAGTCACATTATCTTCTGCAACCATAAAGAAATTGCACTATCATATAAATCTGCTTAAAGGAATTGGCACTGTTACAATAAAGACATCCATGTACTATGGTTCATTCTCTGAAACGCACCCAAATGCCAGTGTCTAAAAACAGAGACTTGATTTCTTCCTGGATTGCCATGAAGCACTCCCATCACTCTGACACACATATCCCTCAAACTATGTCAGAAGCAGGAACAAATTTCCTAACCCAAACTGAAAAGTCCTTGGCTCTCCAAACGACTATAAATTGCATGGCTAAGTGCATATGGGCACAGGGCTGTCACAGCTACTCCTCCTGACAATTCATCATGGCATACTAATTCTATAATATCATTACTGCGTCTCTTCTCACTGTACTGATCCAGCCAGTTAATTTAATCAACTAATAATAGATTCAGAAATGGATGCAAGGGGCCCTAGCACTTCAAATTATATTACTAGAGACGTACCTCGGTGAGGAGGGTCCATTCCTCGCCACCTGACATAACCTCCAGAAGTTAGGCTGCCTAATAAGGTAGGCGAAGTTACCTCTGAATATTTCAGTTGGAAAGTCACAACTGCAGAATTTTCTTTCAAAATCAATACTTTTTTGCTTAGGATATATTAACCATGTCAACAGGGGGAAAAAAAACTCTTTTTCTAAGTGCCGGGTTCATTATAGATATTAATAAGACATAAGAACTCTGAAGTTTTCATATGAGTAGAAGAAATCAGAGTTCTATGATTAACTACAAAGTGAGCCATTCAAGGATGGACAATTAATTTTATTAAATTTTAATCTTCTCTGCAAATGTCAATGATAATTAGAAAACATTATTCTTTAACATCACAGTCCATCTTGCATGTCATGAAGAGTAATACGTTAATTTATTATGAAGAAAAAAATAGCCTGAAAACATAATGTTAAAAGACATACAACAGGTAAAGTAAATGCCACAAATATGCACATATAATTTATTCAAGCATATAGTAAAAGCTATAACATATTTTTAGAAGTCACTTATTTGAAAAAAATATATCTCCTTTTAATACCTTTCTATCACAATGAACAGAGATATGGGTGGAACAGAGATAGACAGAAAAGTTCAAGTGTGGTAAGTCTGTCAGCCAACTTTGCACCTAGATTTGCTGCACAAATAACATGTGGATTAATTAAATGCTATTCGTTTGTCTTGGCAGTGAGTTTTACCTGTATAGAGTCATGAGGAAAGAGAATCAGCTTGCAAAAATCTTTCATCACTGGAGCATCTCAAAGTCACTACCGCTTGATGAAAACTTGTAATACAACAATGTCTATGTAGTATAGTATTAACAGGTTTTACTGAGGTGATATTTCCCACGTAAGTTATGAACATCTGAACATATCTGGTCCTTCCGCTGATTTGTTCCACTAGTGGAAAGAATGACTCTTACTCTTCTAGATGGAGCAATGTTTTCAGAAGTCCAAAGATGAGAGGTCATAAACAAGCATTTTGTGTCCTGAAAAGGGACTTAAGATGGCTTAAATTTTGTCTGTGCCTTGCATTGTATTAATACATTTAATGATTCAAACTTAAAAGACTTCATATATTAAGACAAATCTGCATTCTTTTACTGCAAAACACAAGATGTGGCTCCGTCATCTACTCAGACACAACAGTTGGATGAAGTCAAGAAATGAGGCACTAATTCTCCAGTCAGCCAGGGTCCTAGCTCACCTCGGTGGTCCAAATGATTGCATAAATCTCTGGCTAAGTGTTAGCTACTGTTTTCATATCATATGGAACTAACTTTATCCATTTATGTTACCTATATTACCTGGACACTGTAACGAGTAGAATTTCCAAATTCTACTTAATCAAACAAAACCTTTAAATAAATGAACTATTTACAAGATAGAGACAGACTCACAGAGAAAACCAAAGGGGTTATATGGTTACCAAAGGAGAAAAGTAGATGTGGGGGATAAATTAGGAATTTGGGGATAACATATACACATCACTATATGTAAAATAGATAACCAACAAGGACTTTCTCTACAGTACAAGGAACTCTACTCAATATTTTGTAATAACCTATATGAGAAAAGAGTCTGAAAAAAGAACATTTTATATATATATATATATATATATATATATATATATATATATATATAATATCACTTTGTCCTATACCTGAAATGAACACAACATTATATACAAACTATACCTCAATAAGGAGAAGGCAATGGCACCCCACTCCAGTACTCTTGCCTGGAAAATCCCATGGACGGAGGAGCCTGGTGGGCTGCAGTCCTTTGGGTCGCTACGAGTCGGACACGACTAAGTGACTTCACTTTCACTTTTCACTTTCTTGCACTGGAAAAGGAAATGGCAGCCCACTCCAGTGTTCTTGCCTTGAGAATCCCAGGGACGGGGGAGCCTGGTGGGCTGCCGTCTATGGGGTTGCACAGAGTCAGACACGACTGAAGTGACTTAGCAGCAGCATACCTCAATAAAAATAAATTCTAAAAATTAAATATTATTCTAATACAAAGATTTTTATAAAACATGTCTATCAAAAAATTATTACTTTGATTTTAAAACAGGCTTTCAAATTTTCTAAAGATGATGATAATTTTACAGGAAAGACTCATGCATTTAGAGATATCGACCTTAAAACTCCATGTGGAATTGCTTCTATCCGTGTCAGAAAATTTTACAACAAAATGTGTTTCTACAAAAAGTCAGTACCCACTTTGTCTGAATTGTTCCTTTTTGTTAAAAAAAGTGAGAAAACTGTATCAAGATCAAGCTTCTGTATAACTATTTTGGGAAACAAATGTAAATTCAGTAAAGTGTCCACCCAATGTCACCCTTTGCTAAATGTGATTCAAATCATGTTTGCCTAGCCTAAATGCAAGGCATCTTCATGGGCACTGTAATAAAACAAAACAAATAATTTTCCTTTCATCAATATACAATAGCTTTGTTCATTATTGAGAAACGTTAGGTGGTAAAGCATTGAGTGCTATGCATTTTATGCCTAAATCAATGTACTGTCTTGCAGTTATGCCACCTAATGTGTTTTTAAGTCATCCACTACAGAGATCAATGCGATTCTTATTTGATATTCAGTGTTAAGTTCAGCCTCATAAATTTAGAATTGCACTCTGTTATTTTGATGGTTATATATTAACCACGTACTGAAAGTTTTATGATTTTATACTCAGCCTGGCTGTAAATCACACGGGTTCCATACGTAAGGCATAGGGTCTGGCTTGATTTTTATTACTCTGCTCAGAAGGCAGCGGATGGATGACTGGATATTTGAGGGAGGCAAACCTACAATGTGTTTGGATAAATACCTGAAGTCTGTGAGTATTAATGGCATGGTTCAGAAAATTCAAATTAGACAACTCACGGCAACCAGCCTCACACACATGGATAATAATGCAACAGGAGGTGTCACAAATGGGCAATCTTTTACATTAGTATTGTCACTGGCATAGGCCCGGGCCTTTTATAAATTCATGGTGTTCACTGTAGTGAGTGAGTCTGACCAACATAGCCACACCTAGGCTAAATGTAAAAGGAGTGGCCTCATATTATCCAGAGAAAATTACAATTAGAAAATATACACCTATCCCTATGTGCATGGCAACACTATTCACAATAAATAAGACATGGAAACAAGCTAAACGCCACTGACAGATGAATCGATCAAGAAGATGTGGCGTGAGTGTGTGTGTGTGTGTGTGTGTGTGTGAAAGCGAAAGTTAGTTGCACAGTCGTGTTCAACTCTTTGCAACCCCATGGGCTGTAGCCTGCCAGGTTCCTCTGTCCATGGAATTCTCCAGGCACAAAGACTGCGGTGAGTTGCCATTTCCTACTCCAGCGGGTTGTCCCGACACAGGGACCAAAGCCGGGTCTCCTGCTCTGCAGGCAGATTCTCTACTAACTGAGCCGCCAGGGAAGCCCATATATATGTGTGTGTGTATACACACATATATGTATATGTACAAATAAAGGTATGTGGTATACATACCAAGAATGAAGTAATGCCATTTGCAGCAACACGGATGAACCTAGAGATTATAATACTAAGTGAAGCTAGTCAGGAGGAGAAAGACAAATATCATATGATACCACTTACATGTAGAATCTAAAATATGACACAACTGAACGTGTCTATGAGACAGACTCACAGAGACAGAGGACAGATTGTGGTTGCCAAGGAGGAGGGGAAGTGGGAAAGGGATGGCTTGAGAGTTTAGGATCAGCAGCACAAACTTGTATATAAAGGATGGCTAAACAACAAGTTCGTACCATATAGCACAGGGAACTATAGTCAATATCTTGTGATAAACCATAATGGAAAAGAATATGAAAAAATGTGTATATTCATATAAATGAATCAGTTTACTGTACAGAATAAATTAACACAACATTTTAAATCAACTATACTTCAGTAAAATAAATTTAAAAAAAAAAAGAGTGATCTTGATGAGAGAGACAGAAAGAGATTTGTATAATATTGTCACTCAATCTGAGACCTATATATTATTTCAGAGATTAAAAAGTAATGATAGATCCCAACATCACCTCTTTGAAACGATCAACTGCATTGTAACACTGGAATAGATTAAAAATACAATCTGATAGAATAACCTCTGATTTATGTAAAAAACCGCTGGAATTAAATACATAATGATCATCAGAACCAGTAAAATAAAAAATCCAGATAAAGCCTTTTTTAAAAAGATGTCAAAATGGTACAGAATCAGATACAATAATAAAAATTTCTTCTACAGAAATGGTATTCTTCAGTTAAATTACAGATATCAGTCCACTATAAATGTTTAATCTTTATTCTATTCCAGGAGATGAATACTTGGCAGGATCTCAAATGCTCATGTTCTCTGAAATGTGTATTTAGTCCATTTACTGTATTTTTGTCATAAATTGAAGCAGCTTTTTTTATTTCAATGACATATTTTCAGACTCTGCACTCATCTCCCTAAGTTAAACATGCAACATCTTAGACTATGACGAAACTGACAGACGTGACAAAACATTTCCAAGGGAATTATACCAGGCTGGGCCAAAAGTTAGATCAATTTTGATTTAGTGGCATTTAGCAGAATGTAACAGCCACTATTTTTTTTTTTCCCAAACCATTGGGAAGTACAAACTGCCTGAACTTTCTGTTCTCCCTGGTAGAATATTTCCTTGATTTCTGAGTCAAGGGAGAAACATAGTTAAAAAGTATTTCATATCTTCTTTCACTACTTCCAAGATTGATAAGAGACAATCTCGTTATGACAAAAAAGTCTGACCCTGCTCACAAATATAGGTGGCAACAAGTCACCAGGCAATCACTTTCCTTACTGCAAGAAGTGGGGGAAAAAAATATTGACAGATTACTGAAAGATAGAAATTGGGCTATCTTTCAGAGATCTGTGAAATATTTTTTAAAGAAGAAAAGAACCCATTTTATTTGCAAAGTTGGCATTGGGTTCACAAGATCGACATTACATCAGTGGTTCTCAAATCTGAATGAGAGTCAGAATCCTCTGGCGAGCTTGTTGACATACAGATTGCAGACTGATGCAGGAAGTCTAGGGTGCGACACCTGATAATGTGCATATCTACGAAGTTTTCTGTTGACAAACCTGAGGTTGCTGGTCTGGGGACCATACTTTGAGAATCACTGCTAAAAACACTTGGAGATTCTAAAACGTCATTAAACTGGAGAAACACAAGTAACCTGTTAAAGCTAAATAATGTTTCAGTATAGCTTCCTCATGAAATTTCAAATCCCACTACACTCAGTTTGGCATCTAGAGATTTATGTAACAACAAGCACCCATAAAGTGTATCTTGGTCAGCCTTCTGATAACGTCTTTCAGTGAAAATGCTCACTTTAAGTAGCAAATGTATTTCTTGCATTTGCATTTCTCTATTCTTTTTCCACACACGTATGTGGTTTGATCAGTAGTGATTTAGTCAAAACAGATACATTTAAACATTAACCCTTACACATATATAGATATTATAAATAGAGCACTTAATAACTGAGAGATGAAAAAAACTAACCTCTCATGGTTTCAGGGGCATTCTGCACACTGAAGATTATGCTTGCCAAAAATGTTTGAGTGTCGGGAAGATCCCATGGAGGAGGGCAAGGCAACCACTCCAGTATTGTTGCCTGGAGAATCCCATGGACAGAGGAGCCTGATGGGCTATAGTCTACGGGGCACAAAGAGCTGGGCACGACTGAAGAGACTTAGCATGCATGCATGCAATGTGGTTTAGCAGACTAACAGTGAGAGCCCATGTTTTCTAGATTATTTTATAACTTTGAAAAATTTCTTCAAATCTCCTGGAACCTTGGGGAGAAATTTTAAGTTAAGCCATTTAGTTGCCTCTCACTAGTGTGTGTAGACACACTCCCACACACAAATGAGATAACAAATATAGCTTTTGAAAACTGAGAATTTAGATCAAGTTCTTGGTCTTGCTTCTAGGACTGATCCTCCATTTCTTTCAGTTAAAGACTCAACATGCTTCAGAAAGATTAGAATTCTGTTTGTATTATACAACTAAAAGCCACAGAGATACATGTTCTCAAATAGTATGTATTTCTAGGGACAAAGGAATTAGTAACTGACCTACCAAATTTTAAATCAAATTCCTTAGAATGATCGGAAAATAGCACAGTTCTGTAAGTATTCATTTATACGCATAAAACTAAGGTATGATCTAGTTTTGATGAATTACAGTACCATGCTTTCTAGCCTCTTAGCTTCAGAGAATTTAAGTAACTTGCCCAACAGAACACAGTGAAGCAAACGCTAGACTCATGTTTGGAATCTATCTCAGTTACAAGACTCATACTCTGATCACATAACTGTGTTTCCATAAATTGACTAAATATGTTCCTCTGTTCATGGAATTTACACTTATTTTTTTTCCCCCAGGGAATGTAATATTTAAAAGAAAGGAATGCCTATCCAATGTTTGGTTTCAGATACTGGATTATTTGGATATGGCTGGAGGTTTACAGGTCCAGTTTCCATTTAATCACACATACACATAGCTGCCTATTCTGATAGAACATTCTTTACAACACTAAATACAAGGCACTGAAGTGTACTTTAAAGCACATATAATTAAAAATTAAATGAACTCACTTGTTTAAGGACCCAGAAACATTGTAAATTCCTTCTGAGCCCCTGGTCAACCTCTAACTTAAATAAATACAAATGACAGGGGAAGTTGCATTCCTCTCAGGGGTTCTTTCTGGAATAATTTTAGGTCTGCTTTATGTATACTAAGGAAGCTGTCAGTTTATCTGATCTTCAAACACATTGTCAACTCTACAAGGAGAATCTTTGGCAAATCAGAAACTGTTCACTTAAATGCATTGAATCCTCCCCCCGCCATCCACACTCCCCGCACCCCAACACCTTGTCAATACAAAAGCTTCATTCTCTATAACAGTTTTCTTGTTATTTGGAAGCTTTGCTACTTTTTATAATTGAGTTGCAGGGAATGTAGCTATGATAAAGACATTGCAAAGAATTTTATGTCTATACCACCAAATGGAATAAATCAATTCATTGAGCATATGGCTTATTAGGCTTAAATAGCTCTTTTCCAAGATGATTCGGAGCACCATATTTTGAAAGATAAGGTAGTGGGTTGTTGTTTTTGGATATGTGCCTTCATAAAGATAGGCCATCTGTCCCAACAAGTGAAAAGAGTCGAATGCTTTGATTGCTATTTTCCTAATCAAGACTAATTCTAGCATATTTTACTGTACTGATTAACCAGATCTGACATTAGATCTTGGAGATGTTTGCTAGTATCATCACTGAAAGAATTTCATGCTGTCCACAAATATTTCTACACACTCCATGCTTAAAATGTAGGAATTTTATTTTCTGATAGTAGAGATAAATAATGCTAAAACAATGCAGTCATATCATCATGAAAGCATAGAAACAGAATTTATACTATCTAAACAGGGGAATGAAATCAATATTAGTTACAAGGTTCTACTGACTCATTCGAATTATTTTTTGATACTTTCCTTGTGACCTAATTCTACTAACATTAAAACAAAAAAACTCAGAAAAGCAGAAGGATTTCAAAACTACGAGAAAATTCTATGTGATGTCATCATTAAGTGTTAGGTATCATCAAGTATCACTTATATTACTGGTATTTCTCTTACTATCAATAAGATAAAAAAAAAAAACTTGAGTAACAAAATTGGCATAAGCACTTTAACATACCAATATACATACAATTTTACTTAAAAATGCTTTCTTTGTGTGGTGGTGGTGGTGGCGCTCAGCTGTGTCCTACTCTTTGCAACCCTACAGACAGCAGTCCTCCAGGTTCCTCTGACCATCGAATTTTGCCGGCAAGAATAGTGGAGTGGGTTCCCATTTCCTCCTCCGGGGGTCTTCCAGGGGGTCTAATCTGCATCTCTTGCTTCTCAGGCACTGGCGGGCAGATTCTTTACCACTGAGCCACCTGGGAAACCCTTTCTTTGTATAAAGGAATTATATTCTTATTATTTAACAAATCAGAAAAATAGAACATGTACAAAACCATCCATAATCCTATTGTGTGTG